>NC_090051.1:16798650-17398650 GCF_038355195.1 Osmerus mordax | reverse complement strand
ACCCACTAACCGACCTGAGACCAAATGCAGAGGAGCTCCAATTTCTCACGATGCAGACTGCAGACGCTATCCTGCTACTCCACAGAAAGACTAACCATCCCTACAGGAGGTGGAGTCCCTCCCTTCACCCACACACATCGACTTTCCTCCCCCAAGCTCCCATCTCCCCTCTTCCCCGTTCTGCACTCAACCCACACTAAAGGGGCGTGTACTCTCTCCTTTTCCCTCAACTCTCAACCAATCACACCCTAGTTCCTCTTGCCGTCCTCCAGGCCCGTGGGATTTAGGGACTCACCTAAGAGACAGAGGTTTGGCTGGAGGTGCAGAAGGTCCAGGAGGACATGGTGTGCAAGCACAGTGGATGCTGAGGCCAGTCCAGCCATGTTGTGTCTGTATGGAGACAAAGGGAGGGACAAAAAGGGAGACCCAACCAAACAGTCACTTTATGTGCAGTAACCCACCCATTCACTTCCTCTCCCTCCCTCTCTATCTAACCCTAACCCTTCTTCACCACCACCCTCCCCCCCCCCTCGCCCCCATTGGTGCCCACGGTGTCCTGTTTAAACCACACCTACCCGCACTTAACTCCACCAACCCTATTTATTGCTACCTTTATCCATGATTATTATTATCATTATTGTTATTATCGTTGGTATTATGGTTGTTCTTGCTGTCATCGCTGTTATTTTGAGTTCTGTTTTGACGGTTTTAATATTGGCTTTCGTACACAGCGGTTGGGGACAAGATTTTTTTATTTTTATGAGAGCACACTGCCAAAAGAAAACAAAGTGGAAGAAGAAGAGGAGAAAAGAAGCAGTTACTGAACGTCCTTGAGTAAAATATATTGTTTTTGTCGTTTTCCAAAAACACACAGACTCAGCCAATCAGTGGGTTCATCCAGTCGTGTGACGCAGGAAACAAGGGGAATAAAGTCTGCTTTTGCCTGCATATGTTGACAATCTACTTTTTGAGCCATTCAAAACATGGTTGTAAATGTGCGAACACACATCCCATACTCGAGTGGCTCGTTGTCCACATGAGATCCGTGTCTCCAGTCAGCTGCTGCACATCCAGTGAGGGCTGACCTGCCTTGTCGTCCTAATCGCAGCCATCGTACACTGTGTTGCAACGAGCGAGAGGAATCAGAGGTGACGAACAACAGCTTGTCTCACAGCTTCCACTTCAAGGTTCCCAGTGCAGGCTACACACACACACACACACACACACACACAGACAGAGAGAGACTGTGAGGCGAACCCTGCATCACTCCAAGCCAATCAATTAGAGGGCTGTGTAAAGCCGGCGGGGCCGAGGTCCCTAATAAGAGGCAGCGCTTGGGGAGGGACAGTAATTCACGTTGAAATGCTTCCCACCCTGGCAGGCCTGCGCTCTGCTCTGGGGCTCGGCCCGCAGGGAGCAGCACAGCACTCTCCCAGCTCAGAGGTTCTGAGCGGTAGAACACAGAGCCGTTTTTCCTCGGAAGCCGAACGGTTCTGGCTACAGGGAGAGTCCAAAGTTCCCAATGGCAAAACCAAACCGAACCAACACACCATGGTCTATGCCTGTGGAAGGATTCCGTCGCAGAGCCTCTGGTGTTGAACACGCTTCTCTTCTCAGCCCTCCTGAAACGCACACAGATACAGCAGTAGCCAGCCCATCTCGTCCATCCAGCCCAGAGATACCATTAGGATCTGTGATCAGTGATTGGTGCATCAATCAAGCTCCATTAGCTATCTGCGACCCATGAGGTCTTTGTGTAAATGAGTCGAGTGGAGTAGCTCACCAGCAGGGGTATTGTTATCGCTCAGTGGGCCTCACGCCATGCCACACTCACACCTGTCAATCAGGAGTCCTGCTCTGCCCCTGTATTTATAGCTGCCGCACACATACATACACACGGGCATGTGCACATCTACATGCACACATACCATTACCTCTCTCCGGTCCAGTGACGAGTCTTAGCACTGATGAGAGGTGGAGGTCAACTTGAGATCGGTGTTTAACCTGCCACAGGGGGGGTTCACACAGTGTGTGTGTATGTGTGTGTGTGTGTGTGTGTGTGTGAGAGAGAGAGAGAGAGAGAGAGAGAGAGAGAGAGAGAGAGAGGGCACAGCATGTGGGTTTCTTTCACTCTTGCTACAGTAGTGATACCGGAGAAAGAAATTCTGCGAAACAATTGAGCCCAAATGTTCCTGATGAGTTGGAGATCTGGGGTCAGGCTCGTCTCCCCTCTCCTCCTCCCTGCTGGGAGATAATCACCTGCCCACGCTGGGACAGACAGGGGATGAAGAGCCCAGCCGGGCCCCAATGAGGCTCATTCAATCAAGCTAGGCAGGGGGGAAACTAGCTTTGTCTGTCCGTGTGTCAGTATGTATCTAGCTTCGACATAGTCATAACTGCAAAAAGTGTCATGCAGATAGGTACGCTACCATGAATTCCGACTGCTTTAAGATATGGTTGTTGTTGTTCATTTGTGGTATAAGGGGAGGGGGCGCGTACTGCTGTGCCTCCTGACTAAGCACAATCCTCCACTGAACGGTCCGGAAGACCTCGTCAGATGGCTCACTGTATCTATGTTCAGCCTGCCAGTTCCTTCCTAGCGGACTTCTCGTCATCATCACCATCCTCGCCGACAATGTGAATCAGCGCTTCTGTCTGATCCTCTGTATCCATTCTCCAGTAATCCTGTTTGTTATCACTAAGTGATAACAAACATCTTTTAACTTATGTGCATTGTTAGGCTCCTGCGTTTGTTATGTTTTCTTGGTTCGGTCGCTATTTTTATTTTTTCAAATTGTTGTTGTTGTTTAAATAAAGTGCATCCAATGAATATGAGATCTGTGGTCCTCCTCTTTGTACTGTGTGGGGTCCTTCCTATGCCAGACAGTGTGACTCTCCTCGGAGAAACTTGTTATTTCTACAGTATTCTTCAAAGACGTCTCTAGCATTTCAAAGATCCCCGCTTTAGAACAATGCTGTGTTGTGTATAAATGACGGGCCAAGCGGGGAGGAGGGGAGAATGGGCTGGGGCGAGGTAGGGCGAGCCAGTGGTGTGGCCACAGGAACAAAATACTGTTTCATTTGTCCAGAAAGACAATCAAAGCAAACCAGGACTGGGAAGAATTATTACTCAAGAGACCTTTCTGGGAGGAACTTACTGGAAACAGTTTGATGACAATGTAATGTTCCTTGTTTATCCAGTAAAATAATACTTTCGTTAAAAAACATTTAATGTCGCTTTGGGTGTTCCACGGAATTACAAACAAACTGTCGCCAGCCGACTCAAGATTGGCAAACACATTCCAGTTTACTTTACAATAAGCCACAAGCATCAAACCAAACCCACTGGAAAAGCTAACTGATGGAAAATGATGAACAGAAGGTTTTTAAGTGGCCACCAACACACTCCAAATGTAAATACTATTCTCACCTGCATTAGGTGTGGATATGAACAGTTCAAATCAAGCCCTTATTGTATCTGACTGACAGTAATAACTCCAACAGTGGTGCTGGGCCTCACTCCCCAAGCCCCCTCCAGATCTCTGGCTCCCCTCCTCAGGCCCCAAAAATGATTATGAATTAATTAATCAGCAATAGGAATATACATTATGTCTCATGAAGTGAATTGTTGACGAGGAGGAAAGAAGGAGTTGCTCTCCTCGAAACACTTTAAAAGTGTGAGGCCATTCGTCTCTCTCCCTCTTGGTGATCCGCTCCCCAGCTCTGTGGTGAGAGGCTGTCCTCTGGTTTCCATTCACCTTCCCCGCTACCCTCCTCCTTTCTTCTCCCCCCATCTCCTAATTGAACTCATTATTCGCTCAATTGGCGGCTTTAACCCTTTGTGCCCCGGGTTGTGTAGGCTGGTTGTCATTAGTCGGAGGATTTGTGTCGGAGCCGAGCGGAGTGTGGTGCAGAGCCGGAGGGGGGGGTGTCGGAGTGAAAACCTCACAGCCTCTAAAAATTTGTCAGCCAGTTCGGATCCTGCAGCTCTTGGACGCGAGTCTGAGCTGTTTGGGGGAGACAGCAGCGACGTGGCCAGACCACCCACAGATCTGTGGTTCCGTTCCCCTCTCCTCTCTTGTCCCTTCCTCCCTTCTCCTCCCTTCTCCCCCCTTCTCCCCCCTCCCCTCTCCCCTCCACTCCTCTTCTCTTCTCTCCTATCCGCTCCTCTCCTCACCTCTACTTTGCACTATTCACGCGTGCACAAAACAGACTTTCCAGCGCTCCAAAACTCATACACACACTCACACACGCAGACAAACACACACTCTCTGACGCAGGCATCGTCTTTCTGTTCCTAATGAGCAGACCGCAGAAGCCTGTGTGTTGGGAACTATTGAGGGATCATGTGACCACTCCATCAGCAGCTTCCTCGTTCCAGTTGACAGGGCTTAGTGGGGGGGGGGGGGGGGGGGCGTGGGGGAGTGAGTGTGAGCCATACATGGATGAGAGGCAGTCTTATCACAATTTTGGACCAGAGTAAAACATAGGGTATGAGAGGTACGTGTGTGTGTGTGACGGCAAGGCGAGGCTGTGTGTGGGCAGTGAGATTGACAGGCATGGTGGTGCCCAGGGCCCCTCAGGCAGCTGGGAGGGCACTGCTGCTGGGTATTAGGGCTGATGGGAGAGTGATTAGAGGCCATTAGAGGTGACGGAGGAGGGGAGGAGGGGAGGGGAGGGCACAGGTGCCATGCTAACTATTATTACCCACAATGCAGCAGCAGAGAGGCAGATCTCTGTGGAGTGATCGCACACCTGTGGCCTCCCACTGACACACACTTATAGCACACACACACACAAATACAGATACCAACATCCTACCTGTTACTATTGATACCTGGAAATGTTTTTCTTCCAATGTATGAGACTGTATAAAGACAAAGCTGTCGCCCTATTTTTTCCATGGCTGTTGCTTCCCTTTTCCCAATGTGATTTAGGCCATTGTTTTCTATAAATGTAGATTATTCTCTGTTATGCTCAAAAACAATACAAAGATTTCAATGACATACTCTCACATCTACATCTATACAACAAGCAGCAAATAATCCGATTGATCAAAATCTTTTCTTTTACTGTCAGGTATCAGATTATGTTGAAGCTCACATTCATTTAAGTCAATACTTTTAGGACATTTATGGATGATTAGCCTGGTTTGGTTCGAGTTGGAATGTGTTTAACCCTGTCCTGTCTGCAGAGACCAGCTCTTTCAAGGACCAGAGGAAGCAAGAACAGGGCTGGGCACAGAGGGGTGTCCCAGGACACATGGCCCACAGCAGGGCAGCTGATTGGTGCATTCCAATACCATGTTAGAATACACTGGCCACCTGCTCAGAAAAAGGTGATGGACACAGACACAAACATCCAAAACAACAACAACAAAAGAGCTGTAGCAATAAAACAATGACATGTAGGTCAATGTTTCTATTAGAATGCATCTGGTTAACTCAGATGTGATTCAGGGAGAGGACAGGTAAAGAGAAGTATGTCTTGGATATGAGTATATGTTTTAAGGTGAATTAATCTGATATGACTTGCATCAAGTCTGTGGCAACAAAGTCATGTTTTTCTTCAATCACTGAGTTCAAAACTGTTCAAATTGACTGAATAAAAAATGTGTTGGGTTACTCTGGTTTTGATTTGTCTAAACTAATCATAATCTTTGTCAAGTGCAATCTCCAATATAAGAAGGCAAACAGCTGCTGTGATTAAAAATATATCACACTCCGCATTCCTCTAAATCCTGGAATAACTAATCTGCCCTCGGCCATCAAATATACATGAGAGGAAATGTAATGATTTCATCCATCACAAGCCTTTCAACCAACAGTTCAACTTGATCCGTAGTACACAGAGACCATTGTCTGCTCTACGTATCCACAATGACCTAAAAATGAAGGGTTCATCATGGTTGAGGACATGAAGTGTATTACTGTAAATTCATTAGGACACACACACACACAGGCTGACCTACCTCATCACCAGACTGTGGTTTCAAAGTACCTCTGCTACAAGCCCAACATGAACAACGTGCTCTCCACAAAGCAGTGGAGAAGAGATTGTTCATGAGTGTGAGGGGGATCGAAGGAGACCGTACCTGTCCCTGAATCAGATTTAGAGGGGGGTGGAAGGCGGTCAGAGGAGGAGGAGGGGGTGGAGGAGGGGGTGGAGGAGGAGGAGGAGGAAGGGATGGAGGGAGAAATGCCATCACTGCCTCCCCAGGGTGCACCGCACCCCTCAGGCAGCAGGGCTGCAGGGGTGAGGATGGCGAGGGGCAGGTGTGTGTGGGCAGGGCTGCCTGGGGCATTCCCAGCGTACCCACCTCTTCCGTGCCCACTCCTAATGATTCCAGACAGGGTGGAACAACTTTAGGACTGAGGCCGGCTTCATCAGGACACTGCAGGCCATTTCTTCCATTTTTGCACATTTTTCCTTGCCTTCTTAGGTTGGTTTAGGAGCAGTTCCATGGGAACCTAACACTCTGAGACATTACTTGTGAAAAGGGTTATACATACAATTTTTTTTTAATAGATGTGCAGGCCATGCTTTAGTAACAGTTGGCTCGCACACATCAGTGCTTGAGGTGGAGTTGACCTGAGAAGACTGGATCATTCCAGTAGATCTGTATCCCCTACAGTCTGAGAAAGGCAAATCCGCCATGTGAAACATCATCAGCCATGTTTTTGCATACTTGTATTGACATATTTTGGCCCAGCTTCACATACTGTGATGAGCTATGATTGATTCATTCATTCACATAATTAACTACATGAGACCATGTACAGGTATCAACTATCTAGTTATTGTTGAATGGATGCCAGCCGCTGATTCTCTCTCTGTCTATGTATCACAATACCTGTTTGGGATGAAAGCACAGCCTTGCAGAAGCTACAAGGTGCACATGAAGATTTACTACATCAAAAATAAGTAATGATTGTTAGTGTGCCATCACATCGAGCATCTGTTCACATACCAGCACCTATCCTCTTTCCCTTTCTTTCTCTCTCTCACACACACACACACAGGCACACATGTTAAGATGGGCATGCACACACTGTATTCAATATTCATTAGCACAAGCTGTCACATAATGGGCTGCTTCCGATGAAACAGTTTAACAGCTGACAGAGCAGTAGTTACACGCACACACACACACACACGCACACACTTACACCTATACTTTCTCTCGTAGAAGGGGGGGATGGAAAGTAGGGAAATTGTGAAAGGCAGACAATCCGTGGGGTGAAACAGAAAGACAAAAGTGCGAGAGGGGAAGATGCAAGCAGGACAGGAGGAAGGATGAGGTTGGGGGAGGAAGGTGCCCGGATTTATGAGTGTCACCTCAAGGTCAGATTCCAGAGACCACTGGTGGTGTGATAGCTCTTGGCCTCTGACCTGTCTCGACGCCCAACCCGCCTCCGCTTCTCCCTAAACACGGTGCACACACCGAACACACACTCACACACAAACAAACACATACAAATACAACAGACACAGTTTGGGTCTAGTAATGGGATTCTTACCAAGTGGCTGACACCAGAGTTTGGGCTGACAGGAAATGCTCTAAAATCATTTTGGAATCTAGGATCACGGCCCTTTGTATTGTATGAGTCATTCATCGCATGTCACATCCAGCAGTGTTTAAGTGCTCTGCCAAGCTCCAAGATCCCTGCTACGGAAGGCCTGGAAAACCTGCCTGAGGGGCCAGATGACATCATGGGCTTGAGTGAGGTGTTGTGATTAGAGACTAAAGGGTATAGTATTAGGAGTGACAAGAGAGAACTATCAAAAGGTGAGAGAGAAAAATCCGCTGGTAGATTTTCACTGCTTTCCCAGTCTGACTGAATCACCAACTCCCCTCAACCCCTTCTCACCCTTCTCACCTGAAGTGTGACACCCTCCCTATCATCCCTATACCTAGCATCCCATTCATCCACCCACACAGGCAAGCCCCTCTACCCCCTAGAACAGCACACGCCCCATCACACTTCTCCTGGTCTTCCTTGCCCCATAAACATCTCTCCCACCCTCTGCTCTGTCCAGCCCAGCCCTTTCCAGATCTGTAATTTGCCTCTGTAATGGCTGTGTGTTTGAAGACTATCTAGTGGGTAAACAGGGGGAGGAAGTCTTTAGGCCCGTAATCACCCGCCCTCCTTAACCCCCACTCGCTATACCCCCTCCGCCAGCTACCCCCCTCCACTTGTTACCCCCCTCCACCCCCTGCCCCCCCCCCCCCCCCCTGCTACCCCCTCCCCTCCCAGGGCCCGGCCTGAGCAGGCCCTGGCCTCCCAGACAACTGCAAACAATTAGGCAAATTAGTGGCTCCACCATCACCATCAAGAGGCTTGCTTGTTTATAATTTAATCGCAGCGCATGTCAAAACAGTCAGGACTTGAGAGAAACAAGATGCGTCGGCGAGATGAAATTCAAACTGCCAGCTAGCTCAAAATATTAGGAGTGTTTGTTTAATAGCGTGCGACCAACTGGGTAAGAGCTTGGGGTGGAGGGAGGGTGAGGGAGGGAGGGAAACAGAAAACCAGAAGGAAAGGACACATGTTGAGGAAGTTTTTTTCTTCTTCTTCTTCTTCTCTTCTTCTCTACATATCCACATTAGTTTTATTGCATTTTATTTATTTAGTCTGTCTCGCTCATGTTTGCTCTCCCTCCATTTCTGAGCAGTGCTCGGGGAATTTCAGTGCCTGGAACGGTGCCGCCTTTCAAATTCATTATAGAAGCTTTTTGCTAACTAAATAGAGAGAGAAAAGCCCCTGCCCTGTCACATTCATCTCTCTGTGCCTCTGCCCCCCTGCCTTCCCCTGACAATATATAAATAAACTGGAGTGACCTGATTGAGATGTAAAAGGCTGGGACTTAGCGTGGGGACCCATACGTTATAGTTGTACATTAACAGTAGTCTGCTCAGCCAGCATCTGGCAGGATCTCGACCCTGGGGGTCTGATGGGGGTTAGAACTAATGCCCTTCTGGGCGCCTCGTAAGTTAAGAGCTGGTGCCCGAGGTGTTCATTCTGCCCCTCAAACCCTTCTGTAAAATGCCTGCTCAACTGAAAGTGACCCACTCGGTCTGGGTCCCTGGAGACACATGCTGGCTGTTTCGGGTGAGCAGGCTACCTATGACACTTTGCCTTAACCAATAATAATATGTTATGGTTAATTATGTAGATTAAGTTACTTTTGACAGACCATGGAAATTCCTCACTGGGGAACAATCTTAGAAATGTAAGAATTTCCATCACATGTACAGTAGAACAACAACAAAGCAAAAAAGAGATTTGCATTAAGGTGCCGTTCACTTCCCAGTAACGACATAATAATTCCCATAGTACCCCTAAGTACACTTGATTATGGTTTAATTGTACAAGTTGCTGCATCAGTGAAACTTGGTATGGGGAAGGTTAGCTTTTCTTGAGGTGGATGGATGATGATGATAATTGGTATCTTTTTTTGGTATATGTACTAAGTACCGACAACTTTTTACTACCATGTTACGTAGTTAATGTCACCTTAATGTGAAGTTTCCTCGGCACTGTAAATCGTTTTTAGTTTTTAACAGTGAGACTAAACGATTTAGCAAGATATGATCCCAAACATGCAGGTGTTTACGAGTAGAGTAGAGTAGACAGTATTTGACTGCAGTTGTGGATATGGCACTGGAATCTCAGGACTGTAATCCACCTCGGCCTGATGGATGTGGGGCACTGCAGGTGAGCTAACCTGCTAACTGCTCCTGCTAACCCTGGCTAACCATCCCAGGCAGGCAGACAGAAAGGCTCCGCCTATCAGTCGCCAGCCGGCCCAATCTGCCGCCCGCTATCAAGCCTCTAATTGGATCAGCAGCACGAATGTGATTACGGCAGGCGTATTTATTTACATAATAATTATTACTGCCATCCCAGAGGAGCCAAGGGAGAGGTCTGGAGAGAGGGAAAGAGATGGGTGGAGGGAGGGGGTGGTGGTGTTGTGTTGGGTCTGGAGAAGAGGAAGAAGGGAGGAAGGAGTCAGTGAGGGGTAGAAAGCTGGGGGATGGAAGAGTAGAGGAGGAAATATTGCATAGTCTTTCCCATCCAGTGTTCAGACACAGAGCTACTCTGACGCCCTGAGAAATGTTATTATATTAGTGGTTCAGTGTGAAGTTCGTAATGAGCCTAACCAGATTAGCTAGCGGGCTAGCAGGACTGAATATGGTGGAACTAGGTTAGCGATTAGCATCGCAGCAGCTAGGCCATTATTATTAGACATTGTCCGTCTGGGGACAGAGTTTGGGGTTGCGCCAACACACTTTACCTCTTCACACAATGTCTGGTATACAAACACACAAATCCACTTTTAAAGAAAGACAGTGTGTGATAAATTGGGGCTGATTTGATTCACTTTACTCTCTCCATTCAGTCACTAGTGCAAAAAGAATATCACTGTGCTTCATATCTAACAGTTTGTACAATGGAAGTGAAATGCCAATTTTGTCCCAGTCAGCATGTTAAACTGTCTCCAGTCAATGCTAATGTCTTCCTCTCACACCCTGTCTATCTCTCCACTCTTGAATTCAGAAAACCCATCTTTTTCAGTTTCTCCCCTTATCTATCACTCTCTCCATCCCTCCATCGTCTACTCAGGGAGCCAGAGAGAGAGAGCCAGAGAGAGAGAGAGAGAGAGAGAGAGAGAGAGAGAGAGAGAGAGAGAGAGAGAGAGAGAGAGGAGGCAGGCTAGCAGGGAGACTGGCTGTAAGAGAGAGAGAGAATAAAAGACAGAAAGAGGGATTCGGGGGCCTCTGGGGACACGTTGCGTTTACGTTTAGCCCCATTGAAGTTGTCCATGGCCTGGGTTTGGTTCCTGCTAAATGGTGCTTAATCACGGAGCTCCTAAAACAGCCCATTATATCACCATTCAACTCTAGTGTTACATGCAGCCGCAGGGGCAGAACAAACCCACTATTGTTAATAACCCCCCATTAATCAGATCCATTACGGAAGCCACTGGACCAAAGGGCTGTATGCCGTTGATAAATACTTCCCTGAATGAAAAACTATTTACTCACCTAGTCTAAACCACCAGGCTAGAGTGTGTAACAATTGTAACATCTATAGTACAAGAGTGTAGACACGGCATGTGTGTGTGTGTCAGAATGTGTGTGTGTCTGTTATTAGCCAGGGGCTGGGCGGAACAGGAACCACGCGCCCTGACTAAAGAGGCCCAGAGGACTGGAAGCTGGGAGCTGGTGGTGGAGCCCCTGTAGACTGCACAGCAGAGCAGGCTGGGACCTCAAATCCTCCCTCAGTGATGGACGGCCGTGGGCTGCTCCCTGTCATCACAAAGGCTCCTCTGGGGCTAAACACCGTCCTCCCTAATGGAGGATAATCAAATATCTGGCAACCCTGCTGTCCTGAATGGCCTAAACATATCTGGCAACCCTGCTGGTGAGAGTGGTTCTCAGACTTGCTGTATAAGTACTTTAACCACCACCACTGTTTTTGATATTTCAGATAAATTAACTGAACACGGAATTTAATCAAACATGTTTGAAATGATATTAATAGTTATGAATTGTTCCTTGGCTTGACGTCCATCTTTGTTTAGCATTCCTCTCCGGAGAACGATGTTTCATAGTCTTCCCCCTTCTTCACTCCCAGACAGTCATTTGTACTGTCACATCCACTACTTCTCAACTCCTTGCTCTAATTACCGAAATATTCCTTTTAATCACCTCTGGCTCACGTCAATCTCTTTCTGCTGTTATCTCTGTCTGTCTTTCTCTCTGACTCTCTCTCTCTTTGTTGGTCTCTTCCCTCTCCCTCCCCATTCTATCTGTCTCTCTCCAGTCTGCCAGAGACAGACATGAGAGGGGGGGCTCTTCATAACAGATAAAGCAGCTAATTTCATTAATTATAAACCAATATGTTGGTGTGGGTCCTCTGGAGGCTGCTGGCCCTACACTGGCATCTGGTCCACTTTACCAGGCTGGGGGCCCGGGGACAGGGGAGAGGGGGAATAAGGGAGGGAGGGAGTTGGAAAGATGCAGAGAAGTGAACGTGTATGTGTGGTCACCAGGGAATGAAAGGCCGGCGGAGCACAATGAGCGGAAGAGTGGAACCGAAATGCTGTGATAGAGAGGTGGAGATAAAAGGAGAGAGTTGGGGATGGGGATGGAGGGAGTGTTGAGTGAGGGAGGGCTCAGAGATGGATGTTGTCATGTGATTTGTTGACAGGTGCTGGCTGATTGGGGTGAGGAATGATCTGATGCTGTTTTACTGGGAAGGTGCCAGGATTGATTACAATCCTCTAGCCTCCAGCTCAAGAAACGACAATATGTAGATCATTCAAATTAACCCTCACGCTCAGAAAACATAACAATTCCAAAACATAATTTGTGCTTGTAAAATCATTGCAGACTAGTCTCCTAATTCTAATAATTGTTCACTCGACAACCCTTGACAAGTGTGCAAAAGACCATACTCAACTTCATACTTACAACTGGAAGGAAGAACATGTTCTTTCCCCTTTGCAAATTCATCGAAATGAGTATGTGTGCCTGCATGTGAGCATGTTCATGTATGTGTGTGTCTCTGCGTGCCGGCATGCTTGCATGTGTGTGCTTGCATGTGTGTGTGTACGTGGGGGCGGGGGGCAAACAGGTGTGTCCCTCACGCTACACTGCCTTCCACCTCACACAACGGCAGCCAATCAGTTGCGCTTCATGTCCACACAGTGGCATTGTGGGAGATAAATAAGGGAGGCACATGTGTCTGTGGCATTAATAGTAATTGTGTGTGTAAACTGTTTCACACCAGACCCACTTCCTCTCACAGCTGCCCTGGAAATCCAAATGAGCAAGGCCTCTGATGAGCTCTGTGTGTGTGTGTGTATGTGTATGTGTGTGTGTGTGTGTGTGTGTATGTGTGTGTGTGTGTGTGTGTGTGCCTGCGTGTTTTCGTGCGTGTGTGTTTGTGTGTGTATGTGTGTGTGTCAGTGTGTGTAAGTGTGTGTGTAAGTGGAGGGCAACATGTTCCAGCTGTTGACCCGGGGATGATAGAAGTGGGGACCAGTTTATCACAAATGGAAGTTATTGGTCAAGTATTCCAGCAAGGCGGGGCTTTCAGTCCATTGAACTAATGTGTGTATCTGCCTGACAAGGGCGGGGTCAGTTTCCAGAGGAGGAGGGGTGTCATGTGAAAGGCTCTATGCGGCTCCTGTGTGCACACTACTGCCAAGCTATGGATGGACGAGTCGGGTCGTTAAGCTGTGCTCTTAAACTAGTCGTTAAATGTTGGGTTAATGATGCGCAGAAAGACACAGCATGGCTAACCTTTGGACTCCGCACAGCGTCCTGACAATAATCCCTCGTCATAAATATCACCCTTTTTACCTTGCACATAAATATACACGCACATACACACACATGCCATAGAAGAAACGCACACACAAACACACAAACAAACCCCACTGAGGAACTCATGTTCCTCAATGCTGTTTTGTCCTGGGCTATTCTGCCACATGTACAACCAGGATCAGGTCTGTAGTGGCTGTCACAGAGCCGGCATCCCCTGACCACACACACACACACACAGACACCACTCTGCCCACAGACGCCCAGCCACCCCTCATGATTAGTGTTGCCTCTTCCCTTCTTTGTTTTCAGCCTTTGTTTGTTTGACTCTGAGCAGAAATATTTCTGTGGAATCTGGTGTGATTGCACTGTGGGGCAGCAACACCCATGTATTACCCCTACAAGAGCCTTCTATTTAGGCAGACTCCATGACAGCTATATTTATCAAGGCATGCCTAGCCGCTGCCAGAGCTCCTAACTGGGCTTTATGGCTGTCCTATGCCTTACATACATTATATCACGACCACAATTCTCTGCTTGGCCTGTCCAACGCTTATACCTAGTCTTCACAATTAGAAAGACAGAGAGAACAAATACAAACCAGTAAATGCTGTAAGGTTAATCTTTTTGTGTAATTGGTGCATTGTTGAAAAGGAGTTGAGACTGGGCCAAATATTGCCTGACACAACCTTATAGCCTCTTGTTTACTTGTGTTAGCAGGCGCTGATTCTTTAAATTATGCAGAGGCACCTTGATAAGACAGGCCATGAGGGAGAGGTGAGAGGACAGAATGAGCGAATGCACACGAAAAAGAGGAAGGGAGCAGAGAGGTGAGTCAAGCAATTTATAATTTGGCCTTGAAACGCACTCCTTCTCAGGTCATGAATAATTTGGCACCACAACACTAATTTTGCATTAGACTAACGATCCTCAACTTACGAATATTCATACACTCGTGGGGCTATCCCGGTGTGTTTTCCCATTTACTAATGCTTTTCTGGCGAAAGAGGCGCGGGAAATATAGGTCATACCGTTGCGCGTTGTGGCGCTGATGAGGATGGCGCTGGCGTGGTCTCCAGGCGACAGTATGCGGAGTCCCGGTTGTATTCGTTGGCTCGCAGAAAGCATGGCTTCGCGGCGCGCTGCTATTAATACAGCCAGTGCTGCTTTAATATTTAATTGCGCTGATGGACTGCATCTGCGCTGCTCCGTGATGCAAACATTATTATAGCCTATATTCTAAGTGGCTTAATTGTAATTAGAGCTGAAAATGTAATTAAACCTAACAATAAAGGAGAACTCTTTTCTTCTTTTTTTCCACCATCCCTGCTTTCAACCCTTTATGCTCTGCATTGATGTCCATGTTTATGGGTAAGCCTCCTGTAGGCCTATGCTTTGTTAGTGTAGTCTAATATTTTGTGCTGGTTAAATCTGATATGATGCTCTGGTCTATAAGTAGTATATTCAGATGTTTTCAAAATACTCTTTGAGGCTCAGATGATGTGAGCCTACTACCAGGTGTGCCTGTATTGGTCTGAAGTTCTTGAGTGAAAGGTGTGCTGTAAAAGCACAGACAAGTCTCCAGTCTATAGACCTTTCGCCCACAGGGCACAGAAGATCTTCCTCATAGGATGAGACACACTTTGATCCTTGCCAGTTACTGGACCAATATACACATCCTGATGCCCAGATCTGCATAGACCTCAGAAAGGACACACACTCACACACGCATACACAAACCCGCCACAACTAACCAGTATGTCTGGGCACACACACACACACACACACACACACACGGCCGTCTGTTTGGATGTATATTATTTATCAGGACTGAGACATGTTGTTAGGCGTGCTGTTTGAGGTCTGGGCTGTAAACAGCTCTGTGTTGGGTGACATGCTTTTGCACTTCCACCGTGAGGCCGGCAAAGCAGGTCTGCCCATAGCTGAGCCGACAGGCTGTCTCATGCACACACACACACACACTGAATGAACCCTGTTCTGACAGAGTTACATTGACAGCCCAGCACCCACCCTTAGTGACAAATCACCCCAGCACGCTTTAATGAATAAATAAGCAAAAAAACGCCCAATCTGTCTCTCTTTGTCCTCTCTCCTCTGTGTTTCTGTACATCTCGCCACTTTCCTCTTTTCGTCCCCCTTCAGTGCCCTAATAATTTGAGTCGAGCTGGATGGCAGTAATTGTCACTGTGATGTGGTGCCTTACTCATCCTCCTCTCTCCATATATAGAACAGGTTGGTGGTGGTGGCGACTTAACTGGCGCCAAACAGGGCCCCAAGTGAGGATTACAGCTCACTATAGGCTAGTGACGGTGCTGAGTGTGGAGGGGGAGCCATGGGGTGCCTGTCCGCATCGACAGCATCCTGCATCGCCTTCAACAAGACCGGCGGCGGCTTGTGACGGGGACTTAACGACATGGATGCCGTCCTCTCTCCCCCATGTGCTGTCATTGTCTCTCCCTCGCTGCTCCGTGCCCCTCTCTCACACGTGAAGCAAACGCAGGCGCACCCCCCCACGTTCAGATGAGCAGACAGATGTGAAGGGATCTGGCAGACAGACAGGCAGACACACAGACTGTGCATGTTGAGTGTGTGTGTCTGTGTGTGGGACAGAGATAGAGGAAGGATGTGCATGTGTATGTGTGTGTGTGTGTGTTTGTGTGTGTGTGTTGGGGATGTGGTTGACTGTCACCAGGTTGTCATTAGCCCAGCATCTGCTCTCATCACACATTCCATTATGTGGCTGAGCAGCTCCCTCCCGCCTGGAAGGGGCTCTTTCTGACTCCGACAGTCATTAAACTAAACAGGCAATCACTGTGGACGCCCACCAACCACGAGGACCCCCGCACGGCCCATCTCACACAAGGTACTGGAGTCCCTTTGTGCATCTGTCTGTCGGTACACGCTCAGGTCACGCTCTCCACGCCACAAAGAATCTCCGAGGTCTTTCTCTGATTTACTGTGGGAAGGTCCTCGGAGGAGCGTGGATCGCTCTCAGCAGGATCATAAACTGTTCCTCCTGAACTTACTGTAAAATGGTGGAGAGAGGGAGACCGGATGAAAGAGAGGAGGATAGGAAGAGAGGATGAGGATGAAGAGAGGGAGACCGGAGGAAAGAGAGGAGGATAGGAAGAGAGGATGAGGATGAAGAGAGGGAGACCGGATGAAAGAGAGGAGGTTAGTAAGAGAGGATGAGGATGAGGAGAGGGAGACTGGATGAAAGAGAGGATAGGAAGAGAGGATGAGGATGAAGCAGCAGAATGAGGGAGAATGTGAACTGGAGGGAAAGGGGAGTACAAGGAGAGGGTAAATGGAGGGAGAAGGATGGAGAGAGGCCACAATCAATGCAGGGACAAACCTATTCAATGCCCTCTCTGTTTACTGAGCGAAGCAGCACCCTGATAGTATCCAGACGTTTGGCTGCGATCGAATGAAAACTCCCCCCTCCACTCCCTCTCCTAATGGTCATGCATGAGGCCCTCCAGTCCTTCTGCCTGCCTCCCTGACTGCCTGACCTTCTAGAGGAAAAAGGTCTTCAAGTAGGGGAGAAAGTGTCTAATAAAGATTATAAACGTGTGTCTTGTGGACTCTAATACATTTCAAGCCATTGGTGGTAACCACTCGATGTTTGTCAGGCTCACTTCAATAACACAAGGTGTATCCAGAACAAGATCCATGTCATCAGAATGGATTCAGGAAGTAGCTACTTTTCTGGCATCATTAGTAAATTGGATCTGATATTGATTATCTATCAGTAATCAGTGATATACTGTATGTTTGTCGTATTAGTTATATTAGGTTAACCAGCCAGGAGAGGTCATGTGGGACTTGGCCTTGCATGCAGTCATAAATTGAACTGTTATGTTTTTATTGAATTGGTCTTGTACAGTAAGTGTGTCCTGTGGAGGAAGGTGGTTTGGTGAGGACAAACCTTAGCTCAGAACTGAAAACCTGCACTAGATCGCCAAGCTGAAGCCTAATTATTGTAACTGTTCTGTGGCATTTATAAGTGGTTTGTATCCCTAATTTGGTGCTGATACCAGCTCAAGCCTGCTCATCTTGTGACCTGACTTTAATCCAACAAGTTGACTTGACCTGTACGCAAACACTAGGTACAGGGTTTACTGAGCACTTTTGTGGAAACTGATTTCATCAAACGGATGAAGAAATCCAACCTCTTAAATACATTTTGACAAATATATTAGTTGATTCAATCAATAAATTGTCTAAATGATTGTTCACTCAGATTGCTTAGATTACTTAAATAGTTTGATGTCATCAGTTACCACAAAGGTTACCTTGTATCCTGAACATGTAGAGTTTATAGTGTAGATAGATCCTTGTGTAAGGTCAGTGTTTGTGCCAACCCAGTCATATGCCGTAAATGTCCTGCCTGGAGGATGGTGTATTATGTGTATTTAGAGGTTTAGTATACTGTATTGAATATTGTATATTATTTGTATATGAGGAGGTTTACTATATTTGGGCTTATCAGAGATGTAATCTATGTTCTGTGTACTTATATGTTATGTTATGCCAGGTTGCTTTGCGTTGTCTTGTCCTAAGAATTTCAGTGCCCAGTCTGACCCTGTGTTGTTCTGTGCATCTGACAATAAAATACTTGAACTTGAACACCACTAAACAAGGACACGGGATAGCATGTCAATTTTATTAGAGAAGGTTTAAAAAAAACTCGTAAAATATCGACGCTGATACCGATCTCGTAATTTCCTCCCTTTTTATTGGACAGTTCAAGGTTGTAACCTGCGTAATAGCTGCGTAGTCAGTGTTTTAGTTTTATGATAACATGGTGAGATGGATGGGCTCAGGACACTGCTCTGTGCTTAATGACAAGCCTACTTTATGAGGGGTGCCACTTGTCATGTCACACCATGTAACTACATTTACACTTTGACCCCCATATCACCTCTGGCGATGGCAAGAATCAGCTAATATTCAATACTCAGCTTCATCAACATCACTCAGTGTGGGTTACTATGTTACTGTTCCCAATTAGTCGACAGAGTCGGAGCTTTGAATGAATACAAATGTGGACCTGGTCAAAAGGACTTAATAAACGTTAGCCATGTTATGTTGATGTATCACATCGAGCTAATGCCATGATTACATTTTCAGTGGCCAGACCCCTTCCTGGCTTGTAATTACAGCAGGTTGAGGAGCGGCCAGGCCATGGGAATCTATTAGGTCATTTTCCACACAGAGGTCTGCTCGCATGCTAGAACCTTTCTGTCGACTGCTTAGGCTAGGACCCCATTAATCCTCAATGAGGTATGTGCCAGTGTCTGTGTGTGCGTGCGTGCATGTGTGAGTGTGTGTGTGTCACCATGTGAACTCTCACCATATGAACTCTCCCCCTGTCTTATTGCTGACTTTCATACGCCTCATGTCTGTAAAACAACATCTCCATCTCAAATACATAATAACTAACACATGCATTTTATAAGTGTTTTACTGCATCATTGTTTTGAGGCTGAGGTGGGGCAGAGGTAATAGATAATAAAGATGAGTTTTTTACGAGGGTCTTTCTAAGCATATAACTGTTATAGATTTATAAACTGGCATCTTCTCACGCTATGGTTGGGGGCCAACCTTATTGGTGCAGCCCTGAATGCATTTATCTTTTCAAGAAAGTATCTTTCTTTTGTACATGATTGTCACTCAGTTTATGTGTTACCCATGCACTCTCTTTCACACTCACACTTAGTACTAATTAAATGATCCCCTCATAGTCAAGTATCAAAACGAGAAACTGTGGCTTCATTGTTACCCCGAGCAGAACTTTCAACTGGTGTAATCAGCCTGTCAGATATTCTGTGCTGCAGCTCTGAGAACGTGCTTGTCAATACAGCCTGTGATTGACCACACTGATTCAAAAGGAATGGGAGAGCAGTTTGAAAGCCAAGAGCTCCATTAGTGACGTTTAGCCCAAAATATATATTTCAGAGAGAAGAGTTTTAACGGAGTAAATGAATACCATTCGATCTGCATGAATTCATAAATGTACGAGCATCAGTGATCAAAAGTAAAATTCTAAAGGAATTAATTAATTGCTATTAACTAATTTAGATTAATTCATAATGTACAAAAACAGATGAAACATCAGGAATGCACATGATTAGTTGATGGTTGATGGTTTTACTAATTGATGGTTGAGTGATAGATTGAGGAGAGAAAAAAAAATCAGATTATCACGGAGAGAATTGAGTTTGATACCCAATCAGTGACTCTAGTACTGTAGGTCCTCCTGTGGAAAAAGAAGTCTGAGAGAATCAAGGTGGAACAGAAGTGGTTGGGGGATTATGTAACCTAAGACTGCGCTTAGCTTTGTCTTAGAGGGTCAATGTTGCTGGCAACCCAACACATCACTTCTATGTCACACCAGGCCAAATAAAACACTGCGGAATCAAATGTCAAGTGTGAAGTTGACACGTCGATAAAGTGATTTTTTAAGTTACTCTTGAAACGCTAGACAAAATCAACATGTAAGTTGACATAGCGGACTAGATGTAGAGAAAGACAGATAAATAGGGGTACAGATGAGTAATGGCGTTTATGGAATGAATAGATGGTTTGTGTGTGGGTGTGTGAACGTGTGTGTGTGTGTGTGTGTGTGTGTGTGTGTGTGCGTGTGTGTGTGTGTGTGTGTGTGTGTGTGTGTGTGTGTGTGTGTGTGTGTGTGTGCGTGTGGCGATGGTTTACTGCAGCCCATTTCCAGCTGCTTGTGAGCAGATGCCAGGCAGCACTGTGGTTTCTCTCTTTCTCTTTTTCTCAGCATTTCTCTCTTTCTTACTCCTTCTCTTTCTCCCAACTCTTGTCTTCATCATGTCCAGTCTGGGAGCTGGTGTCCAGTGTTTATTGGTCGTGCAGGAGTAGTGGAGCCCCGCATTGGTCCAGACGAGAGGCGCCTCACTGGGTCAGCTCTAGTTCTGCCCCCCCCTGACCATAGCCTCAGCCAGCAGACTGACCAGGCCAGCTAGGCTGCACAGACTAGCAGGGGCCACTAGTCCCTGCAAGGAGTGCAGGAGGGTGACAGTCACTGGTGGAGGAAGGCGACAAGAGATATGGGACAAGCAAGGGAGGCAGGGGAAACATGGGAGAGGCTGGGGAGGCCTGGGGAGATGTGGGGGAGGCAAGACACATAAGGAGAGGCAGAGAAGGTGTGAGATCCTCTCTCCCCCCATCATTTTTCTCTGTCTGTAAACTGTAACCACCCTCTTACCACACCTTCTGTATCTGTTGCCGTTGGGCAAAAGTGAAATTTGAAGAAAAACTGCTTAAGAGAATGTCCAAGAGGCACAGTTTGCCTCTTGGACATGTAGAAGTCCAAGAGGCAAACTGTGACAAATTACACACCAACTTACTGACACACTCACTCTCACAGACACGCTCTCATGCAATCTCCCGCAGGACACATATTTTAACACACTCACAAGATCGTAAAACCAAGCGTGGAGAGGCCCTCCTATACTTAGCAAGGTAATTACTGGTACTCCTTTACATGGACATATATTTTGATTAGACTATAATTTGGCAGGTCGTCTGCTCTCTGTGGCTGAGAGAGGGTCTGTACATATGCAGTACACACACAATGGACACACACACACACATACACACTCACACACACAGTTTGTCTGTGTCCATCAATTGCTTGTGTATCGAATCTGGAACTCTGTAAGCAGCACTGTTGAGAGATGCTTCACAGAAGCTTTCTCTGCGCAAGCCTTTTGCTCCAATCACACACACACATACACCACACACACACACTACCAAACATGCACACACACAGACACAGACACACACACTCGCACACGGGATCAGATAAACGTACACATGTAACACTTGCAGTCTGGAGAGTGCTAAGGAGACAGGTTGATTCGCTTCCAGAGCGATTGTGTGTGGTATAGAGTGCGATGGATCTGGTTTGCCACTCAGAATAGTGGAGCTCTTTATGAGATCTCTACTGCCCCTTTTTGGCAGAGGGTGGTAAACTTTTGTCGGAGGAGTGGACTATTGCATCAAAGGTAGACAAAGGACAGTTTGTGTGATTGTTGGTCAAATTTGTAGAACCGTTGCTATTTCTCCTGTCTAGATGGTCTGGACAGAAACACAATAACTTGAACTTCACTGATATGCACAGTGATATCTAACTGCCTTCCATAAGCTGTTAGTCAGGCATTTCTCACGTAAACACTTGGTGTTGTTTCTTTGTTTCACTCTTATATCGTCTGGTATTGTATATCCTGACTAGATTGAGTAGTCATAATGGGCCATGATGCAGCCAAGCACCTCACATTCAGAAATACTGTGCACAGACACAGACAGAAAAACATGTTGAGAAGGAACAGAGAGAAAGAGAGAGAGATAGAGAGAGAGAGGTGAGTAAAGGGGGATAAAGAGAAAAGAGGATGGCAGGATGGAGCGAGAGAGTCTGAGACATGTGTTCTTTATTTCCTGGGTAAACAGAGAAGAAGGCAGACATAATCAATAGGAAACTCCAGATTGTAAATAGACTACTCTAATAGCCTAAACACTAGCTGCTATAGTTACACAGGCACATCAGCAGCAGTTAGACTCCACAGAAAAGGAGGAAGGGAGAGGTGGGAGAGGAGGAGAGAGAAAGGATAGTATAGGATACAAAATGAAAGAAAAAAAGAGGGAGTGGAAGAGAAAAGAGTAAGAAGAGAGAAGAGAGGGAGTACAAGAGAGAGAGAGAGAGAGAGAGAGAGAGAGAGAGAGAGAGAGAGAGAGAGAGAGAGAGAGAGAGAGAGAGAGAGAGAGAGAGAGAGAGAGAGAGAGGGGCCAGAGACCAGCAGGGTGGACCACCCTTATTTACCAATAAAGAGGCCTGATGAGAAGATAAACACACAGGAGACAGACTGGGGATGTCGAGAGGGAGGGAGGGAGGGAAGAGGGAGGAGGGGACAACCAGGGGGAGGTATCGCTTTGAGCTTTCATCCTTCACTTTGCGCCCACATATAAGCAATGTGTGTGTGTGTGTGTGTGTGTGTGTGTGTGTGTGTGTGAGTGTGTGGTTTGGTCCTGGGTTTGCGGTGTCAGAAGCCATCAGGGTGAGGCTCAGACGCGACCTCCTGACCCCCATCAGAGATCAGACACACGGCACTTAGCGGTCCCCCCCCCCCCCCCCCATCCACCCACCCACCCCCATCGCGCCCCCATCCAAGCAGACAGGCCTCTCTGGTTCCACTGCTGCAGCTAATAAAGCAGCCAGGAGGCTAATTCAAGCCAACAGGGAGAACAGAGGTTCAGCACAGTGAGTCAGTCAGAGGCTCTTGTGTCACAGTACTTGGGGCTGCGTAAACATCTAAGTGATAAGAGGCATAATTCAGACAGATGTGGCTGGATTCAGAGAAGGGGCATTTAGAGAAAGACAAAATAACTCCAAGGGAGATCTTTGTTCTTCTATTTAGACAGACCTGTTCATTTCAAAGAGCTGTTGATTTGGATGAGTTAACACAAAGCGTCCCGGCCCTAGTCTAAAGGTAATAATGGGGGCAGGAAAAGGACAGTGGAGACACAACGAAGAAAGGACATGGGAGGAGGCTAGATCAGAGTGTCTGGGACAAATCCCACAAGATAAACACTCTTTCTGAGGTTGTTGACCATAACCATTAATTGCTGGTACTGTCCTCTGCTTTGGGACTTTGTTGTTCTTTACTCTCCATCGGAATGCCAGGTCCGTGATATAGACAGACAGAGCAAGGCTGTTCTGAGGACAAAAAGGATGATGGTAGGATAGAGTAAATGACAGGCCTTAGTCTAACCTCTGTTTAAGAGATGACCACAAGGGCTGGCCTGGCCCCTACCACTCTCTACTAACCAGGGCTATCACAACCAACTTTGGCCAGACACAATTAGTGGTAAGACACAGATACCTGTTTGTGTGTATGTGTGTGTTTGTGTGCGTGTGTGTGCGTGTGTCACAAAACCTCCATGCCACATTCTGTGTCCATGTTAGAATTATGGGTGTCAACTTAGAGACACTATAAACGTGTCACTAAAGGGTGACCATTGGTTAACATGGTCCTACATACTCTGGAGTGTGGACTGACATCTACTGGGCACACTCCAGACCTACACCCCACTCAGTTGGAACTGAATGGGAACTGAATGACAGAATTGTTACCATGACAAGATTCACTTGGTTTATTTGACTTTTGCTGAGAGTATGTCTCACTGGTTCTCTCTTGGCCAGTGTCTGGTAGGAGATATGAGCGCTGTACCGGTTACAGCGTGCAAACGGACATCTGCAGTTTTCCAGCTCAGTTTTCCAGCTGGCCTGTGTAATTACATGGCTGCTTTTAACGAGCCCTACCGTATGTGTCTGTCTGTCTGTCTGTTTGTGTCAGAAACGATGTCTTACCCACTTACCCTATCTTTATCTTCCTTTATCTGACTCCTCTCCTACATGTAGGTATTTCATTTCCCCTTTCTCTCTCTCAGTTCACCTCCAGAGCACAGGATGTAGGCCCAAAACTTGTTTTTCCTTAAGAGACATGGAGATACTTGCTTGAGGAGGGAAGATCATTGTGGACAATTGCACACAGCAGGAAGCTGCCTATTGCTGTGAGGAGAAGTGAGGGGGTGTGAGTTGGCGAGGGGCGGAGGGGGCTGTGTGTGTATGTGTGGGGGATATGAATGTGTAGATACATACAGAAAAAACTATCCATGCTTCATTTTAGTACCTCAGGAAAAAGTATACTCTTACAGCAAAATATTCCAATATATTCATTGTTATACCGGACACTGATCCTACTGTACTATTGAAAAATGATTAACCATAAACAAACTATCAAGAGCAATTTAACTTAAATAGCTTGGTCCCTGACACTAACCCCTGGTGAAGTGGAGTATCATAACATTTGTTGACTTATTTTTCAACAAATTTGGTCAATAAATGGGCAATAAATAGTATACTGTATCTCATTTGTTTACTATGGTCTAACAACAATGGCTACTTTCCCTTAAGTGGTAGGTTTTATGTGGGGTCAATTTCAGCTTCTTAGTGAACCGTGTCCCACTTGGTGACAACATCTGCTTATCCTCAGTGTACCTGCCTCAGCCAAGAGTCTCACTGAGACCTCAAACACACAAACATCCATCCATCCCTCTCTCTCTCTCTCTCCCTCTCTCTCTCTCTCTCTCTCTCTCTCTCTCTCTCTCTCTCTCTCTCTCTCTCTCTCTCTCTCTCTCTCTCTCTCTCTCTCTCTCTCTCTCTCTTCTCTCTCTCTTTCCCTCTCTCTCTCTCTCTCTCTCTCTCTCTCCCTCTCTCTCTCCCTCCCTCCCTCTCTCTCTCTCTTTCTCTCTCGCTCGCTCCCTCTCTCTCTCTCTCTCTCCCTCTCTTTTTCTCATACATACACACCCATACACACCTACACGCACACACACACAAGCACATACAAGTATGGCAGCTATATTCAGACGCTTCACATTGTCCAGATGCCTTGGGTCAGAGACTGAAATGAATGGCTGTTTATATTAGAAGGCTGGTTTAATGAATTAGCTCCACTGCATCTCTGTGTCAGCACCAGGCTCATGCAGACCAGACCAGACCAACACCCCTTGCCCCTCACCAGTCCCCCTTCCACAGACGGAGGGACACCCTGATTGCGTCCTCCGGGACGGGCGAACGCCTGACGCCCGACGCTCCTCTGAGGGTTCCTGGCTAATTGGAGGAGGGCATCTGGCAGGGCTACCCCAACACCAGGCCCGGTCCCACCCCATCCCCGCATCTCACTGCAGGCCACAGGGGCCAGAGGCCTGCTTGTGTAGCTGGGTGCATTATCCAGGTACTGGTACATGTTTAAACAAAATGGCCCAATATGTTTACAACATGCAGCAGGGTCTGCCGTACAGCCAGGCAGTCCTGCGGCTCAGAGGGGTCTGCTCTTTCTTTTGCCCACCTGATTTTTCTTTTTGACTCGCCTCAGTGTTCTCACACTTGTTTTGCCTTTTCCTTGTGACCATTACTTATCGTGTTCCTGAACAAGGCTCTACCCCGATCGAGCCCTGCCCATGCCACATCATGTGCTGTACATCTCTAAATGGCCATCAAGAGTCAGGAAAATCAACTCATTCCGAGAATTTTGGGGCATATATGGGTCATTGAAAGTAACTGAATGTCCTTTTTAACTACCCTTAAAAGACAGTTCATAATATGAGCGTGTGTGTGTTCATGTGTGTGTGTGTGTAGTCGCTGTCAGCTCGTATCAGCGTTAACAGTGTTAAAAGACGAAACTCCTGACTCCCTGCCTCAGGATAGACAAGAGCAAACAGATGGAGAGAGAGAGGAGAGGAAGAGTGGTGGAGGGGGAGATCCGAGAGAGACGGAGGCTGAATGACAGGCAGCAGAGATCTAACAGAAGGACCCAGAAGAACATTCAAAAACTAGGACGAGGAAGTTTCAGTGTGTGGTTTGCGGCCAGCTTTCCAATCTATTAGCTTGCATTAGCCTGTAGTCTGCTTCTCTCAGTGGTCTTGAATCGACATCCATCCCACACAGCACATGGGACTCTCAGTGTGCTGAGGGAAGGACACAATTTCTTCACATAATGTTCTTCTTCTGGTGGTCCTTTGTTGTCCCTCGCTGGGTTCATCTCTGTCTTCCTCAGTGCCATCTCTTTAATTTCCCTGGCCTCCAGCTGAGCACAGGAGCCTCTTAAATTGCCTTTGTCTACGCTTGGGTCCAAGGACAAGACGGAAGTGTGTGTCTGTGTGTTTGTGTGTGTGTATGTATGTATGTGTGTGTGTGTGTGTTGAGGGTTAAAGCGTGCGTGGGAGGCAGCATAGAGTCGGTGGGGGAGTAAGTGTGCCTGTTTGGGGGGGCTTTGCTACGGGGCGGGAGGGGGGGTTAGATTGCCATAATCATGGAGTCGTACCTGTTCATTAAGCACACAGTCAGAGGCCGCTTTGCACCGTTTATGGACCAATTAAAGCAGTGCACGCCATTAACAACAACCACTACCTATCTCCTCCTAACAGAGGAAGGAAAGATAGAGTGAGAGGAAGACGGGCAGACAGACAGACAGACAGACAGACAGACAGACAGACAGGCAGGCAGGCAGGCAGGCAGGCAGGCAGGCAGGCAGGCAGGCAGACAGACAAGCCGGCAGACAAGCCGGCAGACAGGCAAGCATATAGACAGACAGACAGGCAAGAATATAGACAGACAGACAGACAAGCCGGCAGGCAGGCAGGCAGGCAGGCAGGCAGGCAGGCAGGCAGGCAGGCAGGCAGGCAGGCAGGCAGGCAGATATTCTTTACACAGATGAGTAAGACCAAGCACCATGCTTCCGTGGAAGCGGCCACTTCAACAGTTTCCGCTTCATATTCATATTCCTCTTCAGCTTCACCCACTGCAATCTCTATTCATCACCCGGATGGATGTAACAATCCTCCACCAGCCGGGACTCACTGAATGAAATGAAATGAATGAAAGAATGGCTGTAGGGGAACACAATGGAGAGACAGATCCGACAAGGAGAAAAGTAGTTGATGAGAGGTAAAGAAGAAAGAAGAACAACACAAGTTCAACTTCCATAAGGGGAGCGGTGGGAGTGAGGGACGGTTAGATGGATGGATAGAGCGAAGAGGATAATGACAATGAGAGGAGGAGGAGAGAGAAGAGGCAAAACTGAGCCGTGTGACTGGGAGTGATTATGACACAATGGCTCTCGGTATGGAGTCTGATTGCACAGGTATCTGCTGCTGTGCACCTATGAAGGGGAGGGGTCAGCGAGACGTAAAACTCATCCTCACATGGCAATTACCACAGACATCTCTCTCCCCTGCCATCTCTCGGTGCCTGCTATTATTCACACAATAGAGAATGATTTGGGATTGGAATGAGCTTCTAACGGGGCTCTGCTCTGTGTGGGCCTCCCAGGTGAAGGGATCATGTGATTATGATAATTGGACAGGAGGAGAGCCCATGCCCCTGATATAGGCCTCTTGCAGATGAGACTGGTTGACCCCTCCCAGAAACCCTCACTCATGTACTCCACCTTCTACCTCACACTGTCCTAAACCCCATCCCCTGTGGAGATCTGAAATGTGCCATCCCACTGAGACTGTGGGAACCCGGCTACTTGTATTCAATCAAATGTAGAGAGAGAGTGAAAATGCGTCACCAATCCATCCAAGACCTGACATTCGGTTTAAAAAAGAACATCTAAACATCACTAGATGCGTGGGGAGTCTTTGCAAGGAAAACTTCAAAACTTTTCCATCAGGGCTTTGTCAGTCTTAGGGACCGTATTTAATACAACCCAGATATGGACGCTGGTAATTGGTCACTGCGCACTCGGAGGAAACATGCGGCGCTATTGTCAACGTGTCTTTTGTTGTAGTTTAAGGACGCACAAATAAGATGCAATTTAGAGACTATAAAGAGGTGATCTTTTTTTCCTCTCCTCAATCACGGTGAAATTGCTTCTAGCTAAAGCCTGTAATTAAACCCGAAGTGGTTCTCTTCCTTTAAGGCGCGAGGCAAGCTAAAATAAACTACGACTGTATTAGCGCAGTGCGGTGCATCTCCAGCCTGGCGCGCATAAATTGTTTGAACGGTAGTTTAGTCAATGCCAATGTCCCGCAACCTCCTCTCGGTAATCATTTGTGATTAGTCATTGTTGATTATTCTGTCAATTAACGTAAACACATGTAGATATTACCAGTTGACTAACAATGTGGTAATAGGCCCCACTGGCTTTGAGAAGTGCATGGACTAGGCAGCTGCATAGTTCCTGTTGCAAGATGTCGAGGACTACATGATTAATAGGCAATACAAAACGTTCAAGCCTTTTTTAAATCCTCATTTAAGGAACAAACTGCAGATTGCAAGTGACAAGGTATATGTGGGTTTATCCAAGTTTTTCAACTTAAAATGCGTTTCATCAGTGTCAAAGTATTGGTCACTATGGGTTTTACTTTTCATAGTTCTTATTTTCCTTCTGCTTCGCGAACTAATCAGAGAGATTGAACATAACATAAACACTTACATTTTAGCCAACGCCTGTCCGTAGGCTACTACACAGTATCCATCCAGGCAATAAATCTAACGTCATGGGAGTTTGATTTGGACGCTCTTTAGCAATAAAGGGGTGATTAGTAACTCCAACTTCTAAGTTTGCCAATGTATTGGTGGCTGGCGTCGTGTCTCCGTGGCCCAGCCGCAGCTCAGTGGCCCGGGGCAAGAGAGCTCTGCCAGCGGGCGAGGAGTGACAGGGAGAGCATCGGCCAGATGTTCTCGTGCATTAGCACCCGACGGCCTGTCATGTCTCTTCACCCGCTACCACGGAGTTCCATTTCCCCCCATCTGCTATGGAGCCCTCCCGAGACACCGTCCAGCGCCAAGGCTCCTGCCTAGAACAAAGTGTGTGTGTGTGTGTGTTGGGGTATGTGTGTGTGTGTGTGTCCACTACATCAGACACAGGCATATGCACATTAAAGGTGGGACATTATGTCATTCTCACAAAATAGTGAAAAGGCTTCCCTACATCATCCAAACATGTCATGTGAAGTGTTGCTTTATCAGCTGAGTAAATATGTTGGATATGCCTGGTACTTTATTTGGTTGATAGATACTGTAACTACTTTACCTTCCTTAACTGTGACAATGTCTCCATCTAGAGGCTCAAGGAGACTGTCTCAGGTATGTTGGACCTTGAACCTTGAGAAAAATGAAGGCACATAAGTCACAACTTCATAATGATGTACTAGTGTTTTGGTCAACATTACATTTATTCAATGGCAAAATTGTTTCAGAAAGAATGCTGAAGTTCAGATTTTCTCCTGGTTGATGTGAGCCGCAGAAACATATGTAAAGCAAATCCTCAAATCTCAAAACACCAGCATTGCCCAAGGTATGATGTGAGCACTGATTGATTCCAACATCTTGCACCAGGACTAATGCACATTGTGACAGCATCATCAATATTAGTAGGTTTCACACTGTTTGATGGTCCAGTCCATTTCACTGAATATCAGTCAAGACATTCTAACATTATGTATTTTATAGTGAACTACGATTAAGCATAAATAGGTTAATTCGACCTACTGAATGGGATACATAAGTGTAGTAAAAAAAATACTGCTGTGCACTGAAAGTAACACTAGATGGTGCTGCTAGATTAGTTACATTACTTGCCTTTCATAACAGATTTGGGTGATCACCTCAGTACAAACAATGACCTGAATTTAATCAAACTGTTAAGCAACAGATCATCAAAAATATCACTAATATGTAATGAAAACCTGTTTGAAAATGGTAAAGATCACATTTTGTAAATGTTTATGGATCTTGACTGAGGTTCACAAAGAATTGGGCGTCTCAAATTGTCTCACAAGAAGTTATTTGCGGGATGATTTCAACATTATTTATTACAGGGTCTCCCTCGACACATACTTTGTGAGCCTGATGGCTAGATGAAGCAGAAGTGTGATGGTGGTGATGACAAATGCAAACATGAGCTGCGAATCTTAGACATGTTTTTTGTCACATGGGAGAAAAACTCTTAAGACATGTTTTTGTGCCAAGAAGGAAGTACAATATTTCAGGGACATCCTTGGTTGTATAACGGTGGTGCAACACATCCTGTATGAGCCTTGTAGTCCACTGCCACCCGGGGGATGTAGTTCAGACCGGAACAACCCCACTGTCCCCTTCACACGCGAGAGCTTATGTTTAAGAAATGAATTGAGAAAGGTCTATCAAAAATAGATCTCTATTGGGTAACATGAAAAGTCATTACATAATTGATATTATCAATATTTTTTTTCATATCTGTTGAAGGTCCTTTCCATGTGCATAGCCAACTACCACTAATATACATACCCCCTTTCTTCAACAGAAAGTTTCCTAAACCACTCGTCCTAGAACTGAAGGCTATACAATCCCGTTTATATAGTTTGTATCCCAAAGTCTCTGTGCCTTAACTCCTTAGCACTGAAGACTACATAACCATCCTTCCCAAAGTCTCTCTGCCCTCCCCTCCCCTCTCAGGCATCACTGAGATGGGTTGTCATAGGGAGGGTTGTCATGGGGAGGGTTGTGTCTTCGTACACGGGCCTTGCGGCTCTCCACCGACTGCTTCCACTTGAGCGTGCGGAGCTTCTGCTGTCTCCGCTTCTCCCTGTACCACAGCTGCTCGCAGTACTCGTCCACGCTCAGCCCCGCGGTGCCCTCCAGCTGCAGCTCCTTGTAGTTCCTCTGAAGGAGTTGGGAACGGAGTCCCTCGGAGTGCCTGTCTGCCAGAGCTCTTCCGGGGCCCCTCCCTTGGCCTGGGCTGGTCAGGTGGTGTCTGGGGATGACCTGGAGACTGTATCGAGCCAACACCTTGGAGTAGGAGTGCTCCTGGCCCACGCAGGTGTACAGGCCAGCATCCTCCAGCTCTAGCCCCTGGACTAACAGGCCTCGCTTCAGACGCACCAGCCGCTCCTCACTCTGAAGCAGCTGGGACACAAGGAGGGGAGAGACAGAGTCTTTATTACAAAAACCATCTCATCCACAACACACACACCTAGACACACCTTTTATTGCACACTAAAGCAGTCCTCTCCACGATACAAACCTAGCCAAGTGTCAATCATTCTGTGCTCGTCCATTAATATGGGATGTTTTTTGGAGGTTGTTCCTCTTTTACCTCTTTGCTGGTGTGAGCCTGGGGCTGCTGCACCGTCCACCTGACGGAGGTCTGCTGAGAGTGGGCCACACACTCCAGAAAGGTGGAGTTACTCTCCACCCCGTAGATCACCTTCACCTCCACAGACTCGGAACCTACAGAGAAAGGTGTAGGGTTCAAGCTTGGCCACCAGAGAGCGCTTTCACCAACAAAAATAAAATCCCTCACGTTTCTCACTTGACACTGGAGGTGTAAACCGAGTTTGTAAAAACTTCGAGACTTACATGGGACTGATAGGGCTCTCCGACGTCAGAGATAAGTTATATGGAGTGCTAAGTCACTTCCAGGGACTGTTCAGAGCCAGTCGCTGACAGAAGCACATCTGAACAGGCTGTAAGTACAGAACAGTGCAGTAATACTGACCATCTCCTAAGTCATGGCACTGGCTCCACGGGTCCCCGTACTTGACATCCTGTCTGCGAGCGCGTCTGAGAGACACCAGAGAGAGTGCAGAGTTCAAAATCTCACTGCGGTCATAACTATCCGATAGCCTTGATGCACTCGTCAGTATAATCTTGGGTCGGCCTTAGATAAATCCTGTAGCTAACTCGACTTGATAACGACTGTTTTTCCTCAGGCATGGTGTCTTGTCTGCATACTGCAGAGCCTCCCTAGTTCCTAGGCCTCTGTGCTATATCACTGGCTCTTCAGGGGGTTTAGTGGTGAGTTACGGTTAAGCACTTTGTGACACGAACGCTATTAAAGGGAGGATACGGATTAAAGCTTCTGATAATGGAAACAGTGATCCCTAAGACCTAAAGATTTTGTCAGAACAAAAACCGTACTGCATGCGTTAAATTTAAGTTGGAAAAAAGTCCTTCAAAACTCAACAGCATAAGGCAACGGCATTGTATTACAGGGATGAAACCAAATGCAGTTTGCCGTATAGAGTACTTGGTGGAACTACCGTTTGTTTGTGTGGAAGTATCTGCTGCAGGTTTGCCCATCCCAGGCACAGTAGGGGTCTCTGGCCAGACAGCAGTCAGCACAGTCCCTTCCATACAGCTCACATCGCTGCAAGGCCAATTGAACCACCCCACCATCGCCACTCACATACAACTGTTGCTGCAGACACACATGCCATAGAACAGATCATCTACACAGCCCATATACCTACAGTAGAGGTAAAGTCTTAACTGCTTAGTGACCTGTTTAACCCGATGAAGACCACCCATAGGTAGTGGCCAGTTGGGCATGTAAACTTACCCGCTTGGTAGACAGCATCATACTTAGGATGGGGGTAGGGCTCTGTAGGAGAAGAACAGTATCAATCGAGTTAATGGACAGAACGCCACAAAGAGCATTCTAAACAATATGGACTATAGGAGATGAGGTGGGCATTGTAGGTAGGCATGCTTTGGTGAAGAGAAACCAAAGGCCTCTCCAAAGGAGAGAGTTACGCCATTTTCCAGCTCACTGAGTCATTTCAGCACTATGACAATGTGAGCCAATGGCCCCTGACCACTCTAAATGACTGGTTCTATTCAACAGGGCTCTTAGGCGGCTGCGGACGATTAGCCCGCTATCATATGTCTCCTCACAGCCCAGCTACACTATCCTCTGGAGCCCTGCCAAGGGCCACGGCCCACTGCTGGCCTTCCTGTGGCTTTTACTGACAGCTCCCTGCTAGCCTGCCTCTGCTCTCTCTCTCTCTCTCTCTCTCTTCTCTCTCTCTCTCTCTCTCTCTCTCTCTCTCTCTCTCTCTCTCTCTCTCTCTCTCTCTCTCTCTCTCTCTCTCTCTCTCTCTCTCTCTCTTCCCTCCAAGCGTACAGAGCCTCTATCTAGCCTCTTCTCTCTCAGTCCCTCACCCTCCCAGAGAGGGTGCTGTCACTGCAGCTTGACCTCTGCGTCTCCCTGCAGGGAAACACATTACTACTCTCATATCTGGGTATTAACCCCGGCCAAGAGCCTGCCAAGGACTCCCCAGGCTCTCTCTCTCTCCCACGATGAAGATATACACTTTCTAGAGATCTGGAGTAGAAAAGGGAGCTCTGATACTGCATTAACACTGTGTGACCCCGGCAACTCCTATGACTACGCCTATTGTACAAAATATTCCCTGGTAAGATTTCATCCGTTTTATCAATCTACTACGCTTCACTGTAGCTAGGAAGTGAGAATGCAGCTACGCTGTGCATGGAGTTAGGCTGACACATGTAGAGAAGCCCAGCGCACTGATACTGATCTTCACGTTGTTTCAAGGGACGGTCGAAAATGGGTTAGTTCCGCTTTCAATTCCAAACATAAACAAATGGATGAAGCCCAACTGATCTCCTGTTTGTTGCCATTCCACACTCTTCCTCTTGCTCTTGTCCGAGGCTGTTGGCTTACAGGATTGAGAGAGCCCTGGGAAATATGTGCCCTATCTCTTTTTCTTCTTCCACGTGGCTATTTTTGTAAAGCAATGCTGTCGTGGAAACAACAGCGGATGCCTCAGACAGAGGGACACATGCCTGTGGGTCAACAGATGGTACTCAGACACACTGGGAGGAATGCTCGTCTTCAGAAGTCTCGTCCTGTAGCTCAACCATTCTACCTTATTTGTCCTGGAGACTGGTAAGCCATAGTCTGGGAATGGCAAGCTGTGACTAATCCGGTCCTGCTTCTCACCTGGAACACTGTGAGTTCCTCGAGGATGATCTCGTCTGTTCCCAAGTCCTCTTTAGGTATAGACACCACCTTCAGCACCTTGCCGTCATCTGGAAGAGACAACAGCAACATTGTAAAAGTGAAGGTGGTTTGTTGAAGACATTCTGTGGAGGTATCCTGGTAACCAACCATCAATAGGTCCGGTGTAAGGGTAGATATGACCAGGATTTATGTGTCACCCTGCATGGTGGAGGTACCAGCTGCTACCCTCTGTGTTGCCCTCACAATCAGGTCCCTTGACCCCAGACCCAGCACTTCTGACTGGGATGTGTCGTCAACACACAGCCCAGGCATGTCTGTTTGCCTGGAGCTGAATTTCTGTCTTTAAATGATTCACTCAGAAAGGCCAGAGTTCAGACAAACACACACACTCACACATTGAGTCAATAAGACTTGAAGATTTCCTAATGTCACGATAGTCTCAGGCAGCTGGTAAGGGAGGTTGCCGTGGGAACCCTTATGTGTGTGCATATTCTAGGGATTTGGTTGGTCAGCGTTCCGTTACCTCCCTGGAACTTGGACTTAGATTTCAAAAGCAACTTCCCGAAATGGCTTTCATCACCTCCCTCTCCAAGATGAGGGAGAGTTTAAAAGAAAAATGAACTTTGAACATGAGCATAATCCCCCCCAAACCACCTCTGTTCCACTCCACACCCCACCCCGGTTCTGTCCTACTGACCCGTGCCGAGGTGGAGTACATCGTATTGTCCGTCCTCGGCCTCCACCCTGTCCACCACCACCCTCCTCAGGGTGTGGGCCTGGTTGACCCTGGTGAAGGCAGGCCGGCGGCCCATGGGAAGGATGGACTCCCACATCAGCTGGTGGCCCCGCACGAAGCTGACCACGTCATCAGGGAAGTCCCGCGTGGACTTGTGGAGCGGGTCATATGTTTCACTGGGACACTGGGGGGAGAGGGGGACAAGGACCCATTCAGAATGTTTATTGTAGGTAATCCTCAATTATGTCTGATTTAATTCCCTATAGATCGACAAAGAGCCACGAAAAAAAAGAGCGCGATTGTTTATTGAGACCCTTACGGCCGCCATTTCCGAGTACGTTTCCTCTAAAATGTGGCAGCCATTAGAGGGTGTGTTTGCAGTGACTCTGATCGGAGGTTAAAACCACAGCAGCCATGTGAAAATGGTTTTGTTTTCATCTTAATTGTACCTCAACCCTGACGTGTCTGACCCCAGCTGTAATCAACCACATCACTGAGACCACTCGGCGGCCTGCAGTATTCCCCTGCCGAGGCTCTACAATAACACTGCGCACACACACAGCATTGAAGCACAGGTTCTCACTGACGTTTGAAAACGTCCCGGGAGATCTCAAGAGCCTGTATGCGTTCAGAAATACCAGTGGCAACATTCAACCAGCTTTATCAGCTTGCTTTAATCAACACACACAGAGCTGCTTGTCTTCCAGCCTGCCTGCCTGCTTGCCTGCCTGCCAGCCTGCCAGCCTGCCCGCCCGCCCGCCCATCCATCCATCCATCCATCCATCCGTCCGTCCGTTTTCTCTGTATGACTACCTGTGGGATATTTTTACGACTTTTATTTTCATTACTTTTTTGCAGCCCAATTATACTGGCTTGTAATGTGTCTTTCTTAACCACTCAATCTCTCTCTCTCTTTCCGTCTGTGTCTTTTTCCACGGAACTATCCGACCTTCTCTCTGGCCATCTCATTGGCTCAACACTCATCCTGACAGGTCGATGCAGTACGTACTGTTCCAGGTCGTGGATAGGGGATCCTCCCCTTGTACTCCACCCAGCGGTAGTCAGGGCCCTCCTTGTGGGCGAAGGGGCCATTAAAGGCTGCTCTGATGGAAGCCATGGAGTAAACACAGACAGCCGAGCCCCTAAATACAGAGCTAGGGGTGGAGGAGGAGGGGACAGGAGAGGTGAGGAGAGGGATGAGGGGTAGACGGAGGTGAAAGGAAGTGAATGGGGGTGAAAGGGAAGACAGAGGGGAGAAGGGAGAGTGGAAGGGGGAGGAGGGGCAAGAAAGAGGAGAAAGAACGACAGGAAGTGAGCCTTTTTCTTGTTACAATAATATAACCAAGCCTTCAATAATATAACCAAGCCTTCTCAACTTTGACCCCTGTATAACCACAAGGTCTCTGGAGTTTTGGGCGGGAGTGTGCATGTCCTTTACTGAATTGTTTTTCTTAGGAAGAGGGGAACATCCTTTCAAGATTCTGTTGTCTTTCAGGGTGTGTCTGGCATGTCATGAGCTATACATTTGCACATAAAAGTGTCACCATTTGTATTGTTTTTTCCTATTAGTAGGTTTTTAATCATTACCAATCATCAGCTTTCCTCCTGGTCAACACTTCATCATTTAAATTTACTGTACCTGGATGTGGAGAAAACACCATAGATGATTGGATTCTGCGGGTCCTTAGTCTCCAGAACAAATATGTCCTCTGGAAAGACACAGAAGGGAAACCATATCAGAAACTTTACAAATAATTATTTGAGGTTCTAGAAAGAAGCAAATCATTCAAAAGTATTACGACAAAAACAAGGAGATTCACAGTTACATTGCTCCATTACATGATCTGAAACCACCTTCTGACAGAGCAAAATCGGAACCACTCCCAGCGTGATGTGAGAGATGTGTAGCAGGACAGAGTGGTTACCAAGCTCGTTGAACTGTGAGTCCAGTCCTCCAGGCCCGGGGACAGAGCAGGCCAGACGGGCCTTCAGGAAGGTGCTCCAGCGGTTTATCAGGCTCCTCTTACCACCCACATCATTCTGTTCAGCCACAAGAACACCAGTTATCATTGTTTGAATCTTCAAATATTTCATTGGGAATTGACAGTGTATGGCAGAGTGTATTTAGATGCTGTCGGTGGACAATACACAAGGTGGTTCACCTTGCAAACCCGAGCCACTCGGCTGTAAACACGCTTGTCCCACTGCCCAGACTCCACAGCTGTCTCCTTGAAGAAGAAGTAAACCTTGTCATCGTCTGCGCTGTGAGTGTCCGGGATGGAAAAGGAGCCCACAAACTCTGGTTCTGGAGACAAGCAGCATTCACACTGAGTCTATGACCGCCACTGAAACTCCAATCATTTCAGTTTTCACATCAAGGTACTGAATGTGCTGCGATGAGCTCATGTAGCCACGTTTCCTGTGTGCCTCACCGTTGAGCCAGTGGTCCTGATAGGCCTCCGTCCGCAGGTAGTGCTGGTTGTTGCCCTGGACAGATGTGCGGAAGATAGCGGCGTTGGTACCCATGAAGTCCACCGACGTGCCTGCATACAGATCTCCATCTGGCAGGAAGGAAAGGGGCCTCAGAAACACAAACCAAGTTGCGCTATACAACACAGATACAGGTATGTGTTGTATTTGTATTATTTGGAACAACTCTGTGTGGGGAGACTGACCTGTGAGATGGGCAGTGAAGGGCTCTCTGGGGCTGAAGGGACACTTGCCCCTCCCTGACTCTACTGCATGGGCCAGGAGGTGGAACTCCTGGAAGAGAGGGATGAAAACAGGGGTGACAATAGAGGGATTAGGGATTTAGATCTCTGCAACAGCTGGAATCAGTTCATCTAATTGGATTTGCTATGGCTTGGTTTTCATTAGGTTACATATAAAGCTCCAGGATATGTCTTCTGTTCTTGTGCTGCCTCCTGTGGATCCATCAAAGCGCACAAAGAGACAGACGACAGCGAGGCGAATGGAGTCGAATCCTCCATCTTAATCCCAGCCCCATGGCTCAAACCCTCGTTCACTCGTTCTAACCCCCTACAGGGAGAGCTTAGGCCTCAGCCCCTGTCTGCTCATCGGGGCTGGCTCCTCACCTCCGTGTTGTGCCCCAGATGGATGAAGGTGCATTGTGGATGGTAGGCACCGGTCCCACAGGCGTACACATGAGTCTTGTTAAAGGGCTGCAACAGGCGCACGTAGTTGGCACAGTCCGTCTGAAAACACAGGTCAATTAGACAAAGAATTGAAAACAAGAGGATCAACCGAGGGCCCAATTGGTTACCTACTACTGCATCTGTCTTATGACTGAGATAGTGATAGTCCTGCTTTTACAAAGGGAATGATATCCAGATCATACCAATTTACCCCAGGGTCTCCTAAACCAAGAGCATGTCCAAACAAGGCTACATAGAAACAAGGACACAGTCTCTGTCTGAGCCAGGGAATGTACTTTAGTGACCACCTCAGCTGTGTGGGAGACGTCCTGTTTGTTTGTCCTGGCTCTGACTTGTTGCTTACCAATAGGTTCTTCCCTGCCAGTCTGCAGTGCTCCACGTGCTCCCTAGCAGCTGGCCAATAGATCTGGAGGAAAAAAGACCATAGAAAGAGCCAGAGCCAGAGAGAAAAAAGGGAGAAAGGTTAGCATAGCATAGGTTAGCATATGGCGAACCACATCAATGTTAAGTGATGGTAATGTGTGCTGTATCTGTGTATTTGCGAATGGATAGCAGTGTACCGTGCGTGTGGGCTTCTCCAGGTTGTCTGATTGGAGCAGGTAGATGTGGTCCCGCCCTCCCAGCAGCAGTGTACCACGATCCTCATCCAGCAGCAGGGCTTGGTAGCCCCCGCTCACACCCCCATCCCAGAACAGCGCTGAACTGTTCCTCTCACGACGCAGCTCTGAAACAGAGAGGGGGAGGGGGGGGGGGTGTACTGCTTATTAGGATTCCTCCGATAACATCATAATTTTATCGGAGGAATTTGGAAAGGAAAGATAAAGGTGCATTGGACTCTTAATTCTTTCCAGAGCTGTATATCTGGACACATTGTCAGCCTGCTGGACACTGGCCATTCATTTGATATTATATCTGGACAAAATGTTAGCCTTCTGGACACAGGCCATTTGTTTGATCTTGTACCTGGACAAGAATTTTCAGCCTTCTTGACGAATGTTTTGGTAAGACGTTGAGCTGATAAATGCAAGGTCAGAGGTTGAAATAGACCCCCATCCATCTTTTTTAGTTTTTTGGATTCTGACAGACATACTGGTTTCTGGTCTTCTGGTCAATCCTCTGGTTGCCAAACATAGCAATGATTCATCTGTAATATGTATTTATCTCATGAGACTCAGATTATCTGTTTAGCGACTGTAAGCCACTAATATGTAAATGTTACTATATTTTGCCATTTTGAGGAGGAATCCGCCATTGTGCTTGCAGCTATTTTGACATTTTGTACATTTCAAGAGCTCAGATAAGCAGATTGAACTGAGCCTGGATTTAACCCATGTGTCACCAGCTAATCCTTTCCATGTATATTATCCCACTGATTATATCAGTATATCTACACATGTTCACTTCACAGATCTGGTTTAAATTACCTAACCATGAAATCATAGTTATATCAATAGCTGCATCTCCGACATTAATATGGCTCTGAAATTATGCTGAAAAGTAGTATTTCCTGATTACATGCTGTTACTGTACATATTCCAAGTAACAATAACAGAGCATATACTCGAGGCCATGGTACTTGTAATGCTTTTAAAATTGACAAAATCACTTGTGTGTCAAACCCAACCCAATTCCCATGTCCTGAACACACACACTTGCACACACACACACACACACACACTATTCTGTTATCTGTTTTCTCCCATATATCAGAGATCAGACTCTCCTGATCTTGGCAGCTCAGCGGAACGACTAAGAGCCTGATGGTATAATAGTGGATGGTGTTATACAGGTTAACATCTTCCCAGCACATAAAATCCAGAAGTGGAGGACAGTACACATCATGTTCACAGGTCGTAACTAATGGGCAGTAACACAGACCAGATTGGGCAATGCGTGAGATACAAGTTATCTGTGGATATTTCTGGATCTCTTCTACCTGGCATCATTCTGGAGAATCCGGACAGAGTAGTTGGATGTGTGGCGATGCGCGTGACATTTTCAAGTTGAGATTTATAGTCATATACACCATAACTCATGGGAGGATACCTCAACTTGAAACTAATACCTAAGTCCTTACTTAATGTTGGACTACTACATGAAGTTTCCTGTTGTCCATCCAAGCTTTATTTCTCTTGACAGTTGATTGACCTGCACATAAATCAGAATGGACATAATGCAGTGAGTCTAAATTGTCCTTTTCCTTTACATCTGGTCTGATTGCCTTGATTGGCCAATGCCCTTGAGCGAGATCTTTTGATTGGGTTAGTTACAGCCCACAGCCACAGTTTTCTGCACCCTGGTTTCAGAGTTCAGAGGTCACCTGGTCAAGACAACCTAATTAGTTCTGGCTCTACAGAGAAGCACTGTTTGATTAAGCCTCCTGGACTGACCTTGGCCCCCCAGGAACCCTTTACGCAGATACGCAAATGCCCATACACGCGCGCGCACACACAGGGCTTTGTGGAGTACCGCCAATCTGAAATCTGAACTCCAATCTAACAAATTCCAGATCTCTGTGACAGTCCATTGTTTGGATTAGTTTCCCTGAGAAACTGTTGAATAAGTGCTGGTGTATGGCGAGCTGTGTCTGTGACGTGATAATGACAAACATTTGTTTAAGGTCTCACGGCAAGGTACAATCGATTAAATGCAGGAAAGTATTGGGTGTGTGCCCAACACCTGTGAGGAATACTTTTAAGATGATGAAAAATGGGTGGTGGCCAGATGTGAATGAACTGAACTGAACTGACGATCGATAAACAAGTGGTTTGAAGAACTCTTCAAGCCAAGTCTGCTACCACATTTATTACAAATGGTTGTGAGGTGGACACCCACATGCTGCAGGAATGAACGGGCAGAAGAGGTGGGGAGGTTTGATCTGTAACGTGTTGTCTTTCAGATGTAAGACGTTTCGCATGCCATCAAAACATCTGGAATAACAATGATGTGGAAACGCCAGGCAGCCTGACTTTCTTACGTCCGACAGCCCCCGCTCCTCCTACAGTAACAGAGTAGGCTTTCATCACACTAACAGGCTCACGGTCCAAGATGCTTCAACTCGCGCATTCGAAGGACTTCTGACATCTTAAAAAAAGGACAACTTGTGAGTTCAATGATAGAACACCATGGTAATGTCTCCAAAGTTATATGCACAATGGAGAACAGAAATGTGCCTTTTGCTTCATGCAAGAACAGGTAGCATAGGAGCCAAGGCTTTGGGTCCGCTGGATAATACCAGACACACTTGTCAATGAAGGATTGCCAGATTGCCAAACCATACGCTAACAGTCAGAGAGGCCTTGGGGGGATACATCTTAAAGTGTTCATGGTTGGTCTACAGTGGTATAGCTGCCATGAGATGATAGAAACCAAACACAGTAAATGTTTTATGTACCCAGTAGTGTATGAGGAGTTTACATGGACTGTCCAGGATAGGGATCAGTTGTGGATTATCAAACCTCACGCTAAGATTCTTCCAGAACAGTCGTAATGATTGGAAAGAATCAAGGTACTTTTGAACAGTACTGAAACCAACCGTTTTGTTAATGGTTATGTACTGTACAGCACAGAAGGCCGTGTTTATCTTAATGCATCCAACTGGTCACCATAGACTAGTGCTAGATTTCAAGACATCCACCATGCACCCAGACCTTAGCAAGGTTGGGTAAATAACTAACCAACTGTTTCATGCCTTTGATAATTGAGCTGCATGAAATAGATACTCCTGTCTGCTTTACCAGAAGTAAGATGTTGCCCTGGTGTAAACAGAGAGGAGAAGAGAAAAAATGAGAGAGAACGGAATGACACATATTTCCCCTTCAGCTCTTTGACCAAACTCTGCTGTTTGTTTTCTTAGTAAAGTCAGGTAGCCTGGGTATCTCCTTTCTGTTTATCTCACTGACAGGGTGGGTCTATGGCTGATGTCAGTTTGTTTTCCAGTAGTGTTCTGTGTGGTTGAGATCTAAGGTTCTGTGTTCTGCGGTGGAAAACGGTTTTCGTTCCAAGCTACTCAGGTTACTACCGTCTCTATCCGTCTGTCTGTCAGCCTTTCTGACTGCCTCTCTTTTTTTGATTTTGATTAACCCAGTGAGATTCAATCCTATTATCCAGACTGGGATTTTCAACAGAGTGGTTCTCTAATGCAATCTAATAGAGTAAATTAAAACCACCTCAGTACTACCAGTATTCAGTTCTTCTATCTAGGTCCAGATTGTACCTAACTAACCAGCTCCTGGATGACACCTGACAGCTCAACAGGTCTGGCCCTGTTCTGTACCCTCAACCCCAGCCCCCCTGTCTGCTGAAACTGCCCAAACGGCCCTTTGAAGTGAAGACGAGTCTCATGCATACACTTCCCATCTCCTCTCCCTCTAGGGGTCAGAGCCCCAGCCTCAGAGCCCCAGCCTCAGAGCCCCAGCCTCAGAGCCCCGGCCTCAGAGCCCCGGCCTCAGAGCCCCAGCCTCAGAGCCCCAGCCTCAGAGCCCCAGCCTCAGAGCCCCAGCCTCAGAGCCCCAGCCTCACCCCCAGCTTCTACAGTCATGCTAAGAGGAGACAAGAGAGACAAAGGGACAGAGGATAGACAAACAGATCCCTGTCTGTCTTTCGGCCACTCTCTGTCTCTCTTTGTGTCTTTTCTCTCTCTCTCTCTCTGTGTTTCTTTCTCTCTCTCTCTCCTTCTCTCACCCTCTCATCCTCTCCCTTCCCATCCTCTCTCTTTCTCTATGCTCCGGTTCAAATTAAAGAGTGAAAGACTTGCTGAAATTTAATGGGTTCTGCACTGCATAAAATCAGTCTGGCCTTCATTACTGCATGTTGCCGTGCAAACGTTAATCAAGAGGACAGGACCACACAGCTTGAAGCACGCAGCCTCATTCAGCATGTCAGTTCCAAAAGGTAGTCAATAGTGTGTGACAGAGGGAGACACACTAAGAGATCTGCGCACTGTGAAGGCTGCTGTACGAGGGACTGAAACACTCGTTTCCCAAAAAGGGTGCTCCTCCTTCTGCTAAATAAATGACAATGACAATGTCGAGAGAGAGAGAGAGAGAGAGAGAGAGAGAGAGAGAGAGAGAGAGAGAGAGAGAGAGGGAGAGCGACAGTCAGAGACAGAGAGAGACAGAGCAGCAAAGAAAACAGAGTGATGACATCTCCTTGAAGGCCAGTACATGACCCCCGGCCCCTTCTGCAAGAAGACGACGTCCCCCTCTTGTCTACAGACTGCCCCACTAATCTCCTCACTGTTTAGCTTGAATCTCTGCCATTGCTCCCTTCTGTCAGAGTGGAATCCTTCAGACCTTCTGTACTTATAACCTCAGGAGATTTGAAAATAAATTAAAAGGTGACTTTAATAGGCTTTGATAGGCTTCAATAGCCTTTGATGCCGTTCCAACTTGTGAAAATTTGTCTTTTTTCTCGATGATAAAAGGCCGGATAGACAAGTTTAATATAAACGACCACTATAGCTTTGACTAAAGCCCCAAAGTCAAGGTTTATGAGAACGTCCCTGCACAGAGGATATTCACAGATGGTCCTCTCGGTCCTCTCACTTTGCACGCACACACGCACATTCAAACACACACGCTACGCTGACTACAAAGGCACTACTTGATACAAAGTGTTTACATGTGTTTGTGGAGCTCTGTTGTTGACTGCCAATATCTAAGACACAATGGTATTATAATGTTTATCTTCTCTAAAACAATAGCTGCTTGGCAGTCGAGCACCACGATACTTATCGACACACAAGATCCCAGCTCTGATTGGTTCCCAGGGAGCTGCTGAACATGGTGCCCATCTGATTGGTAGAGCTCTCAGACTTCCATTCTTCTGTGATTTCCCATCACATGAATACCTGGCTTACAGACAAACATCAAGCTTCAAAGTTTTTAATTGAGATCAAAGTGCTGTACATGGCAAGACAGACTGTCTAATACAGTGGCTACACAAATTCAAGAATTCTTGAACATGTTCAGGCTGTGCCTGAAACTTTAAGGACCCTCCCTGGACAGTCATGCCTAGTTAACAGATAACACAAATCAACAAGAGCCAATCACAGTGGCTTATAATGTAGCAACATTAAGTGTGTGTGTGTGTGAGCGAGAGAGAGAGAGAGAGAGAGAGAGAGAGAGAGAGAGAGAGAGAGAGAGAGAGAGAGAGAGAGAGAGAGAGAGAGAGAGAGAGAGAGAGAGAGAGAGAGAGAGAGAAAAGTGAGTCGTTGAGTCCTTGAGATGGCTGATATGTGAAGTTAATTATGACATTCTTCAAATCGTTCCTTTTGTCGTGTTCCTAATCCTCAGTTTCCTCTCGAGTCTCAGTCCTGCTACTGCTCATCCCCCATCTATCACACACACACTGTACACAACTGTGCTGTACTGCACACACACACACTTTACACAACTGTACTGCACACACACCAGCTCTCCCAATGTCAGACTGGTGTTTCAAGATATCCATGTGTGAGGGGGCTGAGATCCCCCAGAGATGAATGCTGGGGCTGAAATGACCCGCTGTTCTGCTTTACTTACTCTGACAGACTTGAGCTGTTTCACCTTCACTGTTTACTAAACACTGTAGCACTTCAACCCCGAGAGAGGGAGAGCGACAGAGCGAGAACGAGGGAGACAGCGACAGACGCGGACAGGCAGAGAGTGTATGTTTGTGTTAGAGAATGAGTGTGCGTGGTTAATTGCTTGAGTGCACTAGTAATGGTGCTGAAACGCCCATCACCTCACACCATCACACACACATGCACACAACTCCCCAGTTATCCGCTCCCCACCTCCACCTCACACCCCTGACCGTGGTAGTACAAGGCCCTAGAGAGAGAGCCCAGGCCACCTGACCTCCGTGTGCTGAGTAGACCCAGATCCTCTCTGTAATCCAGCAGCAGCCAGACCTCACAGATACACTATCACTTACACATCAGCCCTTATCTGCTGGACAGTGAAAGGGCTTCTATCGTCTATCATTGATCACTGTTAGCAACAGCTACACTGCTGAAGCCGTCGCGAGGAATGCACACACAGGCAAACACACACGCAGGCACACACACACGCACACAGGCACATTCATCCCCGAACAAACACATACACATCAACCCCAGGACACCCAGGCCTAATTAACAGCATTCTTCCCCACGGCCTTCTAGTTCTGTCTTCCATCCCGGCCTGACGGCTTCATTAACCCCTACCAAGACTCTCTCTCTCTCTCCGTGTCATCCCCTCGCTCCTGTCCTCCCCACCTCGTTACCACAGAGACACCCAGGTCACCCAGCCAGAGGTCACGGCATGACACCGCAGGGCACAGACCACACCCCCTCGACAGACGCCGTCCCCTGACACGGGTCACATTCCAGACACTTCTGATCTCCCACACTTGAGAGAACTCACAGAAACGGTCAAGAGTCAAACAGAAGTGCAACAGTATAACCAGTTCCTTCTGATACCCAGAGCATGTGGAGTCTCTCCCGGTGGCAATATAAAACATGTCTGACATGAGTGAGGGAGTAGGCTAAGTGAATGAGGTGTTATCAGTACGGCGTAGGACTGTCTGTGGAGGTGCAGCTGTCCAAATGATAGTTGGGAGTGTGAAGTTCCCATCGCACAGCCCAGAGACATGAAGTCATTCTGTTTACCTTGGGTCGGATCCATTGCTCTGTCAGACCTTCCTCGTCAGACAGCAGCCCATGGAGAAGCCACTGGGGTGTAGGAGTGTCAATGTCTGTCGGCGCGGCTTTGACTGAGAGGTTAACTAAGCAATAATAGAGGAAGTCGGAGATTTTCAGGAACAATCAAACCATCTGTCCTAATAATCCTGTGTCTGTAACACAGCTGTAAGACAACTCACACGCATACATGAAGCTTGCAGGGAGACACTCTGCACTATCTAGTCACTTCTGTCCTCCAAACAAATCCGGTGCCAAAATATTCAGCTTGGAAAGACTTGGAAAGAACGATGAATGGTCTGTGTCAGCACATGGAAATCACATTTTCTGTACATGACTAAACCACTGACACTAATCTGAAGTGTCACTCCCTATCTCTGATAACTACCCTCAAACCAGACGGTATTTCACACAGCCAAGCCTAGCTGCCATTCCATGCCTGTTCATCAACTCTGCATCATAAATTGTCCCTGCTATATCTAGACTGTGAAGTATGATGATACCTACAAGGAAAACAAGCTTCTCCCTCACCTCCCCCGGCCTTCCCTCACCTCACCTCCCCATCTCTCCTCTCCGGTAATGAGTAACGTCTGCATTGGGGAGAGGGCTAGCCATTCAGTGGTTTGTCCTCCTCCCCTCAACACAACCGCAATTCCATAGATGCAGCAAAGCCAGGAGATGATGGTCATGTTTGGCTCTGTTAATATGTTATTAGCACGCTGAGAGATAATGGAGAGCAGACTGACGATTTCCGGAACTAAGCACACACACCGACACACACACACGCATGAAGGTGTATCCTCGGGCCTAGTATGTGTACGTCCCGATTCACCCCAGAAACTGACCTCAGGAATCCAGTGGAGCCCGCCCTTCCTCACAGGAAGACATGGAGGAGGAGCATGCAGACACAGTGTTATCCCCTGAACTCTACCGGGTAGTTGTGTGGTTATTGGGTGGGGGTGTATGTGTGTGTGCGTGTGTGTGTAGTTGTTCATCTTTCTTTGTGTCTATCTGTTCATCTGTCTATCTGACTGTCAGTCAGGCTGTTTGTTTGTGTCTTGAGTCTTTGGCAGATTATGTTCATCTTTATCACTAATAAGGTCATGCTGAGCCCCTGGTTTCCTGTGGTGGGTCTTCCTACCCTACAGCTACTGTCTGGCTGTCTGGCCCATAAAAGGTTAATAGGCCCTGACACAGACCCTACAGCTATATGCATACTGAGAATGGCACCAACCAGAGGACTAGCTCACCTCTGGATCATCGTGGGGGGATTTGGATACCTCCAGCATTTGTGTAAAATGTTCCAATGACAGCATTTGGAAAATGAGATTGCAGTGACTATGTACACAGACATGACTTCACGAAGCGGTCGTCACGGTTACTTCATAGGTTCAATGGTTTTCACCAATGTCAAACGTTAATGTAAGCCCCTTAGCCACATTACTATACAGACTGGTTAGCACTTTTAACTATTTTACGAGTAACAACTTCTAAGGCTTCTTTTTAAGTTGTTGTTAAGTTCCAGTGGTTAATAGCAGGTAATGATTCCTTAAGTCCATCCATTCTATTTAATATAACCAGTAACTCAATAGGAACTTTACTGTGATAGCCGGTCAAATTTCTCTTCTAAATTATGAGCTTGTGAGCATTAGCACAGAGACACTGTGATGGTGGATGGCGCAGTAGCTCAGCTGGTGTCTACGGTACCTGCGTGTGAGAGCTGCAGGCGGGGTCCAGTCTGCGTCCAGGCTGCGGAGGAGGAGGAGGAGGAGGAGGCTGCAGCCTGCAGCCACTGCAGCTGGAGGAGTACAGCGAGCAGCACAGAGGCAGAGACTGCAGTCATCTTATCACAGGTCCTCTGCTCCTGAGTAGAAAGCGGTCACTCTTACGGCCGCCACAGGCAGGTCAACACGGCAGCCAAGGGCTCACTGGGAGGAGGGAGGCAGAAAAGAAGAGAAAACAGGGAAATGAAAGGGAAAGAATGACAGAGAAAAAAGAAAGCGTAAGAGAGTTGTCTTCAAAATATCAATCATTTTGAGAGTTCAAATACTGATTTCAATTACCTACAGGTTTCCGGATACATTGTACACGTGTCAAAATCAACGCCAAAGGTGATTTATTCTCTAGAAGCTCACCATAGAAATGTTTATTAGTAATAGTACGTCCCTGGCATTCAGTGGTAAATGTAAGCCTTTTCCATAACAAGGCCTCAGTTGAGCTCATAAATCAGCTAAAAAATGAAATAGGACCAGAAACAGAATACTCTGTAAGATGGATGGATTCATATTCAGTCATGATATTACAATGGGGATTGTACACCTGAATAAATCTTTAGTCCCCGGAATGGAGTACAGTCATGTACAGTAGATGGCCAACTAACATACAAATATATTACTAAGAAAAATACTTGCGCTGCTTCATAGACCGTAGAGGCCTGTAGTGTGTCATATTGCATGAGATTAAATGGACAGGGAACTTATGGGATGTGAAATCCATCTCTTTGACAACAGGGCAAGCTTTGGTAACATCATTTACCATTTATGGTCATAGCTTGACTAGGAGGACGTATGTACATAAGTGCTGAGGCGACAGACCGAAGACAAACCGGCCTTTCCCCTACATCCGTCAAGAAGGAAGCTTTGTCTCAACAAGTCTGTTGACGTGGGTTATGTTGTCTAAATAAAGACGGCAGTGCAGTGAACTCATCCTCCCTGTCGCCAATGTTCGTGGCATCTAGGTTTAGATTGATGGATACACACGTCACAAGGTACAGCACACACACACACTCAGGTCAATGGTGTTTATGGAAGAACTTAAGTGTTGGCAGCCAGTAGAGGACATTTTTAGATACGAGGGTCAGAGAGAGTGTGTTTGTTTATGTAAGCGACTCGGTTTCAACCCAGGACACTTGACTGGGGTAAGGCTTGGGCTTTAGCTTGGAGGGCTAACCAAGTTCTCCGGGTCTCAGGCACAGGCACAGAACCAGAAGCGTTCAACTCTCCCTGCTCCTCATCTTTGTCCTTCCATCACCATAGCCATGTGATAGGCTGCTCTAAAACGACAAAGATGTCCTCATTATTTTTCCTGAGGCAAGGGCTTGGGATTGCATCACCACTGTAGAGCTCAGCCATCCTCAGACAGACTTGAAATGGCCAGCGGTGTTAGGGAACTGGTGGGGTGCATGACCTTTGCCAGACTCATTTCAGATCACGGAGGGGGGGTGGGGGGGGGGGGGGGGGGGGGGGTGTTGTTCAGGCCGGGGGGTTGATGTGGGTTATTGTTTAGAGGGCCGTTCCCATGGCTAATCAGCTAACCCATCTTTATTTTCTCTTCCTCCAGAGAGGGGGTTAAACAATAGGTAAACACTCTACACACTTCTCAGCTCTTTGGACTCTAAATGTATTTGGGATGTAAACTGTTGTGGCACTGTCACAAGTGAAAACAATTATGCTTAAAGTATACTTAGAATGAATAAGTAGAAACTTAATAGCGTTTATTCAAGTTGTCAATACGTATTTGCATATCAAAATATGTATATTTTAATTACACTTCTCATTCATCATATTTAAATTAGATTTAAGTATACTCTTTTTCCGCTTGGGTACTGTGTTGAACAATGCAAAAAAATATTTGAATAGAATAGAGACTGTAATCTTGTTACCTTCTATATGCTCTCAAAAATAATCCCAAAATGGGCCCTTAGTCCCATAGAAAGGGAAGGTCTTTGTAATGCACTTCCGTGGAGTTTGTTTCTCTCCAGCTGTGTGGTGGGTTCCCATAGTGAGGTGTTTGTATGGTGTAGTGAAGTGTTTGAATGGCATAGTGCGGTGTTTGTAAGTGGTGGTGCTATGAAACAGCCTGGAGAGAGGGTCAACAATGCTGGCGGAGGATTGTAGATGAGATGTACAAGCAAGTCAACAACCACCTTCCCATTGGCCAAGGAAGTTAGATGTTTCCAATACAGGCATCACTGGAGGCAGAGAGGGCACTTAGTGATATGACCCCAGATCTAGTACTTTCATTTTGAAAACTCATCGCTGGTGGAAAAGTATTTTTCCTTCATATTTATGGGTCTACCTCAAAGAGAAATTGTGCCACGCCAAAGTCAGTAAGTGACTGCAAAATCCCATAATAAAGGGCTCAGTGATTTATCCACATGCAGGGGACTGAGCCAAAGTGGTGTGATTGCTCAGCATCAGGAATCAGAGGAGGTGACAGCTTTACAGCCTCTCCTTGGCAACACCTTAATCCCCTCCCTGATTTACTCTCCCACCCTATTACCCTAAGCTACCCCCCCTCCCTCTCTGTCCCTCCCTCCCTCCTTCTCCAACGTCCACTCTTTCCTTTCTATATCTACTCATGCACTCATTAACATAGATCTAGAAGCCTTCAGCCAGGTCTGTTATTCAGATCAACTGCTTTGACGACGATGGGGTGGAGGGAAAGAGGGAACACTTTGGAGAAAAATGGACGATTGAATTTTAGGGACTCTCCTGGGTGGGTGTTGATAGCGACGGCCGGGCCACAGGTGCAAGGCTTAGGCCGGGACGGGAGAATCTGGTACATGTCTACAAAAAGGCTATTCATCTTACTGAAGGAACCAAAATCAACATTCTTGCGTTATTGGCTACATGTGTGTGACCTTTAGTGAAATGGAAATGTTGTAATAATAAAAGTACAAACACAACCTCTCGGACTATTCCAAGCGTGCTCAGCGTTTAAAATGTGTCTCCTTCTGTGTTTTCGTCATCACTAACCAAACCCGGGAGAGGAAACAGAGATTTGAATTACATATTAAAACAGGAGTTCCCATTTATGCATTGGACTTGATTGATAATGAATAAGCAAGATGTGGTTTCAGTCATCATTATGGGCTTTGAGGAGACTCCAGGCTGTGCTCTGAGTTAGTATGTTTCACCCCTCTACCTTCTAGAACATTAATGATGTTCTGGAACCACTAACCAGACCATGGAATGAAGCTATGATGGGACACAGTGGCTGTTCAGAACCAACTGTCCCATGGCCAGCCGGTGTGTGTCCTGTGTTCTACAGGACGAAAGGGGCAAACACAAACAAACAAGCAGTGGGAAATTGAGTCAAAGCCATGGTGGGAAGGGGAAGTGATGGATGTGAGCCGTTTCCAGATGGCTGGGGTCCCTGTCGGAAACAGGCCCCATTCTCCCTGGTGCTGTATCCTCCCATATCAGCTGCAGTGGGGCGAGAGCACACACATTCACACACTTACACATAAGCTAATACCCACTCACGCACACATATCCCGCATGAAACATCAGAGAGGTTTGACTGTCAAAGGATGAACATAACAAAAAAACTAAAAACGATTAAGTCACAATCTTGGGAGAGATTCAAATAGAGAAGCATGTGGACTTGATTGCAACCTTAAGTTCTGATAACAGGCGCATTTTAAACATTTGTCTACCCTGCATGCTTCTCAAAGAAGCCAACGCTGCTTTTTAAAGATTGACCAACTCAGACACATAGCTACATAGCTGAGGTTTGTGCTGCATTTTGCTAGACGCTGTGTATGGGTGACAAGCATATAAGTGATGTATTCCCCTGTCAGTGTAATGGATGAATGATTTCACATCTCTTCCCTTCTCTCTCCTGGGTTTGGGGCCAGGGAGAAAGAGGAGAGCAGCGGGAGGCCCAGCCTGGTCCTGCAGGGTCGATCCCAACACATCAGGCTGGATATACTGTGCAGTCTGGACACATCCCAGGAATCTAGAACACTGTCACCTTCTCAGAAAATGGACCATTAATCAGATGTGTAAAGTCAATAGTGTTTGCATAGCAAGACTCGAGGACTAAGCATGAGAAAAATCCACAACTTTACAATAGAGAAGGAGGGTATAAGCATAATGCCACTACACCAACCCTAAAATTACTTCATAATTTTTTGCGGATTGTATGTGAGGGATGTATTGTTTGCTAAGAAAATGTACGCAGAAAAAGTTGTTTATGACAATACGTTTTCAATTATTTCTGGAATATGCCTGCAGGATTCTGTGTTTTAATGACAACAAGCTGTTGATGCAGTGTTGTCAAAGGCAGCCTGTTCTGACTGGGTTCCGAGTGAGCCACGAAGGGCAGCTGACAGCCAAGACAAAGATACCCCAAGATAGGAGACCATGGAGGCCCCACAGTCTCAGGATGGACGTGGACTGAAAGAAAAAAGCAGGCGGTCTCATTAGCCGCCTTAGTGAGCTGTGAAAGGACCCAACACATCGAGAGATGCATGGGAATATTGCGTTCAGCCAAGCAGAAACCAACCACCCCCCACCATCCCAGTCCCTCCTTTCTGCTCACACAAAGACCTGGGCAGCTCAGAGGGCTTCCGTGGCTCACCCTGTCTCTCCTTCTCAATGAGCACCCCTGTCACTCTCAGCTCACTGACACTGCCAGGCTTCAGAACAGAGACAAGCCACAGTCAGCCTGGAACATTCCACATTCCGCCTGATTGACAAGATGTTGGGGGGGCTGACACAGCCCAATCAAATTCAAATCCTGGATGAAGAACTATCTGCTTAAGTTGCAAAAACACACACACACAGTGTGCCGACAGCTCCAGCGACCAAAAAAGGCTTTTAAAGAATCCCGGTCAAACTCCCAACCAAGAGACTGAAGGCTGGGAGACTATGAGAAACAATTTCCTTTGCTATGCTAGCACTGCTAACATAGTTGGTGTGGTTGTCACCTTGCAGGCTGGGTGACTGGGTGCTTCAAGGGAATCATCGTAGCAGAGCACCTGTGGGCTGAAACAATGGTGTGTAGGAGCCAGAGGGGATGTGAGTGGGTATATGGCTGGATGTGCGTCACAGTGTGTTTTGGGTGATAGAGCCCAGAGAGGACATTCCCTCCCACACCATCTCCTCCTCAGCCCTGTGGCCCAGGCCTGGCTGAGATAACAAACCCAGATCTGCTCTCAGCTGCTCTCAGCTGGGGAAACAACATGCACACCGACTCCTGAAGCAGCCGACTCTCTCACAGTTACTGGATGTCAAATGTTAGGCAAACTGTACATTCGATGGATATAAGATGTCCTCCATTACTGTAACCATATCCTCGTTAATATGATTCTATCAACACGTTGTTCATGTTTATTCTGTTGCTGCCACGGCAGTGTTTTAAAAAGCAGATTCCTGGAACATGCAGCTTGTGTCAGAAATGTTGGGTTTCTCTGAAAAGCTTAGCACCTGTAAGGTAAATGGGGTGAGACCGTGCAGCTCTGACATACCAGAGACAGAACAGTTTTCTGGGTTCCTCTTAGCTCCAGATACCAACATCTGGCTGAGTGCTGTGGGAGGCCCAGACACAGAGATTTACACATCTTACTTGATGTTAGGGCTTTTTAACCCTGAGAAGATACAGGACTGGCCATTAAGGTAAGAGGAGAATGGAACAGCATTCAGAGTCCAAACACTTTCTGTTGTCTCTGTGGTGAAAGAAAAGGATGCACTCAAACACAAATGGTTAAACTTGATGTTTACCACTCAAAAGAAACAAAAGCTGAATACCCCTAAGCATCACAGGATTGTGAAACACGGCTCACCACAGTGATTACAACTTTCACGAGCAACTGTTGTCTTGTAGGCATTGAACGTATTTAAAGGGCTAAATTCCAGCTCATTTGTGAAGGATTGTGTCCTCAAGCCATTCACTAGGACACAATAAACGGTGTGTCTGTGTTTCTGTGTGCGTGTGTGAGTGTGTCTGTGTGTGTATGTGTGTGTGTGTGTGTGTGCTTTAACTGGAAGTAGAGTGGGATTTCCTGTGATCTCAGCCTCATTCAATCAGTTGGTATTGAGGTCCCTTCATCAGCTACAGTATAATGAGACTGTTCTGATGATGATGAATGAAAACAGACCATTTAAGCAGCAACAGTCTGTGGTGCATATGACTCAAGTGAATATCTTTGAAAAAAAGCTTCAATCACGACCAATGGTTTGGCAAAGTTTTATCATTTGGCAAGAATGTTATCCAAATGCTGTCTATTTTAAGTATTTTCATTAGCAAATGGATTTTATTGTTTAAATTGTTACATAAAACCTTTTCAAATAAACATTTTGCTAGGGGAAAAAAACCGAGATGAAAAATGAAAGAGAAAAGACAATCTTAGTGTGATAATCTTGTAATCTTAGTGTGTGGAATAATAAGAGCTTCATGATTTGTATCCACAAAGCACCACTCCTTAGTCTGACGTCTTATTTAGTGAAGAAAACATCTCAAATTAATGGTTTCTAGAGATTTCATACAAGAGTGTGACTCCACAACCTCTCTCGGGCTTTGTGTCTATGAGCATGTGGGTATCACAACAGAACAGATCCTGTCACGGCTGGAGAGATCTTAGGGAGAGGTCATCAGTCCAGATGTCAGTCTGAACCACTGCTGGACCGGACACATACAGAGATACATTATGATTGAGGGCTGGATTGACCGGACCAACCATCCGCAAGCTGTTCTGTGTGTGCCTGCATGTGTGCGTGTGCGCATACAGCAAACAGTCAACTGGTGTGTGTGTGTGTGTGTGTGCATGTACATGTACTGTAGAGGAATATCTCTTTTCTGGAATGGAAGAAAGAGGATGTAATGTTTAAAGAGCCACAGAGTCAGATATAGTTGGAGACAGAGTGACCAATAAATCTGAAGAAATCTCTCAGCCAGACATTCCAGATATGAGGCACTGAAGCGCCACAGGAAAAAACAATACATTTCCACACTACAGTTGGGTCTTCAGGAATGTGAAAATGGGCAGGAATATTCCTCAGAGATATCCAATTTGAAGTCTCTCTTTCTCAGTGTCTTCCCAGATGTAGGAATTCTATACTTAAAGGAAGAGGAAACATTGTAACAAGAGGAGAAATAACACAGAGAATTCCACCTAATTTCCTGCCTGGCTTGAGTATACTGTAGGCAACTGTGATTGTATTCCTGTCGAAAACAAACATGGAGACAATTCCCAGTGCCATGACCTTGAGACAGACAGTTTACTATGTGACTAACCTGACCCCGCCTCTCTCTCTCTTTCCTCCTCCCCACTCCTCTTCCTCTTTTCAGTGAGTTCTATGCATCTGAGCTCATACTGTAAATGGGCAAATATTATGTTAAGGATTTATGTGAGGTTTGCATGCCTGTCACATAGAGTAGCTGTGAGTCTAGACGTCAATATTGAAAAACATCCATGTACTGTTTTTTGTCACAGGAAAGAACACAAACCTCTTTAGCTGAAAGAGCTTAATTAGAAGGCAAAGGTACTTTACTGGCATTAGGCAAAGCACTTCCAGATAGCTGACTTGTCCCTAACTGTACCCCTGGGGCAAGGAGCCAGGGAAGGAACATTTTCTCCAGGCTAATACTAAGGCACCATCAGTATTTGAAGCTCATTAAAGGACATAAGGGATGTGTTTTTCCCATGGAGACTGATGTGTTGCATTATAAAGATGTGGGGGCAGGGGTTCAGTCCCTCGTACCCACAGACCTCCATCTGTAAGACTGGGAAACCTCGCCGCAAGATCCTGGCAGTGCTCAATCGGCCTGTTCTCACATGGAGATGAAGCCGGCAGAGGCTCAGCTCCACACGCCATTCAGGGGGGGCTCACCTCTCTGAGTAACTAGGGGGAGGGGGGGGGGTTGACAACCATGATTTACACAAGGACACCTAATCCTAAGCAGATAGTGTGAGGAATGCTGGGGTGATGGGGTACCGCACGGTGAACTTCATCCCTTTGTCATCCCCTTGTCATCCCTTTGTCATCCCTTAGTCATCCCTTAGTCATCCCTTGCTATCAGAGGGGTGGTGGGGGTCCTAGTATGTCTTCTGTAGAGCCGTGTAGGACATGGGATGCTGCTGGAGTGACATCAATCAGAGCCAGCAGTCTCTCTTCTCTCTATTATGGTTTCTCTGTGTCTCTCTCTCCCCTGCCTGCAAGCCCTCCTCGGGGCTATTACTTATCTATAATCTCCCCCTGATTTACAGCATCTAGGCCCTGGAGCACCAGCGCTGGTGTTCCTACAGAGAGCGATTGAGCAAGGGAGGAGGACATAGATATGTTAAAAGAGGAGGAGGAGAGAGTGTACTGTCAGTCCAAGCAAAGCTCTCGCTGACAGGGTAGAGGAGATGCTGGATGTAGGTACTTCTGCTTCTCCAGTCAAGAGAAACCCACATACTGGTGGCTTGGCCAGTGGCTACGCACCCCCCCCCCCACACACACACACACCTCCACCCCCACCACTTCCAGCCCATGCACCCACCAAGCGGATCTGAGGGTAGAAGTTGGGCAACAGCCAACCAGCTAGCACACGCTCATTTTGGTAGCTTATCTCCCTCTGTGACACAGAGCTGCCGCCAGAGGCATGGTTATCTCAAAGTCTGTTCTCTGTCTCAGTCTCAACCAAGCTCTATACGTCGAACACACACACACACACACTCACTCACTCACGCACAGGTCATATGTATAACTGTGAACGAATGGATAATAAGAGACTACTGGAACAGACTGAGCTCTGGGGCAAACAATGGCGAACAAAAATAAATGCATTTATGTCAACCACATTGTCCAGCTGTAACTCAAAGAAACCTCCCCGGACGAGAGATAATAACGGAGTGTATTTGTAGCTGGAGAACCATAACAAAACCCAGTCGTAAATCAGCTAGACATGTAGGAGAGAATCTGAGACATAACTGTATATTGTTCAGATTGACAGCAGTACCAACTGTGTGTCTGTCTGTGCGTCTGTCCACTGTGTGTGTGTGTGTGTGTTTGTGTTATGGGTGTGTGTTGTCTATCCCCTTCCACAGTCTGCTGTGGATGCTCACTGGCGCCAGATACAGGTTCATTCTGCTGATCCAGGAGGAAGGAAGCAGAGTTCTACTTGGCAGGACTCTGTAATTGTGGACTATGCATAGAGAAGAAGTCATTAATTAAGATAATATATCAAACTAACACAATGGGTTATTTCGTTTTCTATTGGGCAGTAGGGGAATTTGTTTGTTAGCATGCCATCTGACTAGTCTAGACAAACAAACGTGCGTACACTGTACAGAATGTGTGGTTGGGGCATGGGTGTGTATGTGTGTGTGTGTGTGTTTGTGTGGAGGGAACTATGTGTGCCTGCCTCACCTCTTCTTTACTTTACTTCTAATTCTTTATTTTCAACAGTTCCATTGTCCGGGACCAGCGAACCACCAATCTGTTTCATATCTGGTGCTGAATGTGCACTGGTGCAGGGCAAACACTTATAGGGAAAGATGATAACACAAACTGTGATATCAAAGATAATGCTTTTAGTACAAATAATGCCTATCCTTGATAAACTATATAATGGGCTTCATATAATGTCAACATGAGGCAGTTTATAAGGTGGGAGAGTCGGAGCATCTATTCGTTTGCATGTTTTCACTTGCTTGGTATTTGCTGATTTTAAACACTAACATTTGTCCTTTTTGGCACCTGTATATCCTCCATCTTTCATCTCCTTCACAGCCCAAGAAAGCCTGAAGAGAAAGTGGTAAACATCTCAACCTCCCGGTGAGGACAAGGTCAGGTGCAGTTCAATCAGGAGCAGACAGATCATCCTGTTGCAACCTGCTGGCCTAATCCCTGCCAGGGGAGCGCGTGACAGAATGATCTGGGCCTGTCAGCACCTCAACATGCAGACAGGTCCCTCAATCTCAATTGAGGAACGACCACTACTGGCCAGAACAGCCAGGATAGGACACAACCAGGGCACAGCCAAGACAGGATGTAGTCAGGACAGTCAGAACACTCAACCAGAACACAGAACCAGAACATTCCCAGGCCAGGACACAGCCAAGGCAGGCCAATATCAAGACACACCTCTTCTTGACAGTAATTATATCTAAACCTAATGACACATTTTGAATAACATGTCTGTCCACCTGCTTTCCCTCTATTCATCTCTCTCTCTCTCTTTTTCTCTCTATCACACACACACACACAGCAGACATATAGATACACACACACAGGAAACAGCAGGAGAGGAAAGAACCAAAAAAAGAGCACAGCATGTAGCCTAACAACCAAACTAATAACTACAATTGTCTCTTTCACAAAGGCTTGTTTGCATACTGCCTAGCATGCACTTGTTGATGTTATTTCACCTTCCAGTCCAGTTTGTTTCTCATAGAAACTCAAACTCAACATCCCCACCTACAGCCCCACCTCCAGCCCCACCTCCAGCCCCAGCCAAAGCCCCAGCCCAGTCAAGTCCAACTACCAGTCCCAGCCAGACGCACCCACTCATATGGGATTAGAGGAATAGGAATATTGCACAAGGGTGGGTAGAGAGGTTTGCATGACAACATCAACATACTGTATCTGCTTCATATAACTGCTGGATAATCTCCAGCTTTATAAACATACCTAATACCCTCAACAGAGCAAGAGCAAAAATGTTATTAGCTTTGGCACCTGATCAATCTGCAGAGCCAATCAGAGAGGGTGGTGAAGGTCTCCTCCTCAACATACTGCAGCACATGCCTGTATCCATCAGACTGATCTGATTCAGAAACATGCACACAGCTGGGATGGGGACTGCCTCACATAGCCACTAATAACAATAATTAATCAATAGAGTTTTGTGTGAATGATCGTGAACATAGTCAATGGAGCGAAAGGGGACTAATAGGTATGAAAGAAGGGTAATTACTTTTAAATTGTTCTCTCTCTGGATAATAACGGTCTAGACATGCAGAGAGAAGTAATCACCTACAAGTTCTCCAGACTGCTTATTTGATATAAACCAGTGGGACTGGATATCTGGGACTCTTCCCTCCATTATAAAAAGTATTCGACAGTACATTTAGTAATAATAGGATGTTTTATGAGTACCTGCTGTTATGTTTATTCAGAGACAATGTGATTTAAAACACACAGCATCTATGGTTTTGTGTGAGTGCTTGTGTGTGTGTGTGTGTGTGTGTGTGTGTGTGTGTGTGTGTGTGTGTGTGTGTGTGTGTGTGTGTGTGTGTGTGTGTGTGTGTGTGTGTGTGTGTGTGTGTGTGTGTGTCTGTGGAAGTGTGTTTGTCAATGAAAATGCTTTACAGCCCTTGTCCGCCCCCCTCCAGTCCCGGTCCTGGTGAGCAGCAGTCGTGTGGTGTGTGGTTGAACTCTCCTTTCCTACGTGCCTCACCACGCTATCAGCCACGGGGCCACACTGGAAACCCGACACTGGTATTACAGCCAGTGTGGAGGTCTGTTTCAGTGGGATATATTTGTTGTCAGATCAGAGCCTGATTTATATCGAGTCACTGAGTGTGTGGTGAGGGGGAGAGCTACAGTAATATGGATGGAGGTTAGTAGGACATTGAGGGTTCTGATCCTGTCAGGGTCAGGGCCAGACCTCAGGGTTAACTTGCATTAGTCACATGTGGGTCTTCATCCCTCCATGTTTTTACCGCTCTCCCCTCTTATAGCTTCTCTTTCTCTCTCTCTTGTGCTCTTTCTTTCTTTGGCCGCAGGGCCAGGCTTTCACTCTTAAGGGCATACTGTATGTATGAGCCTATTCTGCATTTGCCATCAGTGAGATGATTTGCACCCTCCATAAAAGCAGTGACGTCATAAAAGAGTTAAATCATCTCAGATGCATAGAGAATGAAGAACACAACACTGTGTGTAATGTTTCCAAGAAATGTGTAAGCATGGAGAATAGAAAGCACACTTGGACATGTGTCTTGAAGACTTTGCTCATCAAACACAGAAGAGTATTCTAGCATTCTCTCCCCCTTCCCCTCGGCTCGTAACATCGGACCAGACCCCTTCAGTTGAGAGAACCTTTCAAGTAAAGGATGACTCCCATTCCAAATCAATCTTTCTGATCAAGCGTGTATAATCAAAACATTGGCCCCTAACTGAGTTTCGGGTTCTTCTCTTACCAGTAAACCCATATCATATAATCTGATAGTGTGAGGTGATGAAAATAGATTTCTTGAGGTACTTTCTGCTACACTATGAGCTGGTTCTTGTGACCATACAGTTCCATGTATCCCATATTGTAATAGGTGTGTGGTAGAAACTTGAAGTTTTCCTTTGTTTTCTCACTGAGCACTATTACTGTAACTCCAAGGCACTGAGTTTGACACAATGGAGGCATGGTAAAGTGGAGGAAACCACAATGACAGAGCAAGAACAGAGGAGTCATTCCCCATAACAGGAAAGACAGACAATCGTGGGACATTGCTCACATAATGACAAAGAGAAAGAGAGAGAAGTTGGCTCTTGAGAAGCCTACTATAATATTAAACTACTAAATATAATACTTATTTACTTTACATCATATTAGTATAGCATACTGTTTCAAAATGTAAAGTTACTGGATGAACCTCCATAAAACTCCATGAAAAAAGGGTAGGCTATCCTATATAAAAACTGTTAGGCTATCCTATATACTTCATTAATTGTGTGGTAACAGCTTTCTACAGCCTACAATTACTGTTAGTAACACCGATGTGGACATTGCTATTCAATGATAACATGATATTAGAATAAAGCACATTGAAAAAATCCCAGTTAAAGTTAATATGTGTCTCTTGTAGCTTTACTACAGTATTTGTATATCTTCCCATAAGTTTTGCAACTCACCAACTCCGTTATTTTGATCCTGATGGCACGACAAGAGATGATGCGTTATTCCACTCTGGATCGCTTACAAATGGGCAGCCGCGGGGTAGGGAAACTTTAGTGACGTTAAATGTACACACCTTGTTCTCTTCCACACATTGTAAACAAGCGGTCCACATGTGTGCAAAGCCACTCCCCCGGACCTCCTATCTCTACTTTCAAGCACCAATGAAACAATACATGCTTTCCGCTCGGTCACTGACGATGACAAGGATATTGGGCGTGATTACGATCCAGTGTTGTATTTATTTCGTGTCAAATAAGGCCTGACCATGGATTTCATTTGCACTATGCTAGGAGAACGGGTGTATGTATCCACTTTGTTGCATATGGTTGCAGAAATCCATCGCAACAAATGACACCAATTTACCGTTGGTTGGTTATCAATATGATGGGTGAAATAAGTGAACGACTGATTACTTAATTGCTTCAAGAAAACTTCCACATACCATGGGTTCTGATATTTTGATTATCCTGAGTAATATCTCCACCTACTGGAGAAAGTGTTGAACTTAATTTCTCGTAACTCAACAAATACACATGGCGCGTAAAATGAGGCACAAATTCCATCATCTTGCAGAGAAAGGAGAGTAGGCGAGAGGTAATGATCAGTAAAATATTTTATTTAGTCTGGGATACATTTGGTTATTTAGATAGAAAACAAAGTAGCTTTTCAAAATAAAAGCAAGGTCCATTTAATATGTATTGGTTTTAAAACACAATTGTCACTTTCAATAAATACTCTCTTATATATTTTTACAAAGACAAAGTACAGTGACAAGAGCGCTAGACAGACATCCATGGATTTTACTAGTCGGAGGAGAGAAAAGAAAAAGAGAGATCAATACACACGACTAGAATGGTAGGGCCTAGGCCTGGATCAGTTAGACTATGAAATCCCTAAAAACCTTTCAAACACTTCTTCTGTGCTCAATTAAGCATGCCTGGTGTGCTATGAGCTCTGACCATGGCCCCCAGGGTTAGCTAATACATGTTTAAAATACATTTGACAATAATTCAACTTCTATTTGTTCCAGTTCTGGTGTAGCACCAGGTCTGGCTGAGAGGACTGACTACTGTCGTTTAAGACACGTGGGTGGGTTAGTTAGAGAGAGTTGCCATAGTAAAGCACTGTGGTGTCTCACCAGAGTGCCAATAGTAGATTATAAAGGTCTCTCAACACTTCTGTAATATCACCACATCTGTTTACAGCACAGGCATGTGGCTTTATTAATGTATGCGCCTCAGGGTTTAAACACATTGAGGCTCACATCAATACATTACGTCATGCCCTTCCCCTTCCTTCCCTCCATCTGTCCATCACCTTAACACACCTCACCTGTCCCTCAACCCTCACCGATACCCTCTCTCCCCTGACCTACTTCCTGTTTTTGTGAAACCCATGTAAAGCAGGGCAGAAAGCTTATATGGTGGCTTCAAACTGGAGCTACTCATCAATTATGTAGAAGCGGCCACTTTACAGGTAAGTTGATCCTGTTTTATTTAACAAAGGTACATGGATTTAGGAGAGGAAGAGAAAGAAGGAGAGAATGAGACAGAGACAGAGAGAAGGTGAAAGACAGATGTGTGATATTCTAGGGCATGCTTACAGTGAGTCAGACGGTTATTAATAGAAGTCAATAGACGCGTGTGCTGTCACTTTATTTGCGGTTGCTAATTAAGAAGCACTGCAGGTGGAGACAGAGACCTACCCTCCTCTGGCAAACCTCTCTCTCTCATACACACACACACACACACACAAACTGGGGGCAGGCACAGGTCACCTCCTCCTGTAGCCGTGACTCAGACAGTAGCACCTTTCTGACTCAAACATGTGGGCCTGGGCTCAGTGAGAGAACCAGAAGACCGGGAGAGGAGAGGAGCAGAGCATCATCACACTGTTGGCTATATCCTGTCCGCCTTCACTGACACACACACACAGTTAGAAACGCAGGAAGGAAAGAGGAGGAGAGGGAGAGAGGGATACGAGGAAGATCATATCAAATCAAAGGGAGTAGAGAGGCAGAGACAATGCAAATACTGAGGGCAAAACGGGCAGGGAGAGCGAGAGAGGGATGGAGGAATAGATAGACGGAGGTAGAAAAGAACGGGTGGGTGGAGGTGGGATGGTGCAGCAGGCAACAGGCGATGGATAAAACCGTGATGTGAGGGGGAGGACAGGAACGAGGTGTCTAACTGCAGCCCCTTCAATCCCAGCACCTCAGAGGCCCAACCCTACGCATGCAGCTGATTTTGGTCAGATTCTTCCAGCATTCTTATCACAAACATGTTTGTGTGCACACCGTAAACGGCAGTGATGATAGACACGTGTGTAGTTCACAACTTACTCAGGCCCTTTAGGAATATTTCACATTCTCCCCATGATCTCCTGTCTGTATATCTGTGCTCTGGGCTGGGTTGAACCCGGCAGGTCTCTCTGATCTTCCCTAACACTGTCTCTGTAATCTAGGGCACCAAGTAGAAAACTCAAAACCATTTGACTGCAATGACCGAATTCTTCAAACTCTCTCAGAGACAAACCTTCAAATTAGCCTTGCCGCCACAACATTCTCAGGAAAACATTTGAATATAACACATACTGGTTTGGGTATTTAGTATTCAAACAAGGCCAAACTGGTACCGTGTTCAATTTAAAGGCCACAGCAAATCCACTGGAGACTGCTGGGTTGTAGTTAGGAAACTAATTTATACAGTGTGAAGCATTTTACCTCCTAAACAAAATACATTTACAATGGAATATTTTACATTGAAGTACAACACCACAACTGGGCAAGCACACATAAATGAGTAAGTAGCACCTGCACCATATTTGTATAACTTAGTTTGACTCACAGTTCACCAAAATTCCACTCAGTTTCAGGGAACTGTGCAGAGGGGAAAATTCTTGCAGTCCATACACTTACAGTCACAAGAGCTTTCTAAACTCTATGGAGAAACATTACTAATTCAGTCAGGGTCATAATATGAGCCAAATATTATTTTATATCCTTTCAAATACATTGAATCTGTCATCTAGCAGAACACCACCCATAGAAAACTGTAGTCCCAAATGAACCAACCCCATTGAACTCAACCATTAACAACAGTAAGGCTCAAATCAATTCTCAACGTATATGGAAGGATTCGAAATACCATATGATCAAGGTCTTTTCCCAACCACTCACTGAAAGTGGTTCCCCTTTCCGCCCCTCCTTCCCCTGCCCAAGGCTCAGCGTTGCCCCAGTCCCCCAGATCTGAGCTATCTGATCAGGCCAGGCCATGTGAGCCGTGCAGGGTTGACCCAGAGCTGCCCTGAACCCTGTAGCTGGCGCTCCAGTAGCTGCCAACATATAGCTCCTCTCAGGTTCCCTCTCTCTAGTATTTATGAGTTGACATGAAGTGGAAAAGGGGAGGATGGGCTGGAGGGAGATGGCTCCACCACTGGATTTAGCTCAACATTTTAGACGTTTCGCGTGCAAGGGAGTATCCAGGGGTGTACTGTAGGACTGTAGCAGTATGGAGGCAAGTCACTCAGCCTCTGAGTGACACCTCCCCCCCCCCTTGGCCCACCCCCTCTGGTGTTAATGTCAGGCCTTTAGGGCCCCCCCAAGCAGAAACGGTATGGGGTCATCTCTAGGGGACCATTAGGTGACTGGAGCCTTCAGGGCAATAGACTGGAAGAGAGGCTGTCACAATGGAAATGTCTCAGGTTTGGTCATGAATGAGTGGGACTTTGAGAAATTCAAGTTTCTGTCACCACATCACAGCACATCGCTTGACAGAGTCATCAGAATGTCAGTTGGCCAAGATTCCTTTTTGAGGAAAGCTTCATGTTACTTCTGTCCATCAGAAATACATTGAGACGAATTCAAGGGCACCTTCCTGACATTTTGTTAATACTTATATGAGAACATTCATGAGTTCTTGCTGTAGCCTGTTATTGGACTGATTATTCCCTGAAACACACACATAGTAAGGCCTTAAGATTAGTGTAGGTACACACCTCTAGTCTAGACTGGTAGTCTCACTGGACTGAATAAAGGAATGGGTTTTAGAAGGGTTTTAGATAAATCCACCCCTTTCTCTCCATCTCTCTCTCACTCACTCTTTCTATCTAATGTTTCTCTATCTCTCATCTCACTGTTACTCAGCCTCCACGTTCTCACGATGTTTCCCTCTACTGTATCTGTTCTCCGCCTCTCTGTCCTTCTATCCCTCTCAGCTTATCTCTCTCCACTCCTTCCTGCCCCTCCCCCTGGTGGTGTGTGCGAGGGGGCGGGGGGGCTCAGATGCGTCCGTTGCCCTGGGTGCTGCCCCTGCGGGTGGGCAGACTGTGAGGGACGTAGTGGTCCCCTGAGGAGAAGGAGGTGGAGGTGAGGCCACAGGCCTCACAGGCTAGAGCCAGCTGCCTCAGGGCGTCCAGGGAGTCTACCTTGGCACTGCGCAGCAGGTCACACTGACCCTGGGTAGAGGAACAAGAGGAAGGGAGGTGGGGGAGAAAATGAAAAGGAGAAAGAGGTGTGCTGTGTGCTGTGTATACGTGGGTGATTGTGTGACTGTGTGTGTGTGTGTGTGTCTGTGTGTGTGTGTGTGTGTGTGTGTGAGAGAGAGAGAGAGAGAGCTAGAGAGAGTTTTCACCTTGAGCACAGTGATATTCCATGTGAAACTCTCCAGGGCTTTGCTCTGTTTGCGTCCCTTCAGGCCCTCCTTCTCCCCCAGCCGAGGCAGCTCCTCGTGGAACTCCATCCCTGGTGGGGGGAGGGTCATACCACGCATTCAAAGCGATTCACATCAAACTTTATTTACATAGCACAGTCATACTTGACCTTTGTTTACATCAAGCAACAAAGAAGCATTTTCCAGCTCAATCAAGCTAAGCAACCCTTCCAATTCCTTTTCGACGTCTGCGCCATGATGGGCTCAAATTCATGTTTGTTTTTCCAGTCTCTGTGTCTCCATTTCTGTCTCTGTGTGTGTCTCTCTCTCCCTCCTTCCCTCCCTTTGTTTCTCCCATAAAGGGTGCTTCATGCAGTCCTTCTCCTGATTTGGGCATGAGAATATAAAAAGAAGAAGCCCTCCAGTCATAGCAAGTACTGCTGCTTCCTCCACGCTTATTCCAGTGGTTCTTGTTCCTCCAGCCCTCCATCTCTCACCTTCTCTCTGCACCTGGGCGATCCTCTCCTGCACGGTGTCCGCGTTCTCTATCAGCTGCTTCTGAGCGGAAATCATCTGGAATAAACAGTGTGGACGTAGAGGGATGCTGGGTGAGAATCTTCATGGACAAACAGACCGACATGCTGACATGCAGACACACCAACAGACAGTCAGTCAGACAGACAGAGAGACAGACAGACCAAAGGGCCACAAATATCACTTCACATCTACGGACAAAAGGATTGAGAGATGGAAACGCTGTTTGTAGCTGGAGGGCAACAGCAGGGAAAGTGAAAGAGAGAAATGGAAAGACGGATGGCAAACAGACTGGCTGGAGGGTGGTGGGGGAAGAGTGTGTGTGTGTGTGTGTGTGTGCATGTGTAGGGGGTTGGGTTGATGACTAAGCTTATGTGAAATGAAGGCTTAGGGGGTGAGATGTAACAGTCTGGAGCTCAGACCAACTGTGACTTCCTCACACTGCCCCGCTAGGCTAGCAAGCAAGAAACACACATACGCACACAGAGAGAGAGAGAGCGAGAGAGAGAGAGATAGAGAGAGAGAGAGAGAGAGAGAGAGAGAGAGAGAGAGGGAGAGAGAGACTCGCAATGGGCTCACAAAAACACATAGAAAACAAAAGCCTCCTCGGCTCAGATAAAGAATTCCATGAACACAAATGTAATCTATTTCCTGATTTTCTCACTACGTCCTCTTTTTCTAGATCCCTCTCTCTCTCTCCTACCCATTTGTTCTGTTGACTGAGGGGGAGTGATGAGAAAGAGCGAGCAGGTGGGTGATCGAATACAGAAGAGAGAGAGTGGGAGGGAGGGAGCACAGCTGGAAAGGAGCACAGTGTGTGTTGGTGCATTCGTCTGCATGCCCTTGTGTGGTGTTGTGTGTGTAAAGCTTGCATGTTTGCGTGTGAGGCCATGCATGTCCCTCTGCATGTGTGCATGTGTGCCTGCGTGCGGAGGTGCGTGTGGAGGTGCGTGGGTGGTTGTATGCGCGCGTATGTCTCTCTCCCTCCGTCTCTTGATCTCCTTCATGCCTACGCAGTCTATCGGTATGGATGGCTTCCTCACCGTGTCGTAAGCGGTCAGGAGCTTGCGTGTGGAGTCGGCCAGGCTGGCCAGTGGCTCTAGACAGGGGTAGCCATCCCTCAGGATCATGGTGGCTCCTGGAGGGCCCTCTGGGCTCTGCAGACGGGTGGCCAAGCTCTGGATGCACTGCTTCAACTTGGACACCGGAGGGAGCCCACACTGCTCCTTGAAATTGACAGTGGCACTCTGGAACATGGAGGAGGGCGAGAGAGAAAGAGAGAAAGAAAGACAAAGAGATAAAGGGACAGAGAGAGAGAGAGAGAGAGAGAGAGAGAGAGAGAGAGAGAGAGAGAGAGAGAGAGAGAGAGAGAGAGAGAGAGAGAGAGAGAGAGAGAGAGAGAGAGAGAGAGAGAGAGAGAGAAAATAAGTTCTGACCTCCTTCTTAAATACAGTGAAAGTAGAGTATTTGATATCAAAACAGTAACTCATTGGATTTCAGTATGGCATGTTGACATAAGCCACGTCTGACAAATACACTTACTAAACAGACAGTTATACACAGTGAATAAACATTGTCTATACTTGCAACTGATTTCCCTCCCAGGGATGTTCTAACTAACATTCTGCCAGGAATCTCTGGCAATTACCCAGCTGGAAGAACCACCGGGACACAGGACAAGCAGTTACACACTGGTGGCTACCATATCCACCTGAGGACTGTGTGTGTGTGTGGGGGGGGGGGGGGGGGGGGGGGCTGACATGATGAATAATAGACCGTAGCAGATGAGACCACAGCTGGACACATGGCAAAGAGTAGGAGATAGAGATCGAGATAAATCGACAGAGAATGTATGTCAAAGAAAAATCCCAGATTGAAAAGGGAAGATTGAATGTGTGTGGGTGTGTGTGTGTGTCAGTCAAGATTGTGTATATGTAGAGATAAGCTGGTCTGCGCTGTGACCAGGTCTATCTGTCCTCCCTATGCTGGTATTTATAGATGCTGTGTAATCCTCATCTCTTCTCTCCACTTGTCTATCTTCCTCGCGTTCTCTCCATTTCTTCCACCCCACAGAGGACTCACAGGTAGTGTCTGATTTCATCACAGTCACGCAATCGAGTCCAAAATTACTCTCCTACAACAACTTGAGAACAAGACCTATTTCGACTCCACCTAAATATAAACCCACCAGCTCATACGAGTCAAAAACATGGATGTCGTTCAGCATGTTAGGGCCAGATGCAGCCTCTAGCTCCAGCCCACCGGCCCCAGGCTTCTATGCCCTGCTCCCAACTCCAAGGTCCATAACCCCGCATACCTCATAGCACACCCCCTTATACACACACATACACACATTCTGCAATACAACCCCAGACAATACAAGAGAAAGAGAAGGTCATAGACTTTAGAAGGAACACAATAATAGTCGTCGTCGTCGTCGTCCCCCTTAAGATTAATGGTGTATTAGTAAAACTGAGTCTCAGCTTACAGATACCCAGGAGTCTAAATTGAGGATCACTTCAAATGCAACTAATGCGCATGGATTAACTGAGGCGGTTCTTTCTCAGGGAAATTGAACCACTTTCAAGTAGACACATATTCTCCATATGTTCAACAAATCCGTCTTGCCGAGCATTTTGTCCTTTGGCCTGATCTGGACCTTCGGAAACATTCAACCTCATGCCAAACTGCTGTTCGTGATCAAGACAGCAAATGGGATCACTAGGGTCAATCAGGTATCTGCACAACAGCTGTGCAATGACCTGATTTGACAAAAAGATGATCAGATCCTGAATGATCCACTCATCCTCTCAAAATGAAATTCCGAAGGAGTAGCAGGTTAAATGGTAGAATCTTGCAGCATAAAATTAGAACAAGGTGCAGCAAATAATTTGTGGCTACAGCATTTAGCCGTCTTGGCTCACCTGGCCGTCCTCCCGCAGGTCCGTGGCCTCCCTGAGGGGGGCGCTAGCTGAGCGGAAGGTGTCGTCCAGGACCTTGATCCCCGTGTTCCGGAGAGTGACATACTCCCTCCCTCGCCGGACCCCCCGCCTGACCGACAGCCCCCTCCTCTGGGCCTTGCCCCCCCCCTCGCCGGTTGGTCACCGCCACATGGATGAACAAACTGGCGTGGGGCAAGAGGTCTCCGGCTAGGCCCAGCAGGGGCACGTTGCGGTAGCCAGTCTGAAGGCACTCGAAGGCGACGCTGTATTGGCCAATGAAATCATCTCCGATGTAGTCGTCATCCAGTACCACAAAGCGCAGCAGGGCTAGCTCTGGCATGTTGACCTGAGGAGACACCATCAACACTATGAGATGAGAACAGATTATGCTAGAACATAAATACTGAGTCATACTGACGTTAGTTGTGTTATCTTCATCCCCATGTGAATGTGAAAACAGATTTTTTATGCATTTGGTTGGAAAATCCGGTTTAAAGATTAATGTTTATCCTTGAAATGTTAATTTCTGAAGAAGAAATATTGTATATGAGCATCGGTGCAGCTTCAATATATGCTTCTGCATAACGAATCAAACATTTCTTTTGCCACTTTAGTCAACAGAACCTCTGAAACAAGAATGAATGAAATATCCTAAATTATATATTAACTGTATCTAACTATTCATATTCATACACAGGAGAGGAAACATAACCCAAAAATACATTAAGCGTCATTTATGTCAGCCAAGCATGCTCTGACACAAAAAATGCATGTACATTTTCACACTGAAAGGTACTAGCCAAATCAGAATTAGAACCCCCCTCCCCACACACACACATACACACATGCACACACAATACTGTGCTGGACAAGTGAATTAATACACACATTCCCAGTTGTGTTTGTGATAGATGGACTTTCCTCCTCCTCCTCTCCTCACCACACATATATACTGTAAGTCGCTCTGGATAAGAGCGTCTGCTAAATGACTAAATGTATATGTAAATATACATCACACACCGACCCAGCACACAATTTGAAGCCACTCACCGAATGCGTGTGCGTGGGGTGTGTGTGTGTGTTTTATATACCCCCTGGTGTTCCATAGCCATATGAGGTCCTTACACTCCAGGCAACAGGAAACTAATTCAACCAACAAGAGACATTTATTCCCAAGGGATGAGTGTGTGGTTGTGTGTTTGTGCATGTGGTGTGCTTACATGTGTGTGTGAGTGTGTGTGTGAGAGAGAGAGAAAGCGAGAGAGATTGAGAGAGAGAGCAAGAAAGAGAGAGAGAGAGAGAGAGAGAGAGAGAGAGAGAGAGAGAGTACATAAGTAGTGACCTCCTTCTTATTTAGAAATGGCAGTTATTGAGAGGGTCAGATAAGAAGGCTGGTGGGTGGGTTGGATTGAAGATTAAGGTGCGCCCTCAGGGGTCCAGGCGTGGGTCTGTTGGGTTTGTGTTCCAGCATGTGAACCTGCTTGTTACGTGTCTGATGCAGTAGAAGGAACATCATGGCCTGACTGAGCTAGGACATGTTAGTAAGCTGGAGTGTGTGTCTGCTTTTATGTAGGGGACAACCTATAGAAGTGCTAACACACGCTGCACAGACTGTACCTACACAAAGACACACACACACGCACACATACAAACAGTAAGAAGGCATTGCTGGGTACATGGGGCTTCATGTGTGGTGGAATAGACACAACCTTGGCAAGTCTTAGGAGACCTGGATGTCCTGGTATTCCTATCAAAGATAAGCTTTCTAACAAGACAACACTGAGGTGTTGACGACACATGAGAGCGTGAGTTGTCTGAGCCTGAGATGCCTGACAGAAACACAATCAGCTATACACAGTTTCCTGTGTGTGTGTGTGTGTGTGTGTGTGTGTGTGTGTGTGGGTGTGTGTGTGTGTGTGTGTTAGGAGTCACGCCACACTGCCCTCCCGCAAAGGCTTGGGTTACTGGCCTCAGGGTTGAGGAGCTAAGTTAAGGCAAAGCCCTCCTCCTCCTCTTCCTGGACAGGCCTCCAGCCCTCCTCCTCATGGTCATTAAGCCCTCCAACCCTTCACATTTCCCACCACTGATACCACAATCAGTGGTGGGAATTGAAAACAGTTTCCATTGACTCCAATGGGACATGGAAAATGATGTAAAACGCTACTCTTTCGATACCACCGGGATCGAGAGACCAACCTGGAACTCAAAGGTTTCGTCGAACAGCGGGTCGTCCTGGTTCTGGGCCGCGGTGCGAGTCCGTTGTTCGGCGCAGTCTGCAGGAACGCCGTGCAGCTCCAGCACCACGTAAGGGTCGATGACCTCGCCTTTGGCGCCGGCGCCCTGGGGCTTGGGCAGGTTGTGGGCGCTGATCACTTTGACCCGCAGGGTCTGAGGGGGCACACCTGCCACGGCAGCAGACGCTGGTTTACTCTATCGTGAACATACTGTACGTCGGGTATGTGATGCCATGATGCATTCGAGCAATTAACCGAATGCTAATGTAATTTTCAAAGTGAAAACGTGAAATATGAATTTGCAGTGGAGTAATTCAAAGATATGTGTGTGTGTGTGTGTGTTTGAAAACAGCATGTTAGCTCTTGCCTGGAACGCAGCCCTGGGTGTGGGCACTGAAGTAGGACACCTCATCCCTCATGACAGACGGACGGAGCACAAAGCCGCAGCCGCCGTTCTGGGTGAAGCGGCCCCTGTGGAGATCCAGCATGGCGCCGGGGGTCTGCTGGTTGAGGGCCACCAGTTGCACCCCGCCCTTCCAGTAGCACTGGGGGTTGGGGTTACTGGAGTCCAGACGCACCGAGCTGGGCCGCACCCGTGTCAGGGTGCGCTTGGTAAAGCCCACCAGCTCCTCCGGGTTCTCACTTGCCAGCCGCCCCGCCTCTCCCTCCCCCAGGGAGCACAGCGTCCAGTAAGGGGGCTCGGGGGGCTGGGGGGTGCTCGGGGTGGTGGGGGGTGCTGGGCGGGGAGTGCTGCTGGGCTTGTTTGCAGGCGCTGCGGTGGGCGTAGAAGCTGCGGCTCCCGGTGCGAGCCACGCTAACCAGGCCAGACAGCTCTCTGCACAGGCGGAGCCTCCTGGGCTGGGGGGGTGGCGGCACCACCAAGACCACGCCCAGCTCCTCTTCTCCGGGGATGGTCATTCGGCGTCCGGCCAGGGGGCCACCGCCCCCTATCTCCTCGTCCTCTTCGGACACCTCCCCCTCTGAGCTGTCCTCTTCCGGCGGTAGCTTCTTTCCCACCAGGAGGACCCGACCCTTGAGCTGCTCGGGGGAGGGCAGGGTGGCGGGGCGCTCTCCCAGGCTGACGGGCGGGGTCTCTGGGGTGTAGAGACGGGTCCCGAACACCTTCCTCAGGTGCTGTGCCAGGGTGCGCTGCTGGGAAGGGGAGCAGCGCTGGCACAGGTACAGTAGCAGGGGGTAGGGAGAGGTCAGGAAGGCGTACTTGTTGACCACCTCCAGGGCACTGCGGATGCTGACTGGCGTGTAGTGGTGGTGGTGGTGGTGATGGTGGTGGTGATGGTGGCGGGGGGCGTCGGGACCGTAGTCTACCCCCAGGAGAGGCTCGCCCTCTGGGCCGTCGGTCACTCCCAGCTCCAGGCATCGGCAGCCGGCCTGCAGGGCCTTGGTGAGACCCCCCAGGTCCGCCCTTCCGTGGACCTGGTCATCCAGCAGGTAGGAGCGGTAGGAGGCACTGATGTAGTAGTGGAACAGGGGCAGCGTCATGTCCTGGCACACCCCCTGATGCTCCATGTCAAACACCTGGCACTCAGGGGACTGCAGGTAGCGGGCAAAGCCGTCCAGGCCCAGCATGCCTCTCTCCCTGCCCTGGGCTGAGGGCTCGAAGCGCCGGACGACCTCCATGCAGCCCTCAGTTGTGGCCAAGGACAGACCCTGCTCCGTCTCCAGGAACAGACGCAGGTCCTGGGCGTCCAGACACTCCCGGTCTTTAGACAGCTGGACCAGCAGGAAGTAGACGTCTGGGCGTGTGCAGAGCTCGCAGTAGGCCTCGTGGAACTCCTCCCGCGTCACGTGAGACGTCAGCTTCTCCTTGCTGCGCTGGATCTCCTTGAACCGCAGACGAACCTGGGGGAGAGAGGATGGGCGGGGAGGAGGATAGGTGCAGAGAGGAGGAGGGGCAGGGAGGAGGAGAGGTGCAGAGAGGAGGAGGGGCAGAGAGGAGGAGAGGTGCAGAGAGGAGGAGGGGCAGGGAGGAGGAGAGGTGCAGAGAGGAGGAGGGGCAGGGAGGAGGAGAGGTGCAGAGAGGAACAAAAGGAGGACAAGGAGGAAGAATGTGGATGAGAGGCGTAACATGACATAAGTTCAGGAAGGGAGATGGAGTTAAAGGTGGAAAGGAAAAGTTTGTAAAAAAGCAACTGTATATTTTCAATATGCAATATAATAGGCTTAGACCTAGACTCAATACATACAAATAGTTGAGAAAGGCCTGATGCCAAGGAAATCTAATATCCATATCAATCCAGAAGTCATAAATGAAGTGAATTAATGAATATAATATTCCCTATTATTCTCAAATGAATTCCGAATTTTTTTCTGTTTATTTCCCTGTTGAAGTGGATATTAGAACCTTCATCATATGATTTCAGCAATGAGATAATATATCTTATATCCACTTAACCTATATGTCCTTGTCACACACACGTTCGCACACACACACAAAACACCCACCCACACATGTATATGCATACACACTCATTGTGATTACATTTCGAGATTGCGAGTGGGTAGTTATTGCCTAGATACCACCTGAAGTACCCCTTAAGACACACACACACACAAACACACGTAATTGGTGTTATTCAGGTCTGTGAACAGCAACACCATCTGCAATCTTATTCCATCTGCTGCCCGTGTCTGGTTCAGTTTATATCACAGGTCTAAGAATACCTCAGCCACTCCTTGTAAAAAGATTTCAGTTGGGCAGATCAGCTTCCTTTAATATCCGACTGAGGTAGCAGGAGATCTTGGGAGTCTCTGTTTATTTACATGCTCTAGAGTTCTAAGCAGGCTGTGAGTAGAATGTTATGTTTTAACTGCACCCCTGCATGTTCCAGAGAGAGGTGTGATGACTGGGGAAAGAAAGTGTGACGGAATGCACAGCGAGGAGATGAATCTCTAGTATAGTACATGTAATAACAAGTCGTGATGCATATGAGTGTGATTAGTCCACTCCCAACATATTCAGCCTCCAGACCAGTCTCACCTTGGCCTCCTTGATGCCCGGGCACAGCTTACAGATGGTGGCCACTGCCACGTCTTCGACCACAATGCCATAGCCATCCTCGTCCACCTCGGCAAACTCTGCTGCCAGCCATTCACTCCTCATCCGGCTGCCAAGGCTGCCTTCCAGCCCCAGCCCCCCGTCGCCAGTCCCGAAACCTCCCCCGCTGGCCCCTCCGATGACAGATGGGTGGGACACCAGGTAGCGCAGGCCTGTCACCCAGATGTTGGCCACGTCAGCTGACAAAGCCACAAGGTCCAGGGACTGGAGGGAGGGAAAGAGGCATGGAAGGTTGGGAGGAAGGAAGGAGAGAGAGAGAGAGAGAGAGAGAGAGAGAGAGAGAGAGAGAGAGAGAGAGAGAGAGAGAGAGAGAGAGAGAGAGAGAGAGAGAGAGAGAGAGAGAGAGAGAGAGAGAGGAAGGAAGGAAGGAAGGTTGGAAGGAAGGATTTAATTTTCAATTGAACATTAGATGAGTGATGGAGGCAGTGGTTGTCATGCAGGCAGTGGTTCCTCAGCTCTCGTCCTGTCTACCTGGTAGTCGTCCCCGTGTATGATGGAGAAGGCAGCCTCCTCAGCCAGGTGCTCTGCTGCTGGGCCGTTGTGCAGGAAGGTCTCAGTACTCTTGCCAGTGCGGACCTCTTTGATGGTGCCCATGTCGAGGCGGGCGCGGTCTCCGTCCTTCTTGGAGGGCTCCCAGCGCAGACAGCTGAGGTCCGGGTCCAGGGTGTAGAAGCGACAGTAGACCCGCGAGTTAGGACGCACCTTCTTCAGCTCACAGCCCCCCTGCATGAAGGCTAGGCAGTCTGCCGCACTGCTCACCTGATAGGAGGAAGACAACAAGAATGTGTATAAGACCCTAAAAGACTAGATGCTTCCTCTCCTAATCTCAGCGTGACTGGGTGTTGTGAGAGCAGAAGAGTCCCACCTTCTTCTCAGAGGGCATGCTGCTGAAGGACACAGTCTTCTTCCTGCATCCACCCATCTTCTGCACTGAGGGATCCTGGGAATACAGAGACCCACAAGATGAGTGACATGAGCTCATCTTGTGGGTTTCAAGCTCAGCTTGGAAGTAAAAAAATGTAGTTGACAAACATACAGTGCTGGCACTTAACAGTACTACACCAACGTATGATACTGATGTTCTTTATTGGCCCAGCAGGAAGAGGGCAGTGAAGGCACAGTGTCTGCAGAGACATGTGAGGGAGGTATGTACAGATAAGGTCTCTTTGAAATAAAAGGTTAGCAGATATTTTATTTCAGGTCAGGCTGCCATTGTCAATATTTCTTAAGGAAGATGAAAGAGGTGCTATTTTGGGAACTACGCTCCACCCTTTCTCCCAAAGCCGCCAGACGTCAGAAATAATGTCTCTTCACCCAGTGATAGTTTTAATTTGGATTCATCTCCAGAAGCTCAGCTGAAATCGATTGTGCCATTTCATTTCATTTCTGGTAATTTAGTACCAATTCAGAGCAGCAGGCCTTACAGCTGCTGAGACCTTTGGGCAGATGACAAGCACACACACACACACACACACAAACATGAACATGTATGGATACACACAAACACACACACACACAAAGTCACCCCTGTGTTCAGTGCTTCCTGTGTCTGACACTTTCAGTTTTCCACAACTGATTGATTGACAGGTTCTCCCAGGGGGAGGGAAATGTCATAGCCAGGGGTGCATTCAGAGGTGTGCTACGTTGTATGACATTCACAACGGGTATCAGCAGCATTAAACCAGAAATAATCATGTTTATCTGTTGGTCTATAATTATATTATAATTACTATGTTTCACAGATCTGATATGTTCTCTTGTTTCTGTATTTGTCACCAGGTTTTGTAAAAAAAAAAAAAAAAAAAGGGACCAGTATTTAAAGTGGGCTTTTAGCCTATTTCTGTCTTAATACCCCCAAATGCAGATCCAGTTAGTGTAACCTACTACACAAGTAGAGTAACAGGCCCAAAACATAAACACAAATGATGTCATCAAGGTTTCACTTCCATGATTGAAGAGCTCTCATGTTATCCAAACTGTTTCCTATGGTGCCCCGCCTCCACTATGACTTCACAGTTATCCACTAGGTGCATTGCACATAACTCTGCACTTATTAAACCGAGAGTTGGTCGTGTTCTTGTAGTGTGTGTGCAAGGGGTAGGTGTTACTGGACTGAGTGAATGATTAAATATAGAGCTGGCGTAACCCGACATGCATGCCTTATCAATTATAGACAGTCAGAGGGGAACTTTAGCTGTAGTCAAATTAGGTGGTTCAGTGACAAGGCTTGCATCTTAATTGACACTGCCTGAAACCGGGTTTGAATTAGTTCACTGAGCTAACACCCCAGCTTTGTGAATGAAGGTGGTCCTTCGATTCCAGCAGCTCAGATCTCTGAGATCCCTCCTTGGCATGGACACGCTGGAGGAAACACTTGCCCTCCGCTGCTCCCACATGACCCGCCCAGGTTCAGAATGCCTCATTGTGAGTCTTTTTCCAACGAAATCTCTTTTTAAGACACGGAGGGCTTTCTGGGTTTGGCCTTTGTCCGAGTACGGGCAGACAGGCTTAGTGAAAGCAGGTCAGCTGGTATTTAGGTGGACAGGGCAGGGCGGGAGCCACGAGGCTGGTTGAGGAGATGCAGGGGAACAAACTGGGTGGTGGCGTTAATGCCCCTGAGAGCAGGTCCACAATCACCGTCACACAAAAAGACCTCCAGGAAACCATGACAACAGGCAGTAAAGCTTTTAATGCAGCAGTTTCGCCTAAAAGGACATCCGTCAGTTCTAATCTGCCCCCCCCGTGAGCTCACTCTGTGACGTTTACGTTTGTTTTGTTTCCCTCCGTCCAGGATGCTCTTCGTTATGAACCTGCTGCCGTTGACTATCTAGAGAGACAGGGGTAAAGATTGAAGCAAGAGAGAGAGAGAGAGTGCTAGATTGGATGGAAAAGAGAGAAAGCGCTGAGATAGTGAAGACAGTGAGAGGAAAGAGACGGCAGAATGAGGGGGGATGTAAGAGTGTACTGTAGGTAGACTGAAGACAAGCCTACATTGCGTTCAGCTGTTCACAATAAAGTCATCCCAAAAATGCATTGGAAATTTGAATTAGAGTATGGACAGTCTGTTGCCGTCAAAAACAACTCCGGTTCATCAAATTTTTGTCAAACGCTTTAGGTCAGAGGATGGCATTTTGAGACTTCCCGCTGTTGTCTCTATTCAAGCAGCATACAATATAGATTAGTGTATATGTAAACTCCATTTGACCTTAGTTGTGTAATGATGCTTGTGTGTGATTATAGTAATAGAACATTGTGTCACACAGTTCTGTAACTCTCCCAGTGATGCTCTGTGTTTCCAGCCATAGGTTATTTCATTAACCCGCTTACCCACCCTTACCAAAGCGCCTCTGAACACAGTCAGGCACACGCATTGCAATCTCAGACGTAAATCCAGAAACCCACTCACACAATTAGGCATGTTCCCCCCAACCCCCCCACCCCAACCCCCCACCCCCACCCCTCACCCCAAACACCACAACACCCACACACACATTTCTGTCATCTGCGGCTCCCTGCCTGAACCTACACCTGCTTCCCATATTAATCCAGTTTTCCACAAAACCAGAACCGAGTTATGAATCAGCTAATGATCCCTCAGGCCACCGTAACCGGACCAGATTACCACAGAGCTGCCAGCATCGTTGCCCCCCCCCCCCCCATCACACACACACACACACACATACACACACACACCACCCCTGGTAATCCTTGCCGGATAGACGGACAGCCAAGCTCTGGGGTTAGAGGGATGTGGAAGGATTAGCCACCACGAGTTTACCCTCACAGCCACCCCGCTCCTCACATACACATTGTGCAACTAGTACACACACACGCACATTGTGGAAATCTTGTGCATGCGCACGCACACACATATTCTACCCCGCGGGGGCCAGGACAAAGATGGAATTAGACTAAATGGAGTACGATGCCACTGTTGAGGCTGCTGATCTGATGTCATTGAGCTAATCTATAACCAGGCTCAATGATGCTGGTGAGGAGCAAGCCAGCCATCTTACAGTGCGTGATGAATTACTTTCAATAAGACCGAGAGAAAGGGATGAGGGTCATCTGTCTCTGACATGTGTAGCTGGATGAGAGTGCGATGAAGACAAAGGAGGAAACGAGGCTCTGTGCTACCGCAGTAGCTCTTCCTGGTTGTGTTTCATTGTAGCCTTTAAACAGCCAATGGTGTATAGGGTCAGCTCGGAGGACGATGCAGGAAAGGAGCTGTCTCAGACACATGTTTTTGTTCTGAATGTGGCTGAAAGACTGCCTCGGGACTTATTTATCCTCAGTAATAGTCAGTGAGGCTATTGGTGAGACGAAAAGCCGTCAGGAGTACGTTGTCAGGCACAGGCAGGCAGCGTGACAGTGCATACCACAGCAGATAGGCCCAGTCGTGGCGAATGTGAGGAGATGGTGATTTATTTACCTCTGTGTGTGTGTGCGTGTGTTTGTGTGTGTGTGTGTGTGTGTGTGGGGGGGGGGGGTTGTGTAGATGTAGACCCTATACCCCTACATACTAGCTGTCTCCACACTGTGTAAACCTCCTGAAGCCAGGATAAAGCCTAGATCAAGTGTCTGCTAAACAAGGAAGCGCACTGCCATTCCTCACACCCAAACCATCTTAGGGCTCTGAGGCGATACTCAATCAAGAGAAACACCCGTGTTTATAAAGCTTCTGTCTGGCTGTTTAATCTGTTTGATTGGCTGAAAAAAGCTATTCCACTCAAGGTGATTGGCTGGTCTCAATCAGTCATCTATGTCTTTCTCTCAGGCCCTGTTAGCCTGTTTACACAATGCCCACACTAACCACTCTGCCCACATGGCTGCCACTCTGACAACAACCAGCACCCACCATGTGGCACTCTGCCAGGATGGCCTCTCACGAAAAAAGCGAGGAAAAGAGGAAGAGGATTTAGGCAAAAAAAGAAAGAGATGCAGACGGGGTATATAATCATCATGGCCCCACCGCCCTCCCTCTGCCTTCCACTCACCCGCCTCTCCTCTCTCTGCCTTTCATCACTTTCTGTGTTGGTCCATCATCTCTGCTTCTGACACCTCTGTTTATCTTGCTGTTTCCCATCAAACACTTTGCCACGCGTTCTCCACTAACATTAGTGTGTCACTCCTTTTCACTGCCCTCCCGACCTCTCCCGCTCTCTCTCCTTCTCCCTCCTCTGCCCTATCTTCAGCAGGGCCCAGGGGACCCTCTCAGCAGTCCCTCAGGGGAGCTCTTATCCCGAACAATGACACACTTCCAAGTCAAGGGGATGGATCTTACATAATAGCTAGAACTTCTGTTGTTCTTCTAGCAGCACTTTCTCTCTCTCTCTCTCTGTCTGTCTCTCTGTGTTCTGCCTCTGTCTGTCCTGTCTCTTTGCTTGTGACCTGTCTCTCTGCTCGTGTCCTGTCTCTCTGCTTGTTACCTGTCTCTCTGCTCGTGACTTGTCTCTCTCCTCATGACCTGTCTCTCTGCTTGTGACCTGTCTCTCTGCTTGTGACCTGTCTCTCTGCTCGTGACCTATCTCTCTGCTTGTGACCTGTCTCTCTGCTCGTGACCTGTCTCTCTGCTTGCGACCTGTCTCTCTGCTTGTGACCTGTCTCTCTGCTTGTGACCTGTCTCTCTGCCTGTGACCTGTCTCTCTGGTCGTGTCCTGTCTATCTGCTTGTGACCTGTCTCTCTGCCTGTGACCTGTCTCTCTGGTCATGTCCTGTCTATCTGCTTGTGACCTGTCTCTTTGCTTGTGACCTGTCTCTCTGCTTGTATGTCTCTGTTTGAGTGTTCTAACTACACCAGTGCTGACAGGCTCCAGCACCACAGCTGTGGCACAGGCAGACAGAAAGAGAGAGGGTTTGGGGAGAGGAAAGAGAGAGAGAGAGTAAGAGAGTGAGTAAGAGAGAAAGGGAGAGGTCAGAGAGGCTGAGCTACAGAACCTTGCCAAGACCGGTCAACCTCTAGATATTACTTGAGACAGCTGAATGGTCTATTCTTGTTTTCACTGTGGGAAACAAAACTAAATGAAAAGAAGAAAAAAAAACTACGAACAAAAGTAGGAAAGAAAGAAAGAAAGTGTGAAAAGTCTACAGAAGCGAGGAGGAGAGGAAAATATTGGGATGGAGGGATGACAGAGAAAGTTATCTGAAAGCAAGCCTCACATGCACATGCAACTGAGGTGTTTGCTAAACGGGTTGATGAATCATTCAGACAAACGTCAACACTGAGGATGCAGGAGGGGGTGAGATGGGGAATTTTGAATAATTAATTGTCGAAGTGTAGTATGTGCGTGTGTGTGTGTATGCGTGTGTCTAAAAGTTGAACCCAGCCGAAACATCTCAGCGGTCCGATACAGTCATTCTGACGTGCGCCAGCCAAGGGTACAGTTACGCAACTTCAGTGCCATACTGCTAGTGACATTTCAGAGAAGAGTTTGGGCTCCTTATTCAAAGCAAATGCAACTCCCAGACGAAGCCACTGTTAACTCCAGGTGAAACAGGACGTGAAATTCCTAGAAATTGGCCTTTTCTTATGTTTTTGTATCAAACATAGACATTTTCAATGGCATGAGTACAAGACTCTTCATTTCTCTCCCACAGAGAGGTCTACCACACTGGTGAAAGCCATGCTTCCTGAGAAGACAGGACAAACAACTACATCCCTGCCTTCAGGCCAGCCCAAACATTCACGATCAAGCTTCGAGATCAAATATCCCTCTTTCACTCTAAATGAAGTGTTCTGGCCCTCAGATGCAGCACAGAGCAGAACAACAGTGAGCTGTATCATAACGTCCTGGAAGCTGATCATAGACCAGTCTGAAGGAAGCTCACTGTCTTGCTCCAGTGGATCTTGGCCGATCAGTCGCTGATCTGAGGGAGGCTCTTGTATTAATGCTAATAGTCAGGGGGACGGTTGCAGGAGAGGAGCAGGAGACATGAAGAGACGGGGAACGTTGGAAAGGGAGATGAGACTAGGAGCAGCGAGCAAGGCAATCTGGAGGAGGGAAGGAAGGAAGGCGAGGGTAGAGGAGGAGTGGAAGGGAGGGGAGGAGGATGTACAGGAGGAAGGAACGATCGCCTCTGCAGGGGACAAATGTGTCTGAGGTCAGAACACAACAGGGTTCCACTATGACCTCATACTCCACACACCCTCACAGCACACACATACACAAACACACTTGCTTATGACACACACACACACAAAAGCAAGCATGGTCTGGAGTAACTGTGAGCTACTGTGCACAAGAGCACACAAACCCATGCTCTCCGCTCTGGCCCATGTCTCTGGTATCTAAGCACTGAAAGACTCGATTGTATTTGAAGAAAGTGTGTGTGAAAGTATTTTTCTGAGTGTGTTTCTGTGCGCAAACCAAACACATCGCCCCACCCAGTTACACACGCGCACACGTGCGCATACACACAGACCTACCCCCCTTCCTGCTCATCTAACCCCCCAGCTGTTTGTGTGTCACACCCATTTCCTGTGTGAGAAGCAGTGACAGGGAGTCACCGCTGTGGCTCAGACTACTGATGCCTCGCAGGCAAAGTACACACACACACACACACTCGCATGCTACACACACACACACACGCACACAAAGTCACACACTGTACACTCGCACGTACACTCTCTTTCGGCAGTGAGCTCGTAGACCAACCTAAGCCTGATCTTAAACAGAAGGCCTTAGAAGGCCTCGGTGATGTGAAGTGAAGTGCGTGTGCATCCGTCCGTCTCACCCAGGCTGTAAACAGTGCAGCAGTAGCAGGCTAGATTGGCCCTGTTTGTGAAAAGATTTATCCCATAAGACTTTCTGCTGGCCTGGCTCTGGCTCCAATATCTGTCCCCACAGAATGTCAACGTGCCCTAACAGCGAAAACATGCAGCCTTCAAACAGGTACACGCACAGTACATACAACAAACAACCCGCTTGGCATCACTCCCCTTCTCCCATCGTCTACATTTCTCACTCGGTCCATCTTTGACCTTCTCATCGCCTCCAGTCCTTTTTGGCCACCTAATGTTCTTCCCATCCCTTGTTTGTCTTTCGTCACCATTCCTCACTTAAGAACACAGATGGGAACTCTCTTAGTGCCGTGTGTCTACAGAGGCTTTTCATGGATATCGAGTAACAAAGAATTGAAATGTTGATGAAGTACACATTGTTGCAGGACAGTCACTTTCTTGTTGCTTTTCGAGTACCAGATGTCCCATCTTTAACACACAAACCAGACACTACTCACAACTAATAAACCGTCTCCAGAGCTGGGGCAAGGCTGTGGCTGGACTTGGGGGTAGGACTAGGGCAGGGGATGGGGCTAGGGCCTGTCTGAGTCTGTAATACCACCAGGGGCACAATCATTTATTCATTCATTCATGAAATGACAGGATTGTGACTGTTATGTCTGCATAAAAGTGGTCTGTTTCTTGTGCAGAGTAACTGTTGACTCAAAGTAACCTGGGAGGTTTGTCAATGTAACCAGCCAGAGAAAACAACCACATCTGTTACCATGGATTAGTTATGAGTCATTCTGTATGCTCAATGTACTGTATAACACACTGATTATATGTGGTTAGGAGTATCTGGCAAACAGCTGAATTGTTACTGTAATGTCCCTTTTGAAAGTATGTTGCTCTATTTTTACGCTAAGACATCTATACCTCCTTAGTGAACGTGGGAAGTGTGAGGGATGAAATGCAGGAAAGAAAAGATAGAATGAAGGTTGAAGGGAATAGGGAGAGATGGAGGGAGAGAGAGGGGAGGGGAGTGAAGAGGAAGGCAGTAATGTTCCTTTTAGAGGACAGGGTCTTGTAACATCGTCGGACATCTTACTGTCAATATAAACTGTTCTTGATGTGCAATTAGCAGCTATCTGGGATAACCCTCTGAAGGCTTGCTCTGTATAAACACTCAGAGACATCAACACAGTGGGAGAGAGAGAGGGAGAGAGATGATAGATGGAGAAGGCTAAATGAAATGGGTAAAAGAAGGCGCAAAGAGAGATCTTTAAGACCCTTATCTCGGGGAGAGGAAAGGAGAGGAGACGGACTTGGCCTTGGGAGAGAGTGAAGAAGTATTTCTGTGTGTATTTCAGACAGGGAGAGATAAGAGGTAGAGAGACAGAGAACAACAGAGAGAGGGAGAAAGAGGGAGAAAGAGGGAGTTTTCGGTAGACAGTCAGCGGACAGCTGTGAGCAGAGAGAAAGGGGGGAGGGGGAAGGTAGGAGGGGTTCTCCGAGCCAGCTGGGCCAGGATGGACTAAGGCCAGATTTGGGGGCATAGAGGACTAGACGAGGCCCAGAGGGGGCACCTTGAGGCCACCGTGTCTCAGCTGAGATCGGGGCTCTGTCTGGAGGTAGGGTCGGGGCAGGAGCTGGAGTTGGGGCCAGGGAGGATGGAGGAGAGGATGATGCCGAGGATGACAATCTGAATTAGGATAGGGATGAGGCTAAAGATGAGGCTTACATTGTTCTGCCTCCTGTGAGATGAAACGACTGTATGGAGAGAGAGAGCCGTCATTTATTATGAAAGGTGAATATGCATTTGATAACACACTAGTCATGCAAATCAAACATACTTTAGAAAACATCAAGCGCTCAGTTTCTGCCCTGTGACAAGAGGGCTGCTATGCACAACATAAATAGAGAGTGAGAGAAAGAGAGGGAGAGAGAGGGAAATGAGGAATGGGAGGAAGTAAAAGGAGGGCAGCCACGGGTATTGATGGATGTGTGGAGAAGGGGAGAAGAGACAGGTGCAAAGGCAGACATCGAGAGAGGGAGAGAGGGAGGGCTGGAGAGAGGGAGAGAGAGAGAGATGGAACAAGAGATTATAGATGTCATTATATTATTGCTTTGGCAAGCATTGAGAGGAGAATGGGGACAGAGGGAGAGAGAGAAAGAGAGACAGAGAGAAAGAGACAGCAAGAAAGAGAGATAGAAGAGAAAGATAGAGAGAGACATACAGAGAAAGAAAGAAAGAGATAGATAAAGAGAGAGACAGGGGAATAAAGGGAAACAGCGGTCATTGGGGCAAACAGCACACAACTATGTCAGCAGATCTGATGACTGAACAGTTCAAACATACCCATATGTGACAGCAGCACTACCACGTAGACACACACAGACACACGCAACCATTAGGTACGGAGGCATACATGTATGGAGTGGAATAATGCAGGCTATCACACAGGTCAAATATACCTTCCTATCTAAAGCTTACAGTTCACACAGAGCCCATTACGTTTTTAGGGGAGGTGTGTGGACCAGTCAAGGCTATATATATACACACGCTATCTACAACTGTGAGAAGATGCTTTAACAAAGTAATGCTTCAAAAAAGAGGAAGCGCATCTAGCAGTGACTGCACTCTGTCTGTGTGTGTGTGTGTCTGTCTGTGTGTGTGTGTGTGTGTGTGTCTGTCTGTGTGTTTGTGTGTGTGTGTGTGTGTGTGTGTCTGTCTGTCTGTGTGTGTGTGTGTGTGTGTGTGTGTGTGTACTCATATGTGTGATGTGGGAGTATGCTTGTGTAGACAGAGAGAGCATTAGGGTTTACAGAAGTGGTAGCGCTGAAGGCAAGGGGGTTTAACGGGGTTCCAAAGGGGGGTGCCAAGGGTGCAAGGTGACAAGGCAGAACATGAACCAACACGGATGTTTGTTTTCCCTCCATGAAAAAGGGGCCTTACATAATACGATCAGCTTATGTAACGTATGGGAGACACACACACACACCCTGCTCCCACTTCCCCTCCCTCCCTTGTTCCTCTATCCCCCCTCGGAGGGCTGACATCCTCTGCAGACCTAATTCAGCCTGGGCTGTTCACACACACACACACGCACACACACACACACACACACACAGGTTGTCTCACAGAGACAGGGAGAATTAGAAGAGAGAGCAGAACAGTAGTTTTTACATATACAGTTACACATAAACAAGAACATGATAAACAAACCCATGCACTTAGCACAAATGTACTCATCTAAACACTAGATTTTGTGTCCAGGACTATAGATATACAAAATACACACAGCCTCCCATTCACATAGCACATGCACAGACACACACACAGAAGAAATACACACACACACACACACGTAGACACACCCCCGTGCCCCCTGCTTAGATGGAGTCCTGGCCGGATGTAGTGTTATTGTGTGTGTGTGTACGTGTACTTGCGTGCGTGTGTCTCTATGTGTGCCTGTGTGTAAGTGTGTGTGTGTCTATGTGAGTGTGTGTGTGTGAAGGACAGAGAGGGACGAAGGCAACGTGGGAAAAGAGCTCAGAGAGACACAGTCTGTTCAGAGTTCCCACACTAGATCGCCTCGCTACGGCAAGCCAAGAGGCTCCCAAAACCCTGTCTAAATACAGTATGCAATAAAGATATACTAGTTACGGGCTCTGCATACTCAAACATTTACAGCATTCTGTGAAGCCTGAATAGAGATTGATTGCACTGTATGAACAGATTGATCTCACAATTCAGACAGTTAATTCCAGTCTTCCAGAAACTGCAGTACAATTTATCAACTGTAATGGCTTCTTATCAGCATGGCAGTCTTACAGTACATACCATCCTCAACACACACAACACTTTACAAAGCTGTAATACATACCCTATACAAGTACCCCGACTTCACACACATCTTATAGAAGACTAGACACACTCGGTCTCTTCTCCAGCTGTAAACACAGTCTCTATTCTCTCACAGGAAGGCAAAGTATGGTCTCACACTCCTTCCCCTTGACACACATGCACACACACATACACACACAAAACACACACGAAGCACAAACACACATACAGCAAGCAATCACCCTCCCACGGCCTCCCATAATCAACAGTTCTTACGTCAGGTTGACAACCGCTGCTAGAGTGGGTGCCATTATTTAACACCAGGGATGCATAATCAGGGCAAGGGTGGGGTGGGGGGGGGGGGTTGTTAATGTAGCCATCGCCATGGAGACCAGATCAGTGTTAGAGACTGTGAGTGATGGAGGGGCAGGGAGGAGGTGAACAGTGTGCACCCAGCGAGGGGAAACCAAAAAGGGGTTAGGAAAGTCCCTGCTCCATGCCCTATGCCCTAAGGGCATGGAGCAGGGAATCCCTCAGCAGTCAGCCCTCTCTCTCCAACTCCCAGGCCACTAACACCTCTCCACCTCCTTCTGTCTTCACATCACCCTCTCTTCTCTGCCACCCTCGTCCCTACAGCCACTGGAAACGTCCTCTATACTGTCATCCACATCAGCAAAGCGGCATTTCGGACACTAAATCTATGAAATCTGAACAGCAGGACGCCTACTTAGCCAGTCCGCCTGCTTGCAAGCAGCGAGCAGCCGTGCTGGAACGGAGACTTTACGACCCAGAGAAACAGAAGAATACAGACTTTATGAGCAGAGAAAGAGAGAACGTATCGTTTACGGCTGGGCAGAGATGGAAACGTATGAAACGGAACGGCCAATATGGGCGGGTCTGAACGAGGGGCTTAGGTGGAGCAGAGAGACGTGAGGGTGGTGAGCACAACAGACACAACTGGGGGCTGAACACAACAGCTCCCGTCCCCACACACACACACCCATAGCATATTGGTACAGTGTGTGTTACAGGAGCAGTCCAGGGGGAAAGAATACGATATTTGGGGTACATTTGGGTCAACTCTGCCTTTCCATTTCTGTTTTAGTCTACCTCCACAGCCTCCTTACATGGCTGTCTCTTAGAGGAAACAATCTTGTCTTCCTCTCTCTGTCGCTCTCACTCTCTTTGTGTCTTCCTCTCCTCTCATTCGGTCAGTGGGAGACACACACAGAGCCGTAATGAGAACACACAAAGGTTTCTGCAGGAGACATACAGTACTTTCATCAGCCTGCCTGCAGAATAGTTACCATGGAAATAAGGGCCATGAGAGGCGCAGGGATGCCTTGCAATCCAAAAAGCCACCAAGACCAAGTTTATCCAATCTGAAGGCTTTATTGGATTGTATCTGAAGATATGGTGTCCACTCCACTTTACGGAATAGTACATGGCGCCAGCACTCAACTCAGTTTCCTGTGCTTCCCCTGAAACTTTCACACTACTCATAACAGACATCCCTACACATAACAGACATCACAAACGTAACAGACATCACTAACATAACAGACAACACTAACATAACAGTGACAGACAACACGACACATAACAGTTACTACAACGTATAACGTACTCCATATACACAGTCAACATATACAGAGAGACCAGCAATGACAAATATACCGCAGTAAGACAAAGAATAAAATCCCCTAGAGTAAATACTGGGGTATGAAACATACAAACACACTAAGACACACACACACAGGATCCGGTCTCTCTCTCTGTATGGGTTGTTGAAATTCAGAGACAATCTTATCTTTGATCCAATCAGAACAGTGACAGCTGGAGGCACCAGCACCATGGAAACCAGGCAAGCCCCCATCTTCCTCAATCATCACCACACGCTGCAGTTTCCCCATCATGCATCATGTATCTTTTGACACCACTGGGGACCCACCCCACCCCAGCCTCAAAACCACTCCCCGCTGAGAGGCAGCTTATAAGCATCAGCAGAGACACTTAATATAATAGAAAGAGTGCTCTGAACACCCCTGCAGGTGGGATCGTCACCTTTAAAGCGCCCTCCACCTTCACACAACATTCCGGACTGTGCATATTGACATGCCGCGTACTAACAGGACAGACACCACTGTGTGTTTGACCTGACAAGAACTGACCTGACCTGATTGATTGTCTGAAGTCTACTTAAGTCTTCAGAATAGTACCCTAGACTCTAAACATAGAAAACAGAGAAGAGATTCTTGTTGAGTGAAATTCGGAGTCAATGTTGGCCCACCGGACCTCTGTCACACTTGGCTGAGCAGGTAAGGTTAGGTACCTCGTGTCTGCTCTGGGGATGTTAAACACTTCTGTCAGACAAACTCACTGTCACCTTAATCTGCAATTAAAGGCTGTTGTGGAGAATTTGCATTCACCCGTTGGTCATGCTTGAGTAATGTACCATTGACAAGCTAGAGGCAAACCAGGTCTGTGCAGCAGATAAACACTCTGCGATAAAAGCTAGGCATTCTAAATGGATGCCTAGCTGAGTCCAAATAAATTAAGCATAAGTTAAACTACCCTGTTGATTGCAAAAACAAAAAGTGTTGTGTTTGCAATGAGAAAATAGGTATTTGGATGTTTCTCAAGACCATCTCTGCCACCCAAGAACACTGTTTCTCAACAATATTTACATTAGTAAGACGTCTAGACAAGGAAGAGAGAGAGAGAGAGAGAGAGAGAGAGAGAGAGTGTGTGTGAGAGAGAGAGAGAGAGAGAGAGAGAGAGAGAGAGAGAGAGAGAGAGAGAGAGAGAGAGAGAGAGAGAGAGAGAGAGAGAGAGAGAGAAATAACGAGAGTGCACGCTTGAGCGGAAGGGAAGACCGGATATTGCCAGTGAGTAAAGATATTTTTAAGGCCATGAATTGTCTGCCCGTAGAGACTACAGTGCTATCTAGTCCCTCTGCTCTGCCATGCATTACAACTGTGCGGAGCAGACGAGAAGAGAACTGCAGATGAAGAGGACAGAGATGGAGAGAAATGAAGATCAAAGACAATCTAAACTAGAGAAAAAAAGAGAACATGATAAATTGTTAGGGCTTCCCAGTTTTGATTTACCAACGACAGGGACAGAATGATGGATGCCTGAAAGAAAAAGAGGAAGAGGAATGAAGAAAGCAGACAAGTGACGAACCAAAGAGTGAAAAAAAGAAACAGAGAGAGAGAGTAAAGTACAGTTTGACATAGGTGACACCAGGACTTCAGTGAACGTGGAATTAATGGGTAGGTGGGATGGAAACATGGAGAGAGAGAGAGAGAGAGAGAGAGAGTGGACAAAGGGAGGAGTGAGGATGGAGGGAGCAGTGGCGGAGGAGTGTGAGCAGCAGCCACATTGAAGGAGACAGAGTGACAGGCGGAGGTGGAGATAGAGAGGACAGATTAGTGTGTAGGCAGACTGGGATAAATGCTAAATAAATCAGGCAGCGCTGCAGCTAAGTGTGACTGAAATGTTTACGATAGGCCAGCATAATAGAGACAGACAGGAAGGAGAGAGAGCAAGAGAAAGAGAGAGAGAGAGTGGGGGGGGGGGGGGGGAAGAGAATGAGAGGAAGGAGAGAGTGTTTAAAACAAAATATATTTATACAAATTACTTGGTGTCTCCTAAAAGTAAACCAAGGGGAGAGGGCAATGGGGAGAGCGCTAGATGAAGGAACCGAAAGAGAAAGGGAGGATCTAATGGCAGAGCAGACAGGCAAACCAAACCCGGGCTGACATCAATAGACAGTGGTATCTAAGGTCAGATTATACTGCATGTGTATGCATGTGTGTGTCTGTATGTGCATGCGTGTGTATGTGTGTGTGTGTGTGTGCCAGTGTGTTTACATGCACGTGTGTGTGCACAAGTATACATATGTGTGCGTGTTTGTGTGCGTGTGTGTGTGTGTGTGGGATGTGCAGGTATGCATGCATGCATGTTTGATTGCTTACACCTGCCCCCATGTGATAGCAGACGGCGCCAGCCACGTCATATCCACCCCAGATACAAGTCTGCCTTTACTCATCAACTAATGGGCCAAGATATAGGTCACAGCACCAGGAGTGTTCCTTATCTGACCTACACACACACACACACACACACATCAGTAAAAAGACAAATAGATACACCCACTATTGCTTAGTTCCTGATTTTGTAGACAATTCATGTCAATAAAACTTGAGAGCACAGAGGCCTAAGAATCCTCTCTTGTCTCTTGTTTGTCAAGTGGCCTCTGTGTCTCTATCTGTTTTGTGTTGGGTCTTCTTATTCTAGATTCGGCTTAGCTGTGCCTGATCAGATTACTTCAGTAAGGCGATGGGAAGTCATCAATGAAGCACTTCAATGCTAATCAAGATAGTGATGGCTATCAGAGGAGAGGTCCTAAGGTTATATGATGCCATTAGATTGGGGGGGGGGGGGGGGGTATATATGGATTTGGACTCTGTAGACTCCCTTACCTTAGGCATTGGGTGGGAACCAGTGTGAATCCTGACAGTCAGGCTCCGGAAGCTTCTGCGACTGCTAACCCAGTGAACCCTCTCCCTCTCTCATCACTGCTGTCCACTCAAGCAGATCACAGGTAATCATGAGGTTCTCCTGTGTTGATGCAATCGCTGATTGACATTCCCAGCAAATCGGTTAACATTGTCACCAGAGATTTTATATATCTCACTGTCCTCCAACCAAGAAAGTTCCAATCTTCAAATGCTATCTGGTCACATTTCAAAGCAGACCTGTTGTCACACTGTTTTGCAAGGGAATGCGCCCATGCGTAGTTGATGTTGCACTTAAGATTTGTCGTTGAGCTGTGGTTACTTCGCGATGTGGCAAGTAAAGACAGAATGTTCCTTATATGACAACCGAAATACTGTAGGACTATACACTTCTAATCCTTGATCTTCTGATGTACTTTCGATAGGCACTATTTGCACGTCATTTTGTATAAAAGCATCTGCTAACTGAATACAATGTCAAATGTAAATTAGAATTGCACCCAAGTTGGTCTTACACTGTTTAATGTTATATAGGCCATGTCCCAGACACATAACTATCTCCGGGAAGAATACTTTGGCATACAGTGATTAAAGGGGAGAAAATGAGAGATTGACAGAATAAAGAAAAACTCAGAAAGAATAAAAAGCTGAAAGTGAGCAGGGGATTGTGGGGGGGGGGGACTATTTCTGGACTGAATAGGTCCTTAATGAAGCCTTGGTACCAACAGACCCTGTGCAGCAGAAAGGAGGCGAGGAGTAGATCAGCACGTGCCAGAAAAGCACTAATTACTCTAATTAGTGCTCGTTCACATCTGAATAGAAGCCTAGAGCTGTTTCTACATCGCCGCATGGATGCTCTGTGTGTGTGTGTGGGAGTGTGTGTTTGTGTGTGTGTGTGTGCATGCGTGCGTGCGCAGGAGAGTATGAAGAGTTTCCCTCATTTGCCTGCATGTAAAATGTACTATCTACTTTATCTGACTGCCTGTTTGTCTGTTTGTCAGTCATGCCAGTCTGAGCCGAAAACGTCACGAGCATCGACGCGGAGAGAGAAATGAGACACAGAGATTACAACAGATAAGGATGTACTTTCTGCCTGAGGATTATCACTCCTTTGGGTTGTTAATGTGTGATGTATCCTATCAAACTGCATAATCCTCATCAACAGTGCATCCTCTCTCCTCTGAACTTAGAAAGCAACACACACACACACCGAGCAGAGAACCTGAAAATGATGAGCAATTGAAAGAGAGTGTGGGGGGGGGGGGGGAGAGAAGGAAAAGAGACAGAAAAACTAGATTTTCTCTTTAAGTCTCCATGGAAACCGACCAATCTGACTCTCAAGGTCAGAGGTCAGAATTGGATCATGAACATGCCCATCCCCATGACGTAAATGGAAACGCCAGACCCGCCCATATTTAACCCAGTGTGCCAGCCCTGCACACACGGAAGACACAGACGAGTAACAGTCATTCATTAGGCAACAAGTGCACTGCCTGCTTCTGGCGAGTGCAGCCCTTGTGCCGGTTGAGGTTCACTAAGGTCTGAATGCTGAGTGGCTTTCCAGTTGTATGTTGTGATATGGATTACACTGGGGATTTGTTTTCCTGCCCACTGTCAGATGAATCTTCCTCTCTCTCTCTCTAGGCTCATCGACTCTGCTCTATTCTTCTCCGACCTTTGACCTTAAGCAGTGCGCTGCCACTTCTGCATCCCCTCATGTTTGTTATATTGGTTGTGTAACCGTGTGTGTCCAGGGTAGGGATTTTGTGCATGTGAGTATGTTCCTGTGTTGCCTGTGTGTGTGGTAATCCTTGAAAGAAGTGTGAACTCAGAATGTGTTTTTCAGAGTGTTAATTAGCTGGAGTCAGTTAGTGCTACAATGTGTTATTGCTATATATCTACTACACACACCCTTGGCTGGTGCAAGTAAATGTCACTGCACATTCTTCTTTTCAAAACTGGTCTCTCCTAACAAGTCCTCCGGGAGATTGAGCAAGCTCTGTTGCTGGGGCAAACTCCCCAAATCCTGACACAGCCCATCTGGGAAAATGGTCCCCCCTCCACATATATTTTGGGTGGGTGTCACAGGCACACTGGTTACCATGGAGGCCGAGTATCATGCCTGGAATCTGTGCTAAATGATGGTGATGTCATAAAAGTCTGACAGCCACACCGCATTCCTCCGTATGAAGCTGCAGCTTACACACACACAGAATGGAGAGTGCAGTGTGCAGTTTAAAAGTTAGAAGTTGAAAGTTAAGAGGACAGAGATTAAAGTGGGCTGTAAAGTTAGTGAGAGTAGACACAGCTGACATTAAAGAGTGGCGCGCCAGGTTTACGTTTTGTTAGAGGGTGTTTGCATTAGTGTGGACTTTGTGTGTGTGTGTTTGTGAACATCCCCATTCTCCTAGTTATATCCCTCTTCTATGGTTGATCCACCCAAACATGCAGTTCCAGGCCCAAACCCATTCCAGAAACAACCTTAGACTCTCCTCCAGCCTGCACTTGTGTGTTTGTGCACGCAAGGTTGAGCACACACACGCACACACATGCACTCACGGAACACTACAATATGTTAATCTCTCAGTCACCTCTCCGATTTTTCTGTCCCCTTCTCTTGCTCCTCTCTTTCAAATCTCCCTCACACAATCTGTCAATGGAGCGCTCGGCATCCTTTCTCTGATTCCCCCTCTCCGTCTCTCTCTTCCTCCCTTCATCTCTCTGCCCCCTCTCGTTCTCACTCGGTAATCTCTACATCCGTCTCTTTCCTGTGGGGTGGAAGTTGCTACCCCATCCAAACCCTAATAGAGCACTCACAGTATCGCCTCCAATGTTACTGTGTATAGAGAAGAAAAAGTTGTCATAAGGTAAGAAAGGGATTGAGACAAGGAAAGACTGAGGGAGAGACAGGGACAGGAGAGACAGGAGAGACATAACGACAGAGAGAGACGGAGAGAGACGGAGAGAGACGAAGACCGAGAAAGACAGGGCGAGAGACAGTGGGAGACACAGGAAAACAGAGAGAGAGAGAGAGAGAGAGAGAGAGAGAGAGAGAGAGAGAGAGAGAGAGAGAGAGAGAGAGAAGCTTGACAACATCAGTTGTAAAGAGGGTGTTACTAAACAGGAAACAGTATTTAGATAGTGACCCCCCCTCACCTCTCTCCTCATTTGCTCTATTGCTCTCGGCTAACCCGACCAGGGTCAATAGCAACCTTTAACTTAACGAATGTAGGAGTTAACTGATGAAAACTCCTGATACACAAGTCTTTAAGAAGTAGTAAGGCCACAGAGCAGCAGAACCCCAACTCTCTCTCTCTCTAGCTCTTCCTACACACACACATCCTCATGATCTGCACAGCTGGCATGAGATGTTGTGTTCTCTGAGCAATGTGGTACCAGTGGCAGAGCGATACTGGTGGACAGAGGCTCAATAGTAATGCCCAGCACACACAGTTAGATAAACACAATGACAGCAGATACTTTGTCATTATTCTTGACCCACAGCCAAAATAACTTTGTAAACAAATCATTGTCTGGTGCTGGGCACAGCAGGGGGAATGAGAACAACGAAAGACACAGAGAGAGAGAGAGAGAGAGAGAGAGAGAGAGAGAGAGAGAGAGAGAGAAGAGAGAGAGAGAGAGAGAGAGAGAGAGAGAGAGAGAGAGAGAGAGAGAAAGGGGGGGAAGGGAGAGAGAGAAAAGCGAAACAGAGGGATGTGGTATAAGGATATAGGACACATGCTACTCTGTACAGCAGCAGGCAGAAGTTGAGGCCTTCACCACCAAGGCAGCAAGCAGCCAGGCGACACACCAGCCTGTCAGGAAGATGTCCAATTCTGGGCTCCCATGGGCCCCATCCTGGAGACTGTGTGTGCGTGAGTGAGTGTGTGTGTGTGTGTGTGTGTGTGTGTTTGTGTGTGTGTGTGTGTGTGTGTGTGTGTGTGTGTGTGTGTGTGTGTGTGTGTGTGTGTGTGTGTGTGTGTGTGTGTGTGTGTGTGTGTGTGTGTGTGTGTGTGTGTGTGTGTGGACCATGAGCCACTCGCTGAAGCCTGCCTGGCACATCAACAAAGGAGCAGTCTGCATCTTGGAGCTCTGGGAAACAATTTTGGATTATTACGTGGAATTGTACAGCTAATTTATCTTCATTAGTAAGAATAATTAACATGTTTGGCGTAGTCAAATCAACTGCATTGAGACTAACTTCCTTTGAAATTCCATCTAATAAACTGAGCAACAAAAACATTCTTCATAACCCACCAGAAAGATATTTGTAACAAAAAAACATAGGCCTACAGTATTACTACAAAAATGTAATTCTTGGAAAAATCCTAATCCATGATTGGCAGTCAAAATATTGAGATACTTAAGTTTTACTTTTTAGAAGAGATTAATGGAATCTAGTGTTGGTATGGGTCAACAGGACAACAGACAGACCCAGCTGCAGCTTCTGGGCCCCCGGCTTTATAAACACAAGACTCTCTGTGCAGGGCTCACTTCAGAGAGCCAGGCACAGGAACATGGGGCATTATCATAATCCCCAGGACCTTGATCCATCAGTCCCAGGACTAACGGATCGATGAGTTCTTATTATCCTCTCCTTGCTTTTGTCCTAAGCTCTCAATTTTATCCAGCCAAACATCTGGTTGTTAGCTGGGGTATCTGACTAAGAGGGCCTGCTTGGTTTCTCCCAGTGAGTCATATTATTCCACCTGTAGCCAATGAATGTATTCAGTAGAATCAACTTAACTTGTTCCATATTTATGTTGAGCTGCTAACTTGTTTTCTATGTCCAGATGCTGGTGGGAACAGAGTGATTAAGTGGCAGATTGAGACAGGCCAACATGTGTAGTGTATTTTGACTGAGTGAATCTCTGCTGTAATTTAAGTGAAGAGCTTTGGCGGTTCTTTCTTTGTTCTCCTATTACATGGTTGATTGTTGTTGTGTCCATTTTAAATGAATTTGTAAAATAGAATCCTGTCAATGCAGGCTGGATACACGGAGCAATAAGGAAGCATCTATCAGGGAATAGGGAAAAGACGGCATCTATCAGGGAATAGGGAAAAGACGGCATCTATCAGGGAATAGGGAAAAGACGGCATCTATCAGGGAATAGGGAAAAGACGGCATCTATCAGGGAATAGGGAAAAGACGGCATCTATCAGGGAATAGGGAAAAGACGGCATCTATCAGGGAATAGGGAAAAGACGGCATCTATCAGGGAATAGGGAAAAGACGGCATCTATCAGGGAATAGGGAAAAGACGGCATCTATCAGGGAATAGGGGAAAGACTGTGTACAGGGACTGGCATCCCTAAACAAGCGGTTCTGATAAGTGGGCCCCTAGGGACAGTTAGAGATTTAAGACCAATGACCAGTGCATATCTGTATCAGGCAAGACCAAGTCACAAGCTCTGTCACTCTGTTGTCTCACCCGCACCCTAGCCCTCTTTCTCCCTCTTTTTTCTCTTCCTTCCTTCTGTCCTTCTCACTCTCTTCTTCCCCCTCTCCACAGTGAAACAGCTGACGGATCCCATCGCTGACATCAGTATCTTCCTCCTACGAATCCCTGGGACACCTTCAAATCCTCTCTCACATCTCCATGACAAAGGGACAAGAAATGCTTTTGGAGAGTGGTCTTCCACTTGTCACTGATCTCATACAGCATGAACCTCCTTAAAGTCAAATTAATTAAGACAATGACCTGCAAAGTAACCTAATGGTGTGGGTGTGTGTGTGTGTGTGTGGGGGGGGGGGGTCTTACATTCAGTAATATACATTGCATTTTGACAAAGTGTTTGGGCGTAATTTTAGTGTTGGTCTCATAAAATAAGTCTATATAATTTGCTATGGTTCCTATCAATCGGGTTGATGTGAGTCTTAATAGCGTAAAAATCAGGCATGGCTTCGGCATTTTTTCTAAGCTAAAAGTGACAAGCTATTTAGTATTGAATAGACATCACCCGTGCAGTGCGTGCCGTGGAATCCGCGGTATTGTTCAAAGGTGGGTGCGGGCGCGCGTCACGATTGTTGTTGACTCGGCTCGAGGGGTTCCACCCTGCATTCTGAGCTGTCCTAATGTGAATTGCACATAAACTGTATACATTTCCCCAACATTTTCTAAAACCTACAATCAATTTCCACAACCAAGCAAACAAGTAACTTTTAACTGGCACTTGGTTTCAAAACTGGCATATATTCCCATGCCTGCGTCTCGTGTAAAACATGCAATCTGAAGCTAAAAGTCTCTAATGTACCCAATATGAGGAAGTGGATTTAAATAGGCTCCACGATGTCTGCCGAGTTGACAGGTAGCCGAACCCACCGTGTTAATGCCAGGTGTATTGAGCGACTGATTATGCTACTATCATTAAGGCTGTTCCAAACCTACCTGCGTAGCACTAGGCTACTGTTGTTTCCGGGCAATGTATGAAATACGAATTCAATTTCTCTACCTTAATGATGCTGCTCCTACGCGGGGCTGCCTTCACCGATTCTAGCAGGATGGTGTCGGTGTCCTGGCCAAAGCTGGAGCGCTCAGCCATGGGAAGGATGACACCGCTCCTCCTGCCAGCCCTGGACGCTCTTGGCGGCACGAACTCCTGGGTTCCATCGATGGACAGACTGTCTCCGTGACAGTCTCGCTCAGACATTGCGAGGGCTGAGGCTAAAGCTAATAGTTTAAGTTAATCAATTCAACGTTTTGCCTCGTAATAAGTTTCAATTGCACGTCCGTCTGTATATGCCATTTAGCTACATGAGCATGAGTGGAGTCTGAGCCTTTCCTGAAATATACCGAAACATGAATCGAAAACGCATCTGACCTCTGGCGGTTCCGTTAGAACCGCCAATAGGGTAAATACTAAAAAAGGTCCTAATTGCACATAAAGTCTATCAAATTAAGTTAACATCCATTCTACCCAAAGTCGCTTAGGCGCAAGACTACACTGAAATTAACTGAGCAACCCCACGATTGGTTATGTTCCTTCTCTGACTCTGACATCAAAACATTACCGACACGCACCAACTTGAATCACTATTGACTTAATAGTAGGTTTTCCCCTCAAATAAAAGGCTCAGTGCAGTCCCGGTGGACGTGTACTCCGCGCAACAAGTCCCTTTCACTCCGTCTCTCCAGGAAAGTAAAAGACTAGCCTGCAGTTCTGAATAGACTCAGAGATGCTTGAGAGATGCTTACTCAAACTAAATCTGAATTTTGTTAATCGGAATCCTTGAGATAGCAGAATAATAATACATCTATTTTGGTGTGGGTTACCAAATTGTATCCTACTGTAAGAAGTCTATCAACCTTACCAAACGACTTTCACCGACAAGATTAGGCTACCAACGAGCAAAGGTGGAACTTCACGCAATTGCTTTGCTGGATAGTGCCAATGAAATCAGTGTTCCGGACATAAGGCCGCCAGCCGCGTTTACTCGACATAGCAGACTCTTGAAACAGACGATTTTTTAAGAGAATGCAGAACGTAACTGACAGTAGCACCGCCTCTAAACCTCCATCCATCCTGCCTCTACAACCCTGCTCCTCCCTCATTCTCCTACAAATAATGATTGAAGGGCCAAGCAACCAATGCACTTGGCCACGAATGCACTTTGACAAAACAAGTTCGTTTGTGGGTGGAGTAAGAGATATTGGGCTCTGGAATGCCTCGCACAATTGGAAACATTCCAAGTGTTCGCGCGGTCCAGTCTTGAGGGTGGACGTGCAGTAGTGGTGGATGGATTTGGCAGGCTAAATCAGACTTGATAATCTACTGTACTTTTATGACAGATTCCTCGAGGCAATAGAAAAGGGAGTTTGGCAAAAGGGAAGCAGCTTTGATATGAAGAGTGAACACATGGCACACTAATATCATAATTACATGAAAGACAAGTTGGTAGTTAAAAGCTAAAGGACTTATGCAAAGGGGAGAAGCAGAGAGAAGGGAGGTTAAACTACTACATTAAAATACATGGAGGAGAGTACTTTCTCTACAGCCGTTAAATAATAGCCTGTCAACGAAATCAAAAGATTAGAACAGGTAGTATTTAGGCTAATGTGTGTCATGCATTCACATGATGACCATCATATTACAATCTACTGTATGGTAGGGATGTACTTTAAGAAAATCTAGATATTCAGGTCGACAATGAATATATGTTAACAGTTGCTTGACAGACAATTAAGTTCACCGGCGATTATTTCCATGAATGTCATGTTCTTGCTTCCCTCTGCAGTTTATACAATGCACTACAAACAGTACATTCAGACACTCCATCCAGTATTAGTCATCAAACGTTATAGTCAACAGTACAACACTTCAGAGCAGTGTTGAGGAGGCTACAAAACAGGATTGTAAAGCTCATTATGTGTCGTCTAAAATAACGTGTGGGCCTATGCAGCATATTAATTTTGAGCGATATTTCATGTGTGCCTTTCGTTTAGGTGAAATAGTTTACAGGTAGATGTGAATTCATTGTAAAAAAAAAAAAAAAAAACATTCAGTTTTAGAAGGTATTCGCAACGACACTGCAAAACCTGAGCGGCGCGCCAGGTGAGCTGCAGCTCGTGGTTGCACTGTGGAATGTGGATAGGCAGTGTCGAGGGTCATTAGCGCACGAGTCCGACCACTCACACCTCCCCGCTGGTATCCACACCTTTCAGAGTGGGAACACGGGCAGATTCATAAAAACTTACAGGGTGTTATAACAATTTGCTTTGCTTTCTTGTCATTTAATTTCAGGACAATGTGAATAGGGTTAGGGATTACCCAAGCACACAACCATTTACTGGCTGAAATTATTTAATGGCAGACATTTGAAATTGAATTAAGTTTGTCACAAATTGTCCAAGCACCACATTACAAGGTCCCTGGGATGGATGAAATCCAAGACAGGGCTAGAGATTTAACGGCTTCTGAGACATCTGCTGAAACTGGTGCTGTCCTGTTTACACTGCCATGCTGGTGTGACAGCAGAGAGAGAGAGAGAGAGAGAGAAAGAGAGAGAGAGAGAGAGAGAGAGAGAGGAGAGAGAGAGAGAGCGAGAGAGAGAGAGAGAGAGAGAGAGAGAGAGGAGAGAGAGAGAGAGAGAGAGAGAGAGAGAGAGAGAGAGAGAGAGAGAGAGAGAGAGAGAGAGAGAGAGAGAGAGAGAGAGAGAGAGAGAGAGAGAGAGAGAGAGAGAGAGAGAAAGAAGAGAGAAGAAAGAGAGAGAGAGAGAGAGAGAGAGAGAGTGTATTAGTATTTTCTTATGTGCCATTTGTCATTTTAGAAGGCTTAAAAGCAAGCATCCAAACATGGCTTTAGCCAAGGACAGTGCTTCAAAAATGTCTTCTCTCTGGGTGGCCCTTCATTGTTTGGATATAGTGTTGTCGTGCATCAGCAAACTATCTTCTTCGACTGACACATCAAAGTTTAACACAATAACTCTTGCAGTGCATTCAAAGATGTAGTTATTAGGTTTATAAGAATTATAGATACAGTATTGCTTCTAAAGTTGTGTTTTAGTTTTTTTGTAACTATCTAGGCATAACATTCTCTGACAGCCAACAGATATCACAGGCCTAGAATCATTCCAGTCACAGTCCTAGGACCATTCCCTTCTATTGATGCGTCTACAGTCTCTGCAACAAAGTGCTAGTATGGTGTTACTTTCTTAATGGTGGATCTTTGCAAGACCGAATTTGGATGTGTCATGATATCTCCCCTGCAAAAAATATATACTTTCTTTTTAAACTAACATCACTTTTTAAATGGCCTCCAGAACTGTCCACCCCCACTGCATTCCTCTCTGTGTGTAGATCATAGATTGTGTGTCTGCGTGCATATTTGTGTTTGTGCATGTCTGTGTGTGTGTGTGTGTGTGTGTGTGTGTGTGTGTGTGTGTGTGTGTGTGTATGTATGTGTGTGTGTGTATGTATGGTGTGTGTGTGTGAAACACCCTGGGCAGGTGTTCGAAGGAGAGCAGTTTGTCCAGCTGGTCACTGTGGTGATATGGTTGTGGAGCAACAGAACATTTCTGACTCCCTTTGTCCTTATTTAACTTGTTTCTTCTTTCTCCCCCTCCTGTGCTAGCTCCTGATGCCAACACTATCTATGTAGACTGCCACCTGATCCACTCAGGACTTTCTAGAGACGTTACATTATAGAATGTAACATAATATTTGAGACACAAACATCTTTCTGAACATGATGGGTACCCTTCCTTCTTTAGGTCACAGTAGGGACCTCTGATGATACAAAAGTATCACCTTATCTCTACTGTAGCCTATACATTTATTTTTGTACACATACAGTATGTACACATACAGTATGTACACGCAAGTCAGACTTTGACGTCTTCCTCAAACTCTTGACACTAGATGGCGCTATACCCCAATTAATTTAACTATAAAACATTCTGTCTATGTCAAAGACTCAAACCAAGGAGGTTCTAAAAGGCTATACAACAGTTATGGTAAGATTTGTCGATGACAATTTCATTTGAAACGTTTAGTACCTTTATTCCATAATCTAAGTCCTTATGTTTTTTTCTGCTCTGTTATATTTTCCAACATTCTTTCAAAGCAGAAACTGTACACAGCTCACATAGCAGAAGAGAGCTTGTGAATGACTAGTCTGCCACAATGCCACTCTCTGTTCACATGCTGATATGTGCCATGATGCTGACTAGAGATGAGGATAAAAATATTAGTATTAAAAAAAAATGCACACATTGAAGATGGTGTACAGAAGCCATGCCCCTATGCTCTGCTGCAGGTGTTTTCCAACAGCTGGTCTAGAGACGACCAGTCCCTCCAACTTCCTCTCTCCACACACAAAGGGATAAATATACATCCTATAATTACAGACATGTTCAAAGACCATTGCAGTTCTTAGCTTTCAACAGTTTTTATAATATTTGCTGCATTTAGCTGCTTCCTTCCTTTACTTCCTTCCATGTTTCCTTCCTTCCTTATATTTACTCCTACTAAATGTATGTGTATGAGAGTATAAAAAATAAAATATTGACTTTAAGTACATGGAAATTACAGAGAGCAAAAATTACAATTGGGCTATCCCAAATCTTTTGGAGCACTCCTTTTTAATTTGGCAGATGGTGCGACTATATAGTGAGAATGATCCCAACGTATTGAGTGTGGGAGGGCAGAGCACTGTGCAACACAGTTGGCACCTGCCGAGTGTGCATCCCCAAGGGCCTGCAGCTGGATTCATAGATGTGCTTCAGCTGCTATGAGGATATTCCACATTCATTCCTGTGAATGTGAACGTCTCGTTCTCATGTATAAAGAAAGGGAGACAGAGAGTTGCATACATGTGAGAGTGAAAGGGAAATCTAGAGGCTGGATTATGTATTTCCCGAGGTCAGAGTTGGGGAGATCTGGTATACTTCAGATGGTGAACAGACAAGTGAGGGGCTTGTCAATTGACTGGCCAAGATGCCCTAAGGAGCCCTATACCACATGGGATCCATTACCTCTCGACACTGGTCTAGGATTGGTGGAGAGGAGTTATGGGCTTGGTGACATATGGCTTATTGCCTAAATAATGCCTCCTTCTATTACAAGTCATTGAGACATACAGAAAGGTGTTAGGTTTCTAAAATTGCAAATCAGAAAGAGATTTAGTCAACACATTATCTTTCAATTACCGGTCTCTATAAGAGTAAATAGAGTTATAGGTGTCTGGTCATTACCATAAAGAAGGACGTTGGACTTTCGTAATTTCACAGATGACGTGAAACATGCTGGATTAACCTTTGAACAGGTCAGCTGTCGTCTTTAATCATGGTTATTCGTAACGGTAACAATACAAAGACTGAGCATGAGCCAATTAAAATGAGAAATTATTCTGAATGGTGACAGAGTGCATGTGATTTCTTTTATTCACACCTTCCTCTCTCCACGCAGCCACCGCTTCCTCTGTCAGATGTTGTTGCTCCCTAAATCAGCTCGCCCACGTTCCTCCCATTTTTTCTGTCTCTAGCGAGAAGCCACGCTTTGCTTTCCTTTATGTAGGTTTCGGGTCTCACAGATTTGTTCCTTTACATTTTCCGTGGATGATTCCATCGAACAACATAGTGACACGTAGTAATATTTCATTAAAACTATCATTTGCAACAAAGTAACAGCACGCGCCTCGGTGGAAAGTGTCAATCATAACTTTCCGCGAGTTTTTTTTCTTTTCCCTTAGCAGTCAACTCCACGCTCCACACGCTCGGCGGTGGGATCAAGGATCCAATGAAGATCATCTACGCTCAGTAGCATAAACTCTCAGACCATTGGATTAATTGAGAAATAACGTTTGTAGCCTATTGCAGTGTGCAGAGGTTATGTTGGGTCATTCCAAGGGATTAACTATTGAGCTCGGGATGGAGCAATCCCGTTAACTTCATATCAGGAGCGAGGCTGTTCATAACGGAGGAGCTCTTCCCGTGATCGAGCTGTGTGAGCTGGACATCCCGCCACAATGGGCTGCGGGCTGCGGAAGCTCGAGGACCCGGAGGACAGCAGCCCAGGGAAAATATACTCCACTTTGAAGAGACCACAAGTTGAAACCAAAACAGATACGGTGTACGAATATGTGCTACTCGACTTCAGTATGGAAGGTAGGCTGTCATTATCTTGCATGATTGCAAGATAATACGAAAACGAATGCGAAAACGAATTTAGTCCTAAAACTAATCAGATTTCCATATGGTCCAGTGTAAATTACTTTGAGACATTGTACTTGTACGTTTTCTTAAAAACACCAAACTTATTGAAGTTGTGTAGTTGGTTACATAGAGTAAACCGTGAATTCAAGACATTCATTACATTTAAACTTCTTACACGTGTGTACCCTCGGCAGAAAGAGGCTGGGGTCTTCTGAAATGTCCCTAGCAACAGTGCTGTCATTTTATTCTATCCAGTAATGGGTCAGGGGAGTTTTCCTATTTCCCCCTTCCCATGTGACCCTGCAGTGTGAGTGTGTGTGTGTGTGAGCGTTTCAGAATGCTCATGCCAACAAAAAATGCCCACTTCCCCACAGAGACACCTGCTGTTACATAGATATATTTGATAATCTCAATCAGCTATGGCTGTCAAGCGGCAGTGCATTTTCAGGGTAATCCAGATAACAGGAGGAGTCTGGCTGTTTTGAGAGGAGGACAGTTTGACCCATTTGGAAGGATATGGTGATTAAGTTGTTGAATGGAAGCCCACCATGTAAACAGGCCATGTGGCATAGTTAGGTATTTAACCAACTACCAATGTTAGACTGGGAGAACTGAACTAATCATGATGGACACCTGTTTCCAGTGGGCTTGTGTCTTGGACATAAACTGATATGAGTTGTTGGGGACAGTGATTGATCTGATCACTGATCAGTGATGAACAGTGCTGTTCATCGATTATCCTGTTTTTCAAGATATGAGCTAGAATCTGGTTTTGAAAGGCTGGCCTGGCCTATTTGCCTCCCCAGCCTAGCTCCCCCCCCTGGAGAGCCACCTCTCTGTGCTGAGTTGGCACCCTGGATGGGCACTGGGATGTGATTGGACATGTCTATCCATTACGTGAGCTGGTTTTAAGCACAGCAGAGCACTGGGTTATTTTGTTCGTTAACAAACTATGGGCCAGTTTGCTGCTCACTTAGACAAATACCTTGCATAGGTTTCATAATGAATGTGCTTGAGAGAATAGAAGTTAGCTTTCATGTTGAGGGAGTGATTTTAAGCATAAAGAACTGTCAGTGTGTTCCATTGCTGAGGAGCACCTGGACTGCAGATGCCTTAGAGGTAGATCAGAATACTTTAGTTTCTTTCGCACACAGCAAGACCCACATGCACACACACACACACTCTCTCTCTCTCTCTCTCTCTCTCTCTCTCTCTCTCTCTCTCTCTCTCTCTCTCTCTCTCTCTCTCTCCTCTCTCTCTCTCTCTCTCTCTCTCTCTCTCTCTCTCTCTCTCTCTCTCTCTCTCTCTCTCTCTCTCTCTCTCTTCTCTCTCTCTCTCTCTCTCATATATATGCACACACGCACACAAGACTGATATGGTTTCCGTTCCATTAGATCTTTTCAGATAACCCCCCACTCTCCAGAGCCAGATGTTGGACTGTGATGAAGAGGCAAATAGACAGATTAGGAAGATTGTCCCTAAACACTTCCCCACTACAGATTAGTTTCCCTATTCCCTGCTTTACTTCTACTAGCCAGGGGGGTCAGCATTGTCATGTTCCCTTTCACCTTTCCCTAAATAAAGAAACCTTTCTGGGACGCACATCTATACCCATCCGTCTCCCCTCCCCCTCCACCCTCTCTGCACAATGCCCCCCGCCCTCTCCTCCATCCTCCCCATCTCCCCTCAGCCTTCGGTAGCAGTGGCCCTGCCTAGTGGCTTGGCCTCCTTTTAAAGCACCATTACTCCTGGCTGCCTGCTGTGGGACGGAAGCCGAGGCCAGAGGCAGCACATCAAAGACTAATGGCGAATGCCTCCCCACGCTGATTAGTCCGAGTTGGGATCTGTGCTGCTGTGTCAGTGAGGGGGGAACCGGGCCAGAGTTGGGCCTTCTGAGGGGGGCTGAGGTAAGGCCGGGGCCCTAGGAGAGTCACAGGGGAGAGTGCAGGGTAGAGGGGAAAAAAAGAGTTGGGGTGGAGGAGGGGGGGGAGGAAGCGGAGATGGGTGGGGGGGGGGGGGCATGACTGGCTGGATGGATGGAGCACCTATGTTAATGGCCACAGGAATGGATGGATGCAAAGAGAATGATAGATATAGAGTTGACTGGAGATATGTTTTGTGAATATAAACGGATGAACGGGAGGGATAAAAGGATTGGGGGATGAATGTAAACTCCCTCCTCCCCGCTTCGCTTGGTTAATGTCATTCTCTCCAAGGTTGTTTACCTCTGATGGATGCAACTCCTGATTACTTCTCTGCTGAGTCTTCAACTGATCTACATTCTACTACTGGAAAACAGAGGGCCTCAATCTAGTGTATTCTTTCATCCTGTTAATCTGGAAACACGGGATTGTGTCAGATTATCGTGAGTTTCTATGATTTATTTTCATGGGACAGTACAAGGGCAGACCTGGCCGGGTGGCTTAATACCGTGTGGAGAATCTGGTTGGCCTTAATAACATTTCTGGGGAGTTCAAAGCAGCTTGATTGGCGTAACTGCCTAATGTTGTGCTAATGTAATCTAATGATGTGCTAACAGACAGGGCAACAACTGAACAGACTAAGTGCCTCTATAATCATATTAAAATGATCGGATCCAGTGAGAGCTCTAGTACCTCCTTCTCATGCCCTCCCGTTTGTCCAACACTGTATGCCATGTCTGGAACATAGCTCCACCTTCTCTCTTTCTCTGTCAGTCCTTGAATTTTGTTCCCCTCCCTCCTTCTTTTCGACGGTTGCCAGTGGCTCTTACAAGCTCTCCCTTTCACACATGAGCTTTCTGGCTCATAAACTCTCTTGTAACCACATTCTCCCCTCCTTCCTTCTTGGTATCTCAATCTTTCTCCCCCTCTTCTTTCTTTTACTTGCTCCGTCTCCACAGCATCCCCCCCCCCTCTCTTCTTTTGCCTCCCTTTTTTTTACACAGCTTCTCCTTCGCACCCCCCCCCCCCCCCCAATTTGCACCCCTCCTCCTGTCCTCGCCTTTTCTCCCACATAACAACGAACAGAGGGCTCAGTGTGTGCATTAACAGGGCGAGCACTGGGATGGTGAGGGGGGAGGGGGGGGTTTGGGGAGCAGGAGAGGGACAAAAGCCTGGGCCAGAGACGTGTGTGTGTGACACTAAAGGCCTGTTTCTGAACTGCCTGGCGTTGTGATCCTCTGGAGAGCTATGGCCTGGAATGTGTCCTTATTTTCACACAGTCAGGTGAGGACTCCCACAAAGGTTGATCTGAAGGATCTTTTGGAGAGGATTGGTTTTAGGCGGCTGCGTTCCTGTTGTTGTACCGTTATCTCAGCTTCTCTCTGTAGCACACAGGATATGCCGCTTGGGCACTCTGATTGGCCTTGCCAGTCTGCCCACAGTCCTCCCTAACCACCCACTGGTCTAGACATCCCAGAGTGACGGATGTGGACCTCGGATTAGAATCCATGTCCACCAGCCAGCATTCCAGACCTTGAAGCCAAATCAGGCTGTCAAATTCACATGAAGTCCAGGGAAACAATCTGTTTCAGATGTTCCCGGTTGTGAGAATGTGGTGTAGCGGAGTATGATTGTATTTGTAAACATGCAATGTGTACATTCGGTTGTGCTGGAATGGGCTTGGTGTGTGTTGCTGTCCAAGAACAGTGTGCCAGTGTGATGTGCTGTTTGTCCCCTTGATTTCACACAGCTCCTATTTTGTTGATGTAAACCCATGTGCAGTATGCATGCGTGTTAAGACTACAAATGTTTGTGTTTGACTTTAAAGCGTCTGTGTGAGGCCCAGAGCCAGCCCTACAGTGAACAGCCACTCCAGTAGACTCAAAAAGTAAGGTAATGATGGCAGGAGTGGGTTGCCAGATCCGTGAGAAAGTCACTGTGTGAAGGAAAAACAACCCAACATTCGGCTGTCCACTTCCCCGCTAGACACCGAGTCCTAGTCCTGTTTTGTAGATCTGCAGAATAAAAGGATCAATTGTTTCGAAACCAGAGAAGAAAGTGCTGGGGGATTAGATAAGGGGGTGTAGTCTGGACTGTGTTTGTGACTGTTGGAGCAGCGGCTGGTATAAAAAGCCTTGTGGTGACGGTGGTGTATCCCTCTCATTAGGAGCAGCCCTGGGCGGGGTTGAGTGGTTACCCAAGAGGAGGAGGCCTCAGCAGCCTGCTGTGTTTGTAGTCCCTGTGTGGCTGGTGTAACGCTGCTGTGTTTGTAGTCCTTGTGTGGCTGGTGTAACGCTGCTGTGCTTGGAGTCCCTGTGTAGCTGGTGTAACGCTGCTGTGTTTGTAGTCCGTGTTGCTGGTGTAACGCTGCTGTGTTTGTAGTCCCTGTCTGGCTGGTGTAACGCTGCTGTGTTTGTAGTCCCTGTGTGGCTGGTGTAACGCTGCTGTGTTTGTAGTCCCTGTGTGGCTGGTGTAACGCTGCTGTGCTTGTAGTCCCTGTCTGGCTGGTGTAACGCTGCTGTGTTTGTAGTCCCTGTGTGGCTGGTGTAACGCTGCTGTGTTTGTAGTCCCTGTGTGGCTGGTGTAACGCTGCTGTGCTTGTAGTCCCTGTCTGGCTGGTGTAACGCTGCTGTGTTTGTAGTCCCTGTGTGGCTGGTGTAACGCTGCTGTGTTTGTAGTCCCTGTGTGGCTGGTGTAACGCTGCTGTGCTTGTAGTCCCTGTGTGGCTGGTGTAACGCTGCTGTGTTTGTAGTCCCTGTCTGGCTGGTGTAACGCTGCTGTGTTTGTAGTCCCTGTCTGGCTGGTGTAACGCTGCTGTGTTTGTAGTCCCTGTGTGGCTGGTGTCACGCTGCTGTGTTTGTAGTCCCTGTCTGGCTGGTGTAACGCTGCTGTGTTTGTAGTCCCTGTCTGGCTGGTGTAACGCTGCTGTGTTTGTAGTCCCTGTGTGGCTGGTGTAACGCTGCTGTGCTTGTAGTCCCTGTGTGGCTGGTGTAACGCTGCTGTGTTTGTAGTCCCTGTCTGGCTGGTGTAACGCTGCTGTGTTTGTAGTCCCTGTCTGGCTGGTGTAATGCTGCTGTGTTTGTAGTCCCTGTGTGGCTGGTGTCACGCTGCTGTGTTTGTAGTCCCTGTCTGGCTGGTGTAACGCTGCTGTGTTTGTAGTCCCTGTCTGGCTGGTGTAATGCTGCTGTGTTTGTAGTCCCTGTGTGGCTGGTGTAACGCTGCTGTGGTGTGTCGCTGTGAGAAGGCCGCTACTCTATCATTCACATTCCTCTGTGACAACCAAAACGTTGTTCTGGGTTTGTGTTGTGTGTGTGTGTGTGTCTGTGGGATTTCCCCTCTCCCCAGGGGAATAGGGATGGTGAAGTCATTAGAGGACTGAGGAGGAAGGGTGCAAATGGCCCTGTGTAAATATTTGCCTTTTTGACATTTTATTCGTTTAGCCGATGCTTTTATCCAGGGCGAACTAAAAAGCAGGGCATAGATTTTTCCACTGTACTCTAATCCACAATGCAGCGTGCACAAAGCACATTACAGGGATAACCCCTTATCACAGTGAGTCACCCATAACCTAGACCTAATGCATCTCTCTCTCTCTCCCTCCTCCTCTCATCCTCCCCCTCCCTCCCTTCCTCCTCTCCTTACCCCTCCCTCCTTCCTCCCCTCCCTCCTTCCTCCCCTCCTCCTCCCTCCCTCCCTCCTCCAGGCAGTCGTCCTACCGTGCAGTACGTGGCCTCCCTGTGCGAGCTGCCCCAGGCCCTGCAGCCCTACTACACCCAGGGCTACGTCCTGACAGCCCTGCATCCCATCATCCTCTCCGTCGGACGCACGCGCTCGCTGCCCTTCAGCCTGCTGTATCGGGCCATCCTGGCCCGACCTCGGCCCAGGTAATGCCCCCCTCACACACTCACAGACATGAGAGGAAGCCCCAGAAACACACACACACACACGCAGACATGAGAGGAAGCCCCAGAAACACACACACACACGCAGACATGACACGCTTGCACATGGCCTGGCAACACAACAATCCCCCACAGCACCATGACCCAGGTGCTGCAGACACAACAATAACTCCCACCGCCCTCCTCCACTGCTCTCTGATTGGAGCTCTGCATGTCAGCGGCCTTCCCACTCGAGTAAATAGCTGAATGATTAATAAGAGGAGCTGCATATTTAATGCAGGATCAGTAGGAGGTCAGACCGGCAGACGGCTGTGTGAGGAGACAGGGATGGGGGGATTTTGGGGGGTCCTAGAGAGGATGTTTCGGTGTGGTCTGCGAATGGGGTGAGACAACGCCTGCCATTGGGTAGAAATGTACCCTGACAACAGGAGTTTTGTTACCTGGGCCAATGGGGCATCTCTGCCTCCTCTCTCCTGGGTGCCCGCTGTGTGCCCGCTGTGTGCCCGCTGTGTGCCCGCTGTGACCTTCAGTATTGTATATTCCACTGGTGAAATGGAAAACATACCATATCATAACTATCTTCTCTCTAAGAATAATATAAGCGTCCGCTAATAATCTCTCTTGTTATTGGTGTGGGCCAACATGTCCTAACTGCTAACCGGGTCCCAGCAAAGGAACAGTTCTGTATGTCTACACACTCCTCCTGTTTTCTTTATCCTTATGTATGTCATGCTTAGACAGCAATTGTCCTCATGCTGGGCCCATTAAAGTTTCATATGTTTTCTGTCTGCATACAGCCTGATGAGAACTACCCAGCTGGATGGACAGGCCCTCTGTAGCGTGAGACCAGTCAGTGAGCTAACCTGTGTGTGTGTGTGTGTGTGTGTGTGTGTGTGTGTCTGTCTGTCTGTCTGTGTGTGTGTCCAGTAAGCATGCGGTGTCCATGTGCCACAGTGTCCCAGTGCTGAGAGTGGAGGAGTGGCCCCTCCCAGGAGAGTCTCTGACGGGAGACATCGTGAGGGCGCTTATCGACAGGGTCAGTCCTGCACACCACTGCAGCACCCCCGGAACATGTCATAGACTGATTTACCCCTACTGGCACAGACGCCGTCATATAGTTACTGCACCCATCCAACGCAAGCGCCCCCCCCCCCCCCCCCAGCCGCCTGCTGATCTGTGCGTGCGTGTTTGCAGGTCAACAGCAGTGCACGTGGCGGGGTGAGGTTTGTGGGCTCGGTCCTCCAGCAGGCTGGAGGAGGAGGGGGCAGCAACGGCCGGGTGCCCAGTCCCAGGAGGGGCTGCCGTTCCCCCCCGCGCTCCCCTCCGCGCACCCCCCCTGGAGACGGAGACCTGGAGGAGAACACCTACAGCCCTGGTGAGACCTCTTCTCTGGTCTAACCCCTTCCCTCTCTCCGTCTCTTCCCTCTGCCTTGTCGGTGTGTTTGGGTTTAAGCCCGTGTGGTGGGGATGAGAGTGAGTGACAAGCTGCCCCGGGGCTCTGCAGCAGTACTATCACTCTGCCTGCCTGCTCCTCAACCCAGGCTGACCTAGCCTACATGGAGCACAGCACGTCACACACTCAGACACTGTCTACTACCAATAAATCATACTCGTTGAACAGTACGAGTTCCTCTTGGATGCTGTTTGTCAGGCCAGTATGGTTTTAACCTTCTTCTCTTTGTTCCATGGTCATCTTTCTTCCCTCTCTCCCCTCCTGTCCTTCCCTCCTTCTCCTTCCCTCCCCTCTTCCCCCTCTCCGTTTCCTTCTTTACGTCCAGACCTAAGGCTGCTGGTGTTCTTCCATTCCTGGGCACCAGGCTGCGCCCCGCTGGACTCCCTGGCCTGTCAGTACCACCAGGGGGCACTTTCCATGCGCGTCTCCAGGAAGGGCCAGGTAGTCAGCGCGCTGGAGGCTGATTGGCTGGAGCTAACCGCCGCCTACTACCGCAAGGGCTGGTCATTGGTGGACTCTTTTGTATACTGGGACACACCCAAAGGTACAGCCAGTCAGGTTGATGGTCCATATGTTGGCAGAGCTAAGATTCCAGATGGTTTTGAGTCTGTGTAGAGTCCTGTGCTGATATGAATAGTAGTAATCTCCTTTCAGAACAGTCCCACTGCAGCCTACTATAGTGAGAGGTCACAACTATTATAGGGTCTACTAGGGTCATGTTAGAAACAGCCTATTACTGATGACAGGATGGGATTAAAGAAGAGGGGAAGGGAGGGAGAAAGAACGAGAGATTAAGAACATTGTTTGTCCTTATCATCGTTCAAATCCACATCTGTTTCTCTCCCACTCTCCCAGTCTATCAATTTTTGTGCTCCCAGAAAATTCTGTTTTACAGTCACTTCCTGTTTGCGTGAGCCCCTCCCCCTCTCTTTCACTGTGGCTATATTTGGAGCTCTCCTTCCAACCTCGTGAACTCACTTCCTCTAGACTGGCAGCTGTAAAAATTCACATCATTCGTAGAGATCTGGAAATGTAGAACACACACAGACACATGCACTCGGGCCGGCACACACATCCTACTTCCAAAGGAGTGTAACTAGTTCATTGTCATCTCAATGACACACTTTCCGTGACACGACCCCCCCCCCCCCTCCCCCCACTGTTTAGAATCTTTCTCCTCCTCCTATTGTGAAGAAATCTGGTGCTTGGTATATTTCCATGTTACCTACCACAGATATGCAGAAATGTATAGGGATATATTGAAATGTGAAATAGATACTTATTGATTATGCAGTGATGTGTGTGTCAGGTGACCCAGTGCCCAGGTCTCTAGAGGGTCTGTTTGTCTATGAGGAGAGGAGCACTTCACCTCCAGCCAATGACACCATCGTCGTGGAGCAGTGGACTGTGATAGAGGTCAGCAATGCCTGTGTGTGTTTGAACAAGACTGATCTGAAACAGACCTCTTTCCCATCGTGTACCTGGGATGTACCACTAAAGGGACAGATGTCTTACTGCCCAATGTGTAGGGTTCCAATGTGAAGACTGACTATGGACCCCTCCTTCACACTCTCGCTGAGTTTGGCTGGCTTCTTACCTGTGTGCTTCCCACTCCTATCATCCGCCATGACAGGTAACACACACGCACATACAGTTAGGTCCATAAGTATTTGGACATTGACACAATTTTCATAATTTTGGCTCTGTATACCACCACAATGGATTTGAAATGAAACAATCAAGATGTGCTTTAAGTGCAGACTTTCAGCTGTAATTTCAGGGTATTTACATCCAAATCAGGTGAACGGTGTAGGAATTACAATACATTTTATATGTGGCCCCCCCCTTTTTAAGGGACCAAAAGTAATTGGACAATTGGCTGCTCAGCTGTTCCATGGCCAGGTGTATGTTATTCCCTCATAAAGGGAGTTCGTTATTTCATTGACAAGGAGCAGATAAAAGGTCTAGAGTTAATTTTAAGTATGGTATTTGTGTTTGGAATCTGTTGCTGTCAACTCTCAATATGAAGTCCAAAGAGCTGTCACCATCAGTGAAGCAAGCCATCGTTAGGCTGAAAAATCAAAACAAACCTATCAGAGAGATAGCAAAAACATTAGGTGTGGCCAAATCAACTGTTTGGTACATTCTTAAAAAGAAAGAATGCACTGGTGAGCTCAGCAACACCAAAAGACCCGGAAGACCATGGAAAACAACTGTGGTGGATGACAGAAGAATTCTTTCCCTGGTGAAGAAAAACCCCTTCACAACAGTTGGCCAGATCAAGAACACTCTCCAGGAGGTAGGCGTATCTGTGTCAAAGTCAACAATTAAGAGAAGACTTCACCAGAGTAAATACAGAGGGTTCACCACAAGATGTAAACCATTGGTGAGTCTCAAAAACAGGAAGACCAGATTAGAGTTTGCCAAAAAACATCTAAAAGAGCCTGTACAGTTCTGGAACAACATCCTATGGACAGATGAGACCAAGATCAACTTGTACCAGAATGATGGGAAGAGAAGAGTATGGAGAAGGGAAGGAACTGCTCATGATCCAAAGCATACCACCTCATCAGTGAAGCATGGTGGAGGTAGTGTTATGGCGTGGGCATGTATGGCTGCCAATGGAACTGGTTCCCTTGTATTTATCGATGATGTGACTGCTGACAAAAGCAGTAGGATGAATTCTGAAGTGTTTCGGGCAATATTATCTGCTCAGATTCAGCCAAGTGCTTCAGAACTCATAGGACGGCGCTTCACAGTGCAGATGGACAATGACCCGAAGCATACTGCGAAAGCAACCAAAGAGTTTTTTAAGGCAAAGAAGTGGAATGTTCTGCAATGGCCAAGTCAATCACCTGACCTAAATCCAATTGAGCGTGCATTTCACTTGCTAAAGACAAAACTGAAGGGAAAATGCCCCAAGAACAAGCAGGAACTGAAGACAGTTGCAGTAGAGGCCTGGCAGAGCATCACCAGGGACGAAACCCAGCGTCTGGTGATGTCTATGGGTTCCAGACTTCAGGCTGTCATTGACTGCAAAGGATTTGCAACCAAGTATTAAAAGTGACAATTAGGTATATGATTATGTTAGTTTGTCCAATTATTTTTGGTCCCTTAAAAATGGGGGGGCCACATATAAAATGTGTTGTAATTCCTACACCGTTCACCTTATTTGGATGTAAATACCCTGAAATTAAAGCTGAAAGTCTGCACTTAAAGCACATCTTGATTGTTTCATTTCAAATCCATTGTGGTGGTATACAGAGCCAAAATGCTGAAAATTGTGTCAATGTCCAAATACTTATGGACCTAACTGTATACACACAAATGCTAGTACCACACACACTCTGTGACTAACTATGTTTGTTCTTTGTGGTTCTTCAGTGATGGTAACCTGGCCACCAAGCAGGTGGTGTTCCTCCAGAGACCCGTCAAGATGCAGGCAGCTTCCCCGAAGAACCAGGTGAGCTGTGGCTGTGAACGTACAGGAGGACATTATGGCGCTAGAGATCGTAATACTTTCAATTGGGCCACACTGCCTCCTGTTGGACATTGGATGAATGACATGGCTGTGTGAAGGGCGAATATGTTTGAAAGGTTTCTTGGGTGTTCCTCACAGGACGCCACAGCCTCCATGCAGCGTGATGTTTCCACGCGATCTGTGAGTCGCGGGGTGGGCAGCACCACCCCAGAGGAGCTCTCCCCTACATCAGGGGGTATTGGGGGCTTCCCGGTGTTCGGAGGAGGGTATCCCAGCGCCCTCTCCCACCTGGAAGAGGGGGGCTTTGAACAAGACGATGGCGCAGCAGAGGTTACCTGTATGTGATCAGCGCAGAGAGAGACACCGACAGAAACTGTAAACACACACACACACACACTTACTGTACACCCATATCCCTCTAACCCTTTCCACATAACCAGGAATATAGAGTAGAGAAAATAATTGGCACTTTTGTAATGTTTATTCTTTTTATATATATATTTTTTTTTGTCAAGCCATACAGTATTTATCACTTGATTTTAAGACCACATTTTATACAAGTTCTTGGGAAAAAAACAAGCAATATGCATTCACTACCATATAGTTATTTTACTTCACCTTGTTCGCATTCACGTATGACACTACTAAGGGAAAGGTTCTAAAAGAGAATGTCATGCTAATCATGCATCCTTCACATGATGAGAAACAGACACACATATGACTGTCACCTCCGCAAAACAAGCCACATGTGACGGGGATCAGAGGAACCAGGAAGAGCCATGCACACTGACGGCCCTCTCTACTTCCTGTGATCCATCAGTCCTCCTCTGAGATGTTTTCATCCGCTTTTCCTGTTGTGTGACCCACCCGCTGCCACTTGCACCTCGGTTCATCCCCTCATCCTCTGTTGGCCTGCTACTTCCTGTTAGCTGTATCTCTCCTGTAAACACATGCAGGATATAAACATTTATCAGGTGGACAAATACACAAGTTGTGTATGTCGGTACTGAGAATAACCTGACCTCTCAATACTGCTGTGTCACAAAATAAGGAGCCCTGCCTCTTGTGATGGGTAACATAAAATACAGTTCTTGGGTTCATGCCCGGGGAAGCTTATTTGTACAATAGGATGAGTTTTGATGTCTTTCTATAGGGTGTATGGGTTCTCCAAGGCCCCAGGATGGCTGTGAATTTTTGTAAACATCCACTTTCAACCATGAGATTGAGTTAGTTCAACTTCAGTTTGGGATGTTCAGGTTGTGTAAAATTGATCATAGGGAAAAAACTTTTGACAAACCTTTTAGGGGAAAAAAAGCCACATTTGAGACAATTTGTACACTAGGGTTATACCTTTCATTTTGACTGGTGCTCGAGTCTGTTCTCCATACTCACCTGTTAATGATGTAATTACGTTTATTTCATCAGTTGGGCTCAAACTGTGCACATTATGTTATGGAATTATTTGTTCACTTGTTTCACTGTTCAGTGGTAGAAGTCTCAAATGATTGACATTGTTTAAGATCTGACTCCAGGACACAAGACAGTTTTTAGTGTAATGGTAATAGAGGGAATGAAAGGAAGGCTTGACAAGAGATTGTCATGCTGCTGTAAATATCTTTATAGGTTAACAGAAGTATTATTGTTTGTGGGAACCTTTGTAGTTCTACATGTTTCTATTGATCTTCCTCGCCTTGGGATGAGTAAATCAGTGTTATCTACCCTTTGCAGTGTTTTCAGTTTTGAGAAATGTTTTCTTCCTGTACTATTGATATATTAAATAGTTTTACCCTTTTAGCCGTTGTGCGTTTGTTTTTACACCTTTCAGCTGACAACCTAGCCCCCCCCAAAGAAAAACATATATAGCTGGGTAAACAGTCTTTTTACATTTTTATTAAGACATTGTGAAAATTTATGTCAACAGTAACAAAACATGTGTTCATTTAAAATAAAAAAAATACAATGGGTTGGAAAGACAAGAATCCTCTCACACAATAACTTAGGATAAAGGAGGATAAAGGTTTACTGAGAGCAACATGGAAAAGAACAGAAACCAGAAAAGATCGAGGAAAAGCAAAGCCGAAGCACCAGAAGAACATGATAGTCGGTAGATGAAGAGGAAAGCGGGAGGGTGGCAGGGGTTATGTACAGGGAAACCAACCATGTGTTAGCCTCAACGACACATGCGATGGTTACATGGGTTTGCAAATCCAGCTGCTTAAAACATGAAAGCAAGGTCCCCCTGCAGAGTAGTGAGAGCCTGTCCCAGTCCAGAAACAACCCACTTGCAGATCTGAAAGGATAGGGAAGGTCTAAACTGGCTTTAAGTCCCAGTACATTGAGCTATATAGGCCTAGCTTGCCAAGCAGCTGCAGCTGAACCACACGGACCTCGAATAGACGTCCTGTTAGCTTGCCTTAAATCTCTGATTGTCCAATTATCTCAGATCTCCACTGTACTGTAGCTTTGGATCACAGAGCAACTTCTATGAGGCATATACCATAATGTGGGTTGATATAACGATAAATGATGCTCAACACCAGTGCAGGGGCAGCACTATCTAGGAGGTTGTTTCTGTTCTGGGCTCATGTCTGTAGTGTGTGTGTGTGCGTCCGCCTTGGCCACCCTCAGGCTTCGCTCTCTCCAGTGGGGGTGTTCTGGACTTCCTCCTCCAGGATGGGAACGATGAGGTTGTCCTTTGACATCAAGTTATACTTCATCACAAAGCGCGTGAACCGATGGCACAGGAACGTCTCGTTCTGCAGGGGGAAAGAAGAAGATGATGAGAGAACTACAGCAAAAGTCCCATTCAGCAAAAAGACTTGGAGAAGTGTGACTCGAATACATAGCCACAGTTGTGGAAATGGTAACTAAACCTCAGGAAACGTAACGTTTCCCAATTGTCTTGGTAACAGTGCCCTGGTATCTAAAGGTGTAACTGTCTGTGACAGTGAAACTTCGTACCTCATACTTGTCAAATATCTGCCGGTGGTGGAAGTAGGCATGGGAGAATATCCTGTATATGCGGCGACACACTGAACCCAGCTTGGCCACAGATGACTCTTTGATGCTCACCCTGAAGAGACCAGATTTTCAACCAATGAGAAGGGAGAAGTGCTAAAATCACAATGTGGATCAGCGTTGTCAAGCCAGGTTATGATGTGCTTCTTCATAATACTCACCGCGGTTGGCTCAAAACGCAGGGTATGATGCCAGTCCTACAATAAGTTGATAGTTTGTGTGATTAAGTGTGTTTCATGACAAAACTTACCGGCTGGGAAAATACTTGTTGCTGTTGAGAAGACAGGCAGCTCCGTCCAGCGTGTGCCTGGTGTAGTCAATCGCAGGACACTGCACAAAAACAGAAGAAAACTGTCACTAACTGTCATCCTATAAGACAAGCGTAGAATCCTGGTACAACATGGTTTTACAGCAAACAGCATTGTAGGTAATGGTCTTGATGATTTAAAGCCCACCTCTTTGGGGGTCTTGTGGGCAGCACAAAGGAAGATCCATTGTTCTGTGGCTGTCATCTGGGTGCAGGTGTCTGGGTGGCACTCACTCTGTGGACAACACAAACAAATTCCACAGTGTAAGAGTCAGACCTGACCTCAACATTTTCTTTTTTTAATCCAGGTGACTTGTATTAATCTAAAATGAATGTGAAACTGATGCCTACTATATCGAACAGCCAGTCGTATCAATTAATATCTCTGCCTTTGAATATGGTAATTGGAAAGTGAAGACTTGAAATGCTGTTTGATTGGCTGGTGTGTGGGCAGGTACCCACCTGGAGCTTGACAGCAAGTCCATTCAGCTCTAGACAGAACTGCCTGTATTGCAGAGCCAGAAAGGAAATGGAGAAAGCAAATTGTTTTTAAAACACTGATTCTATACAACTTTCTCAGAATAGAATGAATACTGCTTCCAGATAGCCTACCTGAGGTGCTCATACTTCCACACTCCTTCATCCTGTCCCTCTGGTGGCTCCAGGATCTTATCAATGTTGGAACAGTCAGACCGGATGTTCTGCTGAATATACTAAAAGGGAGAGAAGCCTTGAGCCACTGACAATGAACTAGATAACTAGTCAAACCTCCCTTAAGGCCACAGCTTGTTTAACTTTTTATATAAAAGCTAGCCAAAATGTCATTTAACAGCCCTGCTAGTACACCCCACCTGTTGTACAGCCAGCGTGCTGTCCATTTCCTCAAACGATTCATCTGGCCAGTTGTAGAAATCCTAAGTATGACAGAACAGTCAAGACGTTACATAAATGTGTTTAACGTCCAAGCCTTGTCAGTTAGAGGGTTGACTCGACGACAATGACCAATGTAAACAAATAGTTAAATTTATCTAGCCCCAGCTAAATAATGCTACAAGTTAGGTAGTCAACATTTGCTAGAAGTTCAGCAACTGAATGTTAATGTAAGTTATCAAATAAACAAGACTAGCCAAGTCAACAGCGTACCCGGCTATGAAGTATTGTCCTATTATTATCATTGATATAAAACTAATAATGTTAGCTCTAGAGCTAGCTATATAGTAGAAGTTGCTTTCCAATCAGCTAGCTTTCATTAGCATTTAGCAGCCAGTTGCTAGCTAACTAGCTACCTTCCAAGCTAGCCTTGAGAACGCACGACTATAAGCCGGAACGTAATCATTAGAAATAGTATTAGATGGTTAAATCTGAGTACTAAGTAGAAAGTACAACTGCAAATCTGTGCCAAGCTAAAGTTGGCTTCGCAAATGATTTTCACAATTTGACAAGTACAGTATCCAACAGACATTTCAGTCACTGGACCGACCCTTCCTATGCTGGTTAACTGTCGTATCCAGAAGAGAACCACTCTTAATTGAGTTTCCCCTATTAAATCACCACATGGACAGCTTCTGACCACACAACCACATTCTTTTAAAAACTATAATTCGTCCCGATTGGTGGAATCCCACCTTTGCTTTGGTTCCAGGCCGATTCCTCCTGAGAACTGCAGTACCCTCCGCCATGACCATCTCGACAGAATACCCGGATGCTTCTCTTGCGGACTCGCTATAGCTAGGGCCACTGCTGCAGCAGTGAGTCAGACAGGAGATGTTAAATAAGCCCCAATGTGTTATTTATCCACAGCTACAAATAGTGTGTCAATTTAATACATCAGAGTACATCAAATTATTTGTACATGTGTAAAAACATGTTATATAGACCACTACACCAGACACTTCTGCAATACTGATGTTTATGTTGTATGTGAACAAAATAAAAATCAGACACATACAGATTCAGTAGGTAACTTTATTAATGTAACAAAACATGATTAGAATTATTTACAATTGAACAACATAGAAAAGGAAAAAAAAAAGGACATGAGGCCACTTTTAACTTTCATGGGATTGCTATGATTTTACATGTTGAAGATAGGACTTTAGTCTACATATTTCCCCAAGATATCAGCATCACGGAAGAGAAAGTAGTCCTGAAACACAATATGTAAATAAATTACAAGAAGGCAACAATCGTAGATACTTGACTCATCACTCAAAATAAGACAATTCCATGCTTTTGAGTTACGGGATTTTGTGTCTTTCAACATGTGTGACCCAACCAAACATTGATCAGAAGTCAACTTGTGTTTGACCCTGTCACCATAAATACTACACCCTATTGGGGCCACTTTATTTTAATCTCTTCCGGTAATGTACCTAAACCTATACTGTCATTGCTATATAAAAGGTAGAATTCCTCTCATCTTTACTACATTTTATTGTACAGAAATACTGTACATTTCCAATTTTAAAAATCCACACTATCCCGCATCAACCAAATACCTGAAATGTTGTTCCTGACATACCTTGTCTTCCAGGGATACTTTAGTTCCACCATACTCTGGAAGGAGGACTTTTTCTCCAACTTTGACACACACAGGTTGAAGATCCCCATTCTGGATGAGATGACCAAAACAAAAGCAATAGAAATATATGGTGAGACACAGGTCAGACGTAGGATGTATAGACTTCAAACGATAGTATTGACCATCTTCCAGAAAACAATTCTGGAGTGGTCCCAAGGCCTAGATGAACCAAGTTAATTTGGTTACCTTGTTGACAGAGCCGGGTCCCACTGCCAATACGGTGGCCTGTAGAACCTTGCCCTGGGCCTTCTCTGGCAGCATGATGCCCCCCTTGGTCACAGTCTCAGCGGCCACACGCTCCACAAGCACCCGGTCAAACATGGGGAGGAATCTTCTGAAAGCCTTTGGAGACAGAGGAAAAGACCGAATTATAAAAATCTTATTAGGATCATGGTCACTGGGGTTGTCCAAGCGTAACAATAATAAATGGCCACAAGGGGGAGTCTAAGATAAATTATGGAAAAAGTAGAAGGCTTGAGTATCATGAAAAATGCTTTTTCCCCCCACAGTACATCTCCACACAATTTAAATCTTATGAAAGTTGTCAAAACAATTGTGAGGAAAAACAAATATTTAGTTACACGAGGGTCAACAGACAGGCAGTTTGGTTTAGAACAGCTGCCTGTCTGCTGTCTGATAGCAACATATGCATGTGTAACCTTGAGGGAAGGTCACGTGGAGGTTGGGGGTGAATGAGGATTGAAGAGGGGGTGGAGCAGTAGAAAATAAATGGACTGGAAGACAACGCATTTGGGTTACAATCTGTTGACTCTCGGGGGGGGGGGGGGGGGGGGGGGGGGGGGTACAGGGGGGAGGTTGAGTGCAGACCTTCACTCCCTACCTATCAATGTTTACCATCACCGAGAAGGACAAAGAACACTAACGGATTCAAAGATGGATTTCTCAGTACATTTAAGAATAAATCAACTGGTGCACTGTCACAGTGCCTTCCACTACCTCCTCCTGTGGCAAGCCCTGTGTGCGGTCTGGAAGCCTCAAGGACATGAAGATAGCATTCAAGGCCTTCTTCAATGACTTGACATGGCTTTCTAATTTTACTCCTGATTCTTCAGATGCTTTTCATAAATTGTTTTATTGGGATAAACCCAATATGGTTGGACTAATTGTAATTTATTTTTTATCAAATAGAAAAAGTTACGTTTTCAACATAATTGTTAAATCACTGTGCCAAATATGCACCACAAAATGATTAAAAAAACACAAGTGTTAAGTCTGACTTAAACTGGACGTGACGACAACGGAACCCGGAAGGGGTGTATGAATCGCCGGTAATGCATTTCACGTTGTGCAAGGACACTGTGCAATCAATTTGTTAACACTCAAATGGTCAAAACATTTGTAAATATAAATTTTTAAATTACAAGCTACACGGATAGTACACTAACACGGGTATTAGTTTCAAACTATTGCTGAATTATTTTGGATTTCACACCCATAATTTCGTTTTTCAAGATACCTCAAGTGCAGTCTTCTTGGTCACAATATCCCCAATGTCTTAAATATCCTTATTAATCAACCATTGAATAAACTGGTCTTAGTCACGTTGAAATTTGGTGCATTCTACGCAGTTTCATCTGTTGACCCTTCGGTCCGTTTGGAACGTCTGTCCATCTCATAAGAAACCGTATTACTCGTTGGCTAGTTTAAACTCTTGAGACGTATTTTGTTGACAGCAACGTAATACACCTGACCTTGTATAGTTCGATACATTGAGAAATTAGCACCAGCTAGCAACCTAAATTGGTTAGCCATTCACTAGCAAACAGTTCTATGAACAGGCTAGCTATCAATTAGCTAGTGATATGGGATTAAGAGATTGCAGATGTATTTTTCATTCCATACACATCGACACCGTCCATTTCTGAGTGACATAAGTATAAATGCTTACCATTGTTGTATGTGCAGTCTCTGAGTCCTTGTGATGTTAAGCCCCGTTTTCTTTGACTAGAAAGAGAGAAAGAGCGTGGATCTGAGATCTGACACCGAAGGGGAATGGCACCACGTGAAGAAATATCCAGAACAGTTACGCGCATGCGCGCCTTCAGGTGCCCCCTAATTTTGCCATTCCAATACTAATCCAGAATGTTCTATAAACTATTATGCAATGCAAATCTCTCAGTTTACTACATGGACGAATAAAACAACTAATATAGAGGATTATTTTGTGAACTGCAATGAAAGCGCTGCTAATTTGTAGTGCGTACATGTGATTTTAAGTAGCACCGGAGTTGCACAATGTAAACTTTGACCTCTCTTTTTCTCCAATGGCACACGCGAATATTCTGGAACTCCGCACCCGGGAACGAGCATGCCTTTTTTAAAGCACTGACAGTATAACATTATAAAGCGTCCTATAAAGAAGTTAACTAAAATATTAGGTATATGTAAGTATTCCACAATCTATTTAACAGTAAATACTATTCTAGTATTCGTAAAATTAGTAAAAACAACAGTTTATTCCTTTATACATGGTCAGGGGTTCACCGGTAAATTACCCGGATGCGATGTACCATGTGCAGTTCTGTCTCTGAACTGAAGCACGGTTGCACCATCACTGTCCTCTCTTCACCACATTATATCATTCCGTGTCCAACCGACGAGCAATTCGTGCAGTCTTCAAACAATTCGACAAGGAAGGAAGTAAGTACCTATTGTAAGATATTTGTTTATCTTTATTAAGGTAAGCATAATGTATACGGACATTTGCAGTTAACTGAACTGTCATTCTTTTTAGCTAGTATTTTGGGGTGAAATGCTTTAGCCACAAACGGTAAAGCTAGCTAGCACTAGCTATGGTAATCTTTCCTCACCCAAGGACAGTAAAAACTACAAGTTAGTGTTTCATTATGCACTAATGCTTGATATTAAGCAATGAAGAGCGTCTATTGAATTTCAGCTCCCATAACGTCTAATGGCAATCCCTCAAAACAGTATTTTACGCTAATCGTCTTTACATTTTTCATTCTGTTTGATGTTTGAATGCTGCGTAGTCATGTGCTTGCATAAATCGTCCAACGATTGTACGAGTTACTTAAAATGTACATCCTTAATCCAAGCACGGGTGACTGTTCAAGCTAGCGGCATTTAATGGCAATAACTAGCTAACTAGTTTAATCTGGAAGACTGCTCATCTGTCACTAATTTGTCATGTACGCTTCAGTTTAGAGCACAGAACAGTTAAGGTGCCGTTTAATTCCTAAATTGAGGTTTAATTAGTTACTTGGAAACCACAGTGGGCATCCTTCTCATTCATTTGGCAATTCAGGGGGAGTCATTTCCGCGCATGCTGTGTGCGTTTTTGACCTTGTGACGCGTGACCTGAACACTGTCCATGGAACACACGTGGGAGCCGTAGTGAATTGGAGATTCCGTGTCATTGTATTACACTCATTGACTAACAATAAGTAAATCATTCAGAGAAGTATTATTTTATTTCTGTACAACCTTGTGTGGATAGCCCATCGTCAGTACTACTACCAGGTCTTTGAAACAAGGAAAGAATGCTTGTAGGCTTCTCCTTAGAATTTGTACTTCTAAGTTCCAACCTAAAATTCTTAAAATCATGAACAGGTGATAGACAGATGGCTAGCCAGCTCCACATAATATAATAGCAGGCTAGTATGTATTGTAAATGTTAAAGCTATTTATTGTGTGTTATCATTACTGTTATTGTTACAACGGATTTAATCTGCTCAGAAATTGAAGTCACCCCTTCCCCAATCCTCTTGCTATACATTGAACGGCCTCTAGGGTTGGTTGTAGTGTGCCAAACTGACTGTCCTTGCATGACTTCGGGGGGAGGGGATGTCTTGGGAAGATAATGGTCATGTGCAACAGGTTAACTTCAGTATCTTGTGTTTTCACTTCAACATTTCCCAAGTGCCAGTGTATGTCCGATTTAAAGTAAAGCCAGGACTATTGCGAAAGTGTACTTATTAACTCACATATTTGAGTTGGCAGAGTAATTGCAGTGCCTGGACTTGCCATGTGCTTTACTCTTTCTCCTTTCCCCCTTTTGTAACTCAAATCTCAACTGTTTCTCACGTTCCCTTCTATCCCTCTCGTTTCTTCTCCTCCACAGCAATGCTGCGTCTATCAACAGTGCTGAAACAGATGAGGCCGGTGTCCAGGGCACTGGCCCCCCACCTTACACGCTCCTACGCCAAGGACGTGAAGTTTGGAGCTGATGCCCGGGCTCTCATGCTGCAAGGAGTGGACCTGCTGACAGATGCTGTCGCTGTCACTATGGGACCCAAGGTATCCAATACATTTATTAGCCATCTAAAGTTAATTAACTGATTTCTGTCTGGGGTAACTACAAACAGGTTACAAGGTGGTCATAAAATAACGATTCCCCTTCTAATCTTTCTTTAAAAATGTGCCTTCTGATTTGTTTGCGAAATTATTTGTGTACTTCCTTTACCAATCTAACCCTCCCCCTTCCCCCCACCACTCTCCACTTACAGGGTCGAACTGTCATCATTGAGCAGAGTTGGGGCAGCCCCAAGGTTACTAAAGATGGCGTGACTGTTGCCAAGAGCATTGAGCTGAAGAACAAGTTCCAGAACATTGGTGCAAGGCTGGTGCAGGATGTAGCCAACAACACTAATGAGGAGGCTGGAGACGGCACCACCACTGCCACTGTTCTGGCCCGTGCCATCGCCAAGGAGGGCTTTGATACCATCAGCAAGGGTGCCAACCCCGTGGAGATCCGCCGTGGCGTCATGCTTGCTGTTGAAACAGTCATCAATGAGTTAAAGAGGCTGTCTAAGCCCGTCACAACTCCAGAGGAGATTGCACAGGTACGTACTGGGTTTGGGACTCAACAAGTTAGCCAAGCTTTCCAAATATTTATCAAGTTTAAAATAAAAAGCAGAGCTAGCCAAGCTTTCCAAATATTTATCAAGAAATTATCTATCCATCCATCTGACTGAAATATCTACCGGATTCCCCAGGTTGCTACCATCTCTGCCAATGGAGATGTAGAGATTGGTACCATAATCTCCAACGCCATGAAGAAAGTGGGCCGCAAGGGTGTTATTACTGTCAAGGTACACTATTACAAATAATCCAAATCTACAACCACAATATCCCTTTGTTGTACTCTTCTCTTCAGCATTAAATGGTGTGTATCCCCCCCCCCCCCCCCTCCCCAGGATGGCAAAACTCTTCACGATGAACTGGAGATCATTGAGGGGATGAAGTTTGATCGTGGCTACATCTCCCCCTACTTCATCAACACAGCTAAAGGTAACACCTCTCCCTCTTTAGTACACCTCTTTCACCCAAGTCCCACAGAGGTCGTTTTCCATTCTTGACCCCCCCACAGCCTGACTTCCTTCCCTCTGCCTCTCCTCAGGTCAGAAGTGTGAGTTCCAGGATGCCTACCTGCTGCTGAGTGAGAAGAAGATCTCCAGTGTCCAGAGCATTGTGCCAGCCCTGGAGATTGCCAACCAGCACCGCAAACCTCTGGTCATTGTGGCTGAGGATGTGGACGGAGAGGCGCTCAGCACGCTGGTCCTCAACAGGTATGTCTGTCCACTAGCCAGTCCTCCAGCCTGGTCCACTCTCAACATGTCACCATGACTGGTTGTACTGGTTGTTCCCAGAGCGGAATATTCAACCCTAAGACCAGACTCTGAGATGTTATGATTATTAAGCTGTACTCTTTGTGTCTTTGCTCAGACTGAAGGTGGGGCTCCAGGTGGTAGCAGTGAAGGCCCCAGGTTTTGGAGACAACAGGAAGAACCAACTGCATGACATGGCTATTGCCACCGGTGGCACTGTAAGTACATTTGGCACTAAGCACTGACTTGGTCAGAGTAGAAAGTTGTGGTTTATGGTGAGTAGAGAGACCCATCATCCAACATGACCACTCTTGCTGTTCCTCAGGTGTTCGGGGATGAGGCGGTGGGCGTGGCCCTGGAGGACATCCAGGCTCACGACTTTGGACAGGTTGGCGAGGTCTTGGTTACCAAGGACGACACCATGCTTCTGAAAGGGCGCGGGGATGTGGCACTCATCGAGAAGCGCTCTCAAGAGATCGCCGAGCTGCTGGAAAGCAGCACCAGCGACTACGAGAAGGAGAAGCTCAACGAGCGTCTGGCCAAGCTGTCCGACGGAGTGGCGGTTCTTAAGGTGAGTCGTGCACAGGCAGGGCAGGATGATGGTGTTACGTAAGAGCAGAGAAGGGCGCGTGTTCCTTGTGGAAACAAGTCATAGCATAAGAGGCTTCTTGCTCTACGGACTAACAAACACCCCTCCTTAACAAATAGTTTTTCTGACCGGGCTGTTTCATTTCAGATCGGAGGAACAAGTGATGTGGAGGTGAACGAGAAGAAGGACCGTGTGACGGATGCCCTCAACGCCACGAGGGCAGCAGTAGAGGAGGGCATCGTGCCCGGGGGTGGCTGCGCCCTGCTGCGCTGCATCCCTGCCCTGGACAGCATCAAGCCTGCCAACGAAGACCAGAAGATTGGTAAGTCGGTAACCTTTTCTGGAGATGGACATGAGCGCACACGTTCACATCCTATATTGTCCCACTTCAGGAAATTCGGTTTGCACCAGGGCACAGAAACGGTACACAACAGTACAGCACTTTGCCACTGGCCACTACTTGTGCAGCGCCCGCATTCTCTATATGGACAAACCGAGCTATACACAGTAACACTACTAAGAGTTTTTCTTCCACTCCTTTTCATAAATTGGGAGATGTGAATACATTTATTCTAATATCTCCTTTATCTAGAAGATCAAAACGGATTTGATCATCGCCAGACAGAAGTTGACAATGACTAATAATAAATTCTAACTATTCTATGTCTCTCCCCAGGTTTGGAGATCATCAGGAGGGCACTGCGTATCCCAGCCATGACTATTGCCAAGAACGCTGGTGTAGAAGGTTCGCTTGTGGTGGAAAAGATCCTGCAGGGAGGACCTGAGCTGGGCTACGATGCTCTCATTGGAGAATATGTCAACATGGTGGAAAAGGGCATCATCGACCCCACTAAGGTATGCTTTCCCCACAAACAGTTGTTACTTTCAAGACTACCTTCATGGTTTTGATGGACTTGAATTTACTCCCTCTGCTGGTAAAAGTTATTATTGCCTCATAGGTAATTAGTTTCTCTACCCCCCCCTGCAGGTGGTTAGGACCGCACTAATGGATGCTGCCGGTGTTGCCTCTCTACTCTCCACCGCTGAGGCTGTGGTCACAGAGCTGCCCAAGGAGGAGAAGGAGATGCCAGGCGGCGGGGGCATGGGCGGCATGGGAGGCATGGGCGGCATGGGAGGCATGGGTGGCGGCATGTTCTAAGTGCCTTGGCCACAGACGTGCTATACAGACTAATGAGCAGATTGAAGAGGCCGGGAGGTTGACCGGTGTCCCTCCGACCTCATCAAACCTGCTCAAACTGACTGGCCATGAGTTTGTTGGAGCTGCAAATGGATGAAGAACCCCCACTACTACAATTCAGTCTACCCCCCTCTCCTCTGGAGGGCAGCCTGGGCTTGCCCAGCCCCTCTCCGTCCCTCCATCTCTGACTGTGGCCTGGACTTACATAAGCCCTGATGAGGCCCCCCCCTCGTTTACATCTCAACCTCATGGCTGTCAAATACATCATTAACATGCCCACATAGCTGCAACCTGCTCTTGTGTAGTTAATGGTTGAAATGCTCATCTGTGAGAATAATGTAATGCTGGTACAAATAACATTTTGGCATTTCTGTGTAATATTAAATCATGAAGCCTGTCTTGCACTACTGACAGTTCAATGAGGACCTGCAGAGAAACACTTAACTTGGCAAATATTCTATATAGTTAAGAGGGGTGGGTTCCACTGATCTTGGCCAGGAATGTCACTCGATAATTTCTTTTGTAATGTTTTGTTAATTTCAGTCTTGTGTCCTTTTTTTATATCTGTACTGGTTCTCCCATACTTCAGACTTCTGGGAAACCTTTTCGGTCAATTAAACAGATTTTCCTGCAGAGCATTTGTCATTTTGTTGATTTATAGTATGACTCTTGCTGTATAGTATGACTTGTGCTGTAAATGGTAACTGAAAGACCTACTCCTTCAAGTATATAACTTGACATAATGATTGGAAAAGTGCCTCATTTACAAGTCTGAGTGTTATCAGTCTAATTTGACTAAAAACAAAACAAATATTAAAATCAGAGGGTTGCTCAATGCACCCATTTCTACCGGGGAGAAGGGAGAGGAACACTGGCAGTTTGGGTGGTTGAGTTGGGCTCTATTTACAAAGCAGATTAAGGTCTTGGCCACAGTTGTAGTTTTTTTTTTTTTTTATTGTATGTGAAGGCTGTAGGTGTCCTAATGAGGTCAAGTTTTGGCCTTTATTTGTGCCCGCTGTTAACTTTGAGCCGGCTTTGTTTTTGTGTTTAAGAAGCTTCACCAGTTTCTGGGACATAAACACTCTGCAGACAAGCAACAGTGATCATTCAACTTCTGTATTGTACGATGTGTTTATTGATAATTAGTGATTTTTTTTATTTAAGTAAAATCCAATGTTCTAAAATACATTTGTGTCTTGCATTATTGCATATTAATATACTGTTATCCAGGGGCCAATTCACTCCTCCAGATTGTCAGCCACAGTGGGTGTCCTGCTGGTGTGTGTACATGAGGATTAGTCCAGCAGGAGTCATGGTTAACTGGCATAACTCTGTGTCAGCTCTATTCTGGTCTCCACATGATTCCTCTATTTCTGGCCAACCACGAGACTGGGAATCAGTCCAAACCAGATGTTGACAAACACAACCTACACTCAACACAGAATACAAACACTTTTGTTTTATAAAAATAGTTTATAAACCATGCAGTTGATTAATTTTCACCCCTTAAACACCATTTACATTATAAAACCACAACCCCTACAAGAAGGAAATTTAATTTTTGTTTAGCATGTCAGCAGTGTCCCTCCCATTCATATTTACATCTGTCCTTAATATCCAGCTTAATAAATATAATACATGAGAATACTATTTTAGAATAAAGATAAATATGCTGCCATGTTCTTTAAAAGGCACAGCGGTAGTTACAGAGTTGGAATTGAAAGAACATCTAAACATAGGCCCTTAAGTCTGAAACCTATGTTCTAATGGAGAGGTAGACCTGAGATGATTTGACAAGTATAAGCCGTGTGAAATCAACTCAACTCTTACCTAATAAGTGCACAGGGTGTTGGACCAGAGGGCTGGTCTGGGACTAGGTACCACAGGGGGTTGGACCTAGGGGCTGGGCTGGGACTAGGTACCACAGGGGGTCGGACCTAGGGGCTGGGCTGGGACGAGGTACCACAGGGGGATGGAGCTAGGGGCTGGGCTGGGACTAGGTACCACAGGGGGATGGACCTAGGGGCTGGGCTGGGACGAGGTACCACAGGGTGCAGGATGGTGGATGGTACTTCAGTGTGACAGCAATCTGACTGAGCCTCTGCCAAGCCAGTTTGGGCCCTTTTCGAAAGTCCGTGCCAAACAAAAAGCAGCTGCATTTAAAACACATTCCGATATTGCACACTAATAAAAAAACAAGTCCACTGCACTGTAATATCTGAAGTCTGAAACACAACACTGATGTTCCAAGTCTTGTCCTTGAAGCAAAGCACACAGTAGATACTTCCCTAGAGAATATGTACGCAGAAAGCAGTGCCTCTTGAACTATTTGGTTTATGTCGGAAAGACATGGCCGTACGTGCACTATTCTTATAATAGATACCCCCCAGCACAGTTTCTCTGGCTCAATGAAAAGCCTGTCCGTCCATTTTTTCATCCAAATGAACTGATCCTCGTACAGTACTGTTTATTATCTGCCTACCTCACAGTTATCTTATGTCAAGTGGTAGAGAACAATAATATGGCATCGATCAGTCCAGCACACCCTCTTCGTCTGACGAGCCTATTAGAACCCTCAACCTTACTCTGCTCACATAGGGGGAGGAGGGAATGGAATTAGTTCTAGGGTGGTTGTCTGGTGAATTGTTTTATAGACTAGACCACAGTGTCCAGGCCCTATTCTGTACCTAGCAAGCATCCAACACTCTATTGTACTGCACTCTGAGTGTCTGCATATCTATCTGGGTGTGTGTGGTGTGTGTGCATAGATTATCAGGATAGAGGGGATTATCAAGAACGAGGTTCAGCGACAAGCTGAATGAAATGGTGCTTTTCTAACCAGGCACTGCGGTGTTCAGGGCATAGTCTTTCCTCCCCCGCTCCCATGTGTTAAATTAGTCTCCTTCCCTTCTATTTGGCTCTCCCTAGCATGGCTGAGTCCATGTGTTTGTGTCTGGGTTGAGGTGGCACACTACGTGTGGTGAACTTCGTGGAACATGAGCTCGCGGGGGATCCTCGTCTCAGCGCCGTACTGCTTGCAGGCCTCGCGCTCAAACGCAGACACCATCTGCTTCACAACCTCGTCAAAGAAGACGGTGGCCAGCTGAGAGTGGAGGAGGGAGCGGAACTCAAAGGAGATCTGCGGACGACAAGGAAGAGGGAGGGGGAGTTCAAACACGAGGGAAATCGGAGATGGGGGGGTGTGTGTGTGCACGTCACATGACGACAGCGTTACCAAGAGGAGAGACACACTATACCCACACATCCACGGAGACATGTTTTGGCAGAACATGACTCTCTCGCTCACACACACACCCAAACAACCGCATGTGCAGCCCTGCACTTACAGCAAAGTCGAGGGTGCAGGTGCGAGGGTAGCCGGGGAGGCCCGGGCTGAAGCGCCAGACGGTCTCTAGATGGTTAAACAGGCTACCGTCTGAACAGGCTGCCTGTGGGGGGCGGGGGAGAGAATAATAATGACCACAGTAGTCAGAGAACAATTCGCCTTTCTATGCGTCTACAGAGATACTGCAAGTAGAGCTTGCGCATGGCCTCACCTTGACCAGATGAGGGCGTACGGTGGTGACCAGGGAGGTGTAGTTCTCTACCACCGGGGGAAAGCCTACACTCAGCTTGGCCTTGCAGAAGCCAGAGCGACGGAAGATCACATCAGACTTCTTACACCAAGGGACAAAGTGGAGGTAGTTCTCTACGCCAGCCACCACGTCATACATCTCTTGCATTGAGAACCTGAGATACAGAGAGACAGGAGGAGGAGGAATAGAGGAATGGGAAAGAAATAAACCGTCATTCATTTGAAGGAAATTAGTCAGAAACTACTAAGGGACTTCACGTACTTTTCCACCCTCCCTACTTTATACTAGGTGGCGAGGTGAGGTAATATAGGTAATAAAGTAGGTTGTACATTGTGACTGCAGTCACAGACATGTGAGTAAATGAGAGAGGACAAGTTATATATGGTAACTTGGAGGCCTGGTAGACCACAGCTCATTCCCACCCGTGTGTTGCGTAACTGCTATCCTGCACCGGGACATACTTGCTTCTATTTATAGTAAAGGTACTGATAGTGACCTTTCCTTAGAGTACAGGAAAGTACGTCATAGACTGACATGGGTTTCCATATACTATGATATATGACCTATATTCATTCAGGAATATAGGTCAAATATTTCATTGAGATTTACGGATGTAGGGGTAAGTATCTGTTCCATTGTACATCTATAAATCTCCAACCAGCACCAGTGCATGATTAAGAAATGCTAGTCATGCACATGGGTCTAACATAATGACCAAACCCAGAGCCCAAAGGGACCCAAAGACCCTGCCCGGACAAACGCTAAGCTACAGTTTATACGCTGAGAATCTAGCTATCAGCTACAAATGGTGGCACAGTGCTTTTTTAGACTGACCCTATGATGCGTCTCTCAGAGTACTCCTTCCTCTTGTTGAAGGTGCCTGCCAGGCTGAAGAAGCTACGGGCAGGCACCTGCATGGAGCGGCTGGGCATCGCCACCAGGAGAGGGGGCAGCCGTGTCATCAGGATCCCACATGAAGACAGGTACCTGGATCCCAAAATAAAGCAACATGTTATTCTGAGAAATATAGGCAGAGAAAACAGGGTGACCTAAGAAAACGTGAACAGGACATTTACTGCTATATGTAAATGTGATCCATATTTCACACCATAAAGGATATGTGGTGGTATTGAACACATTTTGGATCTCTGACTTAATTCTTCCCAAGAATGTGGCCTTTTTCAAAGCAACTTCTCACACCTGTGATGAGTAATAGCTCAGGCCTTACCACCTGACAACAATCTGTCACTCGAATTGAGCAGCTTATTCTAAGCAGAGTGGAATAAGGTCAAGGGCTCTAACTTTATTACAACCCTTTGTATATGTGGTACACACAGGGGTGAAATACTAAAAGGGCTGGCTACATTTCAACCATTTTCCATTCACGCAGAATAGTAGCAGGAAATTATTACACAATTATACACTCAACAACATACCCAAGGTCTTGAAAAGCTCCATAAGGACTTTTTGAATAGTTTAGGCCAAAGTATATTGCTTCCCTAAGAGATAGAGGTGCTGTAACTGGTGAAATTATGAAAATGGTCACTGTGTCCCCAGGCATATACAACAATAGCCTACTGTTTGCAAGTTTTCAAAACCTTTATTTGCCCTTGGCCTGTTAGCTACTGCAGATTCAATGCCAGAGCAGGTACTTCAGACCTCACACTAGACCAATTGTAACCAACCCATGGCTGCAGAGTTAATGGTCAAACCCCTCTGATCACAATAGATGAAAAAATGCATTCCAGACAGCACATGTATTTATTTGTATTTATCCATTGAGGAGAGGGTGTTTAGAAACATTATGGCTACCAGTCAGCATCTTTGTCCAATGTATATTGCTGCCTACCATGCAACAGCTGCAAAGTCCCTGGCACTAGAAACAGACCATAAGTCATGTAGGTAATGCCAATTGGTTGATTCCAATACCATTGTTAGGATATCATCCCAATCCGTACAGGATTATTTTCTCCCACACAAATCTAGAATCTGAATTTACACTTTATTGCACTTGTTCCACAGGTAGTTGAGGTCTGGGGAAGTCTGAAGTCTCTCAAACATCACAGGGATGGATTATTGGGGGCTATAGTCTCATAAAGTGAAACCCCAGCACACAAGACCAATCTCTGCAGGTGATCCGGTATGCACAATACGAGATTACGTTAAACAGGTATCTGGAAGCGTTGACTCATCCAGGTTTACTTTGAATTACGCGTGGCTAACCGGTTTAGCCCTATCTAATGCATGTGCCTGGCTGCAATGTTCAGTCCCCCCGATGTTAGCCAACCACTTCCCTATCAGTGAAACCAGGGCGTATCAGGTTGCCAATATCCACACAACGCAATACTACAAATGTCACATAGCTAGTTAGCTGTAGCCTATATGATATAATATATAATAAAGATAATTGTATTTATTAGAGCAGGAGTAAGTTTATTTCAGTATTGTTCGATGTTGCCCTAGGAATCTCCTTCCGATCCCTGTCAGTCAGTACAGTACGATACAGTACGGTACTATACAGTACTTCAGTAGTTAGAGCTAGCTTAGTTGGCTTCACCTCAATAATGCGGGTTACTGTGTTGGCTAGCTACTTATATAGCAAACGTTGTAACTAGATCTGTCTAGTTGTGAAACTAACCATTGGTCATGACATGAGATGCTTCTTGATAGTTAGATAGCTAGGGTTAGTTACGGTAGTGTTACTTTTTAGTCGTTACAGTTTTAAGCTAGCCACTGTAGTAGCTAAAGTAGCAATCAAACACATTAGCGTTAGCTAGTCGGTCGTACAGTACAGTATCGACCTACCTAGTTAGTACAGTAGTCTATCTTAACTGTTGTAGAATTAAACTTAGAGCTATATCAGAAGTTACCTCACGCCATTCTTTGATGGTGTCTTCCGGCTGGACGTGGACGGTAACTGTTTAATACACTCTGCTACCACTCTCCTCAGGCTCCCGCTACCTCTTGCCATCTTCGCACAAAGCAGATTTATTTCGGTTGTCTCCTCGCTTTACAGAAAACTGTACTTGTCTCGAGAGCGCAAAGAGCCCGCCTCTCCAGGGGCTGCACCTTGAATCTTGGTCTATGATTGGTCAATAAGGATTTTAAAAACTCGTTTTCATTTGTCGCTCTTTATAGCTGTCAAAAAGTCAACTATTGACGTATGTTTTTGCATAGCGTGCGCACAAATGTCACAAGATGTGATATTGAGTTGCTTTGACTTAATCGACTTACATTGTTCATGACACCATGGGTGCTATACAAAACGAAACAAATCCCTAACAATAACAATGTGACAAGCAATGTAACAACAATGTAACATAATTGCGTTCCATTTGCTAAAAACTAATTATGGAAATGTTTTCCAAATTCTTCCCAATCGCTGATTACGTAGCCTAGATGGCTTTAACCATATCGTGACCATTGACATGCTACTGTATAAGTAAGGGATAATGCCCGACGAGGTGTACCACCTGATAATGGACGATGCGGAGGCACAGTCTATGATTAATGAAAGAGTTTCCTCGCTCTAGCCTCTGTCTCTTTCACTCTCTCAAGATGCATGGAAGGTACCTTGACACCTTTTTTATCAATTAAAAAGTGATAGATTGATCACTTTAGAACTTTTAGATTCTAAGTATTTTGCTTTTAATACATATTATTATTTAAATCAGTATTATTGAAGTACTGGTAAACTATACTCTCGGCTTGATGTGATAGCAGTCCAAGTTATTTTAGTCTTGGAAAAAAACATCTGCGATGTCAATCAGAGAACAGACGGGTCTTATCACCTACCCATCAACTAAACATCAGGGTCATGTCATGGGTCATTTGAGGATGCATGGAACAGGATGCAAAGAGGCATGAGTTTTATAGAGGTGAACAAGCCCTATCAGTGGTAAAGTGTAACAAACGTAGACGCTTCATGTTTCACTGAATATTTCAGCTGTAGCCCTTGTCTCTCTCTCGCGAGACCTAATCACGATCAATTAAAACAATTAAATCAACAATGTAAATTACGTGCAAAAGCACAAATGATAAATAGGTTTTATATTATTGTATACTATTACTATTATTGACATGGAGTTTTAAATGTAGCCTCTATTAATAGGCAGTGTACCTTCGCCTGTAGTAGAAAGGCTAACTAGCTCTTGTGCCGTCGAACAACGGAGGTCAATCTTATTCTGTAGTGAAAGGAGGTGTTTACTGGGATAAAAAAATAATAGTGCCTCCCTCTTTCAGAACGGAAACGCTCAATTGCATCTTTCCGGTTCCAGTTTCTCCAAACCACCAAAATGGCGAAGATCGCCAAAACACACGAAGGTAACAGAATTTTACTAAAAATGCTCATTTATTTAGAATGCAACACTATGTTTTATTTTCCCATGTATACTATAGCATAATCTTGACATGGTAAATATTAATTGGTCCGTGCATACACGTTTTATGCCGTTTTTCCTCGTGTCAACGAAGTCAGTGACAACGAGGATGGATAATAGATAATGGCGCCCGGCTAATAGCTAGCTAGCTAATATACTTTTACAAACAAATGTACAATTACAACGAAACAAGTTAATATATTGCTTAGCGTATTTGTTTGTTGCGACGTGGTATTCTACGATGTTACTTGACATGCATACGAAAATACAAATGTGAAGGTTTGGTGTTTTTTTGTGAACGGCGTCACAGCTTCGTTGTGTGCCTTCTAGCCAAGCCAAGTTGGCTAACTAGCACGGTAGCATCAAAATGGCGTTGTTAGATGAAATTAAATTGTCTTTCCGTCTTGTTAAGCACAGGTATCACTGTTGGACATAACGACATGGTGCATGATATTTATTCTATAGTGTATAACATGTTGCCTTAGTTATAATGTTTTTTTAAAAAGTTGACTACAGATTTATTTATTCTTTACACCTCCCCCCGCTTTAGCTTTAATACAAGTTGTATTTGGTAGTCAGTGAATTAACCCTGATGTTGGCTTATTTTCTTGCAGACATTGAGGCCCAGATCCTTGAGATCCAGGGCATGAAGGCGGCCCTGTTAGAGGAGGGGGACCAGGGTGTGGGCCTGGACTCAACAGGGTATTACGACCAGGAGATCTATGGCGGCAGCGACAGCCGCTTTGCTGGATATGTCACTTCTATTGCAGCGAACGAACAGGAGGATGTAAGTGTTACACTTCATCCTACTAATCTGCCCAGTGGTCAGACTTTATGCTGACCTTCCTGGTTTCACAGCTATTTTTATGGAGTTTGACTGCTCCACTATGTTGTGCTTGTTTGTTTTGGAGTGTGAGCTAGGAAAGCCTGCCATCATGCAAGGCTTGACTAGACTTGTCTGTCTGTTTTCTTCTAGGACGAGGAAGAGGATTCATCTACAAGCTTACTGGGACAGAAGAAACCAGGGTATCATGCTCCAGTAGCGATACTCAATGCAATACCACAGTCAGATGAACAGGTTGGTACATGGGCCTTTAACGCAACCCTTTGACAGAAATTAACTTCAGGCAAGCATAGAAATGAATCAGTTAGGCTACACATGGAAAGTGATGTTTTATAGTTTTTATTTTATTTAACAACTGTTGTTGCCTCCTCCAGTATGACCCCTTTGCTGAGCATCGGCCCCAGAAGATTGCTGAGCGAGAGGATGAATACAAGGCCAGGCGGAGACAGATGATCATCTCCCCGGAGCGTCTCGACCCCTTTGCAGATGGTAAATTTCACCCCTCCGTCTTCCCTCCATAGTGCTCCTCCCTCCCTCCCTCTCATTGTGTACCATTGCTCCCTGACACCATGGATGTCTTTCAAGGGTTCTAACCCTCCTTTTACTGTTCAACCCTTCAAGCGCAGGCAGCTTCCTTCTCCCCAGACTTGGCCTTCCTTGTTGTAACTCTTCCGCGTTGAAGGGTGGTTTGTGTTATGGTACCTGATCGTTCCAGAACAACATTTATCATTACACGTTTTTATTGAATTAGAGGGAACCCATCTGCAAGGTCTGCATGCATCAAGTTGATTTCTAGAAAAGCACAGTGTTTTGTGTTTGTGTCTTTGGCAAAACATGCAAAATTTGACTTTTCTGGTGTTTGAAAGGATAGGTTGTTGGGCATAGTCTTGTTTAAGGGCTAATGCACGCAACATTACATGGGTTGCAGTAAGGTTGTCTGTGTCTCGAAGGGTTAAGAGAACAATGTGACTGTCTTATACACGTATTGTGTAAATCGGAGCATCATAAGGGTTGGACATTTGTAAGTACCACAATAAGAACTGATTTATAAGATATGCTGTGCTCTGTAAATGAGAACAGGGGGACCGTGAGTGTCACATTTATTGAAGTTGTTCCCTACTAGCTGGTTTTATTCACCCCCCTTCACAGATCTTGAGGCAACTTGATACTTTTTACCTGGTTGTTTACACCTATTCTATGTTCCCGAAGCTGTGGAGGGAAGTGAATTAAGGCAGGAGGGAAATGATGCAGCAGGATCTTCTGTCCACATTCAGACACACTCAGAGAATCACACAACACGAGTCAGGACACAGACATCCTTTGGCTCTCTGGAGCTTGGCTCTCAGTTCAGGCTCCTAGTTAGTTGCTCACCTGGGTCACAGTGTTCAGACTTCCAAGTATTTCAGGATAGTACATTCATAAAGTGCTCAGCTCAGGGTCGTCCTAAATAGCACGACACTAGAAAGTGCGCAGTTGCATACTCTCGTGATCTCAACTGTGGTACATTTGTTGTTGAATAAAGTAATTTGGTTAATTAGGTTACCATAGTTGGTTTTAAAACCCAACAAATATATTTTTCAACCAGTATATAGGCATACTATGACTGGATCCTTAGATGTGTTCACCAAAAATGATATACGGCCTTAGGTGTAGACTGGGTTAGGGCTGTACCAAGCCTGCATGTAGACAGATTTGTGTACAAGGATGTTGTGTAAATATATTTCCATTTTACACATCTAATGTGTAAAATATAAATATATATCAAGAAATCTGTGTGCCTCAATACCACAGGCCCATACTAACTGTCCTTAATTTCTCTCCTACAGCAGTACTGCTTTGCCAGTCCTGTCTGCACTCTCTTAAGGGTTGCAGCAACTCATCCTGTGTAGGTTATGGTGAACACAAACAGAAGTGTGCGCTTGTCAGTTTGGTCAGGGTCCACTGGCTGGTTTTCTGGGGCCCAGTTGCAACAAACCTCTTGAGGCTTAAGACAATGTTTGATTTTTTTTAAGATTCAAGCCCTAACCTTGATTTTTTTTATTTATTAAACGTTTGCTTTGTACTCATTTTTGGAGTATATCAGTATTTTTAGAGAGTCAAGATCTACATTTGAAACAAATGAATAGTGACACACCACTCTGAAGCCTTAGGTGCTTGGTAGATGGCAGATGGCTTAAACCAATGCTATCTAAATTGTGATGCAATGGATTAATGGCCAGAATCCTTTTATCAGTTTAAGACTCATCCCTATGATGGTTCATTATGATTTTCAAAGAGGATTCCTAAATTTGGACAGACACCTAGATTTTTTTTGTTTATGTATTAGAGATCACATGTCAAAACTGGAGAAGATTTGATTTGAGGTTGAGGTCCCTGGAGGATTTTTTTGAATGACATGAGACATGCAACACAGGTGGTATGCTTATATATGTGAGTTCCAACCCTTTTCCAAAGTGTTACTAATGGTAAAGAGACATTTTCTAGGCTTCTTTTCTGCCGGTTGAAGTCTGACTGCAGAAGGACCCTTGGCACTGAAAGTGTACGTATTCTGGAGAGCACAGCCCAGGACCCCTGCATCAGTGATGGCTTTATCCTCTCCTTATCTCCTTAAAAGAAAGAAATGAACCACTGCTCTTTTCTCAATGTATCTGCTTGTTGTTTTTTTGTTTTTTTTTAGACAGTAATGTCTGTATGTAAGAGAGGACTGTATGTGTAAGTAGGGTTTGTCTTGTGAATCAACTGTAACAAAGGAACTAAAGCAGTGAACAGTTTGTAAAGTCAGGGTTAGCTGGCTGTGTCGTTGTGCTTACTGAGTGTCATGAACGCCGGCCCCTGGGATGTGTCCTAATGTGTGTCCTGTGTCTTGTTGGTGCTCTTTCGCGCAGGGGGCAAAACGCCGGATCCCAAGATGCAGGTCAGGTCCTACATGGACGTCATGAGAGAACAGCACCTGACCAAAGAGGAGGTAAGATCTACTTCCTGGTTTTGGGAGTATTTTCATCTACACATTAATATGGAGAGAAAGAGAATTTTCCTCCCATCCAGTGTCACTGAATGCAGTGTAGGGTACATGGATTTTGTAACAAAAGTGCATATTGGTTGGCTTCTGCTCAGTGAATCGTTCTTGATCTTTTTCCTGGCAGAAAGAGATCCGGCAGCAGATGGCAGAGAAGGCAAAAACGGGGGACCTGAAGCCCGTGAACGGTTCTGCTGCCTCCCAGGCCGCCGCGGCAGCCAAGCGCAAGCGCCGATGGGACCAGACGGCCGACCAAAACCAGACTCCGACCAACACCACGCCCAAGAAGATATCCAGCTGGGACCAGGCAGACGCTTCCGTGGAGGTGAGCAGTTAACCCACAATGTCGCCTTCGCTCATAGTGTCCAATAGCCTCGGCTTTAGTGTCATAACTTTGTTTATAAACTCTTGTTTTAAAAGGGCCAGACTCCAGGACACACCCCTGCACACACACCCTCCAACAGCAGGTGGGATGAGACCCCAGGCAGGAACAAAGGCAGCGAGACCCCCGGGGCGACGCCCAGCACTCGCATGTGGGACCCCACCCCCAGCCACACCCCGGCTGGAGCTGCCACCCCGGGGAGAGGGGACACCCCGGGACACGCAACCCCCGGCCACGGGGGCGCCACAGGGAGTGTCCGCAAGAACCGCTGGGACGAGACCCCAAAGACGGAGAGGGAAACTCCCGGCCATGGCAGCGGGTGGGCGGAGACGCCACGAACAGACAGGGGCGAAGAGTCTGTGGGAGAGACCCCCACTCCTGGGGCGAGCAAGCGGAAGTCTCGTTGGGACGAGACCCCTGCCAGTCAGATGGGCTCCTCCACCCCCCTGCTCACACCTGGCAAGACCCCCATAGGAACGCCAGCCATGAACATGGCCACCCCCACACCAGGTACCTAGACTTCTTCCTAACCTCTCCTCCTAGGACTAGAATCAGATCATGTACATTGTTTCTATTTATCCTACAGTACTTAGCGGACGTGTTTTGTTTGTTTCTCCAGGTCATCTGATGAGCATGACCCCGGAGCAGCTGCAGGCCTGGCGTTGGGAGAGGGAGATTGACGAGAGGAACCGTCCCCTCACAGATGATGAGCTGGACGCCATGTTTCCCGAGGGCTACAAGGTACTTTCATGCCGCCCTCCAACCAACTGTCTATTCATGTTTTACACCGATTACCGTTAGTGCCTCTAACGACAGCACCCTTTCCCCTCTGTAGGTGTTGCCTCCCCCCGCAGGCTATGTGCCCATCCGCACCCCTGCTCGTAAGCTGTCGGCAACTCCGACTCCTATCGGAGGCATGACGGGCTTCCACATGCAGCAGGAGGACCGCTCCATGAAGCAGATTAATGACCAGCCTTCTGGAAACCTCCCCTTCCTCAAGCCTGATGACATCCAATACTTTGATAAACTGCTGGTAAGGACTTCACACTCACTCACTGTGCACACACACACTCACGTTGCCAGTAACTTGATTGATGAAGTGTGGATGACTTTCTCTCCAGGTGGAAGTGGACGAGTCCACTCTAAGTCCTGAGGAGCAGAAGGAACGCAAGATCATGAAGCTTCTGCTGAAAATCAAGAACGGAACACCTCCCATGAGAAAGGTGAGGCTTGATCCACTATTCCAACCACCTCTACATCAGATACGCCTCCCCCCTGACCCCATGATGTCTCTCCTCAGGCCGCTCTCCGCCAGATCACAGACAAGGCGCGGGAGTTCGGGGCAGGGCCTTTGTTCAACCAGATCCTGCCCCTGCTCATGTCCCCTACACTGGAGGACCAGGAGCGCCACCTGCTGGTCAAAGTCATCGACCGGATCCTCTACAAGCTTGACGACCTGGTCCGCCCCTACGTCCACAAGGTTGGTCAGCAGCACAGTTTTTGTGTGGACATGTATTGTCTTTCAAGTGTGATTTGGACTGGTTAATGACGACTGTTTCCTTCACCTACAGATCCTGGTGGTTATTGAGCCCCTGCTTATTGATGAAGACTACTATGCCAGAGTGGAGGGCAGAGAGATTATCTCTAATCTGGCCAAGGTAAAACAGTAGCCTTGTATTCTGATGTATCCAGCCATACCTCATGCGCACACACAAACACACACACACACTGCCTGCGAATCATTCTCGCCTGTTCGACCTGTCCATGGTCAGATCAGGGCTAGTACTTCGCTAGATGGACGTCACCAACACGAGAACTAGCAGGTCTGACATCCATGTTGACTCTGTTCTCACCCTGCACCCGTTGGTTACATTTACTACATGTTGGATTGATGCACTAAAAAGTTTCCTGTGTGGTTGTCTAGTCGCTGTAATACTTACCCTTGCCCCTCTCTCCCTCTCTCTGTAGGCTGCTGGCCTGGCCACCATGATCTCCACCATGAGGCCCGACATCGACAACATGGACGAGTACGTGAGAAACACGACAGCGCGAGCGTTCGCCGTGGTGGCGTCTGCGCTGGGCATCCCGTCCCTGCTGCCCTTCCTCAAAGCCGTGTGCAAGAGCAAGAAGTCGTGGCAGGCTCGCCACACGGGCATCAAGATCGTCCAGCAGATCGCCATTCTCATGGGCTGCGCCATCCTGCCCCACCTGCGGAGTCTGGTGGAGATCATCGAGCACGGTCAGTAGGGGTGCAACCGCACACCAGATGAAGGGATGGAAAAATGTTAGATGCCTTAGTCAAATGACTTCTTCTTTTGGCATTTCCTTGCTGCGGTAGTGAGCGTTTGTGTGCGTGTGCGTTTCCTCAGGTCTGGTTGATGAGCAGCAGAAGGTAAGGACCATCAGTGCCCTGGCCATCGCTGCCCTGGCCGAAGCGGCCACGCCCTACGGCATCGAGTCCTTTGACTCAGTCCTGAAGCCCCTCTGGAAGGGTATCAGACAGCACAGAGGAAAGGTGAGGACACGCAATCTCTTCTTCACATGCGCTCAGTGACGGGTATTACTGTGGGGTTTAATCTGTATAGATTCTGTAGTTGGTTGAACATACCCAATAGCTAAGTTGTAACGCTCTCTCTGTGTGCAGGGTCTGGCTGCGTTCCTCAAAGCCATTGGCTACCTTATTCCCCTGATGGATGCCGAGTACGCCAACTACTACACCAGAGAGGTGATGCTCATCCTTATCAGAGAGTTCCAGTCCCCCGACGAGGAGATGAAGAAGATTGTGCTCAAGGTTTGTTTGCGTGCTTGTTTGTTTGTGTGTGTGTACGCAAGCCTGCGAATCATTCTCGCCTGTTCGACCTGTCCATGGTCAGATCAGGGCTAGTACTTCGCTAGATGGACGTCACCAACACGAGAACTAGCAGGTCTGACATCCATGTTGACTCTGTTCTCACCCTGCACCCGTTGGTTACAGTTCCTCAATAAAAATTCAAAACAATGTCTCATGTAAGTGTTGATTGTATTGGAATAAAGTTGATTTGGATCATTCCTTCACTACTCCAACTTCCCCTGTCCTCTCCTAGGTGGTGAAGCAGTGCTGTGGAACTGATGGTGTGGAGGCCAACTACATCAAGACCGAGATCCTCCCTCCTTTCTTCAAGCACTTCTGGCAGCACAGGATGGCCCTCGACAGACGCAACTACAGACAGGTACACAAACACGCACAGATCGGTGTTGCTGCTTAGAAGCCTTGCCAGCGAGTGTCCAGAACGTGTCTTTATGACAACCGACACCTGCTCGTCTTCCCGTAGCTGGTAGACACCACGGTGGAGCTGGCCAACAAGGTGGGAGCCGCTGAGATCATCTCTCGCATCGTGGACGACCTGAAGGACGAGGCGGAGCAGTACAGGAAGATGGTGATGGAGACCATTGAGAAGATCATGGGCAACCTGGGGGCCGCAGACATCGACCACAAGCTGGAGGAGCAGCTCATTGATGGCATCCTGTACGCCTTCCAGGAGCAGACCACTGAGGTGAGCCACCTGACTGACACCCCTGCTACAAATCTGCTTGGTCTCATGAACTGTTTGGTTTTGCATGGTGCAGAGAAGAATCTTAAACCTAGATGTGGACACTAAACCTTTCCTCCTGTTGTTTTTTTTTCCCCCACCCCAGGACTCTGTGATGTTGAACGGTTTTGGCACGGTGGTGAACGCTCTGGGGAAGAGGGTGAAGCCCTACCTGCCTCAGATCTGCGGTACTGTTCTCTGGCGTCTCAACAACAAGTCCGCCAAGGTCCGCCAGCAGGCTGCCGACCTCATCTCTCGTACCGCCGTGGTCATGAAGACCTGCCAGGAGGTGGGATTCTCTCTCACACACACACAAGTTCTCTTACCATACTGTTTCAGGTACAGTCATTCTGCCCTGGTCCTGCCTAACATCCTCCCTGTCTCTGTCCCTCATCACAGGAGAAGCTGATGGGTCATCTTGGTGTGGTGCTGTATGAGTACCTGGGAGAGGAGTACCCCGAGGTGCTGGGCAGCATCCTGGGAGCCCTCAAGGCCATCGTCAACGTCATCGGCATGCACAAGATGACTCCCCCGATTAAAGACTTGCTTCCCCGCCTCACGCCAATCCTGAAGAACAGACACGAGAAGGTGCAGGAGAACTGCATCGACCTGGTGGGCAGGATCGCCGACAGGTCAGTAGTGAAAAGCTTTGGATGTGTGGGATTTGACGATGATACACCGAAGACTTAATTCACCCGGGACGACTGTGGGGTCTAGTCGTTAATGCTGCGGTTTGAGCCGTTGTGTGCCGTTCTCTCGTCTGCCACAGGGGTGCCGAGTACGTGTCTGCGAGGGAGTGGATGAGGATCTGCTTTGAGCTGCTGGAGCTGCTCAAGGCCCACAAGAAGGCCATCCGGCGAGCTACCGTCAACACCTTTGGATACATCGCCAAGGCCATTGGGTGAGTGCCCACCCGCCATCCTCCACAGAGCAGATGCCAATCTGGAAAGGAACATGAACGACATCACACTCCGGAGTTTCCGACGTTTTATCCCATGTTGTGTGGTCCTCCCTCAGCCCTCACGACGTGCTGGCCACCCTGCTGAACAACCTGAAGGTGCAGGAGCGCCAGAACCGCGTGTGCACCACCGTGGCCATCGCCATCGTGGCCGAGACCTGCTCCCCCTTCACCGTGCTGCCAGCCCTCATGAACGAGTACCGCGTGCCCGAGCTCAACGTGCAGAACGGCGTGCTCAAGTCCCTGTCCTTCCTGTTTGAGTACATCGGGGAGATGGGGAAGGACTACATCTACGCTGTGACGCCTCTCCTGGAGGACGCGCTCATGGACAGGTGAGGACAGATGTGGAACGGAAGGGGGTGCTGTTGGGAGGGGAAGGGGGGCGGGATTTTGTTTAAATATCATTGGATGAATGGTTGCATTGGATAAAAAAAAAAAAGATGATTAACTTTTATTGTGTCCCCTCTCTTCCCTGCAGAGACCTGGTCCACAGGCAGACAGCTAGTGCAGTGGTTCAGCACATGTCCCTGGGGGTCTATGGCTTTGGCTGTGAGGACTCCCTTAACCACCTTCTCAACTACGTGTGGCCCAATGTGTTTGAGACTTCGCCCCACGTCATCCAGGCAGTCATGGGGGCCCTGGAAGGCCTCCGTGTTGCCATCGGCCCCTGCCGCATGCTGCAGTACTGCCTGCAGGTAAACCACTCACTGGCTACATCAGTTGGATGTCAGGATAGATCTTGATAAGACAATAAGGTTGATACTGGTTGAATGATGAGATTTTGTATTTAATGTTTTTCTCACCAACATAAAAAAAAGAAATCTACAATTCAGACTTAAGTAGTGCATGTTCTACAAATCCGCACTAATGTGATTTGCTAACACTGTTTTCTCTACTGTTGCTAGGGTCTGTTCCACCCTGCCAGGAAGGTGAGGGATGTCTACTGGAAGATCTACAATTCCATCTACATTGGATCGCAGGATGCTCTTATTGCTCACTATCCACACGTCCACAATGATGAGAAAAATGGCTACATCCGCTCTGAGTTGGAGTACGTCTTGTGAAACGGCTAACCCGCTCTCTTCTCTCTCTCTCTCTCTCTCTCTTTTCCCACCCCTCTCCATTCTCTCTCAATCCCATCTCTACAGAATAAATGACTCTGTCCATTTTTTTTATTATTACAGTCTTGTAGTGGGTGTCAAACTGTCTAGGAACACAGCTGCCACACATTCAGTTTTATCAAAGTTTAAGTGATTAGGGGAAATAGAAAAATTTAGAACTTGTATGTATTGTTTTATTCTCCTATTATTAAAAAAAGCGAGTGTAAGTCAGTCTTGCTATAGAATGAGAAGCAGTCAGTGAAATTTAAAAAGGATATGGTTTCTGTGTATGGCCTCTGTACCGGACACTCCTTCCCAATGCTCTGCCATCCATCTGTGAACATCCCTCTGGTCTTATCAGAATGTTGCTTTATTTGACTAAATAAACGTTTGTGTATAAATGTTTGTACATTTGTATCGCACCAAGGTCATGTCTTTTGCAGACAGTTTCTAAGTGAACTGTACATAACGAGTTCCTTTGTCACATGCTCTGCCTTGCCATCCTGCTGAGACACAACATGTGAATGAGAGGGGCTGCAGGCTGGTCCAGTGCGTGTGGACTGTTATGCCTTAAGTGTTCACTGATGTGGGTTGTTTTGGCTTTTTGTCCAATGTGGGGTGGGGGGGGTTTGGTTGTTAAACACTGGTATACTGCTGATGCAATATTCCTGAGGTTCAAAGAGACATGCAGACAGTGATGCAAAACTTTGCAAAATTGGAAAAAAAGAAATACCGTAGGTCTACTTTGAGCTCTGAGGTCACAGCCATATTGTCAAAGGGAGACATTCAGCCCTGTGTTGTAATTGCACCACAGCAGAAGTAGTCTGTTGCCTCAGGCCCTTTCTTCCCCTTCCTTGCTATAATCCAAACCCTCCCCCACCTCACTTCCATTCACTCAGCCCCCCCACAGCTCTATACGTAGGCCCTTGCTCTCTGACCCAGATTTCCCAGGCAGCTTCCATCCATGCTCGACTGACTCCCTGGTAGGCAGAGATGAACTGGATGTGTGACCTCAGCTCGTAGTACCCTTGTCAGGCTCAAATAAGTGTCTACCTTCTCTATAAGGACCACTACTATACCAGAAAACGTATCTAAACTGTGTAAGCCTTTTGCAATTTGTGCACTACATATTTGGCATTAATGGGACCTATGAGATGATGTAAGTCATGAAATACCACCACTGATTGGATCATTACTTAATAAAATGCTGCCTGAAGGCTTAGGGCTGAACTGATGGTTGTTTGGGGTGAAGTTTCCTGTCATCTGATTTGGCTTATGTAATGAAATTAGTTAATTGTTCTCATGGTCAAATTGAAAGTCTTTAAGAGGGTGATGCAATCCACATGGATACTTAACTAATCCTTTTGCTCACATCACAGGGCTGAGGAGAAGGGAAACCCAAGGAGCAGGCAGAAAATGTTTATTTGTAGTCATTTATTCCCCGAGGGGACACAGGAATTAAGCAATGTTGCCTATTCTGTGCACCAAGAATACAATAAACTTTGGAATGCATCTTCATGTGTTTAGAATATGTACAAAACGGATGTGTGGGTGTGTGGGGCGGGTGTGTGTGTGCAAAAAGCCATAACATTAAAAAAGCTTGCATTTTGCCATTTTAAAGCGCTGTTAAATGTTGCAACCACTGGAGGGAGGCAGCGAGGGAATCTGCAGCGAGTTGGTGCTGCTGTGGATGATTCTGCATCTGAGTGGAGGAGAGGGAGAGTGACTTGAACTTCCTGTGCAATCTCTTCTCTTCACCCGTTTACAGATACACAGCGGGGAGAATTTTCTGAGCGGCGAGAGTGGAGGGTTCGGCTTTCAGAAAAGTGCCCCGTGCAGTAGCTGTAAATACGTATTGTTTACATCGAGAGAAGAAGCCTATATCCTCCCACCTCCCTCGGCGATCAGCTTACTGGAACAGCGGCTGACTCGACTCTCCATCGCCTCTGAAAGCGTCTGTGGAACTGGTCATGGTCTGTGGTATAGCACGGGCCTTGAAGATCTGCGTTACATCAGAAAAACAACTATCATTGTGGGATTTACGTCCTTGAGTTCTAGGAAACCGACAAACGGTTTTTGTGGCGCACTATTTCACGATATTTGATTGATCTGATCTCCAGAGGAGAGTGGATGTGCCGTCCAAGCTGACCGAGATATGGCTGTTCTAAAACTCGTCGATCAGGTACGGTGCCGCTAGTGTACTGTACATAACAAACAGTCACAGAAATATTCTGGTTTTATACTATCCTTCTTGTACTAGACAGGAGAGGCTCTTTGTTTACTGATATCATTGAGAGGTCATGGACCAGTGGGATGTTTTGTGTCAGTTATACATGTGTATAAGTCTCATGCAAATGCAAGGAAGATGAAACTGTTTTTCTGATGCCCAAGGCCAGAACAGCAACATACCGCTATCCTGCGCTAGGTGCATAGAACTGGGCATCGCTCTCTGCACACCGGTGATCTGGAATGCTCTCATTTTCATAATAAGAGTTAAGATATATACTGTCGCAATTTGTATGTGCTGTGCAACTAACAGATGGGCTTCCTGGTCTCTAGTTAGCAAGAGATTTGGTGGAGCTGATGACTTCCCTTAGTCTCTAAGATAGCTAGCTAACGTTAGCTAGCTAATTGACAGCTCCCCTGCTGTGCCTGTTCTCTTATCCAGCGAGATAGTTTAGCTAACTTAAAAGTTGGTATGCTATTTTGTCACTTCATAATTATTCTCTCTTGCAAGAGGTATGTTTGCTTCCCCTGTTTCTCATATTTCTTCTAGCTAAATGTTGGTGTGCTAAGAAAAAGTTGCTTAACCCTCCTTGAGGGTTTAGGTTGGTTGAGGGGCAGTTCTATGGGCATATGTGAAGCCCTCTGTGACATGCTTGCATGTAAAAAGGGCTATACAAATACATTTGATTTGATTTGACTTAACACTGGTACTTCCTGTGTTGGTTCAAGCCTCACCAGCACTAAAACGCATTAGTCATCAATTACCCTGTACGAAGTTGTTGTCAAAACAGTTATTTGACAAGCCTAGGGCTCTTTTTGTTGTTGCTGGGGTAAAGACAAGGCCAAGGGTACAGTGACATAATGACCCAGAGGTAGAGAAATGACTTGTTCAGTGTAGAAAAGGAAATGCTTGCCTATTTTTGCTGTGTTTTTGTCTGGACACTAAGTGAAGTTGTGTCTTTCCTGTTTTTTCATTTGATTGTGCAGGGCTTCCTGTACTGAGATAAGAGCAAGCTAATAGACAGGTGTATAAGTGCACACTCCCTAGTTTATATTTTTTAATCACTGACATTGTGTGGTTAAATTATTTTGTGTCTTTGTCACACCAAGAGTGAGGTATGAAAACATGGTCATGCGCAGATTTAAATTCTGCAATTCCTTTTTACTGAAACGTCAAGCAGCTTCTCATTTTGGGCCTGTGGGTGTGGAGATATGCAGATGTCTTCCTCCGGGCATTAACTGCAAGGCGTCTCAGATTCTTCGACATCCTATTGAGAGGGAAACATTGTAAACTTCTAGTTGTGTCTTTGTGTATACATCAGGAGTATGTGTGTTTGCAGTTTGTGGAATGATAACAGCATTTATCTGATGAAGGATGTTTGTGTAGAATGAAATGGATGGGGGGAGAGAAAGGGACTGATTGGGGTGGACCAAGTGAAGGACCCTCTTCCTCTGGGATACTCTGGTACAGGAGGGGATGATTAATAGGCTGATCTTATGGTGTTCTAAATGTAGACAAGTATTTTGCTACGTTTTCATTGGATGCAGTAGGAGTTCTGGGACCATTCATTGGGCTATGGGGGTGGGACTGTGAGCGTACCTCTGTGAGGCAACAATGGGCTCAGTGTTTAGGGTTTTTCGGTGAGCCTGGAGGGGTGGTGTGGTGTGGGTTCGAGTAATGTCCTAAATCTGGACAACTTTCTTCACCCCACCCTTTCTTCTCTCCTATACCCCACAGGGCCACTTGCTTGGATATGTCATAGATCAGCTTCCCGCGTAATCAGTATACACCTTTTCTCTTTAGCTAGCTCAGCATCTTGGAATGTCCTTAGAACATACAGAGACTGATAGGCCTAAAGGTAGGTGAATTCCATTATGGGCGAGGTAGTGTGGGAAAAGGTGGAGAAGAGTCTGCAACTGAAAACACTGAGATTGCTTTAAATATAAAGTGCAATACAAATCAAATGTGTTATTATTATTAAAACGTCATGGATCCGTCCATATGGAGCTTCCCATGGCACCCTTCCTGTCTTAACAGGATGGCTGCCAACTGGTGTCGTGTGGGCCTAGATCTCCCTGGGGGAGCCTGGGTGTGTGTGTGGGGAGGGAGCCCTAGCCTCCAGCTGCTCCAAGTCAAGCCAATGCTGGAAGAGTCAGCTGCTCTGGAGCTTCACATGTGCTGTGTGAGGTGGTTTCCTGTGCAGGGTGATGTGACAACACTCAGGGTGTGTGGGTATGCGTGTACTCTGTGTCTATGGTTATGTCGCTTCGAAGCAGAACCGAAACTGCAGAGGTTCCTGCCTGTCAATTCCGAGAAGGCAACGAGAGGAACAGGAAGTGAGGCGAGGAGGTACAGGAAGTCGGGATTCTGAAATAGTTCTGCTCAGTAGCTCAGGGCTCTGACTCGTCACTGGCTACCATTGGGTCGGGGGGGGGGGGGGGGGCACCATATCAGCTTTAGCATTTTCAAACCTAGTTCAACACAGACGCTATTCTGTTCTCATGTCCCAAACAAGCAGCCTTATCTGTCAGGGATTCCAGAAAGCTGACGCTTGCTGCTGATCTGTTGAAAGAGACAATGATAGGGCCTGCCTGCATACTGGTGCTGTGTCACTGGTCTTTACTGTAGCTAGACTTGTCTTTACTGTAGCTAGACTTGTCAGACAGGACCAAACAGTATACCTGGTCTACGTGACCCAGAAAAGAAGCAATTTTGACTTTGTTAAACTTGACTTTTCTTCTCCATTCTCTAGCCTCCACTCATCCAGGCAATCTTCAATGGAGACCCTGAAGAGATTCGTATGCTCATCTACAAATCGGAGGATATCAACGCTCTGGTAAGACATGCCCCTCCCTTGTCCGCACAAGGGGGTTAGGAGATGAATTTCAGAAACCTTCGGCTTCCACCCACTGCACTTCCTGTTCTGGCCTTGGGGTCAGAGGTCAATATGCCAAAGGCCAAAGAGGAGTTGGTTTACCTTAGAGCAGAGATAAATATAGTCACAGTATATCCCAATATGCTGGGGCTGGGGTTGGGGTTCGGCTTGTGGTCCCATTGTCTTTCCTGGGTGTTTAGTCTCCTGTCTGGCCCTTGGCTGTGCTCTCAGAGCCACAACCAGAGCTCTGTCATTGTTCTGTTCAGATGCGATTCTGTCCTCAGTGGTCTGGACAATGGATGTCTTGACACTGTAGCAACTGTAGGAGTGCTCTATTGAGCTCATGGCGATACTTTGTCATGCCTGTCTGTCCACTGGCTTTCTAACCGTTCCTGGCTCTCACTCTCGGCCTCGCTTTCAGGATGCCGAGAAACGCACCCCACTTCACGCTGCAGCCTTCCTAGGAGACGCCGAGATCACCGAGCTCCTCATCCTCTCAGGTGAAAGACGACCCATCTTTCTCCAGGCTGTGTCCCCTCCTCCCCTCGCTCCTCTCTCTCTCTCTCTCTCTCTCTCTCTCTCTCTCTCTCTCTCTCTCTCTCTCTTTCTCTCTCTATCTCTATCTCTATCTCTCTCTCTTTCTCTGTTCCTCTCTCCTGTCCGCAGTCCCCGCGCTAATATCTCTTGCTACCTCTCCCTCTTTCTCTCACCCCCTGCAGGGGCGCGGGTCAACGCCAAAGACAATATGTGGCTCACCCCTCTCCACCGCGCGGTGGCTTCTCGTAGCGAGGTGGGTAGCGACACTCACACCCTCGTCCTTGATCTCTGTTGCGCGGCGGCCCATTCTTAAGGACACACGCTGTGACACAGGTGGTTGGGAACTAAGCAGCTCACTGTGATATAGATTAGGAACACTCACACACACACACACACACACTCACTCACACATGCAACAAATGAGGCCTCTCAGGAATGTAGTAGCAGTAGCATGTATGTTTAGTGGAGAAACCAGTGCAATCCATCGTCAACACAGGAGGCATAATAGACAGACACAAACTGGTAATTCAACATGGCTGGGGCAACTGGACTGACTGACTCAGTAGCTGTGTGTATATCTCTGTGTGTGGCTGTTGTTCAGTTTATTATAGATGAATGAGAGGATATGGCTGTTTGTAAGTGTGGGTCTGTGTTTAGGACTTTATGCCTGTAAATGTATAAAGATGACTTTCTGTACGAGTCGTTTTGCTTTTCTTTTGCTTATTTTCAAACACGCATACACACATCGCATTGTCTTTATTCTGATTCTGACACACACATGCCGAAACCCACCCTCACACACTCCCCTCCGGTCCACAGGAGGCGGTCCGCGTGTTGATCCGCCACTCTGCGGACGTGAACGCCCGGGATAAGAACTGGCAGACGCCGCTGCACGTGGCGGCCGCCAACAACGCCCTGCGCTGCGCCGAGGTCATCATCCCGCTGCTGAGCAGCGTCAACGTGTCGGACCGCGGCGGGCGCACCGCCCTGCACCACGCCGCCCTCAACGGACACACGGAGGTAGTGTCGGAGAGCGCGTCCTCGTTCCCGCCCCCCCCCCCCCCCCCCCCTCCCCCGACCCTCCCCAGGCGCGTGTGTCTGTCGGCTGTTCGCCGTCGAGAGAAAAAAAAAACCTTGCTCCCATCTGCTCTGCTGTATTTTCGTCTGTTATATAAAGAAGCTCGCCCACACCCTGCTTCCCAGAGAGAGAGACCGACACACACACCTGACTCACCACCAGCTTCCTGCTGCGACTGACACTGTCGGCACACTTTCTAATCCCCCTGTTCTCCTGGGTTTTTCTCTCTCTCTCCTCCTCCTCCCCGCCTCAGATGGTCAGCCTCCTCCTGGAGAAGGGAGCCAACATCAACGCCTTCGATAAGAAAGACGGCAGGGCTCTCCACTGGGCTGCGTTCATGGGTGGGTCGAAATGAAATACCATCTGAAGGGAACGGACACGGACGCGCCATATTTCGTCCGTCACCATGACACGGTTTACTTTACTATGTAGTGTGCCAAGGCCGTAGCCATGGAGGCAACATTGAGGGGGATCATTTTTGTAAATGATCATTTCAGACAGCGTACGTGGTTGCCTGTCGTAGCGTAGCACGACAGGCAACCACTTAGCATTAATATTTTTATATCAATATATTGGGGGGGACATTTTGACCAGATTTGAATATTGGGGGGGATGTGTGTCCCCCCCCAATATATATTATGATTACGGCCTTGTAGTGTGCTGCATGTATTCCGCACTCATCTACTAGAGCTCTGTGTGGTGTCTAACACATTGTTTTATCCTATATTTTCCCAGCCAGTAAAATAGATTGAGGTTGTCAGTTAGTTCAAATCTTCTATATATAGCGTATGTAACCTCTGGGGTTATTAAAGAGGGCTTTCTGCATTCGGCCACCGCCAGGCCACCTGGATGTGGTGTCGCTGCTGGTCAACCAAGGGGCGGAGATCAGCTGTAAGGACAAGCGGGGCTACACCCCTCTCCATACCGCCGCCTCCAGCGGGCAGATCGCCGTGGTCAAACACCTGCTCAATCTGGCTGTTGAGGTAGGGAGTCACTCACTCACACGCAAACTCCCTGTTCGTCTTGATATGGGCTTGACTTTGCGTCTCGGTGCCGTGCAGATCGACGAGGCTAACGCGTTTGGCAACACGGCGCTCCACGTGGCGTGCTTCAACGGCCAGGACGCGGTTGTGAGCGAGCTGATCGACTACGGCGCCAACGTGAGCCAGCCCAACAACAAGGGCTTCACCCCGCTGCACTTTGCGGCGGCCTCCACACACGGAGCCCTCTGTCTGGAGTTCCTGGTTAACAACGGAGCGGACGTCAACGTGCAGGTCAGTCGGTCTGAGGACCTGGACACCTGACCCCTAGTCCAGAGAGCTCAGTCTGAGGACCTGGACACCGGACCCCTAGTCCAGAGAGCTCAGTCTGAGGACCTGGACACCTGACCCCTAGTCCAGAGAGCTCAGTCTGAGGACCTGGACACCTGACCCCTAGTCCAGAGAGCTCAGTCTGAGGACCTGGACACCTGACCCCTAGTCCAGAGAGCTCAGTCTGAGGACCTGGACACCTGACCCCTAGTCCAGAGAGCTCAGTCTGAGGACCTGGACACCTGACCCCTAGTCCAGAGAGCTCAGTCTGAGGACCTGGACACCTGACCCCTAGTCCAGAGAGCTCAGTCTGAGGACCTGGACACCTGACCCCTAGTCCAGAGAGCATCCCCATGCTACACACCTCCTTTTGGTTTTTCACACATTTTTCTTTCTTTCTCTTTTCTTCTGGTTCTTTCTTCATTAGAGTCGGGATGGGAAGAGCCCGCTCCACATGACAGCGGTCCATGGACGCTTCACCCGTTCCCAAACACTCATTCAGAACGGTGAGAACCTCCCTGTGTTGTGCATGTCGAGCATACGCTGTTTCTCTGCGTCGTGCCACTGTATTTCGCCTTTACTGTGTCTATTCCTTGCCAAGATGTGTTCTCCGCACGTCGGTGATTGTGCTTTGGTGCTGTAGGCGGAGAGATTGACTGTGTGGACAAGGATGGGAACACCCCCCTCCACATCGCTGCCCGCTACGGTCATGAACTCCTCATCAACACACTCATCACCAGTGGCGCAGACTGTACAAGGTGTGTGTGTGTGTGTCATCATGTCAGCAAATAGTTTTTGTTCTGTAGAATTTCAGTTGTGAGTTTATGACGGCGTGTATTCTCCTAATTCTTCGTTCCTGTCTCTGCAGGCGAGGGGTCCACGGCATGTTCCCTCTGCACCTGGCTGCCCTGAATGCACACGCCGACTGCTGCCGGAAACTTCTCTCCTCAGGTAAACTGCATTACCCATGAGCCCTCCAGATATATGTCAGGGGCGGGGCTGGAATGAGATCCTGGGCCAGGGAATGTCTGAGAAGTGCTTCTTTCTTCCCTGTCCTGAATTCCTCTACAGGGGTCTGCTGTTCAGTCTTGCTCTGATAGGAGTCACATGGCCTCTCAAGCAGTCACACAAGGTTAAGGCCCTGTATGTGGAGACAAAGCCCCAGCCTTAATCTAGCCGTGGAACTCAATGCTAACTATCTCCCTGCGCACAGGAATCTACTGCAGCCAGCGTCGAAAATGTGAGAGCAGATTGTTTAGTTAGTAGATACTGGCAAACATGCAGACCCCATCCTGGCTCTGTCTGCCTTGCAGTTTCTCTGGCTGTGTGGTCAGAACCATGAGCCAGGGAGAAAGTGAGCTCAGTGCGCGGCTCTGAGGCCCCACTGTAAGAAGACGACAAAGGGGGATCTTTGATTCAGGGGGATTGACGTGAACTGGGGCTCTGTGTGGCTCTGCTCTGAGCGCTGCAGTTTTCTAAGAGCTGAGAAGAATGCGCCAACTACTCGGGGTAAGATGCGTTGTGATCACATCTTATAAGTCCTTAGCCACCCCTATTAGGACTGGAATGGTTTCGTCCGGGGGACTGGAATTCTAGGCAGAGTACCAGAGCGTGCTAACTTGATAAGGTTCCTAATAGTGTCCGTGCCAACCTCCACAGCATGTGCTCCCTGCTCCTCAGCCTCGGCCTCTTCCTTGATGTCTCTCTGCATAACCACAGTAATGAGAAACCAAACCTCACTGTGTTGGTGTGCATGCACAGGACATGCCTGTCTCTCCCCTTAACTGTGCTTGTATTCCTGTCTGTTTCCCCCCCAGCACTAACACCAGTCTCTCTATCCACCTCCATCTCCCTCCCTCCCTGCTCCTGGGGTTCATCTGTGACCGCTGTTTGTTGTCGCTTCCTTCCCTCCGCCGCCCCTCCCTCCCCCCCCCTCCCAGGTCGGAGGTATAGCGTAATGTGCCCCCCCCTCAGTAACGACTCGGTCCTGTGTGCAGGCTTCCAGATCGACACCCCTGACACCCTGGGCAGGACCTGCCTGCACGCTGCCGCCGCTGGAGGGTGAGTGTGTGTGTGTGTGTGTGTATGAGTGAGTGTGTGTGTGTCATATATCCTCACGGCAAAATACACCCCCTGACGTTACACCACCATCCTCGCAACCCCCTTCCCCCCTCCCCCACCTCTCTCTCTCTCTCTCTCTCTCTCTCTCTCAGGAATGTGGAGTGTGTGAAGTTGCTTCTGAGTAGTGGTGGAGATCACAACAGAAGGGATAAGTGGGGCAGGTGAGTGGCTCCCAGCGACACGGCTCAGATTAGCCTCCCGACTGATTCTGAATGACGGGCCAGTCCGAATCGGGGATTTGGCGGATAAGAAATGCATGTTTTCAAGGTTTAGTGGGGCTGCGGGAAACAGCGTTGGACTGTTAGTCAGTTCCTCTCCCCAGTTCCTGTGTAGGTGTGTTTTGTGGTGAGAGCATGTTACCCGTAGCGACGTGACTCAACAATTCAGTCCACCAGTTTTAGCTCTGTCAAGGGTCTTATTTAATGCAGCGGCGTATAACAGAGTGAGTGTGGATCCAATACGTGTTCTCTGCCTGGACAGGACCCCTCTTCACTATGCTGCAGCCAGTCGTCACTATCAGTGCCTGGAGACTCTGGTGTCGTGTGGAACCTGCATTAATGCCACCGACCAGTGGGGGCGCTCTGCTCTGCACTACGCTGCTGCCTCTGACCTTGACAGGAGGTGAGCTTGGCCCTCCGGAAGTGAACGAAGCCCTCGCAGCACAACCACCACGTGTAAAACCCCAAACCTGCCCTGGTGATGCCACAGGGGATTTGAATGTTTTCGAATCAATTTGGCCGTGTGCTGACGCTGGGGCCGTGCCAACAGGATAGGAAGAATCTCATCATTCTTTGTTCTCTCTCTCTCTCTCTCTCTCTCTCTCTCTCTCTCTCTCTCTCTCTCTCTCTCTCTCTCTCTGTGTGTCTCTGTCTCTGTCTCTCTCTGTGTCTCTGTCTCTCTCTCTCTCTCTCTCTCTCTCTCTCTCTCTCTCTCTCTCTCTCTCTCTCTCTCTCTCTCTCTCTCTCTCTCTCTCTCTCTGTGTCTCTGTCTCTCTCTCTCTGTCTCTCTCTCTTTCTCTCTCTGTGTCTCTGTCTCTCTCTCTCTGTCTCTTTGTAAGGCGTCGTGTTGCTCTGGAGCCAGAGAGTGACGGAGTCCAGGCAGAGAAGGAGAAGGAGGCAGCCCTGTGAGTTCTGCCTCTATCCACCTCTCTGCATCCCACAGGCCGCTGCCTAGCTTCCCGCACCTTATACACGTAGCCAATGTTTTAGACGGGGATCTGTTATGCTCCGTGTATCGGTGCGTTAAACAGCAGGAGTGCCTCCAGAATGAGCCTCACGAGCAGCGTGCTGGATGCGTGGCAGGAGCACGCGGAGGGGAACCCTTTTCCGTTTCTCTCGACGCAGTCTCTCGCCACTTAGCTTCGTGTAAATACAAGCCGTCTAAAGCTTTTCGCCCTGTCTGTGTGCATACGGGTGTACATACACATCCCCAAAAAAACAGAACAATAGGTTCTCTTTATCTTTCAGTCTCTTTGTGTCCTGTTTGAATACACTTTGCATACGTCTGGTACACGACGTGGCTCTCCCTCCTCTCTTCCTCATACGACCTGATTTGTTTGTATGTCAAACCTGCTTGGCCGTACCTGCAGAGTGAGTGTTCATTCGTTGCCTAATGCAAAATCCTCCGTCACCACAGGTGTTTGGAGTTCCTGTTACTAAGTGGTGCGACTGCTTCCCTAAAAGACAAGCAGGGATACAGCCCTGTTCACTATGCTGCAGCCTATGGCCATAGGCACTGCCTGGAACTGGTGGGTGTACACACACACACACACACACAGGCTATGCATTATTCAAAGTTCTCTTTGCAGAGGAAACGACATATTCCGGAAATAGCTCTGTGTTGCCCTAGAGCACTGGGACTTTCCCCGCTCTTACCCCATCTGCTGGTCAACATGTGCGGTTAAACGGAACCCTTGTCTGTTGTAGCTGTTGGATCGAGACGAGAGTCACCAGGAGGACGCTGACTCCGGCAGTGCCAGGAGTCCTCTCCACTTAGCTGTGAGTCACCCACACACACACACACTTACACACACTTACACACACACCGCATATGAATCCCTGCTGATCCGGCGGTTTGTCACTGCCCTCCAGGCTTACCACGGCCACGCCCAGGCGCTGGAGGTGCTGCTGCAGGGGGAGAGGGAGGTGGATCAGGGGGACGAGGCCGGCAGGACCCCCCTGGCCCTGGCCGCTCTCAGGGGCCACACGGACTGCGTCCACACCCTGCTCAGCCAGGGGGCCTCGCCCAGGACCACGGACACCAACCACGGGCGCACCCCCGTGCATCTGGCAGGTAACCCCGTCACTGCCTAGCTCTCTGCCGATGTTGGTGTGAATCCACCATCCCTGTCTACAAGGGTTTATAGGTGTACGTTTTAAAATGCCTCCGCTTCTCTTCTTCTTCTTCTTGGTCCTCCTCCCTCTGGAAGTGATGAATGGACACACGTCGTGTGTGCGCCTCCTGCTGGACGACTCGGACAGCGCAGACCTGGTGGAGGCAGCTGACTCTCAGGGACAGTGAGTGTCCGTCTTCCTTTTGTCTCTCTCTCTCTCTCTCTCTCTCTCTCTGTATCTCTCTCTCTCTCTCTGCCTCTCTCTCTGGCTCTCTCTCTCTGGCTCTCTCTGTCTCTCTGTATCTCTCTCTCTGTCTCTCTGCCTCTCTCTCTGGCTCTCTCTCTCTGGCTCTCTCTGTCTGTCTCTCTCTGTCTCGCTCTCTCTCTGGCTCTCTCTCGGTCTCTCTCTCTCTCTGGCTCTCTCTGGCTCTCTCTGTGTCTCTCTCTCTCTCTGTCCCCATCTTTGTCTCTTTCTCGGGGCTGCTGTCCTGCTGTTGCGCCCCTCTGTGGCTCCTCGCTGCTCCTCTGAGTCAGATGTTCCGTGTGCTGTGTGTCTCCATCCCCCTGTGGCCGGCAGGACTCCCCTGATGCTGGCCGTCGCCGGGGGTCACGTGGATGCTGTGTCTCTGCTGCTGGAGAGAGAGGCCAGTGTGGACACGGCCAACCGCCACGGCCTGACTGCCCTGCACCTAGGGGTAAAAGCTGCGTGTGTGTGTGTGTGTGGGGGGAGGGGGGGGGGGGGGGGGCGTCTGAGTGGAAACATGCAGAACGTCTCGTTCCACCTGTGGGATCGGGGCTCGTTCGTTGTCTTGATTCCAATGCTGCCGGGGGCTACCTCTCACCGGACTCCCTCCCCCTCTCTCCAGTTGCTCTGCGGCCAGGAAGAGTGCGTCCAGTGTCTGTTGGAGCAGGAAGCTTCCGTGTTGCTAGGCGACGCCCGGGGTCGCACGTCGATCCACCTGGCAGCCGCGCGGGGCTACGCCTCGTGGCTGAGCGAGCTGCTGAGCATAGCCTGCTCCGAGCCTCCCCTGCCCCCGCTCCGGGACCTCCAGGGCTACACGCCTCTGCACTGGGCCTGCTACTACGGTGAGTCGCCCCAGACACAGCCACGGCTGGAATATCACCCAGCCTTAACGGCTTGTTTAGTCAAGCCCCACAGCAGGCTTATTGGGATTCTTCCAAACAGATTTTGATATCCTGCAGTGTGTGTGTTAACGTTAGCCGGTTTGTGTTCCCAGGTCACGAGGGCTGCGTTGAGGTACTGCTGGAACAGAAAGGCTGTCGCTGTATAGATGGGAACCCCTTCACCCCCCTGCACTGTGCTGTGTGAGTTGAGAGTTTTTTTTTTACGGGCTCGGAGAGGGAGGTTTACGTGAGTCGTGCCCCTTGAATGCATGAAGCCGAGGTCCTCAGTGCTGACGTCTTGTGTGTGTTTGCGGGTCGACTCTCCAGAATGAACGACCACGAGCCGTGTGCCTCTCTGCTCCTGGAGGCCATGGGCTCGGACATCGTCAGCTGTAAGGATGCCAAAGACAGGTAGGACCTGTGTGGGTGTGTGTGTGCTACATTCTAACGAAGCCCACTGTGTCTTACCTCACCAAGCTTGACCTGACCGGCTGCTCTCCCCCCCCCCCCCCCCCCCCCCCCCCCCTGACAGGACACCTCTCCACGCTGCAGCCTTCTCTGGCCATGTGGACTGTGTCCAGCTCCTCCTGTCCCACGATGCACCTGTAGATACTGTTGACCAGTCAGGGCGCACTGCCTTGATGATGGCTGCTGAGAAGGGTGGAGTTGGGGCAGTCGGTACGAGTCCCGTTTATTGACTGTTTGTCTGTGTGTCTGTCTGTCCGTTTGTGTGTCTGTCTGTGTATGTGTGACACACTTGAAGGATGTCATGTCTAGTGGTAATTCCTACAGCCCAGTATGTGTGTCTTCTCCAGAGCTGCTGTGGACCAGTGCCAAGGCCAACCTGAGTCTGACGGACCACAGCGGTAACACGGCCCTCCACCTGGCCTGCAGTGCAGTAAGTTTACCCGTCAGCCACTATCCAGCTGTTATAAAGGACATCCCCCCCCAGAGGTGAGGAGTGGAACCGTAATCTCCCCTCTCCTCTCCCTCAGGGAAAGGAGGACTGTGTGTTGTTCATCCTGGAGAAACTGACCGACTCCGCCCTCATAAGTGCCACAAACGCAGCGCTGCAGACGTGAGTTCCCCCCTCGGCGCCAGAGTGCAGTGTCCGCAACGATACGTTTTCTCACGGTTCGAAGAGACTCATTCGAAAGCCCTCCCCTTCTGTGTGCCCTCCCCTCCCTCTCAGTCCCCTCCACCTCGCGGCCCGTAGCGGACTGAAGCAGGCTGTTCAGGAGCTGCTGTCCCGGGGCGCCAGCGTCCAGATGCTGGATGAGAACGGTAGGTGTGCCCCCCCTTGAGCCTGCCGTGCAAGGCGCCTAGCCGCATGCCGCCAGCCCCCTGCCTGCCTGCCTGCCTGCCTGCCTGCCTGCGTGTCTGTCTCTGACGGCATGGCATGACAGCCACCGGCTGCTGTTTCTATGTACCGCGCTCAGAGGGGAAACGGAAGATGCTGCGTATGTTTGTCCCGCGGCTTTATCGGTTTGTATCGTAGCTCTCTGTCCCCGTGTTCCCTACTTGGCCAGTCCCGTTCTCAGGTCAGGTTCTGGAAGAGGCGAGGTGGTTGTTTGCCTGTATTCAGTGTGTCTTGTGGTCTATGTAATGTCTGTGCTGGCTGTCTACTAATGGAATGCTGCTTTCTCTGGTGTGTTCCTCATTCCCCCGTCCCTCCCTCTGCCTCGCCCCTGCTTCCTTGTCCATTTGTCTGTTCTTCCTCCCTCCATCTCCCCTGTTTCTCCCTTTTCCTCCCCCCTTCCTTCCTCCTCCTCCCTTTCTGTCTCTCTTTCTCTCTCTTAGGTCTGACCCCTGCTCTGGCTTGCGCCCCTAGCAGGGAGGTGGCTGACTGTCTGGCTCTCATTCTGGCTACCATGATGCCTTTCTGCTCCCCTTGCAGCTCTGGAGCCCCCTCCCCAGGCTCCCTGCTGAGACAGCTACCCCGTCCGGGGAAGTCGTCCCGGGGGCCACGCAGCCCTAAGAACCCCTCCGGACCCTCCAGCGAGGGCACCACCGAGAACGACTCGGACTCTGAAACCTTTTGACCCCCAGCTGACGGACTACCTTGTCGGCACCCTCACTCTCTACCCCCCCCCCCCTCCCTCCCTCCCCTGAACCCAACTCCTAATTGGTCATACATAACCCAGTGTTTTTATTGTGTGCTGTGAGTGCAGACTTCAGGGAGCGGGGTAGAGAATGAGGGATGCAGTCTGAGGGCCTTAGCTCTGCACATTCCCTCCCCCCCCCGCCCCCTCCTCCTCGTCCCCCCCCCCTGTTCGGCCTTTCTCCTCAGTACTCACTCCTCCACAGGGGGGAGCCTGTATAAAGGACCTGTCTCTACAGAAGGATGACTCTACTTGTGGGGTATTCTCCAGACCAACCTCGGTACTATGTCTCAGCATGACTAAGATGGCATCTGAGACTTTTCTTAAAGCCATTTTTTACTGTTTGTACAAAAAGAGGACCAGGAGGAAGAACAATAGAGTTTAACCTTGTTTTATTTTGAAAGATTCTTTGTTTGGTTGACGTAACCAAAAATATGACTTAACATATGTTAAGTATGTATGTCCATTCCTGTTGCTGGGTATTCTTTCGAAGGTACATAGGCCAAAGCTAATAGCTGCCTGGTGACAAACTGAAGCATAGATTAGGAGGTATCTGTTTTATCTCCAGAAACAGGGTTACATAACTTTAAAAAAAAAAATTTCCATGAGTAAGAATGGTTGTATGGGTATCTCTGTTTCTACCGGACAGATAGATCTGATGTATTTCAAGTGTGAAATTCTTGAGGTGAGCTTGATTTCATTTCCTTGCATGCTTAGTTTGCACACATAAGACTTTCAATGTGGCTCCACTGCCTAACAAAATCAAGCCCACCCTAACTATATCATGTTTGAATTGGGTAGCTGTTTTTACCTGTCTGCTGCCTGTTTTCACCTATGTCCTGATAAAAAACAAAACTATTATGATGTCTAATATTACCTGAGTTTCCACATGAATATACAAGGTCATAAGAATGCCTAAGTGAGGAAGTTAGGAACTCTGTCAGTTGTATGGTATTTACTAAGATGGTACAAATACTGCCAGCACTTAAAATGTAAAGTTAACACAGGGCCTTGACCACTCCCCTTCTCCTGCCCACTTCCCTCTACTGTTTGTCTACCTACCAACGATGTGCCAGTCTCTCAAACTTGTCCAGTGCCTTGTTACATGTCTTTGTATTCACGAGTCATCTGTTTTGTACATTTACTTGGAAAAAATGTTGGAAATATTTCCTTTGTGCAAGGAAACAAATGTTCCTGCTTGTGTGTGTGTGAAGTGAGTGTCAGGGGGTTGATTGGAGATCAGAGTTGGTTCTTGTACACTGGTGGACCGTTCTGCTGTCTTATCAAATGACGTACCGTATTTCCCTGAGAAGAACCTCACACCAATCTGATCTCCCTAGCGACAGTCATAAAGCTGTGTGTGTGTGTGTTAATGTGTGTTTGTGAGAGAATGGGTCTAAAATGTCTAATGAAGTGACGTTTTTAAATCTGCTTTTGTACATATGGTTTTAGCAAAGCACAACCTTGTCTGTAATAATCTATTACACAGAAAACCCAGATCACCTCGCTTGGAGTCAACTCAATCCTTTCAGGAAGCAAACGGAGGAAAGGCCATTCTTTTTCTAGGATTTGAAGTTATTTAATGGCAAATAAAAGATATATTACAATTGTTAGAAAAGAAAAATAATTTCAAAGCCTTTCTTAGACTGAAATTGAGCTGGCCCCAACCCTGCTACGCACACACACCTATGGAAAAAAGCAGTGTTAGCTTGCCTGTAATATTTCTGAATTAAAGTTCATGAGATGCGTGAGACCAGATCTGTCAGTATTACTAAACCACCTGAGCACCACCAGTTGCGACAATCTGTATCGATGTGTCAAATTTTCATACCAGTTCTTGATGCAGTATGTACAGCTGAGGGCTGTCAGCCACCCTTTGTTTTATATGAATTGTACAATTCTAGAATAAAACGGTTTAATTTAACAGTGTTGGTTTGTATACAGACATTAAACTGTTGGTATGATAAAGTCTTTGGGATCGTTCTCATGTAAATATGGTGTATTTGTACTTGTCAACTGGTTGCAAAATGAGGAGACAAAGAACCTGTCACAGGTCCAAACCGTGACCAAGCAGTGTTATTTCTCTTTAATTACATAATCTCTGTACATTTACAAACTTTTACATTACATTTATTATTTGTTCACCAAACTAGGTCCAGTTAAGATTTTCCTTTTTCCCCCCAGTATTTTCTTTCTTTCACTGTCCTTTTAAAACAGTTGGAGTCTTGGCAAATCAACTGCAGTAGTATTCCCCACAGGAACGTCATGATATGAGGGCTAGAAAAGATGTTCCGCAATACTGAAGAGAGCCTGGGTAATAGGTTAACCAGCGCTGTCAGAAGGGTCCAATTACTGAGGAAGGAGTCTGAGACGAAGGATACACACTGGCCTTGCTTTCATTACTCAATAATCAAACATCTCATTGTTCAGTGTGCTTCTGAGGATCCCCGCTGGGCTGAGGATTCTGGGACGTCAATCTGAGGGAGTGTCTGTGATTAAGTGTCAGGGTGTGGGGAAGGAAAAGACATATATATATATATATATATAGATTTATAGTGTATGGTAGCTGATCCAGGGTTCTCAGCAGTTGACCCCAAGGCCAGTCCAGTGGTCAGGGACCATGAGGAAATACTTGTCCATAGCCTCACAGAAGCGAGCTCGGTACAGTTCAGGAGACACCACCGTGGGCATCTTCCCTGTGGACGCAGACACGCACATCAGCCGACACGTCACACGTTTAAATACACGCATGCGTGAAAATAGGCAAGAGCCGGCGACAACACTGGGTATATCGGTTACCTTGTCCGCCAAGGATCCCAGTGGATTTGACCACCATCTCCAGTTTCTTGTCCCATGTGAAAGTGCGGATGTAATCTGAAATAATATAGGGAAGAGATTTAGCGCAGCATCCGACGCTATCAGAAAGACAAGAAAAGTGAGCTTAAAGCATAAATCCATTTGCCTGTGGGCGTGTTTATCGTCCCTCACCTATGATGCCCACCACCAGCTGGTCTGTAGCGTCATCGCGCCCTACTAGCAAAGAGTAGTCGATAATCAGGTGGCTGGACAGGAAGTAGGCGTCGCTGTGGATGGCGGCCCTCAGGATAGCCTTGCAGTGGGCCCGGATGTACAGAGGGTTGTCATGGACCAGCTTCAGAAGGTTCTCATCCAGCAGGACCACCTCACAGCTCTCCTTCCCTGAGTCGGTCTTCACGTTGCGGTTCCTGAGGGAACCTTTCAAGTCAAACACCTGGGCCATCTTGCGGCCATAGAACAGGTTCTCCATGACCAGGAGATCTAGCTTCTTCTCAGTGTTGTTCTGGGAGTTCTTGTAGCCGATCCGGTACACACCCAGGATCTTGGCTAAGGCCGTCGGACGCTGGGGGGGGGGGCAAATAGGGTGAAACGTGGTTTAACAAACCATTGCCAGGTCAAGTTCAGATTGTCTAAGCAACCACCACATTAGTTCATTAGTTCCTTTACTAAGCCACACAGCGAATTAGAGAGCGTCAACACCAGATGCTACTAAGGAGTTTACCTTCTGCTGCACGGCTCCAGTGATGTAAGTGAAGTAATGAGGAGCAAAGTCCAGGAAGGACTGGACCTCCAGCCTGGGCATCTGCTTCAGGATGAAGCGGTCGTCTGAGGACAGAGAGGCAAAGCAGGCTAGCAACGCAGGCCGGACACCACAGGGCTGGACCTTTGTAGATCTCGATCACAGAGGATGGAATGAAGATATTATAGAGATAAAGGAGTTGTGTCTTGTCGCCAAATGCTCGTATACAGTCGGGTGCGAGCGTGCAGGTACCTTCGGTTGCGTAGAAGACGGCCCCGGACTTGCCGCCCCGGGCCTGCCAGTTGATGCAGTGGGACAGCGAGCGGACAAAGTCGTCCTCCGAGCTCTCCATGATCTCGTCGCGCATCTTGTGGAACTCCTCAGCGTAGTAAATCCGACAGTAGAACTTGGCGTTGGCGTCAGAGAACTCTGGGAAACGAGAGGGGTGATCGATGCAGGACGTCACACACCCCAAGTGGCATCGGAAAGGCTGAATTATGGAGAGCTAAGGGTCGATCTATGAGGTCGTGTTTCATTGCCAACAGATCAGTCAAATACTGAAGATATGGGCACGGAAAGTGTGGAAGTGATGAAGAGATGGGGGACAGAATGAGTGAGACTCACGTAGCTCAATGTGTGGGTTCCCAGCCTGTTTCTTGTGCTTGTCTCCTCCATCAGAATCCTCTGCAATAAAAACATATATACCCTTGTTATCGCCATAACCTAATCTAGCATTTTTCCTTACAGCCATCTTAGATTAAGTCTAGAAGATGGGGGTATTCATTTGTATGACTTGACTAGTTCAGGTCAGGTCTCCCATCTACTGCCCAGGTTAGGACTTTGACCTTCGACCCTGGAGAGGGTCACTCACTGAGTGGGTCGGCCTCCAAGCTGCTGCGGCCAGTCTGGGAGGAGGTGGTCTCGTTGGGCTTGGCAGGGCTGTTCTTCACCCGGCTGTCAGAACTGCAGTGGCCACACACATTTACATTTAGTCATTTAGCAGACGCTCTTATCCAGAGCGACTTACAGTAAGTACAGGGACATTCCCCCGAGGCAAGTAGGGTGAAGTGCCTTGCCCAAGGACACAACGTCAGTTTGCATGACCGGGAATCGAACTGGCAACCTTCGGATTACTAGCCCGATTCCCTCACCGCTCAGCCACCTGACTCCCCACACAAGGAAAGAACCGGAAAGAATCCAGTCAGCATCATCACATGCAACTCTTTCTAACCCGAGAAATGTCTGTGACTTATCTATGTAACAATGTAACCAACCTAGATTTTGTTGGAGTTAAACGACATCGTGTCATGTATTAATGTAACAGTCATTTAGCAGACCCTTTTATCTAAAGCGACGTACAGTACAGTGCGGAATTTGACCCCGCAATCTCTTGATCTGCAGTCAAATGCTCTAACCACTGAGCTCTACCCTCTATGTAACTGCAGTTCAAGAGGAGGATGTTCATTACGTGATGTTCTGGGTGGTCTCCTCTCCTCCCGCTTTCCCGGTCGTCTTCGACAGCTCATCCAAAGCCGTCTTGTACTCCTTACAGCTGGAGGATTAGCAGATTAGGATTAACACAACGTTAGGCCAGTGTCCTTCCACTGTTCCCAAGAGGCAGTCAGCAGAGGACTCAGACCTGTCTTGGCTGAGGCTGTAACCGAGAGGGGAGGAGAGGTCCTCACCTGAGAGCGAAGGCGATGATGGAGCTGGGTTCTCTCTCGCACACGGCAATGGGGACCCTCTCGTGTTCGTACATCAGGTAATGCTTGTCTGGATCGCTGATCAACACACGTCACCACACAATCAGAAAAACGCCCAATGCTGTCTCGGTCTAGAAAGAGTGAGTGTGGTCCCGGACTGAAATGTTGTTCAATGGAAACTCTTTTACAAGCTTAGACTCACAAGGGGAAGGGAATGGGGTTGTAGCTGTTGCCCGGCAACAGGTTGGCAAGGATGGCCTTCATGGTAGACTTCTCCTTCACTTGACTGTCAGCGGAGCCCAACAGGTGTCCATCAAACACATCTGAGACCGGCATGGATAAAGTTAGAGCTACGTATTTGTAGTGTGTGTTATGTGTGCCGGGTCAGTTTGTGTGTGTGTGTGTGTGTGAGGATACCCTCTGGGATGCTGACAGAGTCCAGGTCAGGGAAGGAGGGTCCAGAGGTGAGTGGCTCCGAGCCTGGTTCCCCTGGTGACGGCAGCAGCGAGGAGGAGCTAGACAGTGACGGGAGGGTGTTCAGGTGACGGTCCTCTGTCAATCAAACACATAGACACGCCCATCAGCATCGCACGCACCAGCAAATGACGGAACCTGAAAGCGGGGCCAAGCCACTCACCTTTATCACCATTCTGCACCACGGGAGAGGGGTTCCGAGGAGAAGACTCCAGGGCACTCGTCTGTCAATCAAAACACAGACCGTTTAAACTCCGGGGTCGACACCACACACAAACTCCCAACAGCACGCTCTGAGAGAAGACAAAAACGTCGGTTGGATCTGGGGGAGCTGATCCCCAAACGTCAGGGTATCCAAAGGGCACAGACCTTGCTTTCCTCCGTCTGTCTGTGTCTCCCGGGGCTGGGCGGGACAGACAGCCGCTTCCTGCCCTTCTCCTGCTGGAACAGATCCTGCAGCCTGCAGGGGGAGGAGGACGGGTCAGTAGGAGTCACGGGGTGGGGACGAGCCCCGACGCGCACTGCCGTGACCACCACGAAGCAGCCGTTAGAAAGAGACAGGCTGCCGGGTGAGGGAGGTGGGTGGGGGGGTGGGGTGGATCACCTGGTGTTCCACGACTGCAGGGTCTCACACAGGCTCTGCTTCTTCAGCACCACAGACTCCAGGACGGTCTGCAGCTGCTGGGGGGAGTCCACGCCGCAGGCCTGCAGGCGGGCCTGCTGCTTCTCTATCCAGGCCCGGAGCTCCGCATCCTCCATCTGCACACACACACACACACACACAGCTCACCAACGCTGGACTGGAGTTGTAGGCCAACGTGCCAAGAGACAAAAAGGGTGTTCCGAGTGACGTTCAGAAAGGTTGACTGTTTCGAGGGGGAGCGTACATCTTTCTGGGCAAACAGGTCCTCCATCTTCTCCTCTCTTGACTTGCTGAAGGTGTCGGTCTTGAGGGAGGTGAGGCGGTCGTCTATGGCTAGGTACACCTGGCTCACTCTGCCAACGCAAGGTAGAAACAGAAAAAGGACAGGGTTTGTAGTAAGACGGAAGCCCCGACTTGATACAGTGGGGTCAATAAATCGTATTTCTGTGAACGTGAAAGGTCGCCTTACTTTTGCGTGAAGTCCTTGAGGTCCAGTTGCATGTTGGCTTTGGAGGGCCCCTGGTTCCTGATGAAGATCTTGGGAGGAGGAAGGCAGATTTCCAGCAGCCTCACAGAGATGTAGCTGAGGGGAACACAAAAACACATATTCGTTGTAAACATACGGCTCGCACATTCTCTTCCACCTCGGTCTCCTCCACGGATTGGCTCAGAGCGTGTGTGCTGTGGTCGCACTGACCTGAAGGAGGCCACCATCTGATTGTAGGAGAAGTACTGGTGGTAGTCTTTGTGGATGAAGTGGCCACAGGGCTCGGCGTTGGCCCGCCGCATGTACTGGTGGCCATAGAAACGCAGCTCCAAGTACTTGGCGAAGGACATGCACCACGAGTCATTGGACAGAGGCACCACAGGAGTCACCTACAGTTCCAGGGTTACAGGAAGAGAGGACGTGAGCAGAGACGTGGGAGACACCACAGAGAGATGTGTTCGTGCCATGCAGGCTGCGTGCCGGAGGGCCTTGTCCTCAGTTTGACCTGTTTGCAGATGCGGCACCAGGAGTAGTTGAGGATGGTGTGCTGGTAGCCAGGGACTGGAGAGTCCAGCTCCTTCAGGACAATCTGGACACAGCCGCTGCCGTGGACAAAGCGCCGGACATGGTGCACCATGGGAGTTTCACAGAACATGCTGGGGCACTGGTAGGATGGCCTGCACCACACAGGCCGACAGAAGTCGTTTGATTAAAAAAGGTATATCATTGCAATGTATAAGCAAAAGTTGTTGATGTTTGTACAAAATGGTATGGTTGAAGAGCATGCTTCACCTGAAACAGTATCTTTCCAGAAATATGCCAAGAGTGAGGTCATTCTTTCCATAGAACTCCATAGTCACGATCCTGTGTGAGGGGAACAGAACATGCTTGAGAACAGGGTTGGAACCTTCTAGAGCTGTCAGCAGGCCTGCCCGATGGGTCACCAAGGGCGGTCAGGAGGAGATAGGAGGGGTTTACCAGGGGCTGACGCAGGGGTTCGGGGCATTGTTGGACTGGGCTGAGGAGCTGCTGAACAGCACACAGAGGCGCTGGTGGTTGACCGGGTTCAGACAGTCCAGCTGAAGACAAAAGCAAACACAACAACAGCAAAGATCAACAAGCCGTCAAGGGTCAAACGGTGCTATTCAGAAGAGCACACCAGTGCACTCACAGTCTCCCCAACAGATCTCAGGTCAGGGATGATGTGGTGGGCTCCACTCGTCATCAATAGACCACACTGGTCTGAGACCAGCATTGGCTGAATGAGACGAGGGGGACAGGTAAGATGGGCTGTTTCTGAGTCACAACTCTCTCATCAACTAGTTTCCCTGAGTTCTAAAAGGCAATTCAGCATGGACCGAGTATCGAATGTGATGACATTCGCACCAGACACAGCTTCACAACAACACAATCACCCAATCCAATCACCTCAAATCTACACACAGAGAGGGGGGCATAGGAGGACCAGCACAGTACAGGACTGGGAGGGACTCCACAGCATCCACAGCATCCTGTGTTACGCTGTCTTTACCAGGAGGTCGGTATCACCTTAGAAGCCCACGTCACGTCATTCTGTCCCGCCGGCTTCTCGTCCTCGCTGTCGGCCTTGACGGGTGCCTTGATCGAGGGCTCACGAGAAGGCGGATGACTGAAGGTGGACGACACGAAGGGGTCGGCCTCGGCCCGCTGGCGGATGCGCCCTCCCTGGGCGCGGTAGTCGGCCAGCATCTTGGCCAGGTCCTGGCTGCTGCCCAGGTGCTCTGCGATGCGGGCGCTGGTGAGCCGGTGGGAGGGCCGAACCTCGACGGGCCGTGGCGGGGGGCCACCGTTGGCCACGCCCCCGAACGACGACGGGGCGGAGTCCTTGAGCAGCTGCCTCTTCCTGCGGCAGTCCAGTTCCTTGAAGTCCTTGTTGAGCAGTGGAGAGAGGTAGACCTACGGAGGGGGGGGGGAACACGTTATAAACTCCAGCGCCATGGATCAGGAATGGACTGGAAACACTTAGAGCTATTGACCGTTGCCATTGCTTGGAGTGAAGTGGAGAGAACATTGAAAAACGATTACTTTAAGTCGTATAGCCAAACCGCTTACTTGCTCGGGGAAATAGTCTCTGCTGGGGCAGCGAAGGCCGGCAGGAGTGAGGAGGAAGGGCTCCCTGAAGGTAATGAACGGAGAGATACAGAGGATGATGTCCTTCAGCTCCTGCTTGAAGGCCGCCGAGATGGACTTGAGGCGGTCGTCCGTCGAGGCCACCTGCTCGGTGACAAACAGCCCGGTGTCATCCTGCAGCGGGTCCCTGAATAGCCGGGGAACCGCCTCGGAGCACGAGCTCTCCTCCCCGGACTCCGCCCTTGAGAGTCCCGCCGAGCCCTCCGCCTCCGCCTTTCCTCCCAGCTCCTCCGGCACCGGGTCCAGGTCCAGGTCATCGATGAGGTAGGGCGGGGACACGGGAGGTAGTGGTGCCAAGGGGTTGAACAAGGGTGTGGAGTTCATTACTGCGGACCCCAGCCCCTCGGCCCCATGGGAGGACAAGGGGGACAAAGCCGGCTTCTTGTTGCCATTAGGGCTCTCGCTGTCCTTGACATGGGACTCAGAGACACACGGCAGCCTTCCAGATGGAGGCTTCTCCTCCAGCTGCCCAGGCCCGGAGGGACCTACCGTGGACACGGTATTCCCGTTGACCCCCTTTCCCTGGATCTCCGCTACAAGTGCTCCTCCTGTCCCTTTCTCTCCTCTTCCTCCCTGTCCCTCTTCGTCCTCCTCCGCAGCGGTGCTCTCCAGCAGGCAGGGGAAAGAGCTGCTCTTGCCCAGGCTCGGCGGCATGGCAAACTCGTCCATCAGGAAGGAGATCTCCAGTTGGGAGTGGTAGGCCACACACACCATCAGCACGATGATCTCCTTCACCCGGGCCAGCTCATACTCAGAAGCCCCGCGCAGCTTGATGGTACAGCCCAGCTGAGGGGGACAGCCCTCGAAAAACATCAGCGTCTTCACGTTGTCTGAATGGTGGGAGGAAGCGAACGAGGAAAAACCTGTCAAGATAAACCAAAACAAATATACATGTACATTTGTTGTGGCCGGAAAACCTGTATGAAACTACTAGCTAGACTGTCTGACTTGCCTTCGATGAACCATCACTGACTAAGGACTGAATGGTTACCTTAGATTAACTGTCACTGACAAAGGTTAATCAGGAGACATTAAGACAGGAAAGAATTGACCTAAGACAGACCCAGTATGAAGATGGAAAAGAACAAGACACAGTTTAATGTAGGACCTTTAGACTGAGAGATGCACTTTGGATAGAAGTGCTGACATTAGGAAAAGGAAGAGATAGCCAGAGGCAGGATGTTTTTCTGCATGCCCATGTTTAGGTAAAGGGAGGGCCTTTGTTTAAAGAGTATAAAAATGACTGATGCTTAAGCTTAAGACACTGTATCTATGATGAGATCAAATAAAGTACTTGCACATTGAACCAGAGAACAACCTGACTCGCGTTCCCTCCTTGAAAAGCAACCTTGCTGAAACAGCCCGCAACACATTCTATATACAGTACAGTACATTCAGGGTGGGATTCAAAAGGGGAAAATGATGTTAGGTTAGTAATCTTGCTCACCATTGGCCAGCTGGAAGGACTGCAGATAGAACTTGTGGCAGGTTCCCAGACGAGGCTTGGTCAGCAGCTGGTCCATGGACATGACCAGGTCTCCCTGGGTCATACGACTCACCCGGTCCAACACTTGCTACACACATCCACAAGAAGCAAAAGTGAGCTTCCCAGAGCCACACGAACAAACACCCAACAGTGGCTCCAGTGATTTGGAAGGTTGAAGGCGAGGTTAGGTACTGACGGGTTTGACGTTGACCACCAGCGTAATGCCGTGCTCCAGCAGCATTTCCTGGGCGATGCGAGACACCGTCTTCTCCACCAGCACCAGGTTGGGACGCACATCGGCTATACGCTGCACATAGTTCTTCAGAAACTCCCGTTCCTGGGGAAACAAACAGATGAGCGGGGAGGTCGAGCCGAGGGGATCTCCAAGGTGTCACACGTCACTTGGTGCAGTTCCATCTAGAACATGCACGTCTCAAGACGGTCCCTAGTACTGGGTGACAGACTGACCTGCAGCACTATGGGGTCAATGCAGGTGAACTTGGTCTCTTCCCGGTAGAGGTACTCTATAGAGCACTTCAACAGAAGGATCTTGGGGTTCTTGATGTAGGAGTTCATCTGCACAGACAGGGAGTAGGAGAAGCAGGGAGATCAGGCAGTGTCTTTGGGGAGGGGTGGAGGAGGGGGGCTACCACAGGAAAGGTCACTATGCCTACCTTTTTGTGGGCAATGTTCTTGGTGCATGCAAAGCCATTGACAACGGCAGAGTCAAACTTCTTCCCTCCGGGAATCTAGAATACAAAGAATTAACTGCTGAAACCGTCGCACACACGCCCAATCTGGAATGGACAGCAAAGTCGTGACCGTCACTCTGACCTTCTTGATGTGGACCAGCTGGCGGATGTCCATGTCGTCGTCACAGCTGCGTACGTCAGGCCGCACAGTCTGGACCACCTGCCTGACCACGGGCACGATGATGTCACGCCAGGAGAGGGACAGGGACTCGCTGTAGAGCAGCTGCTGCAACAGCGCCATCATGTGGCTATGGTTGGCAGAGCTGTGAAGGGAAGAGATTGTTACCGTGGCTTGCTTTTCAGGAACTACCTCTAACTACCAACACCTCGGTGCAGACCAGAGTACAACTCTGAGTACAATAAAGTTCCTTCTGGACCTATTGTCAAAGATAATTCCACAAGCAGGTCTAACCTAACTGGTTAAACAAGGTCAAAAGTGTCCTTAATTCACAGCAAATTCTCTAACAGACAAGTCGATGTAAACAGCAGGATTTCAAACACGGTGCACTCAGCACACGTCCATTGTCGAGCTGCTTGGTTTTCTCCTCACAGCAGTCTCTCCATCGCCTTCTTCTCTCCGTTCTCCTCGCGGAGCTGGTCCAGGGAGCTGTGGTGCCAGCCCAGAGGGGTGAACAGCATCTCCTTGGCCTTCTCCTCCACGCGGCGGTTGAACAGAGACTCTGAGGGGAGCACAGGCAAAGAGAGGGAGGAAGTGAGAAGGGACGACAGCTGGGTGTGTGTGCTGCTCAAACCTACCAATGACCTTTTTTTCTAGCCCTGTTGTCACCAGGCCAGCTGCAGGGGGATTGCTTCCTCTTTTGGCGTTCTGCACACGTGCGCACAGTGTAGAACAAAGAATGAGGAGCAGGAAGTTCCTACCTTTGATGAAGGCATCGCTGATTAAGATGTTCTGTCCTCCGTCCTCTGAGATCAGGTACTCTGATGCTGGCGAAAGGTGAATATGTTTGAGTTTTCTTCAGATAAAAATACCATGTTATAATCACACTACAGATCAATATGCGATCAACGATCTAAACTATTCCGAAAACTTGTTACCTCTAGTACCTCTAGCTAATCAAAGTTTGTGTAAAGCGACTAATTGTGCTGCCTCGTGACCCTCACCTTTCTGCTCAGCAGGGTGGGGGGGTACGTGGGGGTACTTGGACTGCTTCTTGATGTGGAAGTTGACGTTGTCCTGCTCCATGTTGAGGTTAATGGATGCAGCCGAGTCACTGTCCACTGCTGACTGGAAGCTACTGACTGAAGTCCTCTTACTGGGGCTGGAAGAGTCTAACAAGGGGATTTATGCAATAGAGCTCTTTTGGTCACCCCAAATCATAACTGCACTAGTTAGGCCAATAGTATCCGGACACCTGCTTGTTGAGCTTCTCATTCCCCAAATCAACAACGCCCCCATGCACAAAGGGAGGGCGATAGCATCAATAGAGGTCAATGGGTGTGTGCGGGAGAGGGGGGGCATATTAAGGCCCATGATTTTGGAATGAGAAGTCCGACCAGCTCATATACTGTAGGTGTGATGGTCAGGTGTCCACATTTTATTGGTCACGTAGTGTACATGGCATAAAGGTGATCTCCTGTTGATCTCCCTCGAGTGGCGTGGTCAGGGTAGGGGTACGTACTGTGCATCGTGTAATCACTCTCATCAGCCAGCTGCTCGGTGTCGCTGTCATCAAACTTGATGTCTTTGAACCAGGAAGGCTCGGAGTGTCCCTCGAGGGAGTTGACGCTGTCACTGTCGGGCGACGGCGTCTCAGAGAACTCTGTGTTCTGGAGAGGAGGAGAGACGACGCTGGGAATGAAGAGCCCGTTCGGAAATATCGGCGGCCCTTCCCTCTCATCTCACATGCCAGCGACTCACCTGGAGGGCGCGATAGAGGGCGTACTCGTCTCGGAACAGCTGGTCATGATGAGTGACACAGTCCAGCCACCGACCATCCACCAGAGCTTGGCCTATGGCTATAGCCTGGGCCCTGACAGAGACATATACAGGGGGTGGAGAGAGAGTTCAGAGGACAAACAAGAGATGTAATTCGCTTTAACGTCAGTTACTCGTGAGTTGTACCATGAAATACTCCCTTCAGGGTCATGAGAACATTTACCTGGTAGAAATGGTACCATTCCTCAGCAGCCAATTGACCAGCTCCTTTCCCACAATGCAGTTGGGGTATGTCCTCAGCCAGTACCTGTGGTCCTGGAACTCCATCCCGGTGTTGTTGTGACAGATCTTCTTCCACAGGTCTTTCAGCTGAGATGAGTCCTACATGATAGCAGCGCAACAGCACAAATCATTCACACATTTAGACTCAACCAGCACCAGTGAGAACATTGTGAAATGGGAAACAGAAAGAGAGATGGGTCTTAACCAGTAGGATCTTCCTCTCCTCCTCGCCGTGGTCCGCCTTGAGCCCAGGCATGGCCCGGCTGGTCTGGGGGCTTACTGAGCTGTCATAGGAGGGCACCATGGAAGAACTTGAGCGGTCCAGAGACAAGTTGGTCACACTGGCAGACCTAGACACACACACAAAAATAAGTGTGAAAGATATTTGAAATATAATCCCTGAAATACTTTTTTCTACTGGGAGCTGATATCAATGTCTCACCTTTTTCTGGCTGGTGACTTGCCCACATCCTCTTGGAGTGCATTTAGTCTGGAGTTAAGCCCACTGTTCTGAGACTCCTGGTGAATCAAACTGACACACATATATTGCAAAACATGAATGCTATTCTCAGTACACCTCAAATCAATCTAAATGTATGTGTTCACTAGGCATGGGCCGGTGTCAGATTTTGATGGTATGATAACCTTGAAAAAAATACCACGGTTTCACGGTATTGCAATCACAGCTCTAAAATATTTTTGTTAAACACAATAAATTACATTTTTAAGCAACATATTCAATTGTTTGGACAGCAGTATACATGTCAAGTTAAATAGTTCAATTATTTGTTAGTTTTTTTTAACTAAAAGAACAATACATAACTATCGTTTTAATTTAACTTATACACACACAGACGGTGGAAGACTTAGATAAAAGTATATACGTGACCCCTAGCTAAATGTAGGCCCTCATTTTGGTATTAAATAGCAGAAATGTAGTAGCAGGGCTCTCAATTTGTATCAAAAAATTTGGCGTGAGATTACCATACCATGTTTCTTATTGTCTGGTTTTTAACTATATAACTCGAGACAACTATCAACTCAGCAGAAATCTGCACTTCTCAGCGTGAGAAATGGTTGAAGTGACTCTCACAGCAAATGCGTGAGATTGGAGACCTGTAATAGCCTAATCTACGACGGTGGCCCTTTAAAAAAAAATCGGAGCCGGAGGAGGGGGGGTTATATTTTGAGATTAAAGTCACATATTTGCGAGAAAAAAGTCGGAGATTCTCTAAAATACGTCTTACAAATTGTATTTCCTTCATCCGTGGCCATCCGAATGTTTTCGGTTCCGGAAAGATTCCCATAAAGTTCCAGGAGTGCACGTCCATCGGCTATTCGATACACCTGGTGGTGACTGACTGTTGCTCGCACCAACCGGAGGGTTACTTAGTCCGTTGCGTAAAGGCCGAAATATACTACTCCGACTCAGTTACGGACAGACAGACAAACGGAGTCGAAGTAGTATATTTCGGCCTTAAAACCTAAGGTATTCCTGTACTTTCCGTCTTTGACGAGACACTTAAAAAGACAGCTCATACTGCAGCAACGGTATAACGGTAACGGAAAATTTGAGAGGTATTGAAACGTGACTTTTTCAAACCGCGCTTTACCTTGAAACCGGTAACTGACCCATGCCTAGTGTTCACCATGCAAGACAAACTCGTTTCAGAGAAGCATGCAGACATCTTCGTGGTAGAGCTAGAGTGTAAGGAAGAACTAATAGAAGAATGAACAGATCTTTGAAAGGCAAATGAAAGAATGACAGCCAGACTCACTTCTTCCTCATCCCAATAGGAGTTTTTCTATGCCAGGAGAGAGAGGAAAAGATTTTCTTAAAGAAAGGTCCACAGAGAAACAAGGAGGAGGCGAACAGTTATCAGATCAAAGATTGTCACAGGATTTGATGACAACAAATTGATTATCACAAGCACAGGCTTAGAATCCAGAACTTGTAATAGATTAGAAATTGACCTGGGAAATTCCCCAAGAGAAATTGATTAGATGGTTTTCGCTCAAGAATCAAACAGCACAGAGTGTGCTCCAGGGCCATGCACTGATCACTCATTCGTGTTGTGGTTTAGACTCCTCTATGCCAGTGTATTTTCAAAGACACTTCTTTCAAAAAGACGGACAACTGATTGGTTAGGAAAAGAATGAATGTACCAGCATCGTTTAGCATGACAATAAAATGTAAAACGTTTTTTTGATTTTTTGAACGTAAAATGATGCAGGGGTATAGAATGAAGGAGGGGCGTGGCAAGAGGCAGGGGTGTAAAATGAGGCAGAGGTGAGGGCAGGGTTAAAGGATAAGGTAAAATGAGGCAGAGGTAAGGGCAGGGTTAAAGGATAAGGTAAAATGAGGCAGAGGTAAGGGCAGGGTTAAAGGATAAGGTAAAATGAGGCAGAGGTCAGGGCAGGGTTAAAGGATAAGGTAAGCGAACATCCCTCTCTGTCTGTGTGTCTGTGTTCACCTTTGCCAGGCCAGGTCTTCCTCCAGGAAGATGTTGCGGCTGGCCTTGCGTCCCCCCACGGGCGTGCGGGGCTCGCTGGGCTCCACGCACACAGAGCAGGGCGAGTCGGACAGGGCGCTCAGGTCCTCGCCGATGCAGCCCGAGTCTGCAGAGTGGGCGTAGCTCATGGCGATCTTCCGGCAGTAGGTACAGGCACGCAGGTCTCCTACACGGGCGCGTGGTGGGGGGAGGACGGGAGGGGACCCAGATAGCACGGAGAGAGTGAGGGGAGGGGTTAGAAAGAGAGAGGGAAAAGAGTAAGGTTAGGTTTTCATGATCTGCACCTTAGAGGTCGAGTCAGATAGTTCGTGTTGGGATTAGTTCAGGGAAGCAACCAAAGAAAGCCAATGATTAATCAACCTCGGCGTTAACCATTCATGCTGAATGCAAATCCTCAGCATTATTTCTGGAACATCAAGTACACCTCAAACACAGGATAACCCTGTGGACTAGCCATTCAGTGAAAGTGGTTGCTTGGAGAAAACACTAGAACAAACAGAAGGCAACCACTGAACAACACATCACCGCTATAGTTAATTCCGTCAGCCTCACAGCATCAAAAACAACCAAACATGCTTGGTAAGTTGAGTTAAAGTTTTTCAATTCACTCAAAAGAGTGTGTGCTCATGCAGTAACACGCTATTAGCCAGCTGGTCAACTTACCACAGCCCAGGTCAAATCAAGAACCAATAACAATCCAGGCCCAAACAACACGCACGACTGCAGAAAATACAGTCTCATGTCTGTTTCACACACACACACACACACACACACACACACACACACACACACACACACACACACACACACACACACACACACACACACACACACACACACACACACACACACACACACACACACACACACACACACACACACACACACACACACCATGCTCCTGTCACCCAAAGGACTCTGTACATACTCATAGATCATCCAGCTGTATCAGCCACGGGCCTCTTCCTTGCCGTAACCTCTTTCCTTTGCTGACCCCCCCCCCATCCCCCCGCTCTCTTTTATGTGTCACGATGGTTCAATATCAGGGAGGGCGAGTCATGGTGGCCTCCCACTCGTCCATCGTGTGTCCCCCACCCCGTAGGCACTCACCCGTGTAGCCCATGAACTTGCCAGGGATCTCCTGGTTGCAGCAGCGGCTGCAGAAGATCTGGCCACACAAGCGACAGTGGTGGCGCCGGCGGAAGGTGGTGAACTTCTCGTTGCAGTCGTAACACTCCTTGCACTGGCTGTCGGGCATCCAATACTGCTTCAGGTCGCTGTCCTGAAAAGTCATGAAGCTCTTGTTGAAAACAAGAGCAGCTGTTCTTTGTCCATCTTCATGGCTTCAAGTTAATGGAATATACAATGTGTATTTGATCCCAGACTCCAAACCTGTTGCACCAAACCCAGTCTAGTTTGGAAAAGTCCAATTCTAAATGTCAAAGGTAGGATGTGACAGTGGTTTACTGTTCAGTTGTATGACATCTGTACCTGGCTCTTTCCCTCCATGATCTCTTTCAGTCTCTTCAGAGCAGTCCGCAGTTGAACAGCTGTACGAGGGTCATGAGTGCCCAGGGACGCTTCCGATTTCCTGTGGCCATCTAGGGAGCAAACACACACACACACATAACTAAGTTGAGCACAATAGGGACACAACCTAACCATTCTACAGTAAACAGTCACGTGCATACACTATATAACGGCCAAACGTCTGTAAACTCTGGTAAGGTGGTTATTAACTGTGAATGTGCAGAAAGGCAGTTAGTAATTCAAGACAAATGCAGGGAAACATAAAATGTAGTATGGTGATGTAAAATGATGGTGTTAGCTTTAATACTGTAGTGTCACTAATATGTACTTTTCAATGTCAGTTATAGCCATCACACCACTCATATCATAAGAGACCTATATCCAACAAGCAATAATGCAACATCGGCTTAGCTATTTAATAATCTTTACTTCAAACAAATACACACACCCATCACTCATGGATATTTGTTAGGCCATTTCAGTGGTTAAAATTGCACAGAAAAAGCAGAAAACGGTTATTTTTTGCATGTGTTTTAGCAAGGCACACAGTGCAGAAGACCCTCACCTGGCCAATCCACTGGAAACAGAGAAGACATAAGAAAAGGCTTTTTGAATGGATGGTACTCACACAGATCATTCATTTCTCTCCCCTTAAATGATGCATTCAAGGGTTTGTATAAGTATGAGGAACATTGTCATGGCCCTTTGTGTTTCAGAACCCTGTTCATCTCAACTACATGTTCAACTACTTGAAGGGGTATTCACACACATTCAGGACATCTTTGAAAACACCTCATAACATATTCTTGCAATACAAACTGAATTGTAGTTTTCACAGTACAACATTGAAATGTGGCATTAAAACCAAGACCTAGAGAGTGTACTGGTACTGGCAGCACACAGGTAGTTTGAACTGTGTTCACTTTAAGCTAGCACCATCTACTTCTCCTTGAAGAGATCTGATTGGGTCAAACTCACCAGTTAAAGCAGAATTAAAACAAGGAAACTGACACAAAAGAGTGGTATTTTAGAAGAACATTTTCCTGTTTTCTTAGAGAACCAATGCAGGCAAGGTTCCTCATTGCACCATCACTAACATCATGACACATTTCTAATGTGAATGTGCACAGTCACACCATGGGACGTTGTGGGGTTTTTTCTGATAAGAGATAAGAGAGATAAGAGATTCCTGATAAGGTCACGAGAAGAGAACCGTCTCTTATAACTCCATCATTCCTGATTACATGTACATGATGAGCATGAAAGAGAGACTTCCAGAATCATTATTGAAGTCTGAGGTAGATACTAAAATCACTTGGAACATATTGAATGTTTCCAACTGTTCCATCCATCCAGTTATCAATCCAGTAATGAGATATGAATGTGTGTGGATATGTGTGTGTGTGTGTGTGTGTTACCCGAGGCTGTGGAAGTGCGGCGTAGTCCATCTGGATGCTGCTTCCTGTGTGTTCCGGAACCATAGACAGAGTGGGCGGGGCTGCTGGACCAGCTCCTCCTCTCTCCCTGTGGCGACGGACTGGACACCTCTGACTTCTCTACCGATGGGGGGCGGCCCTCTTCTGTACACGCACATCAACGAGAGAAGAACCATCGGGCAAACATATCACGTATCGAGAACCCTTAGACCATTTTGTAAACACCATATCAATAATGCGGTCCACTTTCTAAACGTCTTTCGTAACCTAGCTTCCATGTTGCTGTTTTGTCTGTTCATGTTACTTTTACTCAACTGTACCAGCTCCAGAATAACATCATCATAAATATTTTAACACCCCAATGAAACTTACAGTAAAATATAACATTTATTTCTGTGAATATACTCTGTAATCTAAAAGTATCATTTTCTAAGCAGTCATGAGGGGAGCATGAGGGGTCATCTGCTGTTGCCTTGGTGATCGGTCTTCCGTAATTGGGGGTGGACTACAAACACACGTGACTCGTGTGTTTGACTCCTGGCACCTTTCCAAATGCTAACTCTCTATCACATGACTTCATGAGACATTGGCTCCACACTAATATCTGCTAAAGCATCTTCATTTGAAAAGAAGAATAATAAAAGCAACATGGCAAAACAAACCTATCCATCAATGGATTTCCACACTGTAGATAAGCAGCAAGAGAGACGTGACTAAACTCACTAAACTAACCACCTAAAGCAATTAGCCTCACAACAGTCTCTGAAATGCAAGATACCATAACCATTTGGAGTAATTTGGTGTATGTCTGTGTGTGTGTGTATGACCTTTGTTAAAGCGAAACAGGTTAACGAAGGAGCTGTAGGCCGAGCGGAGTGGTGGTTCATCCTGCTCCGGTGTCAGGGGCTTGAAGTGGGTCAGGTGGGACGGGCTGGTAGCTGACAGTGGCGGTTCTGTGCTCCAATCCAGAGTTGAGGAGGAGGAGGATTTGTCATCAGCAGCCATGTCACTGATCCTGGTTGAAAGAAGCCCAATGAGTGTGTTGCTTCATTTGAACTCTAAGACAGTGTTATAGCCTTCCTTTCAACAGATATATCGGGAGCAGGGAGTCAGGTGAAATCTGAAGGTTGCCATTTCGATTCCCGGCCGTGCAAAATGACGTTGTGTCCTTAGGCAAGGCACTTCCCCCTGCTTGCCTCGGGGGAATGTCCCTGTACTTACTGTAAGTCGCTCTGGATAAGAGCATCTGCTAAATGTAAATATCAATAAATGTATAAATAAACACTGGCCGTGCCCTAAATATATAACCATGAATATATAGGCCATCTATGTAATCACTTTTAAAAAAGTGGCTGAACACCACTTGGCACAAATACAAATTCTTACAAGCAAAATATTCTGGTTGGCCTGATTTATCTACCATCATGCTCATATGTCAGCCGCTGAGCTACTGAGTTTCTGTTACTTTCCTTAAGCCCTACCTGATCAGTAACCACCATGATCATTTTGTGAATCCAAGTTCATAATCTGTTCTTGAATAAAAATCATGCTGGAACAGCAATCCTTTTTAATGACAAATCACATATTGAAACAATAGGCTTGGTTATTATATATTCTCCAACATATCTATATTTTGTAACTGGACCCACTGGCACATAGTTCACAGGCTTACTGTTAATGGAGGCACATGATTCTACTCACCGTAACCCTGCTCAGTACTAGAGAAATGTGCAACCCAGCATCAATTGCTAAAGGGATATGCCCACACTTAACGGAAACCTCACTCATTGGTACTGAAATAATAGGAAACTGAGAAAACTGTGCTGAGTGTGCTCTTTCAGTCACTGCATTAATGTTTCCTGAACCTCACATTCTTGAATTGAAAGTTGAGTTGTTGTGAAAAAAAGAAGAAAAGCAGACAATTTTGCATGTCTTGTCATAATCAACTGTTTACAACAAAACCTGTCTTGGCACAAAACCCACAGCCGGCTTAAACATGCAGTGTCAATTCAGACAGCAAGCAAGACAGTCTAAAAGATCTATGCAAGTAGCAAGCTAAATTGTGTCTGGACAAACTTACCCTTTGACATGTATTACTGGCACTTTAGCTAGCTTCTGCTGCTCTGCATGTCACAACTCCAGTTTCTAAGCTTTTAGTTCTAATAATTCTACAGTCAGAGGTGGAGTCGCGGTAGAGGAAAATGACAACATCAGATGCAGCATCACTATTTCTGACTATCATGTGACACCGCAGGCCCTGTAACTTGTGATAGACACCCCTACAAGTACAAAATGTCTCAAACGATTTATACTTCTTTGTTAGCTAACGCTAGCTATGCCGGAAAACAAATCACTGTGTGGTCACTGTACTTGGGCCATGAACAGCTAAACATGCTAGTTAGAGCTAGCTGTCTAGCTAAAAAAAAATTGTACTTTAATGCGTGAAAGGGTACAGTAGCATTGGCTACGAGTGTTTTAGATACTTGCTAGAAGTTGATAGTAATTTATTTCTCCAACATTTTTTGAAAAGAGCAATATATTACCCGCCCTCGCTGTCAAACCAACTGTCAACAACTAGACAGCTAGTATAGTAGCTAACTCCTCACACTAGCTACAGTATATTGTAGAGTCAACAGAAGCTGATTGGCTAGTATGGCGTTAGCTTGCAAGTTAGCTAGCGAATAACAACAGCAGGCCTGTTGCAACTGAGTACATGTGAATGCACACACGTAATTGAAATGAACTTGTCAATGAAATTGATCATTCACCTGTATTATTCTCTTCTTAGTCATCACAGTATGAATCACTTTGATAAAACAGGTCCGGAGTCGGCTGTTTGCATGAAATAGCAAGCTGCATTGGTACCAAATGAAGCAGGCAGACGAAATGAGCAAAGAGCAGGTCGATCGAACTGTCTGTTGCGATCACATGATGAGCCAGCAACCATCAACTACCTAAATATCTATCATTATCGACGAGTTCAAGACATGTAGAGAAATATTGTTGAATTAAAGTAAGTTTGACAGCATAGTTGTATATTCTGATACGCACATAATCAGTTCTACCAGTTTCTGGTAATTATATAGATGTTGATTTTACAGTGTCGTTGGTTGTCTATGTATCATACCATAAATGTATGTTTTAGATTTACTGTACCTGGATTTTCTGTTGATGGTCAGCACCCATGAGCGCAAAGAAGAGTCCATACATTAACTACAGTAAATGGCGAGAAAACGTCTCAAAAGCAACCTGTCATGAGTCACCCGATTATGATAGAGCATGTGAAAGTGATGGTTATGCAAATACTAATATCCTGTTTTGACATTTCGATTGGAGTCAAAGTTTCAAGAACGCATATCTGACGGTTGTGAGTGTATGACAGGTTTTATGTTTGTGCACTTTATTGCACAAACATATAATATAATATAATACATAATTTAGGGTGATCAAAGACTGAAGATCAGGGCCGCATCCGTCAAATTACCCTTGAAACCAAACCGAATACTACCACCCATCCTGTAATCCTACATCACATATTTAAATTTAATTTGGTACGTCAAGATACAGTACACCTACGCCCAAAATCCCATGGATACTTTCTACCTCTAATAGTATTTCTCATCAGGCAAGACAGCTTGATGCACACAGGTAATTGTTTTTTTGAGATATATTATTTATGAATAATAAACAAATATATTGAATTAAACATAATTTGGAAGTAATTATTAGAACAGAAATAGACCCTTGCCCACGTTGCACGTTCGGCACAGACCGCTCTACGGTGATTGGCTATCATGTTGCTCAGGTACGCCTCCAAATTTTAACAGGAAACGGCGGGTGATTCTGTTTTTGTTTGAGTTGAAGCACGGATTTAAAACATACAATAGATGGCAAATTGATATCATCCTTTAGTACGACTGCTGTAACATTTTGCCATTATAATCAGGGTATTTTAATCCAAGCTTTATGTAGAAAGCCATAATTGTTATAACGGTAAGTAACTTGGCAGTTACTAGCTAGTTGCTAGCTAGCCTAGCAAGATGCATGTTATTGGTAGGCCAGCTAGCGACCGTAGTACTACTGTCTGCACCGACTGTACAAATATCGTTGGCTAGCTATCTAGCTACGCAATTTAGGTAAGATTAGCTACTGTAGTGTAGTTTGCTTAATTTCGAGACTATTCACTCCAGACTATAATTCACATAAACGGTTATATGGACTAGCTGTACTATATAATGTATCATATATTATTTTAAGGAGACGAAGCACTGATGATGAACATTTGATAGATTATCAAAATTACAGGTTTTCAAACATGGAGGGCATGGCGGTACCGGGAAAGAAACTGATGTCCCTTAAAACATCAAAACAGACCTCGACAGTGGCATCCAAAATCAAGAATAAGATACTCAGTAAGATAAAGTTGTTTTATGATTTGAGAATGTAGCTATATTAGTTCATGTTTATGACATGCTGCGTGCATGATGTTTCATGGGCTGTATGCTTTCATCTTCAGATACCTCCTCATTCTTCAAGGTCTCTTTGAAAACCAATAACAAAGCCCTGGCCCTTGCCTTAGTGGCTCAAAAAGAGAAGAGCAGACAAATGGAAGTGGAGAATGTGCATCTACAAAAACAAAATGAAGCTCTCTACTTTGATCTAGCAGTAAGGAGGCACAAGCACAAGAAACTGGTGGGTTACACTTACCAAGTCACACCATTTTTACATTGAGCTAAGTCAAACATTGAGCTAGTAATTGCAGCTGCTCTTTTTACAGGTCCTTATCTTGAAAGATTTACACCGCAGCACTCTGGATAACCTGGAAAAGGCACTCGACCTTTTTTCTGATTATGATGTAAGATTTTTTGTTTTGTCTAATGTTGTTTATCATTGCATTAGAAAAAGTCAGCTCATGTTGTCACTTTACATAATAATATTTAAAATAAATTTAATTTGAATTTTCTTCACTTAGGCTGTCCCTGAACCATCTAATGACCTTATTACCCCTGAGGCTGAAGATGACAATCATCAGTTTCAGAGGTACTTATAGTTGGCAATGTACCCTACAGTATTTAGGAATGAAATAGCCTTATTGAGTATAGACGTTTTTCTTTGTTTTCCCTGCAGTTGTTTAGATTTGTTGGCCTTTGAGCAAGCTGACAGAATGTGTTATAAACAGAGAATACGGTTTGCTATCTTTTACGATGCAATGTTTTATTATGTGTCTTAAGTGCTCTCCCCCTCAAATCTCTCCAGGGAAGCAGCTCATATTTCTCTCAAACCAGAGCAGTTGATTTCACCCTTAAAACAGACAAGCATAAACCATAAGCCTATTGTCAAGGAGAATGCCACATTCGTAAATCTCACTGGGACACAAAGCAAACCCACAGAGTTAAAGGTCAAAGGTAAGCTGAGTGGAGTTTTGACTCTACTTGCCATGAAGATGTCAGCTGATCCCAGAACACATATTTGTCATTGTTGGGTTGGTTACACTGTCACTGGTTGAATATTGTTTATCTTTCTGTTGGTTCTTATAGGCAAAGTATCTGAGACTGAAAGCCAGGCGGACAAGAGTTTATCAACTCAAGGAGGAATGCTGCACAAGTCCAGTAGCTTCAGGACCGAGGTAGAGAGGTGGTCACAGATCTTCTCAAACCCCGGACAAGACTCAAACCCAACCGTGTGCCTTGACAACCAAATGCCCTCAGTTGTGCGTACATCTGACAAACCACAGCCTCTTTCCATAATGGAGACATTAAGACCTGGGTATATGCCTGCTTTTATAAAGGAGACCACATTAGAACCTGCTAACATAGAAGTGAAGATCCCCCTTGACACAGAGATGGAAATGACTTTGGCTGACAGCATGGTTGAAATAGTCACTGTAGAGACCAAGCCCAAGAAAGCAAAGACAGATGGTGGCATCAAGCCCAGGAAGAAGATGAAAAAACTATTATCAAAAGATTCTGAAGAAGTAGAGAAAAAAATTGGAGTAAAAAAAAGTGATTCAGCTTGCGTAAAAGACAGTCTTGAGATGGGGACCTGTTTTAGTTCAGAGCTACCTCAGTCATGTTCTGAGACCCTGTCAACTTTTGACAACATATCAATCCGAGATGAGGAAGAACAGCAACAAGCTGTAACTAAAGTCTCAGCCCATGAGACTCAAACACTTGCTTCTCGTCGGAAAACTCACTTCACCTCCCGTATCCCTAAGCACGGTCGACTTGCTCATGATACTCAGAAAGCAACGCAGGAGAAGTCAAAACCGTTTGACCCCAGGAAAACGTTTGTAGTTTCTGTCCCAAGTAAGTCCCAAAACACTGTCTCACCATATGAAGATGATTTCTTTATGGACGGATGCTCTGAAAACAAAGACAGCGCAAAATGTGTAGACAAAGAAACAGAACATAAAGCATCAAAAGGTAAATGCCGAAAGACGTTTGAGGTGAAATCTCAGACTGACAACTGTATGAAAAAGAAAACCTTGGAAATCACAGTTTCCAATGAGGTGCTGTATCAGAGAAGCAAGAAAACACAGATCTTCCCTTTAGAAGTGGTCCATGATAAGCAGATGGTAGAGGATACGTGTGTAGATTTGGACCTACAGAGTGCCTGTGTGGACAACAATGATTCTCAGCCTGAATCCAAGGACACACATCGTTCTTCCTGTTTAAATGCCATTATTTCACACAGCACCAGACAGAAGAGCAAGAGACCTACAGACTCTGGCCAGACCAACAAAGGAAGATCAAGAGAGACATGTGTGATCTCAGTGCCTGGCGAAAACTCATTGCAAAATACTTGCTCTGATAAGCAGATGGGCACTCCTGGTACAATATATAGTTTTGCGGGTGATAAGTCTTACACAGCCAGGGATTCAAGCATAGCGGAGCATCTTCCTGTTACTGACCTAGACCTAAACCACTGTCGAGTCACTGGACGTGAAAACAAACAGCGTCCAGGTGGAGGAACACAGTCATCTTATAAACGTCCATTTAGGGCTACCGAGGAACCAGCTGAGGGTCTGGACAGCCAGCAAATGGATGTAATTCCTCCTTGTGAACCAGCTTCTGCCATTATAGTGCAAAATCCTAAGAAGGCCAGGAAAGAGAAGACTGGCAAATCTAAAATGAAGGTGTTTTTAGAGGGGATCTCGGTTAAGGAGAGGAAAAAGAAGGAAAGAAGCAGCACTCGTGGATCTTCATCCAGCCAGAATGAAGATAACAAAGGCATGGCATGTATAGAGTTAGCACTACCTCATACGGATACACTCGAATGCATGCCTGCAAGGGAAAAATCCGATATTTTACTCGTAAAATCACACAAAGAAACTATGAAGAGTGATCACATGGAGGAGTTGTCTTCAGTTAGTACCCAGAGTCTGAAGACGGAAAGGGATATGCAATGTAGCTCAAAGTCTCAAATCAACACAATGCACAAACCAAGATGCAGGGGCACGTATGTCATACCGTTCAGTAATATGGATTCCACTCCAAACGTTAACTCCAGGAGCCAAGAAGAAGAAGACGGGCTCTGTGTCAGTGAGGATGCAGTACATGAGAGCCTGATGGATCTGCTGGCGGATACACGCCCCCCGTGGGAAACTCTTGATTCTATAAGAACTGAGTATGAGCTGGACTGCCTTTACTCCAGCCCCTTAAAGATGGCCTCTCGCAGAGTTACTGTGTATGAAGAAGAGACTGCTCAAATCATTACGGAGCCATCTCCAGGTAGTATTTCTGCGCTGTTAATGTACATTTATGTTTCACTCAAGGAAAATATATAATGATTATATTATATATTTTTTTACATTTCTAGCAGGATGTGCCCTTAAGTCTGTGACCAATACTAACTGGATGGAAAATGAAAACACAGGAAGAACGAGGCGACGGGGTGCTGCTGTCAGTTACAAAGATCCTCCCATCAACTGGTGAGGACTGCTCTGCACATGCTCTAATCGCACACCTACAGAGAAAGATAATACCTGATTCGATTTTTAATTGATGTTTTCTGTCTTCTACAGCAAAATGAGGCGCGGAGATAAGTTTACAGACACAAAGTTCCTGAATTCTCCAATATTCAAAAACAAGAAGAAAAGGAAACAGAAGACAATTGAATGTGCTCCAGTTAATTAACTAATTTTTATTTTTTAACTCTCAGTTTTTATGCAGGTGTAAAATGCTAGATTTTTTTACTCTCGGTTTTATGCAGGTTTAAAATGCTTTAAAAAATATATAGCCAGTGAATACTTTTTATTGTCTGAAATATTAATAAATTGGTTGAAACCTAAAATAACAGTGTGATTTTTTTGTTGTGGACACATATGCATTAAACAAGCTCTCCTAAGAGGAATAGAAATATAATTTTTACCATTTACAGGTCATACTTAACTCACGGATAGGCTGTGTACTTCAGGCAGTGTGCTAGGTAATTTTCAGTCTAGTAAATAATTCAGTTAACATGCTCATCTGTACTTCTACCTCCAGACACATACACACAGAGCCTTAACAGGGGTTACCAGGAGCAGATTATCCTCTTTATTTGGGGAATTTGGAGTTTCATAGTCTTGCCTTTTCTTTTGCGGTGAGTAAAGATGATGTATTCATTCTATACAGAATGTTAGTGGTGTAGTTTCAATGTGTTACTAAGCAAAATTGCATAGCGACACTTCAACTATATTATTTAGAGTTGTCAGTAAATTCCAGCATTACTGTAAACTGAACCAACATTTTACTATGGCTTTACCAAACTTGAAAGCAATTTATGACATTAATTCTCAGTGTAGTCTTAACTTGAACACGGTACTGTGCTGCAATTACATAACTGGATCGCATTTCCTGGACTCGGAGTAGGGCTAGGAAGGTGTCAGGTTCAAGACAGGCCTGCACTCTGGTTTCCTTGTAAACGTATTCTGGCTATCAACAAAAGTGATCCATGATTATATATAAAAGGGCTGTTCTATCTACAGGAGGAGGACTCCTCCCTACATGTATAGCTTCTCCACCCTAAGATGGAGAAGAGGCAACTGAGAAAAGACATTGCAGCTCTTCTGTAAGCTTAATGTAATTTAAAATGATAACCAACTGCCTGTGCGGACACACACACACCTCAGAGCTACTTATATGTGTTTTTATAGGGGTGGATACATTGGCCAAAAACTCAGAGAGAAGGGCTTTGATCCCAAGGGGAAAGGATCGTCCACCATGCTAGATGACCTGGTAACAGTTTACCGCCATCCTGTTGGTTGTTTCATAACTCAAATCACCTTGTGCATTGGTGTTTGTCTGCAATAATCTTTATGTGACTGCTTCATCATTCAGGCCCATTATGACTTGGCTATAAGTGTTGCCCTTTGGTGGTTGGACAGAGAGGAGGGGACAGTTTTAATGGACAGGGACATCATGTGAGTTATTCTTTTTATTCTGTCTGGGCAGCTTTATGAATTTGATCTCCTCAAACAGAAGTTTAAAGACCTTTAGGGGACTTTTGTGGTTATCTACAGTGGAACGAGCAGCTCAGGACCTGACCCATACCCCAACCATCTGGAGAGAGAAGCCATGATCCTCTCCTCGTTTGCTGGCATGATCTTAGTAAGTGTAACCAAGTTGAATTGGTTAAACTCACTCAGTATAAACCTGCCTGCGCAGTATAAATATGCCCACCTTTGCAGCGTGGCTTGCTTTTTGCAATACTGATGACCTGACATAATTAGGCTGCTGAGTCAAAAGGCCAGTGTGGGACAGGTGGTGCGTTATAACCTCTATGATGTAATGCTGAAAGTACTTTCCCTCTGACCTTCACTCTTTCTCCACTGCTCCAGGATAGCCTGCCCGTGGGGGACATTCTAGCCATGTACAGCTGCAAACCTTCTGCCTCTTACCCCCATCAGCATTCTAAGGTAGACTGTGAGACAATGCACATGACCCCTTACACTAGTATACTGTACATACTAAATACTACTGATTTTAAACTACAGTGTTGACCATCATCTCAAGTGTATGTGTCTGTGTTGCTCTTGCTTTACAGAGCTCCATTGTTCACCCTTTCACCTTGTCCTACCATCCGTTTGCCATGTTGAGCTCCTACAAGGCCATAGATCATTCCAGAAAACACAGTAAGTTGGTTCCTGTCTGTGTTCCTACACTCTGGCAGGTGGTACTTTGTCACAGCTGTGCCTCTCTCCATCACTTTCCCTCTACCATCCTAATTTAGCCCAAAAGTTGAAGCGGTGGCTTTCTGAGAAGACTAAAGCAAGAGTTGCTACTGGGAGGAGGGCATCTGTGCCATCTTCTTCTTCCTCATCCACATCCAATTCCTTCTTCAGTGTGAGTGACAATACACCCATGGATGCTGGTTTATACAGAAGTCCATACAAAAGTGATACTACCATCTTGTCTTTCTTCATTTTCTTTATCTTACGATCAATTATCTATATCTATCTCTACAGGACAGCAGTGACTCTCTCAAAGGACAAACAGAGCATTATGATGGATCCAAAGAGTCCCTGCCTGACTGAAGACTGCAGTGCACTCTATTACTTCACCTGGGGGATGTAAATACTATTGACTTTTCATTGGTAACCACAAATAAAGTAATTATCCCCTTCCCTGCTACCAAGTTGTCCTAATTGCTTTGTGATGACCCCTAACATTCCATTTGATAAATATAATAATACATTTTCAACGCTTTAAAAACTATCGGGGTCTTCAAGGATTCATAACTATAGCTTCAAAGGAACAATTATTTCTGAATCCATGTGAATAGAAACATCAAAACATCAAATTGTTTGCGAACGATAAATGTGATACTGGATCCGGGGGTATTCCTGAATGTTCCAGTGCCCATCAATACTGTGGCACTTGCTGGAAGCTAAAATGTGACCAATGTAGCTGCCCTAGTGGAAATGAAAACAAGGGCTGCAAGACACTTGTGGACTTTCTGCTGACTCCACCACACATGCTGATTTAAATAACAACGCGGAGTGGTAGCTCTGTCCCTGGGGAAATGCATATAAAGATAAATGCTCATCATTGATTATAGCACAGCAAACAGATCGTCAAACAACAAACATGGGCAAGGTTGGTGTTTTAATACATTTTTATTTCAGTTGTAAACTAAATTCAATGTTTCATGCAATATGAATTACAACCAACTTCACACATCCTTTTGGTTTTATGTTCTGAAAAAAATGCATATTACTGTCAAATGTAAAGGCTGTTCAGATCTCACATGTCATTTATGGATGCATATGTCCTAAATCCCAAACTGTCATTCTTTGATCAGATTATCTTCTACGAGGATAGGAACTTTGGTGGCCGTCACCATGAATGCATGAGTGACTGTGCCGACTTGCAGTCCATGTTCAACCAATGCAAGTCGATCAGGGTGGAGAGTGGCATGTTCATGATCTACGATGGCCCCAACTACATGGGAAACCAGTACTTCATGAGGAGGGGCGAGTACCCTGACTACATGCGCATTATGGGAATGAATATTAGGTCCTGCCGTATGATTCCCATGGTGAGGATGTAAATATAATAACCTTCTTCTTGAGGCATTTTCTCCTCACACATTTGCCTCACAAACTTTTAGAACCCTTAAGTAACTTTCAGATTCATTCTCTGTCTCCACAGCACCGTGGCAACTACAAGATGAGACTGTATGATCGCTCTGATATGGGGGGTCAGATGATGGAGCTGAGCGACGACTGCCCCAATGTCCAAGACCGTTTCCGCATGTCCGACATCAACTCCTGCAACGTGATGGACGGCCACTGGCTGATGTACGACCAGCCCAACTACAAGGGCAGGCAGTACTACCTGAGGCCTGGAGAGTACAGGAAGTACAGCGACTGGGGAGGAGTGAGCTCCAGGGTTGGCTCCCTCAGACGCATCATGGATCTCTAAAGACAGAATGGTCCTGGTGAAATTTCTACTCTTTGCTTTTTTTCACACGCTGAATAAAATGATGTCGGTGCTCAGGTGTTTTCAGTTTTGTTCTTGCTCTCTCCGTCTAGAGGCCATGATCTCAGGTGTGGATGTGAGGCCTGACTTCCTCACACTACTTAGAGGGCTAAATAAAGCTATGGCAGCATTGAGACTGACCAGACAGGACTCCAGTGTTATCTATTATTCAGCTGGGTCCACTTGACTCCATACTCTCTCTTACACCATTCACTGTTTCCCTTCACCCCTTGTTTAAGATTGAGCAATGTGTGCAGTTCAAAGTAAAGACTAGATTAAGGTTTGTCCCTTTCAAAGGCATTCCAGGTAACAATGTGTTCTAGTACACTTCTACTGATCAAGTCTCTACTTCCAGTGTTGCTAGAGGCCAGGCTTTCAGGATCTCTCTTCTACCAGCAGAGGGCAGGGCAACTCAGAGGCTGAATACTGTGTGAAAAGAGTCTTCAGGGGCTTACTGAAAAAACGAAATTGCAAAATAGGGGTACCACTTGACAGCTTTGAGACAGCAAATACATTCTTAAATTTGGCTTAACTGCACCGATACTTTAAGTTCCCTGTGAGATTAAACCATAGAGTGATGATTCAAATATAATTGAGAGAAATCCAATAACATTACACCGAGAATGCAGAAGGGGTTAGTATGTGTAGTCTGATATTGATCCCAATATCAGAGTATTTACGTGTTTTCAATATAAATAGTATTTCAATATAGACAACTGTACATGTATGTTTTTTTCTCTGAACATTTCCATTTTTTGTTTTAGTTTGAGTTAACTACCAAATATACTGAAAGATATATGAAGCTACAAACTTAAAGTATAACTTACCAGCAACCAAGCACCTCACACATGTTCTCTGTTCCTCCCAAACCTTAACTCTACCACTTCAGGATGGCACAATGACACAAGTACAAACTACCACTGGGTATTACAATATCAATGGCATGTGCAGAGTCTGCACTTCAAATCCTCTATATATATGTGACAGGCGTTGTCTTCAAAGAGCTGGACACACCATACAGGCACGGCAAGGCATGATGCATTCAACTACCATGGGAAAGGTAAACATTAGCACCATAGCTAAATGGGAGGCCAACTTAGGTTGGGGCCAATGGACACATTTCCAAAGGTCGTACTTTCTATTAGGTTGCCCTTATACCTGTGTAGTGAGGCAATCATTTATATTGTACAGACATATATGGGGGACCAGGTACAAGATAAGGAATGGTTTAAATTAAGACTTCCTGTGTTACATAATTCCTTCATATAATGTGAAGTAAACCTTGTTTGAGCCATTAGTAGCAATCTCTGTTCCAATAACCTTGTAGGGAAGGAGTTATTCTGTGTCGGGCTAGTCACTAAAGTGAGAGTTACAGGGTTAGACAAGGCATTAAAATAAGTCATGTTCATAGAAATAACATACACTACTACTGGAACTCTATTATCTAGATCACATTTTACGAAGAGAGGAACTTCAAGGGCCGCCATTTTGAATGCAGCAAGGACTGTGAGGACTTGCTTTGCCACTTGAACTGCTGCAATTCTATCAGGGTGGACAGCGGGTGTTTCATGGTGTACGAGAATCCCAACTTCTCAGGCCACCAGTACTTCCTGAGTCGAGGCGAGTACACTGACTACCATTGCTGGATGGCTGTAAATGACTGTATCAGCTCATGCCGCGTCATTCCCATGATGAGCTCTGCTTCAAATGAAAAGGTTAGTGAGACATTCGTACTATGCGGAGAGACTAGGTAAAAAATTGTTAATTCCAGTCCATGGTTCCCAATGGTCCTGCAAATATTTGACGAATATCACACTTTTACAACAAGTGTGGGGTCAGATGGCTGAGCGGTTACCAATCAGAAGGTTGCCAGTTCGATTCCCGGCTGGCCAAATGACGTTGTTTCCTTGGGCAAGGCACTTCACCCTACTTGCCACAGGGGAATGTCCCTGTACTTACTGTAAGTCGCTCTGGATAAGAGCGTCTGCTAAATGACTAAATGTAAAATGTAAATGTAATGTGTGGCAACAAAGGACGGAAACTCAAAGGTCACTCTGACGAAACACATTTCCATTGGTTTGCACCAATTACCATAGCTTTCCTTTTTCTCACAGGATTCTGGGTCATTTAACATACGTCTCTACGAGAGATTAGAGTTTGGAGGTCAGATGATGGACCTCGCGGATGACTGTCCCAGCGTCATGGACCGTTTCCACATGAATGACATCTTCTCCTGCAATGTTACCAAAGGAAATTGGCTGTTCTATGAGCACCCCGACTACAGGGGCAGGATGTACCTCATTAGGCCCGGGGAGTACAAGAGGTTCAGCGAATGGGGGGGCACAAGTGCCAGAGTGGGTTCCATTCGCCGCATCACAGACTTCTAAAGCGATCCAAGGACTCTAAGGAGAGCTTGTATGGTATAAAACTGACAGTGGGACTGTAACTATTTGAGCATCAACCACCATTCTGTACATTACAGTTAATCTCTACGATACTGTACATGAGACACTCTCAGAAAGGTTAGAATATATAATGCTCTGGTTTTAATAAACTTTTGACAAAGACGTAGTTTCTTTGTTGATCAGACATTTTAGACGTTTTTTTAAAAGATCAGCCAGTCTACAATCTCATTCTTGAATGTGATCTGAGAGGAAAAGAAAATAACTTTGGTGACACCTGTTTTCATCTCGTAGTTGATGTTATATCGACTAATGAGATGTAATATACATGTCTTCCGTGGACTCCTGTGGTTCCTCCAGTCCCCACCGAGAGAGGAGTTCCAGGCCTACATACCAGAGCAAGGTTCAGGACAGCACCATTTTTCTTAAATTAAATTGTGTTTAATGAAACCATCTTTCCAGCCTATTACTTGATGATTAAGCAAAATTGCAATTGTTATTCTATTTAAAGGCCATGCATTTCATCTACCTTATGGTAAACAGACATGGTAAAAGGCAGTCCATAGATGGATTTTTGTTAAGAAAAGCAAGATTGTTACAGTTAAAGTGTGACCTGAGTACTTACTAATGTTAACATTATTTAGATTCAATATTTCTTTGGGAGATTCAAGATAGCTTATATTTATTTTCATATTTGAATTTTTTTGTGATAATTCTGTTGTGAATTCGTCTTTCACTTTACTGTAAAGTATAATATTGTTTACTTTACTGTTTGACATAATACATTGTATGGTGAAGTCTATGGCCCATTGGGAGTCTGTGTGGCTACTGTAATGAGCATAGTGTTGATACCAATAATTGTTGCTGATGCCAGGCTGGGTGTTGTGTCAGTCTTGTGTACAGTAGCATTTTAAAGGGAATTGTGATGAACATGGGGAAAGAACAATTAGTCATTACACACTACTGTCCATCTTTTTACATCCAGCCCCCCACCTCTGAATCATCGTCACTATGAGAGGGATATATTTGAATGACAATACTTTATGCTGCGCAATCACACAGCTGCTCTTTCTGTCTTTTTTTTAATAAAGGACAGTGGCGTGGCTGGGAAAACAGCATTGAGCAGTTATCCATCCTGATGCCAACATGACCATTGGGAAGGTAAGGTACCAAGTATTTGCCTTACACTTTTTTACACATTTAACTACTCCATAGCATTGGACACATCAAGGCAAGCATTTGGCATAGATTTAAAAAAAATCATTATCAGCTTGCACTCCTACAGGCTAACAGTATTTGAGAGACAATGTTGCGTGTTCCTGTGCCTTCAGATCATCTTCTACGAGGACAAGAACTTCCAGGGTCGCTCTCATGAGTGCACCAGTGATTGTGCCGACCTGCACTCCTACTTCAACCGTTGTAACTCTCTTAGAGTGGAGAATGGCTGCTTCATGGTGTATGAGCGTCCCAACTACATGGGGAACCAGTACTTTGTGAGGAGGGGAGAGTACTCCGACAACCAGCGGATGATTGGCATCAACGACTGCATCAGATCCTGTCGTATGATCCCCATGGTAAGGCAGTAGGATCCTGAACGATAGAGGTTCAGATAAATTTGTGCATGTGGCAAGACATGCAGTATGCGATCATTGAGCACTGTACAGTAGAATTCTTAGGAATGAAGGCAAGATGCATCAACTGTTGCATTTGCTATGTATCAGACAGCTAATTAGCCATTACAACATAATCTATCTATCTATCTATCTATCCAGATAACCACCATACAATCTCTAGACGTACAATCTCTGTAACGATTTCTTCTTATGCCACTGAAGATGTTAAATCTGGAAAGTTAGTGACTGTGACTCTGTTTGTGTGCAGCACCGTGGCAACTACAAGATGAGACTGTATGATCGCTCTGATATGGGGGGTCAGATGATGGAGCTGAGCGACGACTGCCCCAATGTCCAAGACCGTTTCCGCATGTCCGACATCAACTCCTGCAACGTGATGGACGGCCACTGGCTGATGTACGACCAGCCCAACTACAAGGGCAGGCAGTACTACCTGAGGCCTGGAGAGTACAGGAAGTACAGCGACTGGGGAGGAGTGAGCTCCAGGGTTGGCTCCCTCAGAAGAATCACTGACTTCAACTAGGGTCTAGTTTTTCATCAACTGTCACTCTGTCCAAAATAAACCTTGATTGATAAACCAAATGTTATCTGGTTAGCGTTGGACTCATTCCTACTGTATCTACTGTATTTTTACTAACACACTGTGGAACCCATCAATTGGAAATATAATTATAGGCGAATGATGTGCAGAGAAATGACCTCAAGAAAAACACAATGGATAATTGTATTAATGCAAAGAATAGAAGTACAACAACCATGCCAGCGTAGCAGATTACTCCCTCTACAAGGAAATCATGTAGACACCTTTTAGATCGAGTACTCAGAGTATTGCTAAATAATTTGGTCTGATAAGATTGACTTTGCTCCATTTGTAAATATTTTGGTCAAAATATTACAAACTACATTTTACAAGTTGAGTAATTCTCTTCAATCATGATCAAATGTCATCTTAAGTTTCAGTTTTTCCAGAGATGCCAGTCACAAAGAGATATTGAAACTGTTAAATTCCACTGTATTTACGCCTGTCACAGGCAAAAGAATGTAGCCTCTATTGCTCATAGTTAGTTCTCTTACTGTCTAGCTAATCTTCCTAAACACTGCTTTGGCCTATCAAGCAAACAAAACAAGGGTTGATCTCCCCTGTTCAGTGCCCCAGTGGGATAAGCCTACTGTATTGAATGTATCCATATCATGATTGTCAAAGAGACAAACAGTCTGCAATACTGCTGCGCTGGTTGGAGAATGGCATCTGTTTAAGGTCAAGAATTTGAACTAATTTCTCTGTACTGTATCACGGTATCTGTACAACCTACAGTGCAATATGTACAGTATAGTCTGTCTGTCTTCTACATAGTTGGTCACACTAGCTCTCTTTACATTAATGTGGGATTCTCAGAACCACCACACATGTTAACTGGCTCAAAGTACCAAGCACAAAACATGTTACAAGCCAGATGAACAAATAATATTTAATTACTTTTATCTTCCATTCGGCATGACTTTATGTGCTCACTTCAATTGTACAGGTAAGGGTCACGCAGAAAGGTCCACAGTGAGAGTAAGTGAATTTCCAAAAACATTTTCTTCAAAAGAAAAGTTACAGATCCAACTTGATGATTGAAATAACTGCTTTTTAAAAACTTTATGGTGTAACCAATTGTTGTCTAATTAAATTATTAACTGGTGTCTCATTGTCCATACTGTAAATGACACAATGATTTGATATATACTTTACAGTCCTACTGAGATACTATGGAAGCTTGGAGTGCCGGCTTTGCTTGGAAACTTTGACCCTGTCCGAAAGATCCAGTGGATCTTTAGGCCTATAGAAAATGGAGATGAACAATCTCACACACTGAATAGGTGGTGATAACAACAATATGGAATACTCTAATAGTCCACAAACACAACATCTGGCACTACAGACATATAGAAGCTATTTTACGGTAACATTCATTTTCATTGTTTAAGACTAATGGATTTGTATTGTATGCAATCTGGTAGTGTAAGGATATTCAGGGCTGTTCATTATAAATATAATACTAAAACTTCACTTCAGAGTTTCCAGGATGCTTTTTTGGGGTGGGGCCTGAGGACCCTGAGCACTTGAGGTGACAGAAAAAAACGATAAGAAATGCAGCCTTTCTTAATAGTTGGACCATAAGGACTGTGGACAACAGCAAAGCCCAAATCTCAGACGTCATCACTAACATGACCCTATTGTGGAAATGTGAGTATGAAGGCAACTAAATTGTACAGTATCTAATATAGCCTGCACATTTCATGATATAGCTTAGAGAGCCTACCACCTATTCAAAACCTTGAAGAACTCTGAAGAATCAAGACGTATTAAACGGAGTCTCAAGGACTCATTTAGTTAAGTTCACTTTCTAAAGAGCTGCATGTTGCTTAGGGATGGAAGCAAGAGGTAGGATTTATAAACTCTCCTTGGAGCATTATGAAATATCAAAGTGGTAGTGTCAGCAGCTATAGAGTGAATATCTCATACGGTTTTATGCTGTATGTTGTGATATATGCCACATAGATCCACATGCCATGTAAATATCATATGGAAATACATGTGTCCAGTGTAGAGCTTTTCTGACAGACCTTATTTGCATACAGTGGGTAGCTAATTTGTACAGGTGGGCAGGATGAATGGCTAGCTCCTCTGTTACGCAACATATTTAATGCTAAAGGGATGTTCCATATTGTTCTGTTCCTATTGTACATTGGACGTGTGGATACCATACTAGTCTTTTCCTTTGTATATGCCTGTCAAAACACCAAACCAGTAATTATTTATCCTTTTCTCAAATACAAATCCATATTTCTAACCCAATGTTGTGCTCTGACAAAAAGGTAAACATGTGCCACTACCCTCATTTATAACTATGTGAGCATTTGAATAACAATACTTTGTTTGTCAAGAGGTAGTATAAAAAGCTCTGAAAACATGTGGAATCTCTCCAACGGAGACCATGGGCAAGGTAGGACATTTTTTCCTCTCTGGTAAAATGAACTGTTAAATCTGCCTCCATAATGTTTGTACTTTCAGTCCTATTTCATCTGATGTTTGTTCAGCGTTACGCCCCAATTTAAAATGAAAGTTTAAAGTGAAACGATTGGGTACTCATTCTTGCTTCTCTTGATAGATTACATTTTACGAGGACAGAAACTTTCAAGGTCGCAGTTATGAGTGCGGTAACGACTGCACAGACCTACACTCCTACTTCAGCCGCTGCAACTCCATCAGGGTGGAGAGTGGCTGCTTCATGATCTATGAGCGCCCCAACTACATGGGCCACCAGTACTTCATGAGGAGGGGCGAGTATCCTGACTATCAGAGATGGATGGGGTTCAGCAGCTGCATCAGGTCTTGTCGTATGATACCAATGGTGAGCACTCATCTTGAATCAAGTTTCTATAGACGCAAATGTATATCAGATGTTTTATAGATATCTGATACATCAGAAGTTTCACCATACAATAAGAAAGTTTCACCATGTAAAATATGAATTTGGCACAAAAACCCCAGTGTGAAATCTTAACACTATCCTTGATTTTGGATTTTGTTACAAAATGTTCTTGTGTCTACTGTGTCTACTGTAAGGAACTCTGGACAAATTTTGACTGATCCTCTTGATTGGTTTCACAGTATCGGGGTTCTTATAGGATGCGAATCTATGAGAAGGCTGACTTCAGTGGTCACATGATGGAGTTCATGGATGACTGCCCCTGTGTGTCTGATCGTTTCCACCACCGCCATGTCTACTCCTGTAATATCATGAACGGCAACTGGATCTTTTATGAGTATCCCAACTACAGAGGCAGACAGTACTTCCTGAGGGCTGGGGAGTACAGAAGATACCGAGAGTGGTGTGCCACCTGTGCCATAGTTGGGTCCTTCAGAAGGGTCACAGATTTTTAACCATTCTGCTCATATTTTCTGTAAATACCTGCTATGTAATGATTAAAGATATTTAATTTTTAAACATTTGTTTGGCATTGATTTTCTATTGACTGAATTGAAAATGAATTTACATGCTTTTAAATAAAGATTGAAAAAAGGGTTGTAACATGTTAGATTTTCATTGAGGACATAAACTTGATCAGTTATCACAACTGATAACCAATAATGCTGTAGCTCTGGATGTAGTGGTATAGTCCTGAACAACACTTACTAGATCATTGATGATATCTTTAAATCTCAATGTTTTGCTATGGCAACGGCCAAATGAAAAGACGACAAAGCACTCATTGTATAATATTTAAAGCCCTCTGTCTCAGGAATCTTCAGACACATATAAACTCTAAGAATATAATATTACATAAAAAAAATAGTGAGAGGCATGAAAGGTGGATATAATTGTTTGATGCTTTGTAACTCACGTCATTAAAGATGCTGAAATTGTTGTTCATTAGATGATAACTCTATTTGTTGAATCATGGGTGTTGAGAGAATTTCCTTTCCGGGAAATTATTTCCTCAGGAAGAAGTAGTTAGTTATCATTCATCTAATAAAAAATCTCAAGTAACAATACATTTTATTGAGATGAGATTTCAAGAGGAGAGTATGAAATAAACTCTATTGTGGTGTCGAACAATGTGATTAGTTCACACTTCACAATGAACCCAAAATGATACACTACCAAAACAACAAAGAACAAAAAAAAGATATCTTTGACCACTACAAAATACTATGAAAAGCTAAAATATTATAAAAACAAGATGTTTGAGCTTTCCAGAAAAGGCACTTGAGTCAAGTATTAATAGTTTATTTTCAATTCAATGAACCAAGAAGATTTCTCTAGACCACATTACACAGTTAATACAGCAGGGGGAATTTATTAGAATGAACTTTAAAGCTTCACACAATTCTTTTTTTTGTTAAGTGTTGACTGTCTTTTGTTCAGTGTGTATGCAATATGTAATTGCATTGCATAAATCATTTTAGTTAAAGTTGGTTAGTACATTTATAAATCAACATTACTGAAAGGGTAATCAAGTTAAGTAATGACAATTTTACTAAATCTGCGACTGACTTTACTACTACTATTAATCTGGTATATTTCTCATAAGCTTGTATGTGTTCTCAACATGAGTTGTGAGTGTGTAGATTGATCTCTTCTCACACCCTGTCAATCTGTGACTGCCAGACCATATGCAAAGAACATTCTAACTGATTAAAGTACACAAAGGTAATGCTTGTAATGTAACCGACAAAACATGTCATTGCTGCCAGAAATGTATGGATGAAAACCATTGTTACAGTTTATAGACCACGTTCAGCAAAAGCCACACTGCAAATTCATCAACTTTGGACATTTGAATAACAACACAACATGGCCCCCAGTTTTTTGTATAAAATGACCCCAGAATGATGGATTGGAGAGCAAGCAAGCTGAACCACCACCAAACTACCATCATGGGAAAGGTAATGGCATTTGACTTACATGTATAACATTTATACTTACTGTATAACATATGATGTTATACATATATAATGTAAATTAATTTGTAAAGGTTTGCAAGATACATGATAAATAAAGACTAGAAGTTGTGTCACATTTATAAGCAAAGTCTAAAGAACAACAGTCACACCTTTGTATATGAGTGCTGGTTGGTTTAAAAAGGCTGATAACATTCCGAAATGTCTGTCCTTTTCACCGTACAGATTGTCTTCTACGAGGATCGTAACTTCCAGGGTCGCTCCTATGAGTGCATGAGCGACTGTTCCGACATGTCCTCCTACATCAACCACTGCCAGTCTTGCAGGGTGGACAGCGGCTGCTTCATGGTGTACGAGCGCCCCAACTACATGGGTCAGCAGTTCTTCATGAGGAGGGGAGAGTACAACGACATGCAGCGCATGATGAGCATGGGCATGATGTTTGACAACATCCGCTCCTGTAGGATGATCTCCCATGTAAGAGACTCTTTTTCGTTTTTTTCCCGTTTTTCTTTGTCCAAGAAAGCCTCATAATACATCCATAGTTCAATGCATAGACTTTTAAACCTCAGTAAGAATTGAATAAAACACTTTGGTGTTGCTTAGGTCCTGCTCCAGTTACTGAGCCAAACAAGACAACCTAACAGAAGCATCGTGAAAGCTTTTGGAAATGTTTTATTCAAATGTGGACATTTTTTAACTGTATTACAGCATAGATGATCCTACAGGATGTAGGAAATGTTTCTTTTCTCCCTTTGGACCAGAGGAACTTGAGGAAATTAAGAATTATGTTTCAATTCTATCTAACAGCACAGAGGCTCATTCAGGATGAGGATCTACGAGAGGGAGAACTTCGGAGGCCAGATGCACGAGCTGATGGACGACTGTGACTCCGTCATGGATCGTCACCGCATGTCTGACTGCCAGTCCTGCAACGTCATGGAGGGCAACTGGCTGATGTACGAGCAGCCTCACTACAGAGGCAGGATGATGTACATGAGGCCTGGAGAGTACAAGAGCTTCAGAGAGATGGGCATGGGCATGGGATGGGGAGGCATGAAGTTCATGAGCATGAGGCGTATCACTGATATGTGCTAAATGTTTGATTAACTGAAATAAAATCTGATTTATAATTAAAATATTGAAATCCTCAAAATGATTTGCAGCATTTCTTCAATTTAACATTTTTCAGAAATTCATGAGCTGGACAACGATGTATGTTTTACAAATGTCTGCTTGAGTTAAATACAATTTAGGGCAAGTATTTCTTATTTGATAGTCAACATCTCCATGACATTCACAAGTAGAAAAACCTGGGACGTGTTCCATTTTTCAAAAAAGGAACATAGAGTTGCACAATACAAAATTGTTTACTTTGTTTCCTGATTTTTCAACAAAACAAAATCTTAACACATCTTTAACACGTCAACCTCTTTTCAGCTGCTGGATACCTTGTAGAAATACAGTCTGGAGCAGAGGCAGTCAACAACCACTGTTAGTTTTGAAAAGGATTTTGATAGAGAAACCCAAAATTAGTTTTTATAATGTTCATCTCAAGACAGGTGCATAAGGGATATTGTGAGTTAATTGTGTGTTGAGGTGATATATAAATACAGGATCTCCCTTAAATACAGAGTGATTATTCAACAAGTAAACTCCAAGTAGAACAATAAGACTTTATTCCATCTCAATATAAGTAATTTTTAAGCTTTATTTATTGATAGGAAAGTTAGAGTGTCAGGAAAGCAGGGAAGCCATGCAGAAAATTGCTTTTCAGATTCAAATGAGACATGAGGCTTAAACGTTATGACTTGGTTTGTAGAACTGAATACTTACATAAAACAACAAACATTCTGATTTAAAAAAGTCAGTAAAACACCCAGCAAGGTTCCAACAAGCACATACTGTATTCAAACATATCATGTTTGGTCTCGTCATATCTACAACCTGGGCCTCTGACCCTTCTTCCACAGGGAAGCTGCTGATGCTCAACTATAAAATATGAGTCACTAACTGTCCTATTAGCATGCTTTGCGGTAGCCTGTTCTTAAGTGGATTGCAGGGATGGATTCTGTCTTACCCCTAAAACTTTTCAAGCAATCTGCCTTAGTCATGCCAGTTTGGACTTGGTCCGATTGAGGATTGAAGCCTGCAACACATATTGATGCAGAGATTTATTTTTGATGCTCTTTGTTTTCAGGCATGGCTGTGTGTGATGAAGCATTTCATTGTGTTGTATACAGAGGGAAATTATGTACCTGAACAGAAGCTTACATTATGGAGAGATTCAGATGAACAGGTTCATTTGTTGGCTCGAACAGCTGTGATTGTCCCAGTAAATGACAGCATACTGTATGATGTTCAGTCCCATTCAGTTTGTACAGTTCATAAACTCAGACATGTATGTGTTCCTCTCGCAGGTGCTATTATTCTTTGAAGCAGACTACATAAAAGAATGTGTGGCGTGACAAAAGATCCCTCCAGCAAAACAACATGCCTCACCTTCCCCATTGTGTTAGCTAAATGTTGTCACACTGCAACCCTCACAGGCTAGCCAGGCTAGCCAGCCTGCCCTTTTATATCCACGAGCAATACAAACATTGTTATGTTAATCAATTGACTTTGGATGTCAGCCTTTTTGAAAAGAAAGCTTGGCTGCCAAATTACAAAAGATATGTTTCCGATGTCAGCAGCCAGATTAGCCAATTTGTCTCTTATACAAAAGCTCCAAAGATTAACTCCTGACATTCTGTACACATTTTTATCAAAGTAAACCCAACATCTAAGGTAATAGATTGACCTGCTTTTATGACCATACCATAGGAGTGGTACGTCTGTCTCAACCTCAGAAGATTATTCATTATAGTAACAGTGGATTGACAGTTCAGCTTGACAGTTAGTCAGGACATGCACAATTATAATCAGTTATTTCTAAAATGCACATTGCTATGCATTGCAAGATTTAAATAAAAGAAAACGACAAATCAACGAAACAACAACTACAGTTTAGACTCCTCTGTCTCGTGCTTTCCATATTGCTTCAGTGGTCAGGATTTGGAACAGATCCAGTCAACCCATGCCAGCGGTTCTTCTGACTCAATTGATCCTAAGCCAAGCACGATGCTACTGGTTGATCTTTCTGTCATGTGACAGACTTTTGTTGTTATTTTTCTGCCCTCTTCAGGTCATTGAAGAAGTAGCCCTACTATTTAATGAGACAAAAAAAAAACGTAATACCTAATCAACTTTATGAATATTGCTCACAACCTGATGTTTTTTTGGAGTAAAGTTGATCTTCATCAACTATTAGTGTTGCAAGAAACATCTCAGTTGCTAAAGAGGCAGACATAAAAAGTTTTATAAAAAAAGGTTATACATCTTATTTGAAGCTATATTTTAGATAATTATGCGGGTAAACATAGCACAAACTTGTTTACTTCATATTGTCATGATTAACATATTTATTTGAAAAAAGAAACCAAGTGCCAGATCAGTAAAGTGGAACTAACTTAATATTATTTATAAGAAAGTAATTTTATAGTATTTGCAGAGTAGACTTCACATCATTCTTTTACATCCTCTACTTTGCCCTAAACTCAAGATCTTTTCAAACATAAGTGATGCTGCCCCCACCTGGTTTGATTTGCAGTGAATTGCAAGAGGAAATGAGTCTCTGGTGACTGTATGCTATGTAGGCCTGATTTTCTCAAACCCGAAAAGTGCATGCTGAGTGCCAATAATGCAACAACAAAACACTGTCACTAAATTATAAAAAAATATATTTTAAAATGGTTTTACAAATTGCCACACCTGCTGTTCTCATGACCTCAGAAGAAAAAACAAACCTTTAGACGGTAGATATATGATTATTTATTTATTACAACTCTCATGTTCAGACATTGGAGCTCTAATAAGAGGAATCCATGATACGCTTCATGCTCATGAACTTCATATTGCTCATGCCCATTTCTCTGAAGCTCTTGTACTCTCCAGGCCTCATGTACATCTGCCTGCCTCTGTAGTGAGGCTGCTCGTACATCAGCCAGTGGCCATCCATGACGTTGCAGGACTGGCAGTCAGACATACGGTAACGATCCATCATGTTGTCACAGTCGTCCATCAGCTCGTGCATCTGGCCTCCAAAGTTCTCCCTCTCGTAGATCCTCATCCTGTAGTTTCCTTTGTACTGTGAAATGGATGTAGGAGAGATGCCCAGAATGTTAAACCATACTTTCCAAAGTTATGTCAATTAGTAACTTTAACACTTTTCTACCTAAATAAAATTGCTCACAATAGTAATTTGATAACTGTGAGATATTGCTGGAGCCTTTGGATTGAAAATGATCAGGTAAGATTTATTTACCATGGGAATCATCCGGCTGGACCTGATGCAATCGCTCATGCCCATACGCTGATAGTCAGAGTACTCTCCCCTCCTCACAAAGTACTGGTTTCCCATGTAGTTGGGGCGGTCATAGAGCATGAAGCAGCCACTCTCCACCCTGCAGGAGTGGCAGCGACTCAGGTAGGAGGACATGTCGGAACAGTCGCTGCTGGCCTCATAGGAGCGACCCTGGAAGTTCCTGTCCTCGTAGAAGATGATCTAAAAACACAAACACATTTAAATTAATTTACCCCAACATGCCGTTGCAATTACAATATAGTACAGTTCATGGTTTGTTTTTAACCCATGTCTGCTAATGCAGGCTTAAGTGGCATTAAATAATGCATGATGCGGTCCACACCTTGCCCATAGTCATTGTTACTGTCAATTTGGTCTCAGGGTTGCACAGTTTTCTGTATGTCCACCACTCTCTTTTATACCTGAGCCTACATCCAAAGAATACATGTCCCTATTGTCGAAACTCCTGACAGAGCAACATAGCACAGAGGCCCCACTGTACTGTACATTCAAAGTCACATTTAATGGGAGATTTTTTGCACCTGTTTGCATTTGAGAGGAGGGGCCCCATCTCTTTATTGTTTTAGTTTTAGAATAAAGATATGTTGGCATCTAGACTTTTCAGACAAATCAATAAAGTTGAATTTCAGGTTCTGGTTATCAATATTTCTTTATCAAAAAAAGAAGAATTGAGAGTGCCATTGTATTGTAAGGTATGCATTACCAAGGAGATTGTTTAATGTTCAAGGTTGTTTTATAATGACTATGAGCAGTCACCATCTTACAGTTAAAACCAAATGTAAGGACAAATGCTTAAGAAACCTAACCCCAAAAATACTTTCCAGGAGTCAATAACAAAAATCAGATTGTCCTGTTTGATTACATAATATGAAAGATGGATAAAAATGAGGCTTATCTGAGATGCAAATGCATGCATAACACCCCCCAAATGAATGCATAATCCTCGCCTGCTAGAGGGCAGTAGCTGTCCAGAATGACTTCCTGTGTGTATGTGAACTTCCTGCCCGGCATGTTTCATTCTCTCCATTGGGACCAATGAAGTCCTGCAGAGGACAAAATGTCACACTTTCTCTTTGCTCGGGGCTCAATCTCATCAACCCTGGTAATGACAGGCGGCTGTGCAGAGAAGAACACACCACACCCAGCTGCTTCCCCAGCTTGCATCAAATCTGAACTTCAATATGGCGGCCTACAAAGGACCACCCTCTCTACAATAATCTGCCCAATTCTCCTTAATGCTACTCTACTCAACACTTTTCTATTCTAACATGACTGGACCTGAACAATGAGATGATCAGACTACAGTGCAGCGATGTGACCAAGTGGATACAGACTGCTATCCATGTACCCAGCAGGGGCATCTCACTCGCCTGGTTCGGCCACACACGAGACAGAGGACACCTGACATTCTGGAGGGAAAACCCTAGTCTCGGAATTGATGGACTCTTATGCAATCCAATGTATTGGAAATTACATTGGATTTTTATTACAATTAAATGTAATGGAAATTACTTTTAGTATTATTTAAAAAAAATATTAACGAAATAACTCACTTCAAGGTGTTTTTTTCCCCTACACAAACCTAACCCAACTACTCAAACAAAACATGCAGTTCTTAGAAATCTCCTCAGCAATTGTTTTGACTGAAAAATGGGTTAGGGTTATGTTTAAGTCCTATCCATTTAAGCAATTCCCAAGAAACATGGACACAAAACTGAATAACTGAAATTGATTTAGATCTGCTCAGGAATAGCTGAAGTTGTGGCAGAATTTTAGAAGTTTTAGGCCAGAAATGATATATGTGAGCAATGTTAACTTTACACAACGGTTGTAGGATTGACATGAAGATAGTGTGGAAAAAGTTACAATTATTTGTATATTTTGTCACATGTTGATTTCTACTCTGTATGTCAGGAAGTATATATATTTTATTTCATCGACTTTCATTTTTACCAGGAAGGGCTTCCTGGCTTCTTTGAAAATCTATTTTTCAAAAGTGTCTTGGCCAAGATAGGAAACACCAAGTCAGTACATGTATTACTAATAGCGATTTTTCACTCATGAAAGTTGCATCTGAGGCTATTTCATTTGTTTTCATATATTTAATATAAATACCTGTTCAGGGTCAAAGCCATAGTATTCATATGACTAAATCTGGACATATTTTAAACCATGAATTAAGAGGTATGCAGAAGTATTGAGCAAAGTTTCGTTTTGTCAGAATTTAATGTTTTACGTTCTCTTTTTCTGGGAATCACATGTTCATAAATTTGCCCCCCAAATGTATTGGACATGTTACGTGGTTGTACTGTATTTAGTGTATACGGTATTATTGTGAGTGAAAGAGTACATTGTCAACCCCAAGCACACCATTTAAATCCCAGTGGTGCAAAATTATGAAGACATGTTGAAAGTATTACATTTTTTTAATTAACAAAAATCAATTGAGCCTTCAGATTTAGCAGGCATCTGTGATTCTTCTGATGGAGCTGAACCTCAATCCACTGTGTCCCATCTCCTTGAGGTTCCTGTACTCTCCAGGCCTCAGGTACATCATCCTGCCTCTGTAGTGGGGCTGCCCGTACATCAGCCAGTGACCATCTATCACGTTGCAGGAGTGACAGTCCTGCATACGGTAACGGTCCTTAATGGAGTCACAGTCGTTCATCAGCTCTGCCATCTGGCCTCCAAAGTTCTCCTTTTCATAGATCCTCATCCTGTAGGATCCCTGATGCTGTTGACAGAATAGTGCACATGGCCTCCTTTAGGATACGTTAAAGATACCTTAATATTGTGCGAGGTGTCCCTATAGTTCTTACCATTGGGATGGTACGGCTGGATCTGATGCAGTCATGGAATCCCATCATACGCATGTAGTCAGAGTACTTTCCCCTACTCACAAAGTACTGGTTTCCCATGTAGTTGGGGCGGTCATAGACCATGAAGCAGCCACTCTCCACCCTGCAGGAGTGGCAGCGACTCAGGTAGGAGGACATGTTAGGGCAGTCGCTGCTGGTCTCATAGGAGCGACCCTGGAAGTTCTTGTCCTCGTAGAAGATGATCTGAGAAACATGCTCTATCAGCCAATGCTAAGTGGAGTGCATGCCGGGAAAATATTCTTCACACAATGCATTGCAATCTGTTTTAGGAGGTTAAAGTGCCCAAAACTAAAGGTTTTAAAACTAGGAGTTTTCAGGCATTCCTAGATAACATTACTGAAAGTTTGCATTATTGAACACAATATCACAATATTATTATTATCAGATCATAAGACTCCTTTACAGTATATTCTGCTGATACAATTAAAAAAATGTACCTTTCCTTGCATGGTTAGAGTGGATTGAACAATGCGATAGATTCTGCATGCTGTCCACAGCCTATTTTATACCTGATGTGACATCTAGAGAATAGTTCCATTGTAGGACTGTCATGAGTCAGCTGCATGCAATGTTCGATCCCGCTTTTTGTCAGTGCAGATGAGAATGGGTTATTATGTACTGTTTCATGAGGGAAGATATGAGAATTTTCTGCCATAGAGAAAAGTTCAATGTTTCTAAAAAATCCTTGCCGAAATTGTGTGGTTGTATGTTATTTTATGAGCATATAGTATCAGAAATTGCTTTTTTGTTACAATAGTTGTAACAGTGTTTTGTTGTATTAACATTTAACTATAATTAAAATAAACATGTCATAATAATTTATCTGATATGTATGAATAAACATGTACTTTGTATAAATGAACATGTATTTAACATTTTCATTCAATGTTAGCAAAAGGTATTGAGTTTTGAATCTTATTTGGTATTATTCTTCCACTAACGTCCCAAACCTAAAATACTTTCCATACTATCGGATGTTTTATCAGTTTTGTCAGTTTGAAGCCCAGTAAGTAGAGTAAACAAAATGTAACGTTATCAATTATCAACCTATCTACAACAATGTAATTTACATTGTTGAAGATAGCAATTATTTTTGCAATTATTAAACTGTTACATGAATTACACATGGAAGTTTTTCTAAAAACGCGCTCATGTAAAATAAGTCATGCCAGCATTTTGTAATTATTTGGTGTTATTAGGTAGATTGACTGTAATGACTTTGGGCAAGCGTACACCTGTTGCAAGTTTAATCATTGTCCTGTTTACCATTAAATATGTTACTGATTTTAATAAGGTTTTTTGAGGGAATTGGAGAGCATTTTCTCACGTCGTTTTGCCCTTTAATTTGTGATATTTGATGTGTTTTGAATTAATAAAATGTGTAACAATGTTTACAATAATACTTTTAACAATACATTTGTTGTCAATACTATGGATTATTATTAGATTTATACCTTGATTATTTTTTATTTAACCAATGACGATAAGGAAATTAGGTTATACTACTAATTGTGATGATAAATAACAATGCCTTGAGAGATATTTATACAAACAATTAAGAAAAAGAACCCATTATGAAAGTAATATGGCACACTCCAACCTTTTATATTGTCAATCACATTTTTATTTTCAAACAAAGATATCTAGCACATATCCATGATACGTCTCATGCTCATGAACCTCATATTGCTCATGCCCATCTCTCTGAAGCTCCTGTACTCTCCAGGCCTCATGTACATCATCCTGCCTCTGTAGTGAGGCTGCTCGTACATCAGCCAGTGGCCCTCCATGACGTTGCAGGACTGGCAGTCAGACATGCGATGACGATCCATGATGGAGTCACAGTCGTCCATCAGCTCGTGCATCTGGCCTCCGAAGTTCTCCCTCTCGTAGATCCTCATCCTGAATGAGCCTCTGTGCTGTTAGATAGAATTGAAACATAATTCTTAATTTCCTCATAACACATTTTGTGTTAACTGTTGCAATGAGGCTATTTTGGATGTGATTGTTGTTATTTTTCTTTCCTCCTACCATGGGGATCATGCGGCAAGACCTAACACCATCAGTCATTCCCATCATGCGCTGATAGTCAGAGTACTCTCCCCTCCTCATGAAGTACTGGTTTCCCATGTAGTTGGGGTGGTCATAGACCATGAAGCAGCCACTCTCCACTCTGCAGGAGTGGCAGCGGCTCAGGTAGGAGGACATGTCAGGGCAGTCACTCATGCACTCATAGGAGCGACCCTGGAAGTTTCTATCCTCGTAGAAGATGACCTAAAACAAATAAAGAATGTGAATATCTTTTCAGGATTCATTCAACTATATACATTTTAAAAAGGGGAGTTTCACAATAATGCTTACCCTTCCCATGTTCATGCTAGTGGTGGTCATTTTACTGAACTACTGCTGTTGCTGCTGCTACTGCTGCACTGCTGTCCTATTTGCTTTATCCCTAACTTTTATACCTGACCAATCCTAAAGAATCAGCGACCGCTGCATTGTGAAAAGCCCTGACCCAGCAATACACTATAGAAGCCTACTGTATAGCACGCTGAAGTACCATGGTCATATTTCCACATGACCGGATCATTTGAAGATTTCAGACTTTTTTTCAATGGCTTATGTAAAATAAAGCCTCAACAAAGGGATACACAGGACATAGACAACATTGTATACTGTACATTGTTGCACAGTATTGTTTTAGGGGTACATTACATTTACATTTATGCATTTAGCAGACGCTTTTATCCAAAGCGACTTCCAAAAGAGAGTTTTACAAAAGTGCATAGGTCATTGATCATAATAATGTTCTTCTCCGAGATAGCCCCAAACATTGCTACCCGCAATGTCTATCTCGGTGAAGAACCATAACTACACATAATGTAGTTGAACAAGTTACAGTTAAACAATTTAACAACATGAACCTCAAAAGTGCAAGGGTGTACCTGCGGGAAAAAAGCAAGCAACAAATATATTACACAGCAAGAAGAAAAGTTTTAAGTCAGTTACAACTAACCAACAAGAGCAACAAGACTCTCAATAAGAGTCATTGTGATCCTGAAACGTCAGGTCCAGCCAATCATTCCTAAGTGCCGTTGTACTCCCGGAACAAGTGTGTCTTAAGCCTATTTTTGAAGGTGGGGAGACAGTCAGTGTCTCTGATGGAGGTGGGGAGTTGATTCCACCATTGGGGGGCCAGACAGGAGAAGAGCTTGTGTTGGGACCGGAAGCTCTTGAGCGTTGGGACCACCAGACGGTTGTCAGAAGAAGACCGTAGGTGGTGGGTGGGGGTGTAAGGCTGGAGGAGAGACTTGATGTAGTCGCGTGCAGTCCCGTTCACCGCTCGGAAGGTCAGTACCAGGGTCTTGAATCTGAATCTGGGTAATGCATGATACTGTAGGTGTGGTAGTAGTTGTATATCATTTCATCTCATAAATTCACATAGTTCTTAGCATAATTCTATCCAAGTTGATAATCTTTTTACATGAAAAGAGTCACTATGTAATTGTTTAATCTCTGATTTTAATCAATATTCAGGTCATCTCATGTTTACCTTTAGTGGCTATTTTGAATCTTTTTTATCCTGATTTATTTTATTAACAGTGTATAAGTCATAATAAGTCATAATCAAAAGATTGCAGATGTCAATACCTTTATTTTTTATTGATGCCAAATAAAATCACATGAAGGCATACTAGTTCAATAGAGTAGTTCATTAAAATGTAGACAGGTAACTTTAGGACCCAGGAACCTTGGCTGTTTTTCCGTTCTTGTGTTCTTGCGAACTCATTTGACCTTTTATGGCCCAAGTACGTTTCCAATCCAAAGAACCCAAGTCACCAAGAATGCCTACAATGCCTGGATGTGTTCTTGATCCGCCCCTTTTATCGAGGATGCATTGGTTGGTGACTTGGCCAGTGAGAATGCATCTGATATCCCACAAGTCGTTGCGAGATGCCAGGATACCTGGCACTGAACAATGACTAGTGCACACCAGAGCTATAGAATTATACACTGATGTGCCAAAACATTATGACCACTTGTCTAAATTGCGGCTGGTCCTCTGTGTGCCGTAAAAACAGTGCCGACCCACCAAGGCATGGCCTCTACAAGACCCCTGAAGGTGTCTAGTGGTATCTGGCACCAAAACAAGTCCTGAATGTTGTGAGGTCTAGTTGCCGTGGATTGGACATGCCATAAAGAGGTGTACATGGTCTGCAACAATGTTTAGGTACGTGGCACGTGTCAAATTGACTCATGAATGGCACATGAATGGCTGAACCCAGGGTTTCCCAGCAAAACATTGCCCAGTGCATCACACTCCCTCCACCGGCTTATCGTCTTCCCACAGCGCATCCGGATGCCATCACTTCCCCAGGTAAATGGCGCACATGTACATGGCCATTCACGTGATTTAAAAGAAAACGGACAATCGATCGTGTGCCCATTGTTAGTGCGTTCAACGGTGGACAGGGTCACCATTGGCACTCTGAACGATTTGCGGCTATGCAGCTCCGTACACAGAAGGGTGCAATTCATTGTGTTTTCCTTTCCCTCCGTAACCATCATGAACATTTTCTGTGACTTGTGCCACAGTAGATCTTCTGTCAGTTTGGACCAGATGAGATAGCCTTTGTTGTTCTAGCACACCGATGAGCCTTGGACGCCCAACACCCTGTCATGGGTTTGTGGTTTGTCCCTCCTCTGACCACTGTCTGTGGCTACTCACCACTGCTGACTGCATACACCCCACGAGCCTTGCTTTTCCACAGATGATTTGGCCCAGTCATCTGGCCTTAACAATTTGGCCCATGTCAAAGTCCCTCTTGTCTTTACTCCTGCCCATTTCTTCTGCCTCCAACGCGATGACTGCAACAACTGGTTGTTCTCTTACCATCTATTCTACACAGAACTTGACATGTGCCCTTGTTTGGAGATGATCAACGTGATTCACTTCAGCGTGAGGGGTCATAATGTTTTGGCTCATCAGTGAAATTACAAACCATTTAAGATTTCAAAGTACAATCTTCCTTGATAGTAATGATGGAAGCAAGTCAAGTAAACAACCGGACAGTACTGCAGTATTTGGTCACTACTGCAGGAGTGTTTGGAACTAACCTCTGGTGATTTCGAGACTTTCAGCGCAGATGTTACCTTTGGTCTGCAATTGTGTAATTTTTCGTTCATTTAGATAAGGAGGAACACCTGGGTTTTTATCCAATCATTCTCAGCAATAAAAGTAATCTGTATGCTGTACATTACAGGGGTTGGGATGGGCAATACACATATTCAGTTTCTACAATATACACAGGGAGAGAGACATTTTGTGCGGAGTAACTGATTTTATTCAGAGTTCTCTGCTTTATTTAATAATAAGAGCCCATAATTGGCCTCATGCTCATGAACCTCATTCCTCCCATTCCCATGCCCATGCCCATCTCTCTGAAGCTCTTGTACTCTCCAGGCCTCATGTACATCTGCCTGCCTCTGTAGTAGGGATGCTCGTACATCAGCCAGTGGCCCTCCATGACGTTGCAGGACTGGCAGTCAGACATATGGTGACGATTCATGATGGAGTCACATTCGTCCATCAGCTCGTGCATCTGGCCTCCGAAGTTCTCCCTCTCATGGATCCTCATCTTGTGGGACCCTTTGTGCTGTAGAATAATATGTGAATCATTTAAAAAAAATCTCTGTGTCCCATCTATCAAGGCTTACATCATAAAACAACCTTTTTAGGCTTACCATAGGGATCATGCGGCAAGACCTGATGCAGTCGCTCATTCCCATCATACGCATGTAGTCAGAGTACTCTCCCCTCCTCATGAAGTGCTGGTTTCCCATGTAGTTGGTGCGATCGTAGATCATGAAGCAGCCACTCTCCACCCTGCAGGAGTGGCAGCGACTCAAGTAGGTGGACATGTCGGAACAGTCATTGCTGCACTCATAGGAGCGGCCTTGGAAATTCCTGTTCTCATAGAAGATGATCTGAAATTGAACAGAATTAATATTCCTTAACTAATAGCAGAACCTTACTCAATTTCAGACACAAACACTAGCCACATTCGGTTAGTGTTCTACTTTTGTTCTAAGTTGTTTATATTACATTCTATGATATTTAAAAAACGTGTAACTTTGACAATAATTACCTTGCTCATCATGTTCTGGCTAGAAGTGGTCATTTTGGTTCACTGTTCCCGCTAGAGCTCCTGAACTGACTCCCTACCTGGTTTAACCCTTTCTTTTTATACCTGTCAAAATCTAAAGAATCTGTGTCCCCATTGTGTAAATATCGGAGTCAGCAAAATGCGGTAGAGGCCTATTGAGGGGTCAGGTTATGGACAGATGTGCTGGGGACTGCTCCCCTCAGGTTTGAGAAAAGCTGGTGCTTTTTAAAAAAGTAATCTAATTAGAGAATTGTAGAGCAACCGTTTACTATACATAATAATCCACATAATAATTCACTTGAAATGGTTATCTCTTCATGTTCCTCATCCACAAATGTTGTGAATGTAATTACTGCACCATTTGGTATTTGGAACTGTTTGGCAATACATCAATACATCTTGCTTTCAATACATTCAAATCCAATCTGAATTTATGGAAAACTTGGCTATACTTTTACTAAATCGGCTTTGTACAGTCACACCATATTAAATGCAGAATATAGTATTTACTGTAATTCGCACAAACCTTTTTACAGCATTTGATATGGATCCAAGTGTTCATACTGATGGCCATAAAAAATAACCTTGCCTAACTTTGTCACACTGTGTATATAGATGATTGTGTAGATGATGATTCTAATCAGATTTAGTGCTTTTGAGTCCTCATAATCAAATCAAAACAATGTCCTCATGATGTATAGGCAAAGGACTGTTGGCCTGCAATTTCCATGCAAACCTTCCACTGTTTGAAACACATCTATAAAAGATCATAAAATGTAGATACTCGACATAATGGAACTTAAAAAAACTAAAAAAACTAATAAACATAAGTATACAACTTTGCATTTTATGCTAAGGAGGGTAAATTGAAATAATTTCAATTTCAATTTGACTTATTAGGGCATTTACACTGTATTAATCAAGATATTTTTCTGTATCATTGAAGGTTGAAGGTGATTGATCATGCTTCAAAGTGTTTGGTCATAGCAGGATTCTTTATTTATAGAGCTCTAACTGGTACAATATAACATACATTTGATCACATTTCCAGTATGTTGCATGTGACTTTTATTTTATTAACTTTGACATGTTATTTGATCATAAAAATTATTATTTGATGATTTCACCAACCGTTTCTGGAGGAAGGGATCTCTCACTGAATTGCTCCTCCCAAGGTTTCTTCCATTTTTTCTCCTCTAGTGAGTTTTTTCTGGGAGTCTTCCTTTAGGGTTTAGGTTGGTTGAGGGGCAGTTCTATGGGCGTATGTGAAGCCCTCTGTGACATTGCTTGTAAAAAGCGCTATACACACAAATTTAAATTTGATTTGATGATTATACTGTGGATTATTAGTGATTTCACTGTAATGTTACAGGAAGTGGCATATTTGTATTATTTACTGAGTGGTAATGCACTGTACAATATGGGCCTTTGCTATTATATCCTGCAATGTTTTTTTACTACCGGAATATGTGTTGAAATGTTCTAATGTTTCAGGTTCTTGACCATTTGATATTACTGGAGACCTGGCACCCAGATTTAAATGACAAAGAAGGAGGTTATAAGGAAATCATGGGGTGTACATTACATTTAGGAGACTCTCTGATCCAGAGCGACTTACAGTAAGTACAGGGACATTCCCCTGAAGCAAGTAGGGTGAAGTGCCTTGCCCAAGGACGCAACCTAATTTTTTGCACAGCCAGGAATCGAACCAGCGACCTTCTGATTACTAGCCCAATTCTCTAACCGCTCAGCCACCTGACTCCTGTAATGAGGAACAATCAATCCATGGTGTACCAGGGCTCTCAAGTGTCACGCATTGAGCGTGACAGTCACTCATTCCGATCTTTTGTCACGCACTCCCGCCACACATCGTATTTCTCACGCGGAAAAACCTTTTATATTTAATATGCCCAACCGAAATTTCTCTGGCCGCGCCTCTCTCACTATGGAACCGGCAGGAATCAAGCGCGTCTCCCCTGGAGTTCTTAGTCGAGCCTGCCACTTATCACCCAATCAAAAAAAAAAAAAAGGTCTACACAATAGCTAATCAGAAAATAGCACTATTGCTCAAGTAGCCCTAAATGTAATCTCAGCACCCCTAAAAATAATAATAATTAAAAAGTTCATGAAGAAAGGGACATCTTTAGTTTTTTCATTTATTCAATATTTAGCATAATAATACATAGGCCTAAATGTATGAATTGTTATCCAGTGAAATTAGGGATTTATAGGCATGCAAACTCCTCACCTTTTTTAAACCAAAATAACCTACGTTCGTGGCCGTGGCCAACACAGCATTTTACCCGTGCTTCCCAACTTTACAACTGGCTCTGGAACCAATGCTATACAAAAAATGTCTTTATGGTTAAAAGAAAATGACATTGTTTACAAGAGCACAGATTCTACATCGATCTAGCCTCTTAATTTTGCTCTCGAAGTGCACCAGATTCATGCGTTTAACTTTAACATTTAATACATTTTCTTCCGGGGGAGCATGCCCCCGGACCCCCCTAGAGGGTCGGGGGTTCGCCGTATCCTTCTCACATTTTTCACCCCTGACCTGTTTGCATGCCTGTTATTAGCAAGGGGGTTTTGCACTTTTGCAAGGCACTGTATTCATGTCACATTTTCATTGGGTTCTGAGCACCCCTAAAGGTCTGATCCTAGAATCGCCCCTGAGTCTAGGCCTAGTCATATTTTCGTTATCACACGATGACTGACATATTGTCACATTATAAACAGATTTTTCAAAATAGGCTTAATAATTTTATTAGCACTAAATACATTTAAGTGTTTTGCATAGTCGATGTTATAGGTCACTTTTAAAATCATGTCATACTTTATCATCATATCCTGGCCATGGATGCATTAATCATTGCTGCCTTTCAAAGATGTCAGGTAAAAAGCAATTAATTAATTAATTAATTTTGAGGGGGGGCTGAGGTAGGGGAAATGTCACTCTTGCCTGTCTTCATAACTTGAGAGCCCTGGTGTACGCATTATTGCTGGTACAGACCTTATGCTTTTAGCATGTACATTGGAGAAACAACAAATATTCCAGTGCAGATTTTAGAAAACGTCAATTTATTAAAATGTAATGTTTGAGGTTGTCAGACATTGTAAATTCAAATGTTTTTACATGGAGTCCATGATACGCCTCATGCTCATGAACCTTGTACCTCCCATGCCCATATTCCTGAAGCTCTTGTACTCTCCAGGCCTCATGTACATCTGCCTGCCTCTGTAGTGGGGCTGCTCGTACATCAGCCAGTGGCCATCCATGACGTTGCAGGACTGGCAGTCAGACATACGGTAACGATCCATGATGGAGTCACAATCATCCATCAGCTCCATCATCTGACCTTCGAAGTTCTCCCTCTCGTAGATCCTCATCCTGTAGTTTCCTCTATGCTGTTAGAACAATACATATATATGTTACACAAGTTCACAATGCAATTTTAGGAGAGTTTACTGTAGAAATGTCTTGATTTTACCATGGGGATATGACGACAGGATCTGATGCAGTCTTTCATTCCCATCATGCTCATGTAGTCAGAGTACTCTCCCCTCCTCATGAAGTACTGGTTTCCCATGTAGTTGGGGCGGTCATAGACCATGAAGGAACCATTCTCCACCCTGCAGGAGTGGCAGCGACTCAGGTAGGAGGACATGTCAGAACAGTCGCTGCTGGTCTCATAGGAGCGACCCTGGAAGTTCCTGTCCTCGTAGAAGATAATCTGAAAGCAAAAAAAAAACATTAAAAAATTGATTTTTTTCCAATTCAGAAAAACTGGAATGGCGATATGAAACCAAACTGCCACAATGCTCACCTTTCCCATGGTCATTTTGATGGTGATTGTTTCTAAAAGCTGTGCTGCAGCCAAACTGATGTTCTGTCTGTTTTAACTCTTACTTTTATAACTGACCAAACTGAAAGAATCTGCATCCCCGCTATTGTGTAAACCCCTGACCCAGCAACATGGTACTGGCCTATACAGTATTGAACGCCCTTCATCACATTTCCATGTGACTATACCCCTAGAAGATTTTAGAATGTTGTTCTAAAATGTGTTTTTTTTTCATTTAGAAGTCAGTACAATGCAGCTATTAGAATGTTTATACAATGACCAGTTTGACATATGTTGAGGATGGATGTTTTATGACATTGTCAGGGAACATACAGTATTTTATGTTTCCCTGTGTTGGATTACTATACGTATAATCCAAATAGAATGCAGTTGTCAATAGTACTTGGTTAATAGTGTTGAGGGTAAAATTGTTACTTGTGTCTTGGAAGTTATTCTTCATTGTCAAAGGAATGCATTCCATAAGGCACGATACTACAGTAGGCCTACTGTACAAATCTCAGACAAAGAGGCTAATATATATATTTTTTTACAGATGCATAGCCCTATATGATAATATAACACATCCATAGAATGATTAAGGATATTAAACAAAATGGCTATTGTAGAGGGATATAAAAAAAAAAATCTGCAATTTAAAATTTACATTTTATTTGTGCTGCATTAATAAACAAGTTTAACACAACCTGGTTGAGAAGTGATCCAGATGGTCAGTTTTTATTTGATTGACTTGCTCCCTCCAGTTAAAGAACAGTTTCTTGTGATGTGAACAGGTCAGGACAGAAATGTATCTTATACTTCTCAGCCTAGACTACTTGTTGACATGCTGTGAGCATTTAAGAATCACATGAACTTCAAAATATAGTTATGTAAACTTTATTGACAGTGTGGAATTCAGAAAAGGCAAAAACACGTCAGTGATATCAAGCACATATCCATGATACATCTCATGCTCATGAACTTCATGAACACAAGGTTATCCTGAAAACCCACAAAGCTTTTGTAACATCAACAGTGCCGTGGTCGAAAGTATTTCGCTAATGGTGGACATGATGGAGGATGATGGAGGACAACATACTTAGCATTGACAAGGCTATGCTAATCAAGCAAGCAGTGGCTCATAATCCTCCCTATGTATAAATAAAGTCCCTTGCCTTGCCTTGTGGCACAAGCACAGAGTAGGCAGGGTTATTGGGTCAAGGATTTACCAGAATCTCAGTTTCATACTCTAGCGGACTCAAAGTTTCCCTTTAAGTAATTCAAATGTAGTATTCAACAACGTACACAACTTCCTAATAATATTTACAATGCAATGCTTTGCCACTCTTCATGGACATGATCTAAATAAAAAGGCTTTTCTCACATAACTACACACCGGTGATTCCTTAAATGAATAATTTGACAAAATGAGATTGACTAGGTTGTAACATTTTTCGATTAGGTTAGCTAGCAAATAAGGAAAATGTAGATTTTGATTACAGGGCAGGGGGCCCCAAAGACCAGGATTGGGAACTACATCTCTTCTTTATCCCCACAATAACATCACTCATAGATGTGTTCAAAAGATCACCTTTGTGTCTGTAAAATTGTATCTATATACAAACAGAACCTAAGTAATATAGTCTTATACCTTAACAGAATATGTGTGTATGACTAGTGTGTGTATGACTGGTGAGTACACACCAGTAGTACCAGCTATAAAGGCATAGCTGAGATATTTTTATCAGGGGCAAAAGAAATAGCAGTCTACTAATACCCACAATTCCTATGTACTACAATATTGTTCTTATTGCAAAAAATTGCAAAAAAAGGGTGGGTCTATTGATAAGGTAAGGATTTCAAACATAATTTACCTTAGTAGTCATATCAGAAATAAACTTCAGAATAAGAATAACCAGACAGACACTCCACTTTGGATTTTCAAAACAGCCTTTTAATCAATATATATTATGAATTAAAATGTTGTTACATAGAATCCATGATACGTCTCATGCTCATGAACCTCATATTGCTCATGCCCATCTCTCTGAAGCTCTTGTACTCTCCAGGCCTCATGTACATCTGCCTGCCTCTGTAGTGGGGCTGCTCGTACATCAGCCAGTGGCCATCCATGACGTTGCAGGACTGGCAGTCAGACATGCGGTGACGATCCATGATGGAGTCACAATCATCCATCAGTTCGTGCATCTGGCCTCCGAAGTTCTCCCTCTCGTAGATCCTCATCCTGTAGTTTCCTCTGTACTGTAACATGCAGACATTGATCAGATAAAACAGTAGCCATTCTTCAATGGTGAAGGTTCATTTTTTGACTTGAGAGTTCCTCTTCAGTGTTGGCACTGTCGGCTTACCATGGGGATCATACGGCTGGACCTGATGCATTCGTTCATTCCCATCATGCTCATGTAGTCAGAGTACTCTCCCCTCCTCATGAAGTACTGGTTTCCCATGAAGTTGGGGCGGTCATAGACCATGAAGGAACCATTCTCCACCCTGCAGGAGTGGCAGCGGCTGAGGTGGGAGGTCAGCTCAGGACAGTCGCTGCTGGTCTCATAGGAACGACCCTGGAAGTTCCTGTCCTCGTAGAAGATGATCTACAGTAGGAAGAAAATATTTGGATAAATTCAAAAAAAAAACACACCATGAACTTTCTTTACGATATGGATTTTAGCTATAATAAACAGACATAACAAATCAAGCAACATACTTCAAAAAGTGCAGATGAAAACATAGTTGTACTAGAGTGCCTACCCTGCCCATGGTCATACTGGTGGTTGTCAGGACTGCGCTGTGGCTACACTGATGCCACGTCTCTATTAACCTCTTACTTTTATACCTGACCAATGCCATCGAGTGAGTGAGCTGCTATTGTGTAAACCCCTGACGCAGCAACATGACATTGAAGCCTACCGGGCAGTGGGGACATTAATGGGGTAATTATCTGTCTCTATGCATCTCTGTTGCAGTTGCATGTGTCTATATTGTTTCCTTGCATAAAGAATTAAGAGAAGCTTCTAAATATACTGTACTGTGCCGATAACAAAGTTGTTTATACAGTACAGGTCAATGCATTGTGAGTATAATGAATGATGGTGAATGTTTCATACATATTCTACATTGAGATTAATTTAAATGCTGGATGATAAAGTATACATACTGTAAAAGCATTAGCGTATCTTTTTGGGATATTGATTTAGCCGCTAGCTGCTGTGAGGATCCAATTGCAAAATATTGTACATTTATCACTGTTAAATGATAAAAATGTCATGCTTTAAATGTGTTTCTGAATAATTTATGTTTTAAAGAAGAGGTGGAATGAATGGTATCAGAATTGATTAATCTAATAACGCTTTCTAATCATTGTGAATCCAAATATCTTCAGACACAAACTTGTACAATAGACTGTTATGGGCACTTAGACTTGAATATGATGTACCATAACACCTGTTAGAAATGTTTGTAAGTTGTAGAATACAACATATTATCATTGATACATTTATTTAGACACCTGCATTTATTGTGCAGTACTGTGAAAAGTCCTAGTCAACAACAAACAATCTTGTTTATATACTGTATATATGTAGTTGTGCAACTTTGAGAAAATATTTGTTTGGTCTTTGCATTTCATAATTTGTAAAGTATTTTTGCTTTACACTTTAGATTTTTGCACAACATTGTATGTGTAACCAGACCAGACGCAGGATCCAAGTGCAGGGGGTTTATTGTAGAACAGGGTAGTCCAGGAACAAGCAGAGGTCGATATACAGGCAGACAGGGCAATATAGATGATCCAAAATCGTAATCAGAAGACAGGCAAATGGTCGACGCACAGAGCTGACAAAACTACATAGAACAAGGCTCAGACAGACTGTTTAAGAAAAGAGTAAGATTTCACAAAGAAACTAGGAAACACTGGGGTTTAAATAGCAAACTAAAAGGGGTCAAACAAGCAACAGGTGAAATCAATTAACTAAAAACTAAGAAACTCAGGGGAAGCAGAGCGCTGCCTCCTTGCAGGTTGTTCCGAGTACGTAGGCATGACCAAAGGCGTGACAGTATGTATAAATAATTAATCAAGATTGTTAACATCATTGTCTGTGTGTGCTTGTTCTGACTTGAAATACTGTTTAGGGGAATATTTTTCTTAAAGAGAGTCTTCACAAGGATAATGGATTTCGCAGGCTCTCCTTTATCACAAGTTTCATCAACACTTAAACTTCAAAACACTTGCTTGTGGATTAAACAAATGGTTCTCAGATGTAAAAGATAAAAGCATATTTATTATTAAGTAGAGGTTGGGTCATGGTTCTAACATGATTCCATTATACGTCTCATGGAGCCAGTTCTTATGTCCATGCCCATCTCCCTCATGCTCCCGTACTCTCCAGGGCTCAGGTACATCTGCCTGCCTCTGTAGTGAGGCTGCTCATACATCAGCCAGTGGCCTTCCATGACCTTGCAGGATTGGAAGTCGTTCATACGGAAGCGTTCCTGGATGGATTCACAGTTGTCCATTAGCTCATGCATCTGACCAGAGAAATTCTCCCTCTCAAAGATCCTCATCCTGAAGACTCCCTTGTGCTGTAACAAAGAATATATTTTGGGTCAATACTAACAGAGATACGTGGGCTTGTAAACTAGACACATCTGAAAAAGCTCTGTTACCATGGGGATCATGTGGCAGGATTTGATGCAGTCGCTTCTATTCATTCCCATTAGACGCTGGTTGTCTGGGTATTCTCCCCGTCTCACCAACATCTGTTGGCCCATATAATTGGGCCTCTCATAGACCATGAAGCAGCCACTCTCCACCCTGCAGGAGCTGCAGCGACTCAGGTAGGAGGACATGTCAGGGCAGTCGCTGCTGGCCTCATAGGAGCGACCCTGGAAGTTCCTGTCCTCGTAGAAGATGATCTAAGACATGTTTTCAGAAGGTAAAACTTTAAGTAAGCAAATCATTGAATGCTATGTCATAAACATTTGAGGTAAAAAAAATATGCACTGTTCTTAGTGTTTTAAGCACAAACTTGATTTAAAAAGATAATTTAGATTTCCCTCATTATACATAACATATACATTTAATATAAGAATAATAATAAAAAACAAAGTTATCCGACCCTGCCCATTGTGATTCTCTCCTAAGTCTGATAACACTGGTACTTTACCCACTCCTCACTGTCACTTTTATACTCAACTTGATAGCTAATTGACCTAATGGACCTTTTGTTTTGGATGCCTTACTCAGCAACCTAGCAGATAGCTACAATGTTTGTGAAATCATTATGTAAATGCTTATTATTCCAGATTGTATGCATCTGGGACAGTGCCAATTGCAGCCCCCAACAATCAGAAGCAAGTTCATGGCACCAGCATGTATCAACTCAGACTCTTTTGTAACCTGTTAGCATGGAAGGGCTATACTCATTAATTATATAGTATATTATATTGTATAATTTTCAATACTGTAGTATATCTATATACATAAACTACGGAAATGTGGAATAAACGTTTTTATGATACATTTCAGTATCCAGTGTAATGTTAACTATAGCTCAGCTGATATTAGTACACTTATCTTTTGCATGCAAGGTGGAAAAATATAGGTATGATTTTTGGTAGTGACTGGTTAAGTGTAGTGCAATATGTACACTAACTAAATACTGCATAGTCATAATTAACCACCATAAAACTGTAAAATCAGTTACTCAATACTAAACAACATGGTGCAACAAAAACAAGCAAGGTAGACAGAAATATCTTACATACTTTATATGAATTAGACACATATTTAAACTAAACAATTATCCATGATGCGTCTTACAGAGTTCAATCCCATGCCACTGTGTCCCATCTCCCTCATGCTCCTGTACTCTCCAGGCGTCAGGTACATTTCCCTCATGCTCCTGTGCTCTCCAGGCTTCAGGTACATCTGCCTGCCTGTCTCGTGGGGCTGCTTGTACATGGCCTGCACAGACTGGCAGTCAGAGATGTGGTAAAGCTCTTGAATTGACTCACAGTCCTCCATCAGCTCCTGACTATGACAGGGCAGTTGCTGCTGGTCTCATAGGAGCGACCCTTGAAGTTCTTGTCCTCGTAGAAAATGTTTGAAATTAAACAATAAAAAAGTGTAAAGTTTGCAGTGGCCTCAAGTTTTATCCTTCTGTTCATCACTCAAAATTGTCCTTCTCAATTTTTTTTTTTTAAGAAAAGAAATAGCAGTGGTCTCAGAATTTTTTCCAGAGCTGTATGTTTGCTATGATCTTCTAGTTCTGGACACACTATAGCTAAATCATTTATTGTCAGACCACAGTGTGGTTGAATATCATACCAGAACTTAGATAGCCATGTGACAGTCTGGCATGGAACCAGAATACATGTATGTGTGCATACTGCACAAAAAGAAATACTGAAGCCACAATTTAGGATATACACATGTACTGTGTATTTAATACTTCACAGTTTGTTTTTGTGCGGGGATTGTATGGGATTCCATTTTTTTGGGAAAAAAACGTTATTTCCCATAAAATTTATTTTGATACAGACTAGGCATTCAATAGACAACCCTCCAAAGTTTACTCACCAACAGCAAAATCTACTGTCATCATTAAACACCTGGATACAACAAGATTCGCAATTGACTTCCGAACATGCTTAGTCTCCTTGTAGTATCACAACATCAGAACAAAGCAGGCACTGACAAACTACTGATGGGAAAAGCTGATTACATTATACTCTTCAATTGCAAAAATAGACAAGACAAAGGTCTACAATGGACATACAAGGAAGATTGCACACAAACAAAACCAAAAAAAAAACATTGGACCCAAACGCAAGACATCAAAAGAAACAAATAAAGATTCCTTGCATGCAGAGTTTGAATGGAAATATTGCATTTAAGGTGTCTTTGGGGGAGTAGGCCTTTATAACTTTCACATCACAGTTCTGGCAATTCTTTGATACAGAGCCATTACATTGGGACAAAGGGAAATCAAACTTGAACAAACCATTTAGCTGATATGCAAATCAGACTAATTTGGTTAACAATAGCTTTTACTTTGTCGGCACATTCTGCATTTCGATATAAACCTCAGCTGGACTGCTGCTGGGTGGGAGGTGAGCAATAACAAAAATGGGGAAGGTAAGAAGTCGTGTTGAATTAATTGTTTTATTATATACAAATTATGTACTTTGAAGGCAAACACAGAGTAAGCTTTTCCAGTAATCTATGGATGTGAAACCTGAACTTCATGTATGCATGTTTGTATGTTTGTATGAATATTTGTATGAGAATAGCACCATCCATTCACTCATTATTATTATTCCTCTTGAAGTTGGCACATTATGAAATGTATGGCTGGCAGTTTACCAGACTCTGTTTCCCTTCTTGACAGATTGTATTCTTTGAGGATAAGAATTTCCAAGGTCGCTGCTATGAGTGCAGGAGCGATTGCCTTGATCTACACTCCTACTTCAGCCGCTGCAACTCTATCAGAGTGGAGAGTGGCTGCTGGGTGCTGTATGAGCGCCCCAACTACGGGGGCTACCAGTATATTCTGAACCCTGGAGAGTACCCTGACCACCAGCAGTGGATGGGCTTCAATGACAACATCAAATCATGCCGCTCAATTAAAAACGTGAGCCCATCAACAACACAAAACCTTGTCAAACCTTGTCAGGCTGAGGCAATCTAGTTTGATGACACTACAGTACATTAAATGAAAAAATGATGGGATAATGGCTTTTCAGAAATTGGATGTAAATGTTTGACCAGAGTTGAATACAGGGCAGTGACCAACTCAAAGGGAATGCCACAGGGTGCACCAACCAGGCATTAATCAGTCAAAAGCCAACACACAAAAAGAAGAGATGAAAGGCTCATGTTTTGGCAGGAGTTTGCCTCACATCCATGAGAAACCAGGAAAACAGCCAAGAATCTCATTAATGTGGCATCCAGAAGTCCTGAATTGTTTTAGGCCCTATTGCATAAACTGACCAAAAATATAAACATGACCAATAGAGTGATCATTCTAACGTACAAGTCTGCGTATTTTGTATTTCAAGGTCTATGGAAATTCCTGGAAGATCCGATTCTACGACAAACGGGATTTCGGAGGCCAGATGGCCGAGTGGAGCGAGGACTGCCCATCTTTCACTGATACCTTCAAGTTCCACGAGTTTCACTCCTGTGTGGTGATGGATGGTGCCTGGGCCCTGTATGAGCAGCCCAGCTACCACGGTCGCCAGTACTTCCTGGAGCGCGGGGAGTACCAGAACTACTCTGACTGGGGTGCCAACTCCCCTGCTGTGGGGTCCTTCCGCAGGATCACTGAGTTCTAGAGCCCGCTGCCACTTCCCCCCCCCCCCAATCCTCCTCCTGCCCAGCAGAAGTGCGGCCCCCTTGGACACTGACCACTGAGTCCATCAATAAAAACTATTGTCTGATACACACCATTGTTGTAAGATTTATAACTTCGACTGTCCTTTAATTACACCTGACATATTTTCAAAATGTATCAATAAATTCAACACAAGTGGGTCATAAGATATGTGGGATATGTCTACATTACATGCACAGAAAAGAGAACCATATCACATGCTGTCTTGTCTTCACCAGAGGAAAGTTTTGCAAGTACTGTATCTCAAAGCCTACCAGCATGTGTGGTTTGAGTTATCCTGGTCCTATATTCATTTGGTTGAGGCATATACCAGTCTGGAGCCAGGATAATACTTGCACAAACAAAGGAACACAAACGCAGGCCACTAAAATTGCGTCACAGTCAATATGAACTATATGAACAGATTACAGACGCATATCAGACTTGCTACTGAATGATTAGATAAAGATTAAGTAAACTGAATAAGTTTAGTAATGGATTAATGAGTATCTCAAACAGGGCCCAAACCAAGTCAAAGACAATTTGTCAAAGTGCTTTCCAGTGTATTGTAAGTGCGAGGGTTTGTTTATTTCTCAACATTATTTACTAAAAATAGGATTTTTTATTAACTGGTTTCTGCATATTTGAAGCCAGCTCATATTTTAATAGGCAAATTCGTTTTGGAATGAACTTCTGGTTACAGATGTACCAGTAGTGATGAAGACTGGTATTCTGTTAGTATGTTAGCTATAATAGCAAACTATTAGCTAGCAGTTGTGATTAGTGTAAGTGTTGCATAAAAAGGGGTCACACATATACTTTACAAGCATTTATTATTTGATAGATGTGTCGTTTAACATGGGTTGTTGTATAGCAATATGAGAACCATGGCAGTCCTTTAACCAAAAGTATGCTGGATACGCTTTGACCAGCGCATAATACCAACCTTCATGTAACTGTCTCTTGTACAGTTTTTCAGTGTTTGGTTTACAGAAGTGACAGTTTTAATGACTCAATATGTATTGACCATCAGAACAATTGTACACAGTCAGTGTGAACTGGACAATATATCAATAATATTAATCAATAATTTTTAACACAATGAATCATCTATGATTTTGCGTTTTATTGAAATCATGTTTCCATCCACAAATTCATGCATCAAAATGAACCCTCCGTTTTAGCCAACTGGCAGAGTGTGGACTTGGATGGAGGGTGGGGCTTGAGAGTTTGAATACACCTCTCTGTTCCACACCAGATGTTGAGGGTTTACGCAACGCAGCCCTGTGGCCAGAAGCCAACGCCACAGCATCCCTCACAGTACCAGCTTTGGGGGAAAAAACACAATTTATTTTGATTAAGCAATCTTTTCTGGAATCATGATAGCATTGTAAGATCAAAAGTACAGCTTCCACACAATGCTTTGTAAACATTTCATTAAGCAGTGCCAAGTTAAAACAATTGCAGCATCAGCTATTGTAGTGATACAAATGCTGAGGCTATTCGAATGACAAAGATTCCATTGGCAGTGCATTTCAATGTCCCACATATATAAATCTGTCCCATGTCAGAGGTTGTTACGATGCATGTGAGAGGCGAGTTGCTAACCATAAATATTCAGTAATCAAAAGTCAGTGAAAGCCCCAAACATGGAGCACATGGGAAAGGTAGACTGTTTAGCCCCTTGCTCCATAACTGACAAAAGTGGATGCACATACAGATACACACCCACTTACCCGTAGCAATGCCTGAAAACTGACAGCATGTTTTGAATACATCTTTCTAATTCCACAGATCATCTTCTTTGAGGACAAGAACTTCCAGGGGCGTCACTATGAGTGCAGCAGTGACTGTCCTGAGCTAAATACCCATTTCAGCCGCTGCAACTCCATCAGGGTGGAGAGTGGCTCCTGGGTGCTCTATGAACGGCCCAACTTCACGGGCTACCAGTACATCCTAACCAGGGGGGAGTTTCCAGACTACCAGCGCTGGATGGGCTACAACGACAACATCAGGTCTTGCCGCATAATCCGAAATGTGAGTTTTATCCCATCGAGATCTTACTGTTGACATCAAGCTGTGTAACGGCAGAGTCATCTGACATGCCATCACACTGAGCTACTTTCTGTCTTACTCTCTCTATACTTTCTCTTTCTTTGTCATTCATACATGCATAGACACAAACATGGTAGGTCAATGGGTTCCATGCACACTATATCTTGTAATCAGGATAGAGACATAAACAGTGAATAGAGAGGTATGTGTTTATTGGTTTAAAGATGCCACTTTCCTTTTCCCACAAATTATTGTGATCTTATTGATAAGTAGTTGTGCAAATTAGTAAATTTAACTCCCCCTATCTATTCGAGTATTACAAAATAATTTACAAGATGAACATTGAGACATATTCAGTAAAATTATCATGTTAAAGCCATACTAGAACACATTTCATTACTATGACTTTATTCACATGTCGTTTGGTGTCCCTCCGCAAACATCGTCCCTTCTCTGAATTTCAGACCTCTGACACGTTCCGGATGCGTATCTATGAGCGCCCTGACTTCAGCGGCCAGATGATGGAGATTAGCGAGGATATGGACAACGTGTCGGAGTGCTGGCACTACCGTGAGGTCCATTCTGCCAATGTCATGGATGGGGCTTGGGTGTTCTACGAGCTCCCGAGCTACCGTGGCCGCCAGTATCTGCTGGAAAAAGCAGAGTACCGTCACTTCACCGAGTGGGGAGCCATGCTCCCTAAAGTTGGGTCATTCCGCCGTATACAGGACTTTTAGACTGTCTTCATCAGTACCTGTTTTGCATCATTGTTGTTTGCGGATTTAATAAAAAAGATTGTGCTGGAAGGATTGATGGTTCTCTTTGCAGTCATTTGAAATTAAATTGACACCAAACTCAGTGCTTCTGCTTGTCCATTTGCATAATGATGGAAACATTCCAAACACTTAACTCAGATCATTAAAAACCTCAGTGGAATGTCAGCAAGCCACAATTGAGAAATTCAGAAAGTTTAGAGACTATAGCGGTTTATACAATTTTGTCTGTGTTCTATCTTTAAAAATGAGCTCACTCATCACTGTCCACACAATGATGGTAACCTAAACAGGGAAGAAGGAACACTTGTCTTTAAGTCTAGTATTCAACATCCCAGGAATAATTTATTTTTGTGTTATGGGTCCAACGGATGTTGTTATCAGACATTTCTGTTTCTGTTCTGGCACACCTCAGCTACCATTGGTTTTGAAGGCAAACATTCACTCTTTAACCCCCTCTGCTGGTGCTACAAAATTAATATATCTATGACCACATCTTCTCATACAGACTCCAATACTGTACTACAGTGTGTTATTTAGCACCATGATAATTTTTCTTGAAGTTTAGATACAGATCGAATATGATGATCGATAACATGGCGTCTGCTGATAAAAATCACTTGAATGGGTTATGCGCCCTCCAAGGGGTGTATGTGTTTTTGTGCACAATTGTGTATTGTATATATGTGTAATGATTGTGTTTGTCTGTGTGGGGGGTGGAAAGATTGGGGAGAGTGTGATAGAGAGAGAAAGAGAGATAGAGAGAGAGAGGGAGAGAGAGTGAGAGAGAGAGAGAGAGAGAGAGAGAGAGAGAGAGAGAGAGAGAGAGAGAGAGAGAGAGAGAGAGAGAGAGAGAGAGAGAGAAAATCTACAAGTCAGTGGATATGCGAGTATGCGTGACTGTGTGTTTATGTGCGTGAAGGCAGGGGCATGGTAGAGGGCAGACTTGGGTGTCCCTGTGTGGCATGACTGCCCCGTGCTGCACCGCCGCTAAACCTCCCGACAAAGAGATGCGAGCATGATGATGAGTCAGGGGGATCTGCCAATAAGGGGATGGATCCCTGCATGCCAGTCAGCCGTTATGCTGACGTGGGCAGGGGCAGGGCTCACTGAAACAACACTGGGCCTTCTATAACACAAAGGGGCTCCTGCCAGCACTTTCTCCTGTGGCGTAACTGAATACTGTAGTCCCTTGTTAACCCCACATTTCCCTAGCCTGTGCTGCCATATTCAGAAATAGGAAAGAGAAAAAGAGAGAGACCATGATCAAGCAGATGGAGTTGACTGTAGATACAGTGAGCCACAGAGCACCCCCTTCTGGTTTTTGTGGGAGCGTCACCTGTGTTGTTAAAGCATTGTCCCCCATCGAGAAGCATGAAGAGTAAAGGGCCTATACAGAAAACACAATTGAAAAGTTTGATACCTTAAATTTGACGTAAAATAACTTGCATTTTGAGGAGGGTCTGGTTTGTGGTCTCCTACTCTTGATTATTGTACATAAATGAGGGCAGCTACGATTTAATAATAAAGTATTTTAGTCGAACATTAGCGTGTTTTTGGTTTAGCTGTATTTTTATCAAGCACATTCAAGATGGACACATGTTTACGTTCACATTTTTCTATTTTTATTTTATAACGTTGCCTTGGAAATTTAACTAGAGAGGGTACAATTTCTGGGGAAATACGGTGTGCTTGCTTGCGTCGGTTGCACAGGGGTCCGTTTTTTAATGACATTTTTACAACTGATATTTCTGTATTTTATATAAAAATGCATACTTATTATTTATAAAGATTACATAGATTTAAATTAGATTAAAAATAAATTTGGCAGACCGGTGTACAAATTGACCTAATCTCTATGACTTAGAGCGTCCTTTTAAGTTTTTCCCTTCTCGTGATATTCTAAGGAATTTAGCCTACTCATATTGCATTCATTCATGAATAAAGAACCCCCTTTGAAGATTATTGTAAGACGTTACCGGCAGTAGAAGATGGAATCGCGATTCAAACAGTACCATCTTCTAACTGAAAATATGCCCCAAAAACGTAAATAAGCTTGACAAATCGCTTTCATGAAAAGCTCACTGGTAGCGATCATTAAGTAACAACAGTAACAACGCAAAGTGCGCTATCCCTGTGTGGAGAAGCTGCCCCGGTAAATTGTACTACTACAGTACAGTACTAGACTACTGCTGTGTTCGTCTTGGTAGCGATTGCGTTGGTTGAATTGGATTTAACGTTCCGTTGTACGGTTTAGGCTGAAATAAATTATTTTCATGAACAGATTGACAAAGTTTAGGCTGTGGCAATGAAGTTAAGGTTAGCAGTTAGATAGACTTTTGATTTAAGTAAGGGGAGTGCCGAACATGTTCTGTCGCCGTTTGACTTCCTAAACAGCTGTGTAGATGTTTGTGTAGTGTCTCGCTTAGGCTACAGCGTTGCAGTGAGCTACAGTACACTGGTACTGGTGAAATGGTTTGCAGCAAACACACTAATAATATATATGTGAGAGAACAAAGGTTGCGCCCTTGCCGAAGGCAAAGCACACCCAATAAAGCAATGTCCTCTCACGGTACAAGAGACGCTTTAACCTGTCTACCTTACATGTAATAAAGGCTATATCTGATCGTATGGTTTTCCGACTTGGTCTTGTTCACTTTTATGGGTGTCTCCCACCTCAGACATTTTTCGTCTGATCTCTCTCTTCCATTGCTTCCATAGAAGGCAACCTTCGGAAAAGTTTATTTTTACATTCTTTCCTGGGGATTAATGTAATTCCTCTCAGCTGTGGTCGGAGCCCTATCTCCAACCCCCCCAGGATATTAATAGCTGTACTGCATGAGGATAGAAGAGTTGGGCCAGCACACAGAAAACATACTAATGTTCTGTAGTTTTTGGAAGATCTGAATCAAATCCCTATATCCTTAAACAGGCAACACACCATGTTGGCATTAAAGTCAGCAAACTGTTGATCATTTCTCTGTCTTAATGTAGGGATGAATCAATGATCACAGCTAAACTGATTTGAGGATCTCTTGAGCTTGTACAATGTTGCTTGGTCTTTGTTCCAAAGTGCTACTGGTTGCTGTATGTCTGATGGCACCGCAGGTTTTGATCTGGGACTTACATTTTGTTTGGATCAATAGCCATTTGAAGATTTGCGATCTTGAATCGTACTTTTTGTAATTTGAAAACTGGTGACCTAACATCCTGAGAGACTGGTGGTCATTTATGGGAGTAGAGTTTGTAATCACAGTTGTGATATTTATATTTTGTGTCTTGTAAAAACTGCCACAAAAATAATACACTAAATAGCTAGTGCTAGCTATTGCTAAGTAGTAAAAGTTTATATTGTATTCCTTTCATGGTAATGCTTTGACTATGGCTTTGTTCATTTAAGTGCAGTGAGATGATGGCATTAGAGACAATTCAGTCAACAGGTACTTAGGAATATTCAGACATTTCTGCTCTTCATCTCCCTCATGGAGTATCCCACTACAGTTGAGCAGCCTCCTATTTTTCTCTCATCTAATCCAGAAAGATGACCCTACGGCTTTAAGTTAAATTGGCAAATAATGTCAGTGTAAATTTAAAGTTCTGTGAGAAAAAAAAAGAAAAAATCACCTCAAGCTATCATCTGAAATTGGAAGAGACCCCTGACCCATCCTGACCTGTTTCAGGTCACACTCTGCATATCTGTTGATGCTGGTGTGAGGGCTCCACTGTGGTGAGGTCACATCTCCTGTGGCCCTGGTCGTCTGCTTCCCCTCACACTCTCAGCTGGCCTGTCACTAACCTCACAACGCACACTTGGTACGCACCCAGACATGCTGGGACAGTAATTACAGGCCCCAGTTATATGTAGGCAGCGCATCCCACTACTCCTCACACAAATATGCTAGCGTCCCATTGTGCCTTGGCACTTTATACATACTGTATGTCACTGACACCTTATACACCTTACACTAATAGAGACTCTATTTGACACCATCTGTCTGTGACCCTTTTCTCTGAAGCGACTGAAGACAGCAGAATGACAACAGCACATAAACAGAACATTTATATGGGACATTGAGGTCAAAACATGATGGAAATGTATCAGTCGCACTAAAGTATCTAATAGATGCATTCAATATACAGACATCCCAACCTGCAGAGACTCATTTCCGGGAGGTAGCCCCCCCCCCCCACCTCCCCCCACACCTCCCCCCCACCTCCCCCCCCCCCCCCCCCCCCCCCCCCCCGGGACGCAATCCGGACGCATGATGTACCCCCTCAACCTGCACGTCCCCCCCCCCCCCCGACGCACTCAGGACGCGCGATATGCACCTATCTCTACCAGAAATGACCATTAGACAGTCTCTCGCTCGAAATACAAAATCCCCGATTTTCGGGAGATTGTACAGCATTTGCGGGCGTCAGGGAGTCCGCTATGCGGGAGACTCCCGGACCTTCTGGGAGACTTGGGATGTCTGAATATATTATGATTTGTCACTGTTGACATGTAGACCTACATATGGCTTCATACAGCTGTAAGCCTGGCAGGGTGTAGGTTTGGCTTGAAAGGTGGTAGGGACGTGAAATTGTGAACTCTTCCATGCTCAATCACATGCCATTTAAAGAGGAAGGGGAACACATTTGAAAATTAGATTAAAAATCCCTTTGTGTCCCTTGGGAAATCAATGCCACTGTTTAACGTCATGTATAATAGAGGTTCACATCTGGTTCACCGTCAATGTTCCTGGGAACCCAGTAGGTGGCAACCTTGCTCAAGTCCATGCTTGTCTCCTGACAGACCAGTTGCACCACTGTCAATGTCAGGCAAGAAACACCAAATTGGTCTGGCAAGAAAGCTTTGATGTGGAACAAAAAAATTGCAGAACACCACATCTACCCTCCTAAAAGTGTCAGTATGCCCAAAATACGAAAATAAGATGGAAATATATTTTTGTAAAACTGACCAGCATGAAAGAATTCTAGAAATTTGTTTTGACTAATTGCCAATAGAAATATTGACCAGCAAGTAAGTACATTTGTTGAACTCTACTTTAGGTACCTAGTAATTAGCGAAGTTAACTTTTAGCCAGTGGGGAGTGGAGCTAACTTTTGGCAACTACTGTTGCAGAGGCGGGACCAAGTCATTGTTTTGCAAGTAAGCCTCAAGTAATTGTGGTCTCAGAGTCCTGAACTTTGAGTTTTGAGTCATAAACAAGTCATGATGCGCTTTTCACCAAATCTTGTATTATGCCAATTTAAAATCAGGGTTTCATAGTACATTTACAGAAATCATGAATGCTTTTAAAAGTGGTTCCTAATTTGTTCAAACAAGTGCAACTGAACTTAGTCATAAAATGTGGCTGCACTTCCATAATATATAGCACTAATAACCAGCACCACAACAGAATACATTTGGTACGTTTCTGTCCTGTCTTGTTGTATGTGAGCCATGTCTTTAACTTGTCTATAATAATCAAATAGACTATAGACAGAGTGGGCAGTTCACTAAAAAGTCAGTAATCAGTAATATTACAGTATGTATAGATGTGTCAAGTCGTAATTAAATGCATCACACACACACACACACACACACTCTCTCTCTCTCTCTCTCTCTCTCTCTCTCTCTGTCACCTAGATATGCACACTCTCAAAGGCACAAGCACATGATAGAAGTACACACGCACACACACATTCATTCACATACACACCCTAACCTTTGTGCAGAGGATTTACCAGGGAAGCTTGTGACGTCAACCTGAAAAAACTATTGCCATGGAAACCCATCTCTCTCAGTTTTTCCCTGATCCAGGCTGGATCTCTGGGTGTCAGTGCAGTAGTGTTTCTCTTACAACAGCCCAGCCACCACAAAAACCTTGACTACCTCTTCCATCTACACACCCATTATCACTTCACTTTGGTGCACTTATGTCAATACACTGTCAAAGACAGCAACATTATTTTGTCCTAAGTAGTTCCTATAATGGATCTTATTCTGGATGAGTATTTACAAACAAAGCATAGGAAATGATGTATTGATTACCCATTAGTGCTATCAGTAGGAAAGAAAAGTGCATTTACATTTAGTCATTTGTATTGAAAAACAAAAGCAATGGGGAAATTGACATCTCTGAGTGGTATTCTTTGAAAATATTTAAATGTTTTTGCCTACATTGTTTGAAGAAATGTGAAGCCTTATAATGAAGGGTGATATTATGTAACTATTGATAAACTGTGGTAAACTAAACCATCTATAATATTCATTAATAGTACAATAATTCAGGTTATAGTCATAGCCTAATGCATTACATGTGAGGTCATGTAAGGCTGGGAATGGTATTGTTGCCTCAGATGCCATGCTGTTATGACCATTGAATTATCGTGTTAATAATAGTTATGGCTAACAGTAACTAAAACCAAGTAACAATAGCACCGCTAAGAGGAACCTAATCATTCCTATAATGTCAGTATCTTATATAGTCTCATTGTTTTAATTTGCCAACTGGCTTGCCATGTGGTTTGTTATTCCTTGGGTCTTAGGGTTGGTGACACAAAATTAGGTTTGATGACATCCTTACATGACCCCATTTATGTAGACAAGATCACATTCTCAATCAGTCTCCCTAAGACCCCCAAGACATCATGTTGGGACCAAATTATTTACTTGATAAATATCAATTACATCAAATGATTTGCAGGGCAGTTTTGCAGACAACTTTTGGATTCTAGTTTGAAACATTACATTTGACAGCTCAGATTCTGCGATGTTTTAACCCCATTCCTGTCATATCTACTTTGACATGTGTCAAGAATGTTAGTTTACATTGTGTTGGCTGTATACAGTATGCAACAGTGTTTACGTTTCTGAAAGAAGAATATAGAACGGAGGGTGCAAGTTGTGGTGCCATAGCTACAGACAACCAATACATTCAGTTTTCCATAATTAGCAGATGAACGTCACCTGACTGATGTAAAGCCTATAGGCTACACAATGCTTTGCTCAACTGAGATCATAATATTGTAGGCTCACCTACTTTAAAGCCACACTTTTTTCATTTCAATAATACTACTGGCTTTGATAGCCTGCTAATGTCCTCATATCATTTCACAGTAAAGCATTCACATATGGCTTTCATTGTGCAGGACCTACTTGCTGGTTGATGAGGCATGACTGCCAATCTAAACACTAAGAGACATATTTTGCTGGTACAGAGCAAAGAGAAAAAACGTAATACGTAGAATATGTGGGCAACCACCCAACCAAGATATGTCTGGTGGCACTTCCTTGCAATATTTACATTAACTGACTGTGTCAGATTTGTTTGGATCCGAAGCATTTCAAAAGACTTTGCTCCAATCGGACCCATTTTTCTCAACCAAAACAGGGGCCTGAGTATGAGGAAAGGGAGGAACAGGAGGAGGAAAGGGAGGGGGAGGGGTAACGTAGCAGGGCTGCAGTATGTCAGTCTGCCTGCTTTGCACTGAAGCTGGCTGTCGCTGGCTCTGTGAATGTTTACAGTGCCGTGTGAGGGGGGATCCTGGGAGGCAGCTATTTTTAGCTCTGGTTTCATCATTCCTCTCTGCACAGCGTAGGAGCTGCAGGCTGGCGCTGCATTCTAATGACTAGAGAGGAGCCGTGGGGATGGGTATGAGACTCCCTATGTATAAGCAGACACTGAGAGGTCCACTCAATCTCTATTGGAGCTTTGATGATGACTATAAATCCACAAAATAGCTTTGGAATGGACCAGAAACCTTCTCTTTGTTTCCATATGTTTGTAATGTGGTTCTAAAACACTGTTTATTTTTATACGATTGTTTATTTTTTCATTACGGCCTATTTGTAAAGAGAGGATGAAAATGAGGAAGCGCAGCTCTGAATCTTAAGTGAAGTCTGGGTTGTTTGTAAAAGATGACAGTTGCTGCTGCTTCAGTCACATTACCTCTGCCAGTGTTTCTCTCAAGTTGCCACAACAGACTCAATGTGATCAGTATCTAGCTCCTTCAGCCTTGTATTGTGCTCTCCATCTTGCGTAAGAACCTTTATACGAAAATGTAAAACACTATCAACATGAACTTGTAATATCATCAAGACAGAGGCATGTATTCGTCCAAGTTTTAAAGACTGATTATGGCTCTATTCCCTAATAGAAAGTATTTTAATTAGATACGACCAAAGCCTTCCTCTCATGCAAGATGTTGAGTAGAACACAGGAAATTGGATTTCACCAACAGACCCCGGTCAGTCCTTCTTCTCGGTTTGTATTTTTGAATGTATTTGAATTACATTTAGCAAGCTGTGACATGTGGTAAGGAAGTTGTCATGGAGACGAATGGAAAACAAGCAAATAATGGAATCATAGTCTATTGTTAGACTCAAACTAGACTTGAAAACAGAGCTATAGGCTATAAACTAGTTTGGCCATCCTGTTTTGAACCTCTTCCCCTAATGTCATTGTCCCATAATTCCCTCTGGGTGGGTAACTAGAGGCATCTGTTCTGTCTTGAGGTCTTACTCTTCTAGGAGGATTTGTATCATTTAATCCTAGCACAGAACCTATTCTGGGAAACCAGAATTGAGTTGGCTGACCTCTTGAGATGTCTCAACACAACAGTTTGCCTGTGGCAGGTTGCGTCACATATACAGCTCTCAGTGGAAAAGTGTTCCTCGTGAAGAGGTGTCCTTCCTTTGAGATTGATGGCAGACGTAGTGCTGAAAGCTAAATAGAAGCATTACTTCAAAACACATTTGACATTTTCCATCCTGTAGCCTACCGTAGAAGAGCTGAGATCCCTTCTACACTTGCCAAGGTTCCAGAGTAATGCCTAGCTAGATGGAGGGTGTGTTGTATGTCTGCATGTGTTTTCTCTCAAACACCTGCTGATCTTGGAAGCTGTGACAAGGATACAGTCGGTAACACAAGAGCGAAGTGATCCCATAGTGAAAGTACATTTCAACCAGCAGCACACCCAGTTGTCAAAAGAGGGCCTTGACAATATCAATCTATCTTCTGCTTGTCTTGTTAAAATATTCGACAGTAAAGTTTATACAGGGGGACACAGGCTTTGCAGCCCTGAATTCAGAAGATCCATGTAATAAACATATTGAAGACATCTTTACAGGTGAGATCTGTAGAGAATTCCCACTAATCAATTGATCTAATACAGCATACCCAATTTTAGACAGAATATTTGTCATAATAGTTTGAAATATACAGTACCATGCAACCTACATACCCTGACACACATCTGACAAAATAGGCCACTAGGCTAATAGTGTGAGACCCCAAAAAGAGGTCCGCTCTGGAGCTACAATTACTCTGACAATGTTGACAAGGTGAGGGTCAGGGCAGGGCGGTGCTGAGCCTGATGGGACACAGCTCCCATGTTGTGCTGTTTGTCTGGAGAGAAAATAACAAGGAGATGTAAGGCATCGATGACCTTTCTCTGACAGGAGATAATGACACAGGCTCCCTAGATACACTGGCAGGAGGGATGCCCTGGTTTAACAACCTGATCTCATTGCCTTTTTTGTTTTATTAGACCCATTTTCTCTCTCTTCTTGTTATTTATTGGCTGGTATAAGACAATAATTTCAGCCCTCACCTCTGACATACATCAGTCCAAACTATAAAAACAAAAAAATGGTTTTGAGCTAGCATGGATACAGAGCTTGTGTTACTATACACAAGATACTGCATGTGTGTGTTTCCAAGTGAGGGGTGTAAAATGGTTATATTGTATCCTGTCATATCATAGATTATATCGTTTGAGTACTGTATAAACACAGACCTGTGTTTATCAAGAAGAAGAAGATATATTTAACCTCCAAAGTGTTTTATGAGCTTGCTGTGAGGTGCCTCATCAGTATGAAGTGTATGGAATATTGACATTACATTCTGCATCATAAGATGATGTCAGTCTCCCCCCCCCCCCCCACACACACACACAAACACACCACAACAGATATAGAGACATTAGTGTCTCAAGAGCAATTAGCTATGATGGTGACTAAGCCGACAAGTCAACAACAAGTTACCATTACACCATGAATCTTCCAGTGAGTGCATGACACATACACATGTATGTGTCATGCATCTTGATATAGAGATTGAGTAGGCTTTGATGTCTCATTCTCTTTAAGTCGATATGCATTTTCTTTCTTAGTCATGCTCTAGGGTTTTTCCATGTTTAGTGCAGTGGAGGTTCTAAACCATTTCAACTGGGGGGGGCAAGCTGGGACTAGTTGTACTGTTAGAGGGGCCAGTTACAATAAACACTGTTGTTGTTATATAATTTTTTTCTTTATCGCATTTCAGGCATTAATAGGCTTTATATTTTATATTATTATATTTAAACGTATTTATTCTGCGAGTTGACGTCCCAAAGGGCTTTGCGATCGGTTGTGATAAGGTGGAAATGTTAGCAAGAGTTTTTGAGTACCCACTAAACTGGAGGGACAGGGCTGAAACATAATCTACTGACAGGAAAGAAGAATTCATGGTGTAGGAGGTGAAAGCAGTAATGGCAGTAAAAAAAAGTGTTTAACATCTGTCATGACAAGATCCAAGCAGAGAGGACTAATATCAGGACCAGACAGGATTCAATTAGATCATTAACTTATCACATTAGACTGAGAGAAGGGTGGAGGATGCTAATGTCTTCAATCAGCATTGTGTTTCCATATTTTACTGACATTTTTCAGAGCAGCTTCTTTGAATGAGTCTCTTGAGATTCTTATATCTCCATTACAGGAATTACTTACTTATTCCAATACATCTTTACTGTAAATGGGGTGTGGCCAAAATGTACAAGAAGCTTTTATTTTTATGATTGTACTTAAAGTGACTATCCATCATGGTTGTGGTAAATAAGAATAAGCAGACCCACAGACGTCCTTTCTAAGGTAGTGTTGCAGGTCTAGAACAGTGTGGCAATCCGGATGCAGGAGCCACCTGCCCGGGAATGTTTCCATTCTTTTATTGTCTTGTATTTTCCCAGTCGGGGTGGATGGCACAAATGGAGCATTTCAATTACAAACTGCTGAGACACAGTGATTCAAGCAGGGGAGACAGGGTGACGTTACCAATAATTTTCACTTGCATGCAGCTATTTCCATGCTTGTAACCCATTGAAGGGTCTAAGAGGGGACATCTTGAGGACACATGAACAGAGTGATGGATACAAGAGGAGTTTTGGAAACGGATCATGCAGGACAAAATGGCAGTTTGCCGTTCATGTTCAGTTGGCTTCTGTAAATTTCGGGCCACAACCACTACATGAGCTCACTGCTGAACTTGCACATGGGGTTGATGAATAATCCTGTAATGTGACAAGGTTGTGTGACTATGCCTACTGTTCTTTGTCAGGATTATCGGTGAAGTTTACGATTATGTGAATCAGGCATAAAGGGGTGTTTATGAGAGGAGGCCATTGCATGCGGGTCAGAAGTACCCTAAGTTCCAAACCCGGTGTGGGCAAGAGAGGGAGGAAAGGATACTGACGAGCAATGCAATTACACCTGTGACACAAACAACTCCGCTTGACCAAATGACTTGTAAACAAGACTGGAAATGAATTTGCTCTATCCAACTACTTTCCAGAGATGTCCAGAGTAACAATTGTAACCATGTATGTTTGGTAGCAGCAAATAATAATGGTTGCAAACACAATACAACATTATTGTCCTTTTTTCTAGGAACAATAATTCTGATTCTTTAATAAACGTGTATCGTCATTGTATTACTAATCAAAATAATCTGGTACATATGAATAGTATACCAAATTATTTAAAGTTAAATAATGAGTTCATTTATTTATCAAGTCATTCTTAATGAAGCTTGAAAGCATGATAATCTCATTATGGACATGATCATGATTATTGAAAGAAATGGACACATATTTATTTACATTTACATTTAGTCATTTAGCAGACGCTCTTATCCAGAGCGACTTACAGCAAGTACAGGGACATTCCCCCGAGGCAAGTAGGGTGAAGTGCCTTGCCCAAGGACACAACGTCAGTTTTCATGACCGGGAATCGTACTGGCAACCTTCGGATTACTAGCCCGATTACCTCACCGCTCAGCCACCTGACTCCCATATTTGCCTGGAGCAGCTGGAAAACATCAATATTTGAGAGTGGAAATACAAGGAAATGTTTCCAGGATGCTGTGAGTGGCATTGTGTGTCCAACCTTTTTAATTACCATTCATTTGGAGATTTAACCAGCAAATTTCCCATTATGCCAGATGCAGTTGCATTGAAACATGAGTCAGGGACGGTGATTCTATGATGAGTATAAACCCACTGAAAAGGATTGTGATTAGTATGGGGCCTGGCTGAAACATGAGCTGTAACTGCTGATTTCTGGGACCCCGCAAAAGCAATTACCAAGTGAGCTCAATGGACCAGGCAATGCCTTCTGTCAACATCTTAGTCTGGAGATGGCCTGACAAGATGTTGGTGTAATGGAGGTCCATGAAGAGATGAAAAGTGTTCACTCGCTATTTCTATAATGTTTCTATGTTTTGGCACAAGACTCTTATGAAACAGAGTTGGTCCTCTCTCATTCACTGGTATTTTAGTGGGATGAAAATCAACCATGCTCTCGGGATGAAGGTCTATTTGAATGACATCGTGCATTGTTTAAAAAAAGATCTCAGTTGCACTGGTGAGTATTTTGCATAGTCAGTGAGGTGGCTGTTTATTCATTTTTTATTTGAATGTCAAATATGGGGAGGTGCAGTAGTCATGACTTTTAACATATCAATGGATCTCCCACTAGGGGGCATGGTCCATGTGAAGGAACATTCTACAGTGTCCAGGCTCACAGCTTTTGCCAATGTAGCCTAATGGTTTCAGTGTTTGCTTCAGTATCTACACTGTCTACGTCTACGATGTGCTGTCCCACTGTGGTGAACCATTCAATTGCCAGGTGGAGCCAAAATCAATCATTCATCAGGCTACTTTTAAAGGCCTCAAAAGAGTGTTTCGTGAAAAGACTCGTTTATTAAATGCTACAAGGGCGCATAAAGAATGCATGATACGGTGTGGAAAGTCAGGCCCAAAACAGTCACTATGCGCTAAGATACAGTGGAACACAGATGATTTGAGACACTGAGAGACTAGATCTACCGTACGACCAGGTAACCACTTTCTTCTATACTTCTGTTCCTCTCCTGTTGCTCATCTGAAGAGCCTAGACCGCCTCGCCCTTGCCTCGTCCCTGCTAGATCCCCCACTGCTCTCCACGTTTACATCTCACAGAGCTAAATGCTGTTTATCTTTCCATCGGCACCATCACCACACAATGTTCTCAATACAACTCAGCCTCTTTGCAAGTGCCTCCCCCCTCCCACACACACCCCAAGCACACAGAAAGATTGCAGTCAAGGCAAACACACCACACTCTTCAGCTGCAGCAGAGTAGTAGTAAAAACAATACAGCTGTGGAAAAAGCAATAATGGGATATGGTGTGTGGCTCATCATTGTAAACATTTCTTTTTTTATTATATCATTAAACTGTGGATCTGTTAGATGAATCCATTGAGGCCCCTTGTACCCCATCCCACTTGGTGCCCATTTGGAGCAGGCTGACATCTACAGCAGAGTAGAGACAGCTGAACAACGGAAAAACGACACGTTAAAAGGTGGGCGTTAAACGATTTCATGTGAGAATTATGTTGTATACACATGGGTCTGATGATTTTTTTGGCAGCAGTAGGTCAGTAGAGGATGGCAGGCAGAGATTGTACCCTTGTCTGCCGGTGGTCAAAACCCGCCATGTACTGTACTATCAGACCTAGTGATCTCAGCGGTAACTTTTGACCACAAGAGCTAAACAGGGCAACCTCCTCTGGAACAATACTCAATACAGGGGCTTGTGATTGTGCAATCACAAGCCCCTGTGTTTTCTTTGAGTGTTTAATGCATTTTTAAATGCAATTTCTGCATTTTCAAAATTAAAGATTGAATAATTGAAACTACATTTTAATTATTCATAGCTGTTCATGAGGCAAGGTTGGCTGGATTGGATCGTGAGTCTATAATAAGAAGAGTTATTAGTGTGAATGTATTTTTGATAAGTCATTCAGGGCCACTTCCTGCAGTACCTAATGGATTTCAGGGGAGTGAACAAATGAGCCGGATGGGTTATCTCTGTTCCTGAGATGTCTTGACACCAATTTTTCTTAAATCACTTTAATCCTCTAAAATCAGTGAATCATGAATGTGCATTGTGCAACTACTGGTAGAAAAGAATGTCACCTCCCTCCACCTCAAAAGAAAAAGGCAAAATTGAAACGGTGCCATGTTACTTGGACAAAATGCATACCAATGTATTTCAAACGCAATCTAGGGTAGTAAACTTTGTTTACGTATTTTTCAGAGATGCATATAAAACATCATTGATTTCACCAGAAGGGCATCTCCATCCCTGGAGATCCAATTGTCCTGACCTCACATTTGTATTCATCCCTTTGTTTAACTGTTAAAAATTTCACAAAATAAATTTTTACATTTGCCTTTGTGTCTCTGCTTATAATGCAATTATGCAAATCAGACGAAATTAATTATGTTTCCTCTGTGAGAGGACATTTTTCACCAAATGTTCACGAAAATTTTGACCTGGGCATGGTTCTTGTAGAAGTGAGTGTGTGGGTGTTTGTACATTTGTGTATCCTTAAATGCTACACAGCGAGGACTTGTGTGCAGATAGACTGCAGCCTACAGTTTGTTGTAACGTGAGAGGAAGTGAGGCGCTTTCTCTCACAGAGACCGTATGTCCGGTGCAACAGAAGTGAAACTGAATGGTAATGAAACGCACTATAACGAAACATGTATCTTTTAACGAATGCGACTGTTGTCTTGACAATGTCTTCTCATCTCGGATGTTGTACATGTCCATGTTTGCTTTTTATTTATGCAAGCGAAGACCTGAAATAAAAGGGCAAATAAACGAATAAAGACAGATTTGTGATTCTTTTTGCATGTGTTCATTATTTGCTGAAACCGTGTCCTGCTCTAGTAAACATTTGAGGCTATGTCAATTTCAACCTCCAAATATTTACCTCTCCAGAGACAGTAGAAGATCATCCACTAACACGGATGGGGACCCAGACAGGGCTTCGGTTGCCACTCAAGCCTTAGCCCCGGCCACTGGAGTTGGATTGCTCTTTATAGAGGGTTTTAGGGTTTAACCAACCTAAACCTTGAGGGTGTAGGTTGGTTGAGGGGCAGTTCTATGGGCGTATGTGAAGCCCTCTGTGACATGCTTGCGTGTAAAAAGGGCTATACAAATACATTTTGATTTGATTTGATTATAGACTGAGTAGTACAGTTAGAGTCTGGCTGCAGTTTAGATGACAGAGTAACAAATTACGGATTATAGACAACTTTTTCAGTTGATCTTTTTCAGTGCTGGCTGGCCACATGGCCAAGCTCTTGCCTGAGGGCAGTCCCCCAGCAGATCAATAGTCCAGATATGGATCTCTTTATTGGCTGTCGTGTAATGGATCTACATAGCTGGGAATAGTATGTCCCTGGGACTAGGAACCCATGCATCAGGCTGCCACCAAGATAATATCCTGCCAGTGAGCTAATCAGCCATTTAGCCAGACAGAATTACATCCAGTAAAACAAGTCAGATATTCATCCACCCAGTTAGTGACTTTGCCAGTCCACCTGACTAGTCAGCAAGCCAGGCAGCTGTGGGGCTGCTCTTAGAGAGAGTGTTGCCGTAAGTGGGTCTGTCCTCATTTCATCACGTTGCAGGATCGATTCGAGTTGTAGTTTGGGTAGAAAATAAAATGTTACAATATGAATCTCAGCGCTGCTCTAGTCCTCTCTCATCCATGGTACTATATGTACTGTACCAGCTAGTGTAGTTGATCATTTCAAGGAACTAAATGGAAGACTGTAGCACTAAGCTGCTTTTTTGTTTAAAGTAGCAATGTAGTCTCAAAACAAGCTTTGCAACATATAGTTTATCTAGGAGTGCCTTTGTAACCAGGGAGTTGGAGCCTTCAGTTTGCAATCATACCTGCTAGCAACAATACCTTGATTAAAGCTCGATAAAACATGGGCACCTGATCTGGTGCATTCTCAGCTCCCCATCAGCTGGCTGTGAACCCTTGTCTGACTCAATAAAACCTTTGCTCCAAGGTCTCTTCTTTTGCTAGGTTTAGGCAGGTCCAGTCAGGCAGGCATACGCACATGAGGGCAAGGTAGGTAGAGGCAGCAGCCATTAGCTGCTGTATGGGGCTGAGGGTGAATAGTTCAGGCACATCTGTTCATGATCTTGAGGGCGCCACATTTGACACAACACCAGTGTGACTATGCAGTGGCATAAGAACAGCTCTGTTAAGATAGCTAACTGAAAATCGGAGCAGAGCTTTGGTGTATTTTGTGTTTGTCCTTTTCCTGCCAGGTTGTTCATCTCTGCCTTGTTTTCTTGTAAGAAGCATGTCAAATCACTGCGCTTGTGATGGTTTTAGTGTTTGACGGGCATGAGTAAAAGTAATTGCTGTCAACCAAAACAGTAGTGTGTGTGGTTTCTGATTATTATGAACAACATACACGCACATTTAAAATAAAGAACCAAAAAGAGAGATTAGAATCCTGGCAGGAAGTGAAACAGCATGCTGTGGTGTAGAGCCCACTCATCACTACGTCAAACCACAACAGAGACAGTTAACATGGCCGTACAAACACACCATAACAGCCACAGCTCGGAATGGCCCTTTCTCAAGTCACTTCAAGTTATTCAGAGGCAGGTATACCCTTTGGGTACAAGTGTTCAGTTCAGCTGTGTACCTTTCTGAGAAATAACAACCTGGAATAATACAGCTTTTTGTTGGCAGATGCGCCAGTTGGAACACATGACAAGTGGAATACATTTGAAGAAGTATTTAAATGAAAACAAAAAATATGTAGACATACTCTCGAAGAGCAAACATAGATATGAAAGAAGGTAAAGTATTCATTAACATTTTATATTGTTGATTACTCACCTACTATTTACTCGACTTTGTTATTCCCTTTCACTTCTCAATTCAGATTCCCCCTCCTTCGCTGATTTGGGGGTTTGATAAGAGTAGTAGTTGTCCACAACCCAATTTTCATTGTTCTTAAAGTTACAGAATAAGACAACAGTAATGTCCTCCAAAATTTTTGTTTTAGGTTAATCCCAAAGCAGCGGATCCATATTTGTTTTCAGACTACTTTTTTTGATTCTCTGCATACCCCAATGTCTAACATCTTCTGTATACATTTTCTCTTAGAGTAAACATTTAGTTTGGATGTTGTCAGTCTATCATTGAAAATGTTTTCTACAGTATTAGATGATTTTATTTAATAATTTTACAGATGAATGTGATTCTGTAATCGTAAATGCGTAAAGATGTCAACAACTGAAGACAGGAAAGAAATAGCGAGAATGCACTATGTCTTCTCAGGTGATCCATCTCCTCCTTTTAGCTCATATTTACAGTACCAGGAAGTAACGCAAGTTCTATGAAATGAGAGAGGGGTAGCTGTGTGTGTGTGTGTGTGTGTGTGTGTGTGAGAGAGAGAGAGAGAGAGAGAGAGAGAGAGAGAGAGAGAGAGAGAGAGAGCTGGAGCAAAATGTTCTCTTTGCTTTTCTACAGAACCACCCAGCAACCAATATGTCAATACATTGTCATAACACAGATTTTTACAATTATGTGAGATACTACACAAGATGCTATACTGTACAGTATGTGCATGTTTGTGCAAGCGAAAAAGAACAGGGAGAATAAATACAGAGGGAGACAAAGAGAGAGAGATAGAGAGAGAGAGGCACAGCTCTGGTTGTTCACAAGAGAGGGAGGGAGGCTGGTCTCTGCATGTGACAAAGCAGTGTCGATGAGAGAGAGAGAGAGCGACAGAGCGAGATCGAGAGAGGGAGTGTTGGAGAGAGCAGGAGAGTGAGCGGCTCTGTGTAAACAGGCTGTCAGAAAAGAAAGTGCAGGGACATTTTAACCCTGCCGAGGGTGGGAAAAGAAGATCTACAAATCAAGACACAAGAACAGAGGTGGAGAGAGAGAGCAATTGATGTATCAAGAAGGATAAAGTGAGTGAGGGACAGAGAGAAAGAGAGAGAAATCAAACATCTAAAGAGAGACACATTGAGGAGGCAGAGAGAAAAAGCGAACTACATGAGCGTGTGAAAAAGATTGAGTGAGAGAGACGCTATCGAGAGGGAGAGAGAAAGGGAGACAGAGGGAGAGGAAGAAAGAGAGAGCGAAAGAAAAAGAGGGAAAGGGCAAGAGAGAGAGAGAGAGAGAGAGAGAGAGAGAGAGAGAGAGAGAGAGAAGGGAGGAAAAAGGCGTAATTAATTCAGGCTGGATGGGAGGGATGTTGTTGCTGCCTGTGACGAGGCTCTAGAGCCTCCGTTCTGCTGCGCGTAGCCGTATGTCAGTGTGAGAGGGGCTGAAACACCAGCCCAGCCCTGGTACTACTCATCCTGTTAGCCTGGCAGGGAAACCACTGTATACTGCTCACTCTGAGGGAATGGACATCAGCACCATTACAGGGATGGAAAAAGGTAAGGAGAAGCAGTAGCTCAGTCTCTATTGAGCAGTTTCTCTCTCACTCCCCCCCCCTCTCTCTCTCCCTCTCTCAAAGCGTTTGGGCATTATTGTTCATTTATCAGTCCTGTCTGAATAGCCCTGACGGCTCTCTCTCTCTCTTTCTCCCCTCAATTCTCTTTATTTGATTATGTTCTTGTCTGTGTCAACTGCTTCTGATCTCTATCTTATTTAGTGCTCACTTCATAAATGAGTGTCAGTCCCTTCAGGCTAGAATCCTTCACAGTAACTTTTTTCCTTCTGTCTAAAAAACAACAACATTTTTATAACAGTGGTGACGGTCATGCTAAGTGGAGGAATTCAGAGGCAGTGACAGTGAAACTCGTTTTTGTTCAGATGGCATTCCAGGAGTATTGCGGTTGCGAATGTAACCAAATGGATGCATAGGGGAAATGGACAGAACCATGTTAGACACAATCTTTGTGATGTACTGGACTCAACATAGCTTCTCCCTAAGGCCCATCGTTCTTGTTTGTTTATTTGCTTCTAAATGTGTGATTTTTTCACGTATGAGATCTTATCATCTATTAAAAACAAATTAAGCAACAGAAATACAGATAGACTTTCCAGCATCATTAGTAGACCCACTTAAGACTTAAAAATATGACCATAACATTCCCTGTCTTGCGCATGCTTGATTGCAAGCAAACTGTAACATGAGAGCGTGCTGTGGGATTTCAGGCAGCTGTAAAAAAAAAACTGTCATCTAAAATGCTGATGTTGTTGCCGTTTACCATAGACTTTCATGCTGCCATTTCAGGCGCATGGCTTTGATAAATCATCAACTGGAACGGTTAATTATGCCTCATCATCCGATTACCGAAAGCAATGTTTTTTTGTGCCTAGACATGCCTTCTTCACGAGCTTGTGGCAAGCTGAGCGATGTTCTGCTCTGCTCTGGCATGATAGGGTAGGAGAGAGCCCAGGGATATAGAGAACAAGGAGAAGGAGGAGAAGGAGGAGAAGGAGGAGGAGGACAAGGAGGACAAGGAGGACAAGGAGGAGTAGATAAGCGACAGGCCTCTCCACCACGGCTTGGCTATGCTGTTCACGTTCTCAGACCTGGTTAAAGCGTATCGAGGGCGAGTGCCTGTGGGTGTGTTTTGTGTGTTTCATCTGGGTCCATACTGTACCTGAGAGAGCCATAGCTTTCGTGCCAAAAACCATACCAAAAGTGGGCTGTCAGGGTCAAGGAGAGCAATGGCACTGCACGGACGACAGTAGTGGTGGTGGTAATGCCATTGTGTTTGCCATGATTGACACTAGTAGCCTCTCCTAAATTGACACAGTACACAATGGAGCCTTCTATCTCTTGTCCCACAGGGAACCTCTGTGAATAGGAAGGACCCTGAAAGTCGGACAAGCCCACAGTACAGTAAGTACAGTTTGCTCTTCGCTATGTAATACCAATCCCGGAGTTGCCATGACACCATAAATACTGTTGGTATTTGTGAGCCTGCATCCCCTAGGAGAGCAGAGAGGGGCCCACGGGTCCGGCCTGGCTGGGGAGCTGCTCTGTTCTCCCAGCTCAGGTTCTGTAGCATAAAATAACCACCGCATGACTCCTGTGATGGGGAGCCATGCCGTTATTGCTCAGAAGGAGCATATTTAGAGAGAAGCTTGAGCTGTGATAGAAGAGGTGAAAGGTGACGGAGGGTGTGTTTGCGTGTGTGAGTGCGTGTGGCTATTTCTGTGTCCTGAGACAAGTGCTGACAACTGATCTTGGCAAAAAGTCCTTTTATGGGCAAACATCAAGCTTTGTCCATCCAGGGCCCATGTTATTGTCTATGTTCCAGTTATTTCCCTAAACTAACATGAACTATAAGATATAACCAAAATGTGCATTTGGCCTGTGTACCAGCTACAGGTAAACTCCCTGTGCTCAGACTCAGTTTGTCACAATCTCATATTCCTCTTGCCTCACTGCACATGAAAAAAAATATGGAAGGACAGTCGAATTGTTTGGATGCCTCGAGGGATTGAAGTGAAAGCATACTCGGTGGGTGTCTTACTCCCAGCGTGAATGATCCTGTGGTCTCAGTTCATCAGCACATGACTGATGAGCCACCGTTAGGTGCTAATTAGCCCGTCTGAAGCAGAGAACACCAACAGTACAGTCTGCAGGGTACAAGTGTGTTAACGGCTGTTAGGATTACACCCAATGTGACCCAGACAGTATGTGAATGATCTGAAGATGCACTGTGTGTGGACTCACACATACACGTGGACACGCCGTAGACAAACTGCAAGGTTGTTTTATAAAGGGCATCGCTAAACGAAAACGCAAAGCCAATTCAAAGGAGGCGGCAGCAGTCAAATCAGCAGTAAGTGGTTGCAGGTGTGTACAGGACATGTCCCTCTGACGAGGTGAATGAAACACGAGTAAACCGTGGTTGAAGTTTGCCGGCGTGCCTTGGGTCACATGGTAAAATATGGAGGAGAATTGTCGGATAGCACTCACTATGCCAAGAATTCCATTAGAGGGTTTTTTGGTGTGGTAACACATCAGGCCCCATTACACAAGAGGCAGCAGCAAAGGTGCCATGGCAGCCGTGTCTTTACAGAGGCATTATTTTTGGTGAGCGCTATAGCATTTTGGAGCATAGCATTACACTTCCCAAACCTGTCAATCAAGGGCAGCCGAGGCTGTATGTCGTGAGGATATATGATTTCGAAACCCTTTTAGATAAGCCAAACAAACACATTTGTACACTTTGTGGGTGATGTCCTTGTTTCTCCAGTCTGCTCTAAGTGATCTGGAATTACAGTTGTTGGGAGAGTGGGCTGTGGTTCTGCATCATCTTCAGCTAAATCTGTTTGTTTCCGACTATGTCTTGTGGTCCAACCAGCTCACTGCATTCAGGCAGTGCTGCACTATGGGGTCTCTTCAGATATTTTATCCACACTCACTCTTATTCTAAAGTATTGAGTGAATCTGTATTTGAATTGATCTGGAATGGACCCCAACTTGCTCAACCTTTTGACCTTTTGCCTGGCTTCAATCAATATTCATTGGCTTTTTTTCCATTGTATTCAAGAGAGATGCAGCATGCTCATTAGTCATTCTGTTTAAATTTCACTTTGTTTGTTTAGATGCGTCGTGAGCTTCAATAAGCCTCAGCTCATTTATCCAGCCTATTCCAGACAAACGACTTTGGCCTAGTATATCAGTATTCATATCCTGCACTCACCACTACACACAGTACAGTGCCCATATCCAACATGCCATGTCCTTACAGTACAGTACATCCCTCTATGGTGACAGCCGTTGGTCTTGAAGTGACAGTTGTGTGATGCTGTGTGGTGGTTATCACAACGTCCACAGTCTCTTCCTGAGAAGAGGCACATCCCAACCACAGCTTCGTGCACCCTGGGTTGTGAAACACACCCGAACATACTGAAGTCGTTTTGCCCCGAGCAGGGAGATAGGACTCTTTTCTTACGGAAAAGTGGAGAGATGTTGAGAGAAGAGAGGTAAGCCCCTTTCATCAGTGACTCGTAAGAAAAGAACTGTGATAGTGTTTAGCAATGGATGAACATGTGTAAGGGATTTAATATGGTCTGTTAGATTGAGTCTTACTTTTGTGTCTTGATAAGGAAGGAGAGGGTTTGTTCCTGGACCATGGAGACTATGGTCAGCTGTTTCTATGTAACTCTGGATTCCATCCAGGTGGATAAGAGGCATGAGTGTATCAGAAGATCTTAGTGTATCCTCATCTCATTTTAAATCGTCTGCCCTTGCACGTGACTCGATCATGTGCAGTTTTACCTCCCCTCCCCCCAGTACACACACATAGGTACACACATCCGTTCATGTCTTTGCTGTGCACTTCAGTGACGTCATGGTTGCCAGGCAACGTCATGAGCAAAACAGAATCCCTCTCTGCACAGAGGGGAGGCCCCATCTCGTTGGATGGCACGTGCCTCTGCTAGCAAGCAAGCGCTCTCTCTCTTTCTTTCTCTCTCTCTCTCTCCTTCCCTCTCTCTCTCTTTCTGTCTGTCTCTCCATCTTTGTTTCACATGCACACAGACACACTCTCTCTTTTAGTCCAACCTGACTTTACAGGATGTCACATGAGCAGCCCTTTTTGGCTGACAGCCTCTCCCTGTCCCCCATGTCACCCATCTCCAGGCATGCCTGTCCCATTAATACATGCCACCCTGCCTCTCTCACGTTGCTGGGAGAGCAGAGGTGGTGGTGAAGGTGAGCACGTACAGCATCATTCTCATTTGCAATTCACATGTTAATCTCCTTGCCTGCAAGACACAGAACAGTCTGTTAAAGCAAAGTATTGGTACAATCTATTCTGTTATTTGACTAGTGAATGCTGAGCCAGTTTACTGTCTGAGTCACAATTTTATTTGAATAGTCGGAGGAATAAAAAGGAGCAAAACCTTTACTACTTTTCGCTGGATTTTTACATAGATAATAGACCTTTTTGTCCTTTTTGAAAAAGTTACTTAAAGGATCAAAATAGTAATGGAATACAAATTCACCCAAATCCGGAAGAAAATAAACATAAAATACATGTTTGTTTTTTTATACGCGCTGACTGTTTGCTTACCATTAGAAACTTTGATTACCCTGGCACCTAGAAACTTACATCAAACTCTCTGAAATGTCACACACACTCAGCCAGCGCTCCGCTCTCTCAAATGCTTTTCTGGGAATTATACAGAAAGAGCTGCCCAGACAGCACACGAAGCTCTTTGCACACCATCTGTTCAGCTGTGGTGAGTGGCACTCAGAATAGATGCAGCCTCTGTGTACAAAGAACGTGTGCTCTGTCTTGTGCACTCTATAAGTGGACTGATCATCACCTTTCCAAGTCAGCTGGATGAAATAAAGGATATAAATAAAGAATATGTTCCCAAATTAGAGAATTGTATTAGTACCACAGTGTGTGTGTGTGTGTGTGTGTGTCGGTGGTTTTGCATCTCTCTACACCATCCTCCTCTGTGAGGAGTCGCCATATCTAACACCCCCACCTGACTCTCGCACACTCACTTTCTCTCTGCTTCTTCCATAAATATATTTTTATTACTTTCATCTGATCCTGAAATCAGCACAGTCTCCAGCCCTGCAATTCCCTGTTCAGGCCTTATTACCTGCTATTCTCTCCTCACATCCATTCTCTCTTTTTCTTCTTCTCAATAAGGTCGTCCACGCTGAAATTATATTGACCCATCCTTGATACACCTCCCTCGGACTCATCCATTTAGTACTGGGCCTTAGTTTGAGATGAACAAAATTAACAATTGCCTTGATTTGTAGTCCCTACCTTTCTGTTAAATTGATTGGATATGTGTATTATATTTTTTATATATATTTTTTCCCTCCTCTCATTTCTTTCTTGCTCTATCTTTGCCTCCACATCCTCCCTTCATAATCTCTTTCGTTACTTCACCCTCTGGTCTCACCTCCTCTCCTTCTCCTGCCCATTTCCTTCTTTCTATCTTTATCTAGGTCAGCACAGGTCATCATTACCTCAGGCCTGCTGAGGGACCCAGCAGGAACGTGTCACTACCCAGCTGACAGGAGCAGTCTGTTGTTGTGACGTCACAAACGCTCGAGGGCCTTCTGGACTTGCAACGCCCCCGACTGCCCTTCTTCCTGCCTTGGTGCCTTCTTCTCCAACTCCTCCAACCCCATAATCTTTTGACCAGTTTACCAGTCCAACCCGACTCCGGCATCCCTTTATCCCCCCCCCCGTCTTATCTGTAAACCGTCTCTGCCACATCAAAGACTGTCCTCCTTTTCCCCATTTCCCAGCAGTCAGTCTCTCCAATCCGAACCCACACACCCTTTATTCTGGTGACTTTATGCTTTCCACTGCTCCTGCTCACTGCCATGGGACAGGGATGACAGACCACCTCTTCAGCTCCAGTTTACATCTGACCCAGGGATAACTAGGAGGCCCCTTAACCCCGACCAACGTCGCCCGCCCTGACGCTCACCGTCCCTGGCCTCCCCCAGCCAGCAGGATGGGTGACGGGAGCTGGGTGTGCCTGAGCCCAGCTGAGTTCTCTCAGCTGCAGAAGTACAGCGAGTGTGAGTATCTTCTTCTATGACGGGACAGTATGTGCTCCCCTGTTTAGTATGTGTTCTGCTGTCTACATGTTTATATAAACAGTTCAACAGAAGGAAGGTTATCACCTGAAGAAGCCATGACAGGTTAAGGTTCGTGTTGGAGCATGTTTCATGAAAACATTTTATTTGCCAATACATTTTTTTATTTCTATTTCGACCAGTATCAACAGATTTTGGGGTGCACTGTGGCTAAACCAAACATAATAACTATCTGACCTTCTAAAGGCCTCCGTACTTCATGTTTCATACTGTATCTGGCTGGCTGTTTGATCTAATACTTAAAGTGAAGGTGATTTATGCAAATAGTCAATGGGAAAAAGCTATTTCTGGGCTGAAAAGATTGCTTTTGCTTTGAAGGTGACTCACCTGGCTTGCAGACTCATTCTGTAGACCTGATCAAAGGGAGAGGTGGCAGCTAAACGAGGTAGTCAAAGGAAAAACAGAAACTGAAAAAGAGCATTGACACAGTACTACAGAAATGACTTGGCTGAATGACATCTCTCCAGAGACAAATCTCAACTGCGGGGGATTGTCTGCATGGGAGAGTGGAAGATGGCTGACTGCACTCTTGTTTCAGCTCCAACTGGTGGCTGCTTGTGATACACAGCCACGCGTTCCCATTTTCACTTTCCTCAGATCTTGCTCTTGTTTATCTGAACGATTTATCTATAGCAAATGACTAAAAATACCTCCGGCTCTTTTCTTTAGTTCTGTCCAGAAATGTTGTTTGTGCAGCTGGTTTGGGGTTGTTCATTTTTCGTTTCTTTCTTTGTGGCCCTGTGACAGTCATGCCGACAAACAGGCGGGAGGTGGTAAGATAGTCTGTTAACCTCTGAGGTTTAACCAGTAGTACCAGACACAGATTTATGGGTTCAATACATTTGGCGTTTGTAACTAATTCATACTGACAGGGTTTCAACTGTGGACAACAAACTGAATCAGTTCATTATCAGAACTGCTGCACGCATAACGGCTTGTGAAGTGAGGTAGATGTGGGAGATGTGAGCGATTTAAGTGGACTGTGAGCTAGTAAAAAGATTCAGAACAACAGGACACAGATCATGCTTTTCTCTCGACATCAGTGAGTCGAGGTCTGGGTCTAGATGTGTATGGCTGCGTGATTCCCACACGAGTGCGTAAAAGTATGTATGGATTTGTCTGTTTGCGCTACTTGCCTGTGTGCGTGTGTGTGTGTGCGTGGGGGCAGTACATCCGCTCTCCACAAAGCTGTTGAGGCAAGAAAGCCGTGTCGGCAGTGTTTGTTCAGTGTTTGTGCTTTAGCGCTGCTGTGCTAATGAGCAGCTGAGGATATTTGTCTTGTATTTACACTGGGGAGCTAATGGGCCTCCATACATGGTGTCCACACCTCTGAGCACACTACACAGACAGAGCGGAGAGGCTGGGAGACAGGCTGGCTCTGGCTTTGCACAACTCTAAACTGAGATTTGCTGCTGATATGTAGCTATTTCCACGTTTTTGACATTGTGTTTGAGTGTGTTCTCCAGCTTTGGTCCCAATACAGTTTATTTTGATATAAATGTAAGAGGTGAGGGGTTATTATCCATTACAAAACAACCAGACCCTTTATGATGCTTAATAGCTGGGAGCCACCAAGCACTTAAAGGCTGTGTGGTGTCTGTGTGTTATGCATAGTGTGGTGTGTGTATGTTTGTGTGTGTTTCAAAGCAGAATTTCACAATGAGGTGCATAAAAAGTGAGGTAATGACAACGTTTTACAGCCTTTCAATGAGTTGTCCTCTACTGTAGCTTTTAAATGACTGACCTTTACTTCTCTTAACTTCCCTGACTTAAAGGTACAACATTTCTGGTATTGTGATTTTACAGTCCTCTATCGATGAGACAAGGGAAAATCAATAGCAAATGAATGCTGATGACCTCCAGTGGAGAATATAATTTTCCATTAACCCTATACAGTACCTGCTTGCTGAGATTCTCTGGGGTGCATTCAGTGGTTAATTATAAGGTAGTGTTAATTACTGGTTGTTAGTTAATATATTGGGATAGCTAATTGAGATTAGTAAAGGTGTGAAAGTGTGATTGTGTCTATGAATGTGTGTTAGTGTATTTATGGGTGTATGTAAGTAGCAAGTAGCAAGTTCATGTGTATGTAAGTGTGTGTGTTAGTGTGTATGTATGTATATGTACTATGTATGTGTGTGTTTTTTGTGTGTGTGTGTGTGTTTTTTGTGTATCATGCGTGTGTGCTCATTAGCCTGCATGAGCGTTAGCATGTCTGTTCATTTATCTGCTGTGGTGCCAGCCTGACAGCAGTATGGCAGATGATCGTAGGAGGAGGGTAATTTGTGGGTCAGTGTTCTGTTGGGTGCCTTGCTCCGCCCAGAGAGAGATTAACATCAACAGGAGGGAGGGAGAGAGAGAGAGAGAGGAGAGGAGAGAGAGAGGAGAGAGAGAGAGAGAGAGAGAGAGAGAGAGGAGAGAGAGGAGAGAGAGAGGAGAGAGAGAGGAGAGAGAGAGAAGAGAGAGAGAGAGAGAGAGAGAGAGAGAGAGAGAGAGAGAGAGAGAGAGAGAGAGAGAGAGAGAGAGAGAGAGAGAGAGAGAGAGAGAGAGAGAGAGAGAGGAAGATCATTTTAAACAGTTTTATACTTTCGTACATTCAAAGGGGTGAATCTATTTCATCTGTTTGACTTATAGGCCTCATTTATATATGTCCTTCATGGACCATAATGTTCTACCACTTCAGAAAGTTTCTGAATTGGAGGCCAAAAACATTTTCACAATTGAGGCCCGAAAGTGTCGAGACAGGGATGTGATTTGGGGGAGATTCGTTTTAGACAAATACATACAGATGCTCCATAGGGGACGGTTTGTTGCTCTTTTTGTGTGCTTTCAATCTAGATCATCCATGCCTGTGAGAGAAGATGTCTTTCATTTGAAAAGGCTTCAGTTCACACCGATTGTAACAAACACTGTCCTATCTTCTGTCCTCAGATTCTACCAAAAACCTGAAAGATGTTCTGGAGGAGTTTCACGGTGAAGGAGTTCCTCTCCAAGTACAATCCTGAGCAGGTATTTCCACACTGCCTTTCCTGTATATAAACAGTATACACCAGCCTCACACACATACACACATGCACACACACACATACATACTCATGCATGCACACATATGTTTCCCCTTGCCGGATCCATAGCTAAGATATTTGCCTCTTGCTACCGATTACACAGGAGGTGTTCAAACCATTAACTTTCCTGGATCCTTATCCCCAATAACATCACAATAATCCCCTGCGTTATGTCGCCACGGCGACTAGAACAGGTGGCGCTGACATTTTATACTTCTGTCTGGAACGCCCCCTCCTTGCTCCCCTCTCGGACCCAGAGCCCGTGGCCTCCCCCATCTCCAGCCCCATAACCACTCCCTGGCACCCTTTTGCCATAACAATATGATTAACAGCCTCATTTAACATGTTCCGGCGCCATCAGACCTGAGCTACCTGGGCATAATGCAGTCCTTCTCTAATTGTGTGAGTAGGTCAGACGACAGGGGTCTGGGGTGTTTTAGCTGGGTAGCCGGCGCGGCGAGGGAGGTCCTGTCATCATCAGTCGGCCCCCCCCGGGTGACTCATCAGTCCACGGCGTTGCCGCTATCGCCAGCGTGCTGGAACCTCTGTAGAGAGGCAATGACACACACCACCAGAGGGTTCACATTTCCTCCCCTTTTCCCCACCTTTGGGCTGCAGTGTCAGGATTATCCAGTATGTCTTAGTGATGGATGGTGTGTGTTTTGTTGTGTGTGCGTGAGTGTGTTACTTGCTGAACGAGGAACAGACTGGGAGCATGGATTTTTGTGCCTGGGTTCCCATGACTGAGGATGAGGATGTATGTGAGCTTGTGTTGTTCAAAACACTGTTTATTGCCGTTGTTTTGTAAATGTAATTTCTTAGTTAGCACAGACAGAAAAAGCGAACCGAAGTCCAGACATGTCTATCAAAGACATTTTATATATTTTTTTTTACAGGGCAAAAAGTGCCTCATGATGTGAACCGAGTCCTTCTGTGTTTGGGTATGTCAGTGTACGTGCGTGCTTCCACATTTCCCCTTAAAACCTTCTGTTACACGATGCAAAGCAAATTAAGGTCTTGTGATAGTTTGGCCAAATAAGGAGAGGAGAGCAGTGGGGAGGCAGAGTGATGTGAATAATGGCTGGCTTTGGCAGGCTCAGGGTCCTGTCAGGCCTGTATCGCCAGCGTGCAGCCAGAGAGGGTCCTCGTTCTAACGGGCCACTGGACCTCCATCAGTCACTCACACGAGAACAGCCGTGAAGGCAGTGTGGGAACAGTCGCACAGCAATACAGTTTATGGGTTTGAACATTTGTCAAGAGGGTACAAAATGTGAGGGGTTTTTGAGCTAAAGGATTGCTGGACAAACTAGGGATTGTCGACATGGAAGAAAAAACAAAAAAGGGCTGATTGAATGAGTGGGGGAGAGTCAGCGTTACACAGAATGGTATCACTGATCTGCAAAGAGCCTGATGACTTCTGACAAACCCAGACAGTGCCAGCCCTAACCACTGCTACACCACTGCAATGAACCTCAGTCTAACCCCCTGTCTCCTTCTATTCCCCCCCCCCCCCCAAACATCCCCTTTTGAGATACAGAAGCAAGACGTTCTCAACCAAGTAAGACCACAGCCCTGTGGGGCCTGCATGCACTGTGCTTTCTGTGTCTTACAGACTGCATGTCCGGACAAACATAATGTATTTAACCCCTGTCCAATCAGAAACCCACGCTCATCCTGTCTGTCAGAGAACAGAGGTCAGGACTCGCAACCTGAGCATCCATGTGTGTGTGTGAAGTAGGGTAATGTGTGTGAATGAAGGGAGCTATGTGTATGCGTGAAGGGGGGGGGGGGGGGGGGCTGGGGGGTATGTGTGAGGGGAGAATGGTTTTAAAAGAACTGTCCAGAGGTCATTTATCAGATGTTAATAAATCACGAGGTCATTTGAGGTTGATATGAAAACAATCTTTGATATTTAAAAACATCTGACAAACTGTCATGTGGGGCTGTAGCCAAGAATTCCCCATGTCCCTTCATGGGCAGTTCAGCAGAGATATGTGACTCAGTACTCTACATCCATAAACTGGGATCGTTGGGGTACCACGTTCTGATGTTCCTTTTCTTTGAGGACTTCTCCCTGCATATTTAAAGGTTCTGCCCTAACTCATTTCCTTTAGGTACTCATTGTGTGTGATAAGTTAAGGTGTTGTTTATTTCCTACCTTGAATGCTACATTCCATCAACATGTAACATCAGAAGAAAGCCTCCGGAAAACCAAAAATCCATTTTGAATCCATGTTTTATGTTGATTACAGCTTTTTCCAACTTTCGTTTTCAGACCGTCCTACAGCATTTTTGTGTCATTGACATGTGATGTTTCTCTTCAAATCCTCCCGTGTCCCCCTCATCGATCACCACACACCCAGGTTCACCTCAGCTTGTCTGTCTGCCTGTCCCCCGCAGCCCATCGGACTACGAAGGCTTCCAGCTCTTCATGGCAACCTACCTGGAGAACGACATCCCCGAGGAGCTGTGTCAGCACCTCTTCACTTCCTTCAAGAGCAAGACAGGGGGCTCCTCCCCCGAGGCTCCCCGTGCAGGAGCAGCCATGCTGGGTAGGTGTCCCCCCTACTGAGCCTTCATCACCTCGGTCCAAACCAACCTCCACCGACCTGCTATGGGTCTGTGGGGATCTGAGTTGATTTAGCAGGTTGATTTTGACAGTACCGTAGGCTATGCTTTCATCTGTGTATTGAAATAGTCACCCTCTTATCCTCTTTTCTGTTTTCTTGCTGTTACACTGTGCCTTGGTCAGGGTAAGTTAGCCCTGGTCAGGGCAATTCTGAATCCCTAAAGTAGCAGGGATGATCTATTCGGTTCATTTAGATGTCTGTTGGTGTGCTGACATTCAACCATGTGTGGAGAGACCATACAAACACACACACTCATAGGCTTAAGGTGTTTTAGTTTTTGGTTCATTACTTTCACCGTAGCTGCACAGTTTGTAAACTGTATGTCCTTCCATGCCATATGGAGGTCTATATAGCCCAATGAGAGCCCTGGCACAGGACTCCAACAGCCTGCCTGGCTCTCACTGACTAGCACACCAACAGGAGGGCACAGATGGGAGGAGTTCTGCCCTTCTCCAGGCACAGAGATAGAGGAGAAATCTTGCGACCAATCCCACGCAGCCATCTTGACATGACATGACACGACCCCCGAGGAAGTCGCTCACAGCGAACAGCCATGCAGAACTTTTCAGAGTTACAAAGAGAATAGTTGCCCCTTGTGTACGAACACACCAAGAGTTCAACAAGCATGGCATTAAAGACATGTACGGAAACAGGACGGGAAAACGGAGTGTGGGAGGGCAGCGGGCTGCCTGTTCTGATCCTGCACCTCGTCAGATCAGCTGTGGGTGGAAACCCGATGCAGCCTACAGCGCCATCTAATGTCGGGCCTGAGCAAGCACAGCCACAACTACAGCGTTGTCGCATTCATACGGTATTATTCAGTTTATACACGTTTACCACGCACAGTCTAGTTGGTCTGGGTGGTGAGGACCGTTGCCCCCGATTCCTCCATGTTTTTCCGAGGCAGAGAGAGCTCAGATTCTCCTGAATCAATCAATTAATAGAGTTGGGATGTTGACCTTGTTCTTCTCTCCTCTGTCATGATAGAGGATCTCTACAATTGGCTCTTGGAAGAAGGACTGTCCTTCTTTCAGATAGATGTGTTGCTCACCTTTCATAGGGCCAGACACGCTATCTGTCTCTCTCTCATTTCTCCTCGTGTCTGGGCCGCAACAAAGAATGACTCGTTAGTCTCTGATTTTTTGGGCTGTGCGAAGTCCTTTACTGTGAGACGTAGGAGAAACAAAATTAGGTTGAAATCAATGAGTTTCTTTTTGTTTGTTTTTTCCCTTTGCCATCGATGATTCCTTCTTTTCCTGGTGAAAACTACATCTTCCTACCTGCCCCTCCTTCTCTCTCTTTCTACAACTTGTCTGTCATCTTTCTGCCTGCGGGGACTGCAGAAGCTCGGTCGATAGATGCAGGCATCTCTATACAGACAGAAGTAGCCTGTGCCCCCCATCACAGGTACAGCGGCAGGAACACATGACATATCCTAATGATGACAAAGTCTTAATGAGACAAGTCTAGACCTCTGAGTCATTCTCTATCGATTCACTGTACTCAGCGTTGTGTTGAAGTGAAATAAACTATGTTGTATTGTGCTGTATTGTATTGTGTTGATCTGCATGAAATTGTACTGTTGTATTGTGCTGTGTTGTTTTGTATTGTGTCGTTCCTATTTCTTTGCAAGTTCTTTGTTATTTATTGACAATATATGTCTTTGGCAGCATTGTTGTGAAGTCCTTATCCTCAGTAGTGAATTGTAGCTTCCCAGTCTATGTAAAACACTAGCTTCTGGAGAGCAACCAGCCGTCTGTATATCTTGCTCTGCCTTTTCTTCAACACTCTTATCATGTCAGGGTAATGGATACAGGAATAACTCCCACCTCCCTCGCTCCTATCTCTCTCACTCTCCATTTCTTTATCTCTGCCTGCCTGCCTGCCTGTCTCTCTCTCTCTCTCTCTCTCTCTCTCTCTCTCTCTCTCTCTCTCTCTCTCTCTCTCTCTCTCTCTCTCTCCTCCACCAGGAATGAATGGCAAGAGCATCCTGACAGCCATGGGTAGACACACACCAGAACACTCCACAGTGATGGCCGCATGCTCTGGGGCTGCCACCTCCCCCTGCTCCTCCCGGTCCTCTTCACAGCGCTCCGGCACTGGGGGCCACACCCCTCGGGGGCCACACTGTTCCCCCTGCATTCAAGCCAAACCCTCCGAAGGCTCCAGCAATGCCCTGAGCCCCAACCCAGTCCCAGCCAAGTCCCCGGCCTCTCCCCGCCTCTCCCCAGGTGCAAGCAATCAATGCGCTCTTCTCTTTATATACTGTATGTCTGACAGTCAGTCAATAACTGTTAAGCAGTTGTGATTTACCAGAGCGATTTTCCGAGTAGAGTAATAATGGTGTTAAGCTGTCTCCCCCTGGGGGCCGTGGCTCATGAATTCCTGATTGTGTCTGACCACAGAGAGGAACAGAGTGGAGAAGCGTCGGAGCCCGTCACCTCAAAAGGGGACCCCTCTGCCGTCCCCTCAGGTGGTCTTTCTGAAGGACATCGTGTGTTATCTGTCTCTACTGGAAAGGGGTACACCTGAGGACAAGCTGGAGTGTGAGTCATAGAGCCTTTGGACGATCGTCATCAACTATCATCATGAAAGATGTTTTTCCGTAAATGATGTTGTTGTCAGTGTTGAGCTTTACACGCCTTCCAAAGGGACACTCCTCATTGGCTGAGGGGACAGGTTGACATCAGTGTCAGACTGCTGCTCCCTGAGCCTTCCCTAGGCCCTAGCTTCCATGTAATGGGCCTGTGTAGCCACAGGGAGGGATTTGACATCCTTAAGCTCTGGTATGACCAATCAACTTCAACATCGGGAGCTGTATCCGCACTCACACTCTGACAACACTAATCTCCACTAACTGCCTCAGACTTCCCACCAACGCGGAGGTGTCACGCTCTAATACTTCCTGCCCTGCTCTCCTGGGGGGATCCAGGGGAAGCTTGCAGTGCAGACAAGGCCTAATTAGGAGCTGAGTCATGGGGTCTTTTCTCTCTCGTTTCCCTCCAGTCATGTTCAGGCTGTACGACACAGATGGAAATGGTGTATTGGACAGCTCGGTAAGTCTCTCTCTCGTTCTATTTCTCTCTCTCTGTTTCTGTGCATCTCTCTCCCTTGCTCTCTCTCTTTCTCACCTGTAAACTACTATATGCCAATATGATAACATACATGTATCCATCTCTCAACAGTTGTTCGGTATAGGTTGTCCTTAGGAAGGTTATGTATGTAAGAAAGGAGATGACCATATGACAAGGATGATGACAACGTGACAAAGAACCTTCATGTCCCCACAGTCCCTCTCTCATTCTCTCTCTGTCTCTCTCTGTACAACTCTTTCAAGGCACAGTCACGACACATTCAGTCCACCCCTTTTAGAGGTACCATGTCAACATATGCCATCATCTTCTATGTGTGCTGTTGGTTAGCAGCAAAGCAGCCATACCATGTGTCAGCAGGGACGGGGCAGCTAATCACTCCTGCTTGCTCTGAGCTGACAGACCACAGGTCTCCAAGAATAGAACTTTGGAGTGCCCCGTCACACGATGTGTCTTTAGATGAGGTCATTGTTTATGAAGGAGTCTGCCTATTTTATCTAATCACAACACTGCAGCAGGAAGCTCTTTAAACAGAGTGAGAATGGTGCACAGCAAGATGTTCTGTAAACTGTGTACACGAAGGTGTTGAGACAGTCCTGTCTCTCGTGTCGAGCAATGATGATGAAGTCACGCGGTGGTGAGGGCATGTGTTCACAGGCCAGGGGCCAAGTGGTGGGGTTGTCCTCTCTCCAGAGGTGTTCTGATCTCTCTCTGTCTTCACAGGAACTAGACCGCATCATCAATCAGATGGTCCACGTAGCCGAGTACTTGGAGTGGGACTCAACGAGCTCAGACCAGTAAGGAGGTTCCCTGTGTGTGTGTTTGTGTGTGTGTGTGTGTGTTTCCGCCCTAGCACTCAGACCTGAGTACACCCACCATGTAGAACTGTAGAACATGACCACAGGGACCATCCTAATTCCTCAACGTGTTAGTGGTGGAGTGGGCAACATTTTGAACGTCTAAAGTCAGACACGCAGCTCGTAGGTCGCTGATTTAATTTGCTGCCATCAGAGGAAGGAGAATTTATCCCAGTATTCAATTGGGACAAAATGTGAGACGCAGAAAATGTTGCCTGCACAGTTCTGAGCTCTGTGTGTGTGTGTGCGTGCGTCCGCACCCTAGATCCTGAAGGAGATGATGGAAGAGATCGACTATGACAGAGACGGCACTGTGACTCTGGAGGAGTGGATCAGGGGAGGCCTGACAACCATCCCTTTATTAGTGCTCTTGGGCATGGAGACGGTCAGTGTTGTGTGTGTCGTGTGGGGAGAAACGGAACGAGGATCTCCATCGGGATCTCTCCTCACCCTGTAGCCTTTGCTGTCTCTCTGTCTTTGTAGAATGTCCAGGAGGATGGGCAGCATGTGTGGAGACTGAAGCACTTCAACAAACCAGCCTACTGTAACTACTGCCATACCATGCTGCTGGGAGTTCGCAAACAGGGCCTCTGTTGTTCCAGTGAGTTGTTCTGCGTGTGTGTGTCTGTCTTTCTGTCTCTCTGCGTGTCTCTGTCCATAAATCCTCGGTTGAATCATTCATGCATACCTTACGTTCCATTGGACTCATTCAGCAGACGCTTTTATCAGAAGCTAGCACAGCAGAACATCAAGGATTGGAAGTGTAGAGTTCTGAAAGTGTTTGGAAAGTCAAGAGACACTGAAGGGGTTTGTATTCACCAGGCACGGCGCAGAGCAGCCGCCTCTCACGAGGCGCGGTGAACAATCCTCATTTCTCGACTACTGCTTCTGTGTTTCAGTATGCAAGTACACAGTCCACGAGCGCTGTGTGTCCAAAGACATTGCTGCTTGTGTCAGCACCTACGCCAAGTCCCGCCGACACACCAACGTGAGTTACGGAACATTCAATTCGCCGTGCCTTTTCCCTTTTCTGATCCTCGTTCCATAAACATTTGACCTGTTGATACACTAGCTTGTTGCTAAGCTACCTCCTCTCGCTTGTCATCTGTCATCACTGAGCAGCCCGCTGTCCTGTGTCTTAGAAACTAAGAGTCATGCAGGGCTGCGGATGGTGTGTGTGGTGTCACTATATATACCCTGTGATTTAATTAGACTATTCTGGAACCATCTCACTGACTCACCCCGCTCTGCCAGGTCAGATCAAGAGCTTACTAAAAGGTTCCTTCGGGTGAAAAGGAATTATGCTGTTTGAAACCGAAGCCATACCCACGGTTAAAACACACAGAAACTGAAGTTATTAAATCTATCTTTCCCATTGTCATCTCTGTCTTCAAGTGCTCCTCCCTCCCTCCCTCCCTCCCTCCCTCCCTCCCTCCCTCCCTCCCTCCCTCCCTCCCTCCCTCCCTCCCTCCCTCCCTCCCTCCCTCCCTCCCTCCCTCCCTCCCTCCCTCCCTCCCTCCCTCCCTCCCTCCCTCCCTCCCTCCCTCCCTCCCTCCCTCCCTCCCTCCCTCCCTCCCTCCCTCCCTCCCTCCCTCCCTCCCTCCCTCCCTTCCCTCCCTCCCTCCCTCCCTTCCTTCCTTCCTTCCCTCCCTCCCTCCCTCCCTCCCTCCCTCCCTCTCTCTCTCTCTCCCTCCCTCCCTCCCTCCAGGCTATGCAGCATGTGTGGATGGAGGGGAACTCTCCCACCAAGTGTGATCGTTGTCACAGAAGCATCAAGTGTTACCAAGGTCTGACAGGCCTTCACTGTGTATGGTGTCAGATAACTGTGAGTTCCTACTGCACACACTCTGACATACGTCTGGGTGGGACTGAAACATCCAAGGCTACTGATGTAAATGTTCAATGAATATAGATTATAATAATAATTAGCTTTAGTCATGTTTCTATTTGATTTTCTCACTGGTGTCAATTGCAAATATATACTTGAGACTGCAACGCTGTTGGATCATAGGTGAACTTGATATTAGTCTCAGTATCTGCAATAAAACCAAAAGATCAGTTCCATTAGTGTCAAATATGAACACAATCAAACACTCAATGACGTTAAGACAGTGTAATTCCTCTCTGTAATATGACCTGGGTCCACCAACAGTACCACTGCTGCAAACACCATGTATCCACTAGATGGCGCAATTGGTCTGTATGTGTCACCTTCGAAGTTCACAGTTTGCAGAGTATCTTCTGTTTATCTTGAATTACAACATTACAGAAACCATCCAATCAGCCACTCCTCATATCAGAGGAGATAGTGACAAGTTGAAATGTTTGACGGCAAAAACGTATCGGTTCAGTTGATACATCAGCCACTATGACAGGTTGTCCTTAACTGTTCCCCTCGCCCCTGTTCTTTCCACCACAACCCACCCCCAAACCAATCCATTTCCTGCTCCAGGTCCACAACAAGTGTGCATCTAACGTGAAACCAGAGTGTGATGGAGGAGCCCTCAGGGACCATACCCTCCTCCCGTCCTACATCTGTCCTGTGGTCCTGGTGAGCTGTCAAACTCTGGACCACTCACACACATTCGGAAAACTTTGATGTCCTGGGAGAATGTGACTCTGAATGTTTTTCTTACTCTGTATTGCTGTCTGACTGTGTGTCTATCTGCCTGTCTGTTTGCCTGCCTGCCTGCCTGCCTGCCTGTCTGTCTGTCTGTCTGTCTGTCTGTCTTTCTGTCTTTCTGTCTGCCTGTCTTACTGTATGTTTGTCTGACTCTCTGTCTGTTTGTCTGTCTGTGTGTTTGTCTGGCTGTGTGTCTGTCTGACTGTGTATCTGTCTGTCTGTGTGTCTGTCTGTCTGTCTGTGTGTCTGTAGGACCGGCATTCTGTGGTGAAGCGGGGGGACGGTGAATCCCCACCATGCACTAGCCCTGACGACTCGAGTCAAAGCTTTAAATTCACCGGGGATGGACAAGCACTGCAGGTAAGGCAAATCAAGCACAGAGCAGAACCTTTTTATTTATTTATTTATCACTCAGAATGGGTCCTGACTCTCAATCCCTGGCCTTTGTTTCTGCTTGATATTAGTGGTTGTTATTTTCAGATGATTTCAATTATTCCCTTACAAAAGTTCAATTTTGGACAGCAAATTGTCATTTGTGTGTCTCATTCTCCTGTGTGTCTCGTCCTGGTCCAGATCACCCCTCTCCCAGGTACACACCCTCTCCTGGTGCTTGTCAACCCAAAGAGTGGAGGGAGACAAGGGGAAAGGTATGTCACCTCAGAGTTCCTGTCAGGAGAGGGTGAACTGTGTTACTATCTTATTTATCCCTGTAACTGTGGATCAAATACGCCTACAGTGAACATCATAATGTGAACTTTGCATGCATTTATATCAATGCATCACAGTTCATCTGTGTGCCACACTGCTAGCATATGAATACTGTAGAAGTGTAGTCAAAGTATTAGAATCCCAGAGGAAGTTTCTTGAACTGTATATTGTCAGTGGTTTGAAAAGAAATCCTTTTAGAGTGTCTCTCTGGCTGTAGATGAATGTGTTGACTGTTTCACATCTCCTCCCACCACACAGTCCTTCTCCACAGGAGGCCACTGCTCGCAGTCATCTCCATAGCAACACTGCCATTAAAAGGAAAATAATTCTGTGTTATCAGACCTTCCAGCACAAAAGCCATGTATTTTACTCTTAAGTACACAAAAGATTGTTCTATTTCTGTAGCTTTGATGTGCACGAAGAGATGAATGGCTTGGTGTTGAGTCACTTGGATACTTGAATGAGATGCTGACCCAGTAGTAGAGTTCTGTTGTACATTTTTCAATAACCGGAAAAGATTGCCTACTACAACTTTGTGTGTTTCCTGGGACCTATCAGTGGACTATTGTCTTTATTGTAATCCAAATGTTTCCTGCGTGACACGTCTGTCAGCGGTTTACGGTCTGTTGTCTCCCACTTCTCCTTATCTGTGTCCTTTCTAACAAAACACAGTGTGGGTATCGGAAGCTAACCCAATTACCTGTGCTGTGCCTGCATGAAGGACATTGTCGAGGCTTCAATGGATATTTGATGCAACTCTCACTTGTCAAGGTTACAGGAAACTGCCTTGTTCATGTGTTCGCTACTACACTGCCATTTTGATGCACAGGGGCAATATTTTCATGCAGCCTCCTGTCAGTGCTTCTACAGCAAATGGTTTGCTCTATCGAAATGGTGGAGTGTCTGTGTCAGAGCTTATTCTAGAGTGTTCTCAAATAGGTAAACAGTGCTGTCTCGCTGCCAACTTAATTAATCTATCTTTCTCAAACTTTCTATAACCTCTGTATGTGTGTGTGTGTCTGTGTGTGTTCTGTAGGGTGTTGAGGAAGTTCCAGTACTTGCTGAACCCCCGGCAGGTGTACAGTCTGGACTGTGGCGGGCCCATGGTGGGGTAAGTCAACAACACCTCAGAGAAACAGAGAGAGACAGGATCGTTCTTCTCATACAAAACAACTTTACACACCTGAAGTAGAACTTCACTGACCTTCCACAGGGTTGGTTAATGGTCTGGTTCCTTCTAGGATAGTAGAACATTCATGAAAGAACACATAAACCTGTGAAAACTTGTTCTGCAGGAGCGGCAGTTTAACTGCTGGCAGTCATCCACCTCCAGACAGCCTCTGGCTGTACTAAATTAAAGTCCACTGCTGTAGAAGTCAATATGTCTTCAACTCAATGTGGATGTAGCCACTGTGTTATGTGTAAAGCACACATACAAACACCAAACACACAGGACAGGTGATGAGGACAAAGTGTCCATTCTTAATTTGGTTGTGCAATAGAACGCTCTTCATAAAACGTCTGACCTCTTTGCTATACCCGCCTTCCCAACCACTCCCAGCCCCCACCACCCCCACGCCCATTACCACCACACAAACACACATAACACTCCTCCCGCCACCCTCCCCCAAGTTCTGCTGTCACGACAAGCGCAGCTTTTTCTGTCTCAAGGACAGGATAGACAGACTTTGTGACGCACATATCTCTCAAGGGAGACCACTGGGAGATAATACACGGGTTGCCATTATTACTGAATATGCGTACTAGTTGTGTAATTGGTCGTGATAGCAGCAGTGAGTGAGTGTCATAATGAGTATAGTGTTGGCACATTGTAACAGAAAATCGATCCGCATTTGAATTGTAATTCAGTCATCTAGCGATTCATATCGATTCACAAAAATCGTGAATCGATTTTTAATCGTATCGTGACCCAAAGAATCGATTCGAATCGAATCGTGAGGTACCAAAAGATTCCCACCGTTAGTATTTGTATACTACTGTATTTAATTACTGCACTGGGTTTCACCGTCATTTAGTGTGGGTTTTCAGTAAGAGAGGGTTGTGTGCATAATAAAAGAGGTTACCACATGAGAAGGAGGATGGCAATGTGAGAGAGAACCGTCATGGCCCCCACATTGAAACCTCTCTCTCCTTCTCCGTCTCTGCTCCTGTTTTCAAAGCGTAATCTCTCACTACAAGGGCAATGACACATGTACGTCCCGATACATAACTGAGTCTGGAACTCAGTGAGAGAGGGCAGATGGCTGTTCTTATGCGTGCTTGCTTTGCACATACACACACAAACACACACACACACACATACACACTTTCACTCCAGCACCATTTCTGTGGGCTCCATAGCAACGGGCTGAACAGCCTCCACAGGCTCCTAGCTGAGCGGCAGAAGCTGAGTGATTTGTTTTGAGAAAGCAATCTGAGTTTTTTTTATGTTTACAATGACCTCTGTATTGATATTTCTTGTATATATACGGTGTGGCCCATGGTTGCTTAAGGGGGATCCTTATTTAATACTACATTGTTGAAGCATAGACGCATAAAACTGTGTCCTACAATGTAAGGCTCAATGCATTGAGGTTAACGCATATCAATATTTGATGTTGACGTGCCTCTGTTTTGTTAAATGTGATGCACTTCGTGCTTTATGGATGTCCCCTGAGTGTGGGAACGACTGTGCGTCAGCAGGTTAGGTTGCAGTTCATCTGAATATCCAGTAGGATGTGCTGTCTGTCTCTGCCTCGTTCAATCCACTCAAATGATCATAAAACAAGAAAGAAAACACTTTTATCATGATTGAAACAATCTAGTACTTGAGGTGTGCTCAAGGCATCAGTACAGAGCCTGGGGTCTCTAAAGTGCAGCTGTCTTTTAGGGGACAGATGAAAGCCTATTTCGATACTTCTGCCCTGACCCACATTATAGGTGCTTTTGAAGGTCACACTCTTTGGAAGAAGGCAACAAGAATACTTTTGAGCAGCTAACATTGAGACTTGAGGCTATGTGAACTTGAAAATAAGTTAATCTTGTCAAATGTAAGGAGAACCAACATTTTCACAATTTCCTGCTGCATGCAGTACAATTCAATTCAGATGCCATGAAAAAAAAATGATCTTCCCCTAGGCTCAACTTCTTCCATGATGTCCCAGACTTCCGGGTGCTTGCTTGTGGAGGTGATGGTACAGTTGGCTGGATCCTGGACTGCATCGGTACAGAAACTACTGTATAGTCATTTAACTGTCTAGTTAGAACAACACCATTGGATCCAGACTGCCCTTGCATATCATTGCGATATGGTAATGTGTGGTGGTCATCTTCTGAATGTAACAGCACCTTGCTTCTCCCTGTGCAGACAAAGCCAACTTTGCCCGGCATCCTCCCGTGGCCATACTGCCCCTGGGCACAGGGAATGACCTGGCACGCTGCCTGCGCTGGGGCGGAGGTGAGAGGGAGCACCGGGCCATGTGTGTGTGTGTGTGTGTGTAGCTACAGAATAGGAATACATGAAGTATACTGTACACCAGTGGTTCTATTTTGAAAGTATAAACATTCCAGTCTTTGGATCTTAAATGCTCCACTGCAGCGGACATAGAGACTTATTTCCTTTTGTTGTTATCTCTCGTCATGAATTCTCCTGTGAAGCATGTTAAGGGCTTTCTAAATAGAAACCAATTTGATGTGATTAATATACAAAACAGAGACTAGTTATGTAACCCTGGCCATACTCTAAGTGTATTTATTTGGCCCAGTAGTTGTCCAGACTGCTTCAGGGTTGTTGGGGGCCCAAAGAGCACTTCCACAGGCTCATGTATGATGTGGAGAAATAAACACAGCTCTCCCAGGAGCTTTGGAAGAGACACTGTGTTTCACACCAAATGTTTCAGTTCTCGGAAAGTCGTTAAGAAACCCCCAGTTGGATTCTCTGAATTTGCTTTGACTGATGAGAAGCGTATAGGGCGTAGATGAGGTATGACATGTGTGAATGATCTGTTTGTGGAAACATGCCGTTATTCATCCAAAAAATGTGATGGGAATTTAGTTGGTCCTTTACATTTGCATTGTAGATGAGAAATTCGTGGAAAGTGAGGGCTGTAAGATGTAAGTGTTATCGGGAGGGGGGGGGGGGGGGTAGAAGTACAGTGCAAGCACACATTAGGTGTCAGGGTCCTAGTGTGACTGACCTCATTAGAGACTCACACCTTCAGCAAAGTGTTGTGACACCCCACGCTGAAGTAACACCCCAGTCTGTGACACCCACTCCCCCAGTAAAAGGCAGTTTAGATCAGCCTCCACAGTACCCTCTGGCTCTTCACTATCCATGAGCTGGTGCTGTCCCATGGTAGAAGCACCAGCGGAATTACTGCTATACTCTAGTGTTCTCCCAGACCATTCTGCATTGCAGTTCTAGCATACGTTCACATTCACAGGGCTTTCTAGAGACAAGAGGCTGTTGGGATAGATGTGCTTTTGACTAAAAGAACATCTTTTAGTTTTTCATGTTTTTTTCCCATGTTTTTATGAACCTGTTTTTGCTTCAGGGTCTCTAGGCATCGGACCTTTATATCGTTTTGCAAATGCAGTTTGAGAGGTAGTTTACTTTAGAAACGAGTCTGAGCTTGTTTTAAGTGGCTGCAGGTGCCTATTGACTGTCAATCCCTGCCTCAGCATTTGACAAGTGATGTCTCTGGTTTAAACAAGTAGGCTAAACCTCCAACTGTGTGTGTGTGTGTGTTTGTGTGTGTGTACTCTGTGTGTCCCAGGTTATGAAGGAGGCAACCTGCTGAAGTTCTTGAGGGACATCGAGCACAGCACGGAGATGGTGCTGGACCGCTGGACCATCGACATCATCCCAGATGACAAGGAAGAGAAGGGTGACCCTGTCCCTTACAGCATCGTCAACAACTACTTTTCTATCGGCGTGGTAAGGAAACGCACGTTATTTGCACATAGATCGACAAGAATGAGTCCCGGGTCTGAAAGCTAATAGTTTCCTGCAGGATTATCCAGCTACCTAGCCCAGTAGGAGTTAAACAATTAGCTGGATCGTCTGTGGATTTTCAGCCCTCTTGGGCAGGTTAATTACTGTGTTTCTCTTTTTAATAGCAGAATGAAAAAAAGAACACAGCCGGGTCTCAGTTGCTTAGCAACCCTTCATCTCGCCTTGTCCCGCTGGTGAAACTAGTGTAACCGTGGGCGCAGAGGTATCCTAGGCGAGACTATTCTCTGATGCTGTCTTTATGTCTGTCATTGCAGACAGGCACCCCTTATTATGGGATGATAAAGTTTGCTCCAGTGTGGGGTTACTTAGCAACCACTGCAGTACTTTCCCGTATGTGAAACTTAATTTGTGAAGGCAATGTCATATTTACTGTCATCTTGTCCCAGCTGGTCAGATTGGTGGCCCACAGTAAAGTATGGGATCAGTGATGAGGATTTACTATGTGCTCTGTCATATTGCTTAAGCTTGAGGTCCTTTTTCATTTGGGATGAGATCATTTTCACTTTTACTGCAGTTTGCTATGAACAGGACATTTATCTTTGTTTCTCAGCCATCACACACAGACGCACCTGAAAACAAAAACACCTTCTTGCTATTTTCCAGCATAGGTGGGTCCCTCTCTCTCTACTGTATGTTGTTTCATGTGTTGGCCTACTAAGCAACATTATGAAAGGCCTAAAAATAAACCCACATGTGGGTCCATAAGTAGAAGGAGTGGGTTCAGTGTGAAAGAACATATTGAGTCTGTTGTAAAGACAGGTAGTGTGAGAGGGAGAGGGGGAGGAGGTTTGGCACGGATAACTTGTACCACAGTACTGTTATACAACCCAGCCTCCTACCGGCGTCAGAGCAGACACCTGAACATAGGCTCTCTGCCCAAAACTCAGGACATATAGTTCTGTACATGGGAACACAAAAAACACTGGAGCACAAAAATGTCTTAAAATGTTTACCACACCGTGTGCCGGGCTGCTGTGAAATCCAAAAGGATTACATTTACATTTAGCAGACGCTCTTATCCAGAGCGACTTACAGTAAGTACAGGGACATTCCCCCTGAGGCAAATAGGGTGAAGTGCCTTGCCTAAGGACACAACGTCATTTGGCACGTCCGGGAATCGAACTGGCAACCTTCAGATTACTAGCCCGCTTCCCTCACCGCTCAGCCACCTGACTCCATTAAAGAGGGAGGTCAGTGTGCTGGGGCGTTCTACATCCTCGCTTCACATAGGCACATAACCACATCCGGTGTTCGTGCATCACCCACACACAAAAGCCGAGAAAAACTTTTAGGCGGGTTGCTCAGTGAACGTAAAGAGGTTTTTGGCACAACACTGTTGCATCATGGATGCAACAGTGGCAGAGTATACTCCGGTTGACCTTTCACAGACAATGGTGCTTTCTTCGCTGTGCCAGAGTAGAATGCGTGGCAGGGGGTGGCAGGGAGAACAATTATGGCTTTGTGAGCACTTTGCGTGTGGGCAAAGTGAGTGGCACTGCCAGTGTGGCTGATGGATAGATGAATGGATTGATGGATGCTTAGATAGATGGACTCCATTGGTCACAGATGACGACAGCTGGAGAATTGCTTGTGCAGGTCATACTACGGTTTTCTGGTAGAGTAGAGGACTCTGCTTGGCTTCATATAGTATGGCGACATCTCCTGTAATACCCTACCTGACCATTGCCCCTGGTGAGGGTGAGCTCCGTGGGTTAAAGAGGGTGCTTGTTTTCATTTTGAGACTCTCTGGTCTTTACAGATTCTACTGTGTCTTTACTGGAGACTCCACTTTGTCTGTTCTATGGACTCTACTGTATGTCCAGGGTTCTGTCAGTCCTCTGAGCTCATGTAGCAAAGTCCTCCGATTGCAGCGACAGATCGCCATACCACCAGGAGCCGGGGACAGATGGCCGCCTATCGGGGGCGCCAATGACACCTGAGCAAACAAGCACCGTGACTCACCGTGGTGATGTAATCATTAGCGACCCAGAATTGGGTTCAATAACCATATTGGGCAGCACTTCCTGTCGCCACAGACCATGTCAGGGTCAGGTTGCTATGGCATTGGTGCTGGCAAGGCCAGTTCTGAAAGCTCGACAGTCATCTTTTTTTCATCTCGCTGACTTAATTGTGGATGACATGGCATGCTGGAGGCTGGGCAGAGAGCCCTTTGTCACAGATCAAGATGCTTGTTGTGATATTGCTGTTTGCTACGATAGAAAATGTTGTGTTGCTTTTAGGCGTCCTTGCATGACGGCTCGTTGTTTTTAATAAACTTTTTTATGGAGCCATGGAACCATGTTTAGAAACTTTTTCACATGAAATCCTGAGAACGAGTAGTTTACGGTCGAGTGTACCAGCGTCTACACAGAGCTGCGGCTCTAGGTCTGTAAAGCGCTGACCGTGGCAGGAAGAGGGGCCTGAGAGCCGTGCTGACACCTCGGGTTTCAACACCATGTTATGCTACAGCACCTCCCTCAGAGTGGCCTGAGCCCCAGGCAGACACGCGTGTGCTCCCAGCTCTTAACGTGTATCATCCTGACCCTCACCCTGGAAAGAATCCGTGTGAGGAATTAGAGCGAAGGAAGTCGCACCCTGTCAGCAGCCATTAAAGATGCCCCCTCGTCCCTCTGGAGGAAGCCGATCTCCTCGGAGTGTGAGGGGGCCTGAAACGGGACCTGCTCTGCCATCAACAAGGTGTTCATGTCCAGTGTGGCACTCTGCCTGTCATGCAAGAGACGCAAGTGCTGGCTTGGCTCATCTGGGCTGTCTGTCAAGAGAGCGGCCAGACTCTTTGTGCGTGTGAGGAGTGTGCCATCATCATTTTGTTCACGTTTGATGTTTTTTAAGGCCAGATGGTGTACCTGGGCACTTCTTTGAGTGCAACAAGTCACCTAGTACAGGCTGTGTGCTGCTAGACATGCCGGATGCTTCTACACGCGAGGAGGTGGGACTGAGAAGAACCCTTTCCAAGGGTTCAAAACTGGGGTGGAGGTCCTGCTCCGCTTGACTCCTCGTGGCCTGTGCACACAGCATGGTGTGTTGGGGCTAGTTCAGAGGACGGGCAGGCCAGACCACTGGGAAGGGGAAGATGATTGGAGTTTGTATGAGAGAGAGAACGAGAGAGAGACAGAGAGAAAGAGGGACCGAGAGTGTGAGAGAGAGGGAAAGAGAGAGATAGATAGGGTGAGAGAGAGAGGGAGAGAGACGGAGAGAGAGCGGAGTAGTTTCTGGCTCTCACTGAAGGTCAGGGGAAGTATCAGTGACAGGAAGTCAGTGGCTGCCAGGTTCGGACCAGGTTACCACAGTAATGAATGACCGTGCTGAGTGACACCTGGCTGGCCTTAAAGGTAGAAGGAAAGCAGCCCCTGAATCCTCCTTCTGCCAGTCCCCTGAGTCCACATACACACACACACTTTGTACATTTCAGGAGGTTATAAACACACATTTAAACATGACCCATATGGACTCTGTAGCCGTGTGCAGTGTGGAGGCAGCTTACACTTTTACTAGACACACTCATATGCTCCCAAGGAAATGGTCTCCAGTGAGTCACGTTAACACCTGCTACCTACAACTCTGACAGGAACACAGATGGACACCACACTGCCTCAGAGGCTGGCTTGCTGTGATGTCCCTGTATGGGCATGCAGAGCAACACCTACACTTCTCTTAAAGACACATTTCTACTCATATTTCTACTCCTGTGCCTATTCAGGTGATGTATTGTAAATGCAGTACTGTACACTGGAACTGCACAATCAGCATGTCTACGATGTATTCTTATGCTGAGTGGTGTGACATGAACCCATTGAATAACTTTTTGGGTTAAAGTATTCCACTACGTTACTCATTGAGGTTGACACATAGCCTACTGTATGTCACTAGCGTAACCACTCTGTGGCTAAACATGCCCTTCCCAAAAGGACACCGCCAACTGAATGTCCCCCCTGTCAACTGAAGAGCTGGCCCTGAGGTGACATTTTACAGTAAAGGATTTGTTTATTTGTTCCTCACCATCACAAACCCAAGCAGCATATGCACTGTACACACATACACACACAGCCCTTTGCCCCGGCATGTGTTAAACTTCAAAGGGCAAGATCAAAACAACCTTTATCAAAAAGGCAACTGTGTAAGATGGCAAATGTCACATATTCCTAATGTCAGCATTTGTTCACTGTTCAGTGTTGATCTGCAAGAGAGCGGCACTGGACACAACAACAATATCCCAGAGAGAGGTTTTTTTGGTTGAATGTCTGTCTCATTTTCTGCCCCTAGATATGGTCCTTCAATGTAACGGAAGTCGTGAGTCTCTCACCACGCTCTCTTTTCACACATGGCAATGACAAAGTAAACAAACATCCCTCCTCACAAGTCCAGTTCCCTCCACAGTAGGGAAACGGTCCGGTGACATAGCTGGCGCTGTGATAAGGTGACTGATGAGGGATGTGTTACTGTATTTGTGTTTAACAGAGATTTTGGTTCAGTCCATGGTGCTTCCATACACTTTACTTGCTGTTGGTGTTGCTTGCAGACCTCTGATATCCCCTCCACTGCCAAGGTTCCAGTCTATCTCATATTCCCTGGCCAGCTGAACAGGCAGGTGCAGGGCTATTTTTAAGAGCCAGGAGATGCTGATGCTGTGGGTCTCACATTGGATTTGGTTGAGGAGGATGTGCTGGAGGGGGGCGGGCCCTGGGAACGTCAAGCTCCAATGGACAGCAAGAGGATGAAAGAGAGGAAGCGTGTCATTCGGCTTGTCCGCCCGTCCGATCCACCCCGCTAAACCTTCCAGTCGGCTCTCTGGCACCATCGAAAACACCTGGCCAGGCAGGCTGAGAGCCAGCCAGGTGGAGCACCGGGGGCAAGTCTGTTCTGGTCGACTCCTGTTTCCATCAGAACCAGATCCAGTCAGAGCCCACACCCTGCTGGGCCTGTCTGGGAGGGAGCAGGGATGCAGAGCAGTGAGTGGTAAAACAGAGCATTCTGTTGATTCCAACACAATGCACAATGTATTCACCTACATGCAGGTGTAAACCGACATAGAAACTAACTGTGCTAACTGTACGTTTTTATGTTGAAGTAGGTGTAAATGCAAGTCTAAAGATACATTTGACCCAGTCATCTGTAACATCATTTATTCATTTAGTGCCTACTTTCATTTAAAGCAATATCGAAGCTAGGACCTACTGATCCACAGTCGACTGCTCTACCACTGAGCTGTAACCTTCTTGTAGCTGTCTGCCCAGCTGTCCTCCACAGTGGGTGTGTAGGACCCAGGTCTCCCAGCACATTCTCATCCCTGCTCGTCATGTTTTAGCACTTGGGCAGAACCGCCGGTGTCACCATAACAACACTGGCGGCAGCGTTTCTGCATACTGTATTGGCGTGGATGGTTAGGGTTAGAGTATGGGTTTGAGTTGGGATTAGGAATAGGGTTGCTGCGACCTTATGTGTCAAAAACTAGGCTTACGGTCCAGTTTTGTCCAATACTGATGCTGTGGGCTACCTCGAACTGTGATGCCAAGAGTTCAACCCAAGAAGTAACATACAGCATGATGCCTTCTGACAGAGACCAGGCCTGCCTTCCGGTTAGAATGCCAGAGAATGAACATCTCCTCGCACGGGGTCACCCAGAGGACACTCCATTTGACTGATTATATTCATCCTAATATATCAACAAATATCCAACATCCCATATACAAGTATATCTATGCACCAAGTACAGTGGACAGCAGTGGACAGCCAGTTTGATAGGTAATACCTGCAGGCTGTGGTATCTAGTTGATGCTTTCTTGTGTGTCGTAAGGGTTAATCTGCTGATTTAAAGGTCACCTCCCTAAGTGGGTTCATTGTGAGGGTGGCCTGTTTGACTAATGACATCCACCCCTGGCCCAGAGGTTAGGGGTCAAACACAGGGGCGACTCTGACATGTGCCCGGGTGACTAACAACTCCTGACATGACAGCTCCAGGCCATGCATGCGCTCCATGGGGATCAATCCCCAGGGTCGGCCCCTGTCCCGGTTCTACTGACCTCTCCTGTCTTTTCTACCTTCCTTCTTCCTGCTCTCTAACAAGGAAGTTGACAGATCTCAATGTAAATCAAGAATATGGTGTAGTGAGTTTAGGATAAGGTAAGGTCAGGTATACTTTATTGTCCCACAGGGAAACTTGTCTACAAACCATTGCATCACACAACACACTTGTCAACAAAGTCACGCAAGTACATAGATCATACACAAAAATGTGCAAAACGTGCTTGAATTCACATGTTGAGTGTGATACATTAGTTATGTGAGTAATAAAAGGTATTAAAAACAACAGAAGTTTTATAAAAAAACAAATAAAATCAAGCCAGTGGTTTATTGAAATAATGGATAGAATAAAAACAAATGATAATCAAACCTAGTAATAAGTGGATGAATTCCAATGTCTAAATCCCATGTAGGTAATACTTCTGCTTGTTGCTGTTTAATACATTGATGAAATTTTTTAAATATATTGTGCTGGTTCAGTCAAACCCAAATCAGTCTAGTTTCAAGATTTGTGTTGGATCATTCAGAGGAGAGCATGATCTGAGCTGCCTGGTTAGTTTTCTTGATCTGCCTCAACATTGGGCTTGTATGATCAGGCAGGAACAGGACGTGAGGACCTAATTGTTGCCTTCCAAGTGACATTACTCTTTGTTTCCCCCACAGGACGCCTCCATCGCCCACCGCTTCCACCTGATGAGAGAGAAGCACCCGGAGAAGTTCAACAGCAGGTGAGAGAATTAAGGAGTCATGTTATTTGTCTCATGGTGTGTGTCTCTGTGTGTCTCTGTGTGTCTCTGTGTGTCTCTGTGTGTGTCACTCATTCGGAAACACCTTTTTTCATCAAGAGAGTTTAGGAGTTTCAGATGAATTCATCTGAAGGTTCTCAAGGCCTGGCCAGGCTGACTAAACTCTTGTCAACGTCAGTACAGCACAATAGAGGCTTCACAAAATGGAGGAGGGGACTAGAAGCTTGAAAGCTTTTAATTCATTGTCATGCAATGGCTTCATCTGAATGGGAGTGGATTGAGGAAGCTTCAGTCTCCTCTTTTTAAAACGAAAACAATGAAGGGAGGCAAAAAGTTTAATTCAACCTTTCTTCAACTACGGACAAAACAGTATAATTAGTCTGGCAGGATAAATGGGCAGCACGGTGACCTGTGTGAGGGTATAACCTTGAAGAAGCATGTTTGAGAAAAGAAAACAAGCATTTTCTCTCAGGGCAGATTGGGGGACTGCTCCTGGCCCCAGAGGTGTTTTATGGTGCATCGTAACAGTCAAGCCCTTTGATGTTCAACATCCCAGTGTTTGTTTCAGCCACACGCCTGCTGTATAGTCCTCATTGAAGCCACCATTGAGATGCACTGTAAAAGAGACACACACAATACAGCAATTTAAAAGTCGTACTGCTTACTGCTGTGTCTTTTGGAGGAGTAGTCACTGTCTGTGTGGCCTGGACTGTTTGATGGTGGTCCCCGCGGTCTGTCCCTGTGTGTGTGGGAGTGTGTTTGAAAACCGGTTCTTGGATAGGATTGTCTTGATGTCTGAGTGGAGAGCTACACTCCTAACCTGTGTACTGTTACAATAGTGCTGCCAGTGATCCTGCATGCCAGCTTGCTTGGATCCAATCTTCCTCTGCCCTGTGGGGTGTCCAACACAACAGGAAGTGTGTGTGTGTGTGTGTGTGTGTGAGCTATGTAAAGTAGGCCAAACCTGAACCTGTATCTTGTTGACGAGGGAATCTGCTGTATTTTTTGTTTGTTTGTTGTGCCTCTCAGTGTAGAAGGTTTAAAGTAAACTTGTTTAAGGGGGCAAACACAGTGAGTCATCCTGTGTTGTCTCTGGCTGCATGTGGCTAATGTTACAACATGGCTGCTCCTGCCATTGTATATCAGTGGAGCTAATGAGACATGTAAGCCTCCTCACATGAAAGTGGAGGTAGGGGGAGGGGAGATAGATGGAAGCCTGTTTACAGTTTGAGATTTCATAATTAATGCTCAAGACTTCAGCCACAGACCTAGATTTCCGTTCCACAGACACAGGGGATATACTACAAGGGTTTGAAGGAACCGTCTCTTAGAAACGGCAGTGTGTGTTAAGGGGGCCTTCTGAGGAAAATAAATAAGGGTGTAAAGTTTGTGAACAAGCTTTATTATCATTTTTATCAAATCACCCACAGTTGAACAAAATCAGGGCATTATTTTCAGTGCTGCAGTGGGCAAAGTGCCAAATTCTGTCCACATAAATAAACACACAAGACATACAAGACTTAAATAGAGCTTTGCATGGTGACAAAATGTGTCTTTCTGTGTGCTAAACGAATTTGTCAGGGTTGCACAGACATGGATTCTGTTGGTCCCTGCGTTTGGCTGTTGTCACTGAGGTACATCCTCTGGACTATGAGTATAAACACTCTCTCATCTGGCTGTCATCCAACAGACAGACAGCTCTACAGCATGGGCCAAGGATGTTTGGCACGGCACAGTAAATTCACAGCAAAAAAGGACTTTCTGAGCAAATGGACCATTCATTATAAAATGTTGATTGTTCCTTGGACTACTTATCCCCAATTATGTATTTATTTATCATGCAATTTGTTTGAAATAATGTGAAACAGTGCCCTTCTATCAAAAGGGTCTATGATAAAAATATTTCTCTTTCTTGCTTGTTTTCTCTGTCCCTCTTCTTTTCTTTCAGCATGTTCAGTACCCACCCTCCTTCAGCCCCTTGATGTGAGAGCAGGGTGGACATGTTCATCTTGAAACCTCATTCAGAAGTTGCATCACCAGTAGCACAGTAGCAAAGGGAACTAGATAGCCTAAACCCGGGTGTGTTTATGTGTGTGTGCTTGCTTAGATGTGTGTGTGTGTGTGCGTGTGTGTGTGTGTGTGTGTGTGTGTGTGTTGCTGCTCCTGGGAGGGGGAAGAGAGAGGAGGATGTTTTGGATTAGGAAGTGTTGGATTGCTTCTGTGGGCAACGAAAAAAGACCTCTGGCCCTTTTGTTGGTGTGATTTTAATGACAATAGAGGGTCTTGGTTAAGGCCACTGGACCATAAGATTCCTATCACAACAGTGAAGATAAGAGCTGGGCAGGACTGTGAGGGTGCATACCACTGGGAGTGAAACAGCAGGGTAACTCCTGACTTTGTGTTGTTACAAACCCTCTCAGTACACCAGGGTTGTCATGACTATGGTGTGAGAACAGGATGGGTTAGGGTTTATCTCAGTGCTAGAGTATTTGACTGCAGCTCAAGAGGTCACAGATTCAAATCCGTCCCTCGAATGTTGCTTTGGATAAAAGTGTCTGAAAAACATTATTAGAAGTCTTAACAGAAGAATCCTGGTCCTCACAACTGGTCTGACAAAGAAATTCCCTCATTGCCTAAAGTAATGGATCGGTGAAGCAAATTGTATAACTGGGAGGTTCAGTTAGTTTGGAATATAGTTCCATAGACACTAGTAGTATAGACTGTGTGTATAGGGACCGCAGGGATCTCCGCTGCAAGTCATTGTCAATATGTATTATCTTTAAGCTAATCAGGGCGTGGATAGGTTATTGTCCTATAGATTGATCAGGTTTAATCAATCTAATGTGGGTGAAGGGAAGGGCTGGGGCCCCATCTGTCTCAATGCATCAATCTCTGTTTGAGGACAGTCTCCTTTTGGCCCTGTGTAGCTAATAATGAGTTCAGAATCAGAATCAGATGCATGGAATATAAAACGGGTTTGAATCTAACCTCTCCGCGTATGGCTTTGTGTGTCCAGTTGTGTATGCGAGTGCATGTGTGAGTGTGTATTCCATAGAGAACGTGGGAATGTGTTAGTGTTTGAACATGTTGTACCCTGCTGTTGTGCTCTGACAGAGTGATGCATGAACCCACACTCCTCTCTGCTGCCATCGTGACACACAGCCTTTCTAGCAGTCGCACGGAGCAAACAGCCTGCGCCGTTTGCCACTGCTACATCAGACTAGGGCTAGGGTGTAGATCCAACAAGGAAGGATTTATACGTGACATTTTACATTGCATTTTATTCATTTTGCAGACGCTTTTATCCAAAGTGACGTGCAAGTAGTAAGTGCTCCTACCCTTTGTGGGTGTGTGGGTGTGTTTGTGTGTGTATGTGTGGGTGTGTGTGTGTAGAAAAAGGGGGAGTGAAGTGGAGGGAGGGAGGGAGGGAGGGAGGGAGGGAGGGAGGGAGGGAGGGAGGGAGGGAGGGAGGGAGGGAGGGAGGGAGGGAGGGAGGGAGGGAGGGAGGGAGGGAGGGAGGGAGGGAGGGAGGGAGGGAGGGAGGGAGGGAGGGAGGGAGGGAGGGAGGGAGGGAGGGAGGGAGGGAGGGGGGGATTGGGAGGGAAGGAGTGCTCTCTGACACTTTAGGGTCAAGGTTTATTTAGCTGTAGGCAGGAGCACCCTGGGGAAGGTATTTACCTGAATGAGCAATTTGTCCCCAAAACAGATCCAGTTCTTAGTGGTATTCAAAGGAATTTCAGTTCATCTTGGCTAAAATGTTTCTACACATTTATCAGATGATTAGAGAAACATGCTCTCACTCAGAGTAAGCACAGGGACGTTAGATAGATGCCATTCTATCCTTCTTACTGCATAAGCTGCTTTGTCAGCGCTGTAAAAGATATTTGGGTTCTTGGAAACTGATCGTTTGATTGGATAAATTGAGATAGTTCATCAGATTAGAGTGATTGTCTTACATCCTCACTGTAGCCTCCCGTCCTCCTTCCATCTCCTGGCACACCTCCAAAACAACCACAGTCTTCTCTCCTCTCATGCAGAGACAGCCTCAGTGGGTCAGTCAGTAGCTGGTATCTCCGAGGATCAGGAGGATAGAGGCTGCTGTCCAAGCTGTGAGGCCTGATCTGATCACAGATACTGAAGGGAGGGTGGTGGAGGGGGGTCAGCAGGTCATTTCTCTCACAAGGGATTATGGGAGATGGTTATCTCTCCCGAGAGGGGAGGAACAGGGAGGTCAGTGTGTGCAGGGGAAGGGTGCGGAGGGGCCAACGAGCGGGTGAATGACTGTGTGCTTTACAGCCTGAGGGCCCACACTCCACTGTTGGAGCCACAGCGCTGTGTTTTTGAGACTAGTGTCCCGGGCATCTTAACACCACCCTGCCCCCCGCTCACATCACACCTTACTTAAATTCACCGTTCACTATTCATCACATCTAACTTAAAAAAATTCTGGGTAACCCCCACTACCCCGCCCTCCCACCCAATGGCATTTCAATCCATCCTTAACTTGGCCTGCCTCGGTATTAAAATTAGGTCTATTTTGGCTGGTGTCCAGTCAGTGTGATCTAGCTGTATTTCCTGAGGCCATGGCGAGCTCAGTTTCAACCTGTGAACTCATTCCCCTCCTTTCTCACTCAGCTGCTCAGAGCTGCACAGACGCAGTCTTGAATACTGAACAGTCAGCTCTCAAAGCGAACGAGAAAAACCTCCGCCTCATCAGTACACAAAGTAAATACTCCTCAGGGTGGAGACTTGCTTTTGTCCTGTTGGTTTTATTTTGTTCACATTTTCTTTAGTTGTTATCGACGACATTCATAATAAATACATGGAATGTCATCTTTCAATAGACTTGTAGCAGACGCTTAAGACCTGTGCAAATAATTTCAGTTGTGTCAATTTAGCTGCTAGGCTGTAAAAACCAAATGTGTCTTTAAGGACTATCCAGGACTGAGCCCACCTCCACCCCTGCCTTAGTCTCACTGGAGGAAGGAGAACTGGGAGTTAATTGCATTTTTACAGGCCTTCTCAAGTGGAAGCCAGCTAATGAGGTTAGGCAGCTTGTCTCATTGAGAATCGAAACTGTGCCTAATTGTGATCTCAGATTTGTTCATAATCCCTCCGTCTGACAGAGCAGGGTTTTCAGAGGATGTGGGGAGGTGAGGAGGTGGAAGCCTCAACAATGCTTTAAGGGAACAGTGTAGCATTATAGAAGAGAGCATAGGTTAATACAGTTACCATGCTTTTTTGATTGCCTAATCTGGTTTCCATGCTACCTTTGAAGGTGTTATACAATGGAACTAAATTAAACTGTTTTGCCAAAGTCTTTACATTCTTCTTGCCAATAGGCTGCCAGTGCCAACTGTAAATATTTCACTAAATATAACTGGTTATATGGTTCTACCCCCATACCACTGTGCTTGTTGTGTCAACAAGAATGTTGTTAGTGTCAGCAGGAGAGTATCTGTGCCATATCCAATGTACATACTGTGAAAATGTTGAAGAACAAGAATGTGTAATAGAATGAACACACACTGTTGTCGCCTTTGTGAAGTCCTGATAGAGAACTGTGTGCTTCCAGTCTGAGTAAAACATGGTGTTTTCTGTGTTGTTAGACAAGTGAGCATTTGAGGGCTACCTTTGGTTTGGTGGAAATAAAACAGCTTGGAATGATAGACCTGCAGAGATGCATCACAGGGCAAAGTCATCCCTTCAAACACCCTTACACAAGTACACACACACACGCCAGCCGTGGAGAGTTGAGGCGCTGTTCTCTTCAATCAGTCTGCCAGGGAATCTGAGATGTTCTCCACACCTGTCCAGCACCTGTCAGACTGAGGTGTTTAAGCAGCCCCTCAATGTTTTAGCACCACCAGGAGATGAGGTGGGAGTTAAAGGTTTGAAGGACGCACATTGAAGGAGTCGTTCTTACATTTACATGTAGTCATTTAGCAGACGCTCTTATCCAGAGCAACTTACAGTAAGTACAGGGACATTCCCCCCGAAGCAAGTAGGGTGAAGTGCCTTGCCCAAGGACACAACGTCAATTGACCGGGATTGGCCGGGAATTAAACTGGCAACCTTCAGATTACTAGCCCGACTCCCTCACCGCTCAGCCATCTGACTCCTAAGTCCATCAGTTATTTTTTTTAACATAGTTCAGTTGTATTCGGAGCATTGTATTGACACTGACATGATTAGTAAAGGGATGAAATAGAATAAACAACTTGCACCAGGTCACTTGTGACAGAGTTCCCTCTGAGGCAGAACTGTACATGAACTCTTTGGACCCTAAGGTTGTTGTGTGCTGTGAAAGTGGACATGAACCATGATCTTATGAAGGCCTTTGTCCTCTTGCCTCTGGCACTAGTCCACCCAGTTATGGTGGGCCTGCCAGCCTTAAGGGCACCAAGGTGAAAATGTGTGTTTTTGCTGCAAGGTCAGAGCAGCAGTATCCTAACTCTAACTTGTCACGATGTCCTTTGTGCTTTGTTAGTACAGAAATGCAGACCACCCCAGTTTTAAGCTGTGGGGTGTGTTTACAGAGCTTTGACCCTAACTATAAAAAAAACAGCAGCAAACTGTCTGTCTCCTGTATTGAAATGACTGGGATTGTAGGAAAACCTCAATATTTCACAAGAACTGACATGCCCGAGGTGCCTTGCATGGCTGACATATGCTGCCAGAACCAGCAATGCCCTTTTTAATTGCAGCTTTGGGGGGTGGGGGTGGGGGATGAGGGGGTGGGTGAATTGAAGAGCACATTAAATGAAAATATATCCCTTGTGTCACTCAAGGACTTCTGGCTCTCTTTTCTCTTCCTGTTTGGTTTGCAGGATGAAGAACAAGCTGTGGTACTTTGAGTTTGGCACCACGGAAACCATATCTGCCACCTGCAAGAAACTCAACGAATGTTTAGAGGTGGAGGTGAGTAATGGAGGACTTTATCTTGCTTGTGGACAGGAATGACCAACCTAAGAAAGATGTTTACTTGATATGTGCTCTATACTCCATGGTCCAGGGAAACAAAATGTTATTAAACACAAGTCTTATAGGTGACAAAATGCCCCAAAAAACACATGAAAGTGCCATTCCCAAATGAATGCATTTGCCTATTCTTAGCTCAGAGCTAATGTTCTGTCAAACCATCAAACCACGGATTGCCTCATTCCGTCACATAATACCTCTGAGTAAGCCAAGAGAGACCATGGTGAAATGCAGAACAGATTTTCAACATCAGAAGTGTGCTTGATTTAACTTGTCAGACGCAATTAAGTAAATGAATGAGCCCTGAAGTCCAAATTCCACACGCAAGTAATGCTAAAATAAGGACAAACACAACTATTTATTTAATATATGCACCCATATAGGTTTGAGAAACAAAGCTTCTGTAAACCTTTCCCTGTATCAGCCGAAAAGGCATTTACCTTTTCACTTTGTGAGTGATGTGAGGTGAACAACAGTGTCTTGATTTTCTACGGTAAAGATGTTATCAGTCAGGCTGTGCGATTGAAATCTGTTAAGCTGGTCCTTTTTGTACAAATTAAAGAGTGACTCACAGATACTTATTAACCTTGTCCAGCACTCAATAAAGCCTTTAATAATTATCCTCCAAGTCCAAAGTAAGCCCCTCATGGCCTCAGCAGATAGGCTAGCTGTTGGAAAACCTCATTGGGGTGTCTCTTTAATTCATTACTGTTCCTCAGTGTGGCAGCCACTCCCATACAGCCCAGTGGTACACCTCAGAGCAGAGCAGCGGGATCCACTAGAGATGTATAGACTTGTGGGATGTAATTATGCCACAAGATGTAATTACTGTATTAAAAACTCCACAGAGCAAACTGACAATGAACACAATGGTCTGCAGATAACTTCACAGTTTCTGTGTGTTTGTGTGTGTCCCATTTCAACCTGCGTACATCAAACTGCCCATGTTTACCAACAGTTCATGAGAATAAACTTGATGAGACTTTCAGCGAAGGTTCAAGTCATATCTATTGACAAGATTTCAGTGGTCTTAATTAATGACATGCTGAATTACATTTGTCGGGTAATTGGAAACAATATCTCATTACCCCTCTCTAACCTTTCCAGGCCTGGGTTTTAATGGATGTATGGAAAGATGTGAGAGGTTCCCTGTGTTGTACACTGTAGTGATTTCTCCTGTAACCATATAGGGTCATTCTAGGTTATTAGTTCTATATAGAGGTGTCAGACCTTCTCTCAATAGTCCTTCTAAGCTCTCTCTCCCCCCCTACTCTCTCTCTCCCCCTCCCCCAGTGTGACGGCATCATCCTTGACCTCAGCAACACCTCCTTGGAGGGTATTGCAGTCCTCAACATTCCCAGCATGCACGGCGGCTCCAACCTGTGGGGCGAGACAAAGAAGAGGCGGAACTATAACCGTATGAGCAAGAAAGTTCCAGACAGAATGCCTGCCAGCACAGTCACAGACGTAAAAGAGCTCAAGTTCTGTGTGCAAGGTGAGTAAATGGGCCCTCCATGCTTCAAAACCAATTTCAAAAACATTCTGCTACATAGTGTGCGAAGTTCTGCAATGGAGCCAAGTCTGGCCATCTCTTAGATATTTCACCATATCATGTACAGGATACAGCATATACAATGGAAAATGTGACCCTAATCCAAGATTTTGCTTTGGTTGGTGTAAGTGTATGTGTGTACTCCCTGAGGGGGATACAGGATGGAGGATACCCCCCCACACACACACACATACACACATTTCAGTGGGTGATTTCAGTGCGTTCTCTGTCACAGTAGTCCTTGGGGATGCGCTGTGCTTGCAGGACTAGTGTTCAAGGTCAACAAGGAGCATCTGTTTTCGGTTGCCATAAGTGAACCTCTTTCACTGTCTGTGTCTCAGTGCCAGGTGAGCTGTGATGCTAGACCCACAGGACGTGGTGAGGGCAGAGGACAGAGGAGTCAGGGGTGACCGTAGCAGGACTGGCCTTTCCTTACTCCCTCTCTATCTTTCTCCTCTCTATCTTTCTCCTTCTCTCCTTTGCTCTCTCTTTCTTTGTGACTGTTTCCTACCCTGTATTATTTGCGGTGCCCCTGCCATCCTGCAGCCTTCGCAGTCCTAAAACTCACTTCCTGTGTTCACTCCCTGACTCTCTTCTTTCGTTCGTCCGTATCACCTCATTTCACCTCGCTCCGTTTCTCTCTCTCTCTCATTCCCTTCATCATTCCACCCCCGTGCGACTCACACGTCACAGAACTCATATGAATCTGGTTTCCATGGAGACTCCAGGGCTCCACTGAACTAGAAAGACACAGAGAGCAGGAGTGAAAGAATGAGAGAAAACGAGAGGACAGAAAGACAGAGGGATAGAAGGGGAAAAAAAGGAACAGGGGCTATTGTCAACTGCATGACTCATATCAGTAATCTTTAACTGCCCTCCAGCCATAAGCTTTTGCTGAGGTCTGACCACTGCCCTTGAAAACACCCACTGCACAGTACTATTTTGTACTCTACTCTGCAGTTCCATAACACATTGTCACCTCCCCATCCCCTCACCTGACCACCATGCACTCTGAGGGGCCTGCTTCTTGGCACCGGTCTACGGCCAGAGTCCAAAGGTTCTGGGACAACAGGACATTCTGTCCATATGCTGGGGTATTTATAGCCTAAGAACGCAGAGGAGACTTCTACACGCACAGGCATGCACACGCGTGCACGCACACACAGTAACACGCACACACACCTCTAAAGCCGAGTGACAGCCCCTTCTTAAGCACATCCATGTATAAATACACACTCGTCAATGCACCTGTGAAGCCTCGCAATTACCGTGTTGATGATTTGGTTTGTAACACCATTTCTGCTAACGAAAGTCTCCAGTCATAGCCGCTCTACTCCCTCCAGAAGTCTTATAAGATCAACGTCAGCAGACGTCAAGCAGTGCTTCATGCAAACTGATTAACAGTGCTTTTAAACTGTCAACTCATGACTTACCTTTAAGGGATCTGCCATGCTGGCTATTTACTCTGCAGCGCTGTATGTGTGTGCGTGCGTGCGTGTGTGTGTGCGTGTGTATGTGTGTGCATGCGTGTGTGTGTGTGTGTGTTGAGGTATTGTTCTGCTCGTGTGTACAGTTGTCCCACAGGGTTTCCCCTTTATTAAATGATCTCCTCCCTCTAATCCCATTCAGAAAGGCGATACAGAGAAGGACATGTGATTTCTTCGAGTGAGCTGTATGCGTGTGCTTTTGTGAGTATGTATTCGTGTGCATACAGACGTGCGTACTGTAAGTGTGTGCGCAGAGGTGTTTGTGTGCGTACGCACTGACGCCTGTGTGGGTGTGTGTGTGCCAGTGCACAAGCGTATATGGGTCGGTGTTTTGTGTTCCTGAAAGCCTACTTGCCCATGTGTCCACCTTTTGACAAATTGTTTACAACAGTTGTTTGCTCACCAGCAATAAGATCAGGCCTTTAAAGCTGGACGCAAGAGATAATGCAATCAGCCCGCTTACCCTGACACAGAGAAAGGAATCCTGAGCTGGAGCAGCTTCAGCTCTGAGGATGGAGCTGTCTTCTCACTAGGGACAGACTCCTCCCAATGGAGACAGACGCAGTTCTGGATCAGCCCTGTCTCCTCCAACTTGGGGAATACATCACTGGCGGTCCCTCTCTCCTTCCACTAGGGACAGATAAAGTTGTTGATCATGGGAAGGGGGTCTCATCTTCCCTGTTATTCAACTGAACGTGCAGTACCACTTCTCAGATAACTAATAATTGAAAGAGCTGAAACCAGAAAAGGTTGTTTGTGAGGCTCCAGTACAGAGGTCAGTACAGAGGTAAGGGCAGGTTATGTCACTATAGCACTTTGGGTCCACCGGGTGTTTTTTGAAGCTCCATGGTTGGTCCTGGCAAGATTTACACATCCTCTTTTCGTCAGGGGTTTGTGAAAAAACCACACATTCCTACCCAAAAGCAGTCTAACATCACACCATGGCGGTTACCAGGACTATTTTAGAGTACAAGCATCAAGGGACAGTATTATTATCCTTTCATACAGAAAAAGAAGACTGTTATTTTTCATTTCCTGCATTGCTCATTGCCACAGAAATAGATTCTCTCTAAATGAAAATAATCCTACCCTAAGGGTGGGGGGGAAACTGAGGATGATAATAATGATGATGAGGAGAATTAGAATACTAATGAAGATGACAATGATGAGTCCTAGAAGGAGGATTGAGATAAGGTTCAGAGTAAGAATAGAGAACAGGCGGAGGAGAATGATGGCGATAAAGTGATACAGTATGTTATGTGTCACTGTAATTTCTGAAGAGGCAATTGTCAAATGGTTTTCCCACACTAGAGACTAGATTGATGGGTTTTTAGTGTGAGAAACATGTTTGTGATTGACACCAACACAATGTTAAGGAAATAGAAGCTCTGAAAGGGCAGAGGCAATGTGATCAGAGTGTTTGACAGATTATCCATTTGCAACATCCTCTCATGTGAGTAGGAATATGTGAATGAATGGATGAATGATTGACTGAATGAGTTAGGGAGTAAACAAACCAATGTATTTATTTGGGGGAATGGTACAATAAGTACAACCTCTGTGTGTGTCATGTGTCATTGCAGTGACTATGTTCTGTCACTGGGCCAGAACCAGGCATCGCCCACGCCTACACCTTCACCACGGTACCTCAGTGTGGGCTAGTTCCTCTTGACCATCTGCCGCGGCCTCCCCAAGACAATGACAGCCTGCTGGTGGGGAGGGCGCCAGGCGAGGGGGTGGAGGCAGGAAACTAAAACACTGGTTTATAAATACAGACCACCAATATAGCGACACACTCAAACAGGGCAGTAGCCACGAGGGGGCCTGGAGGGCCCCCCTCATTTATATGTCCGCCCCCCCCTCCCCAATTACTTAAATAAAAACATGAAAGAATTGTTGATATATAGATACATAAGTATATACATACTTTTTTGCCCCTTCATTTTAAGATGGAAGCCCCGAAATGTTTTATTTTCTGGCAATGCCCCTGCACTGCAGTATAGGACTTGTTTCCCTCTTGGGTGGGATGAGATTATTATGATAGCAAAACAACGTTTGGAGGGTGCAGCTTCCATACAGTGTATGGTTGACCTATTACTTTAAAGAACACTGAAAGATGGGTGTAAGAAGTGACCACTAACTAATATTTCACAAACACTGTTTCTCTTCCTTATTCTGACATGGCTCTGGTTAATCTTAACCTTGTAGTTAACAAGCAACTCCTTTCATCCTCTATGTGTGTGTATGTAAGTGTGTGGGTGTGTGTGTGTGTATGTGTGTGCACATGTGTGTGAAAGGCAAATAGTGCCTGTGGCACAGCAGTATTAAATGCTGTTTGGCCAGCATTACCATCCATCCCCCACAATGCACTATGCCTAGGTTATGCAAGAGGCTGTTCTGGTCTATTATTAGTGCTATCTCACTGAGATGTAGTGCTGTGAGTAAACACACTGATGGATCTGGTGAGGTGAGAGGCGGCATGGTAGGCATCTCTGCCATCAGGCTGGCAGAAACATACTGTGGATGCCCATGTTTGGTAGGAGGAAGTGTGTGTATTGGGTGGGGCTGTAGTGAGGGGGCGTAGTGGTATGAAGGGCGCGAGGGTTGGAGGAATGTGCGAATGACATAATACCCATATTTGTATACATATGTACTGTATACTATATATATATATATATATATATATACCATATTAGATACTATACTATTCTAAACTGTATTAAATTATACAATACTATACCACACCACACCACACTATAAAATATATCATGTACAGTGTACACACTACTAATGTTCAGTGGACTCAACATTTTCACTCAAGAAACATTTGATGAGTAGATAATAATGTGCTAAAGAGCAGCCTGTAAGCCCTGGCTAGGCCCATGTGTCATGGTGTATTTGTCTCTTTGTTCGTCTGAGGCACTAAAAGGCCAGTTTGATCTTACTGACTGGACAATCCTATTATTCTTTCTTGGAAAACTCCAGGGACTGGAGGGAGGAGGTTGTAATGAAGGGAAGCACTTGCTCTTGAGCCTGTGTAAATGGGCTGGTCTCCAGGATGAGAGGAGAGACAAAGGGGGCGGGGGGTCCTCTGGTTTGCTCCCCATCCCTTGGCAAAGCCGACAGGGCTGTGTGTTTTCAGGACAAATCCCCCTCCCCTCTGAACACAGCGTGACCCCTCCCCTCTGAACACAGCGTGACCACGGCCGATCGGCTGCCATCCGGACAACGCAGGCAGGGTTGGGAGTGGGGGTGTGGGCAGTTTGTCCCAAAAGCAAGGATGTTGTCCCCGTAAAATGTAACAAACAGTATATCTCCTCTTGCATGGGTCGTTGTGTTTGACTTGGCTTTTCTCTAACATAGAGCACAGTGATATGTCATGGCAGATAAATTACATGGGTTTAGAATGGAACAGAATATATTGTGTGCCTGTGTTGAAGATGCCATTTTGCTCCAATTGCTTTCAAGCCACAAGTCACACCCTTAACTTTTTTGCGTTATTTGAAGCAAGAATGTTGCTTCAAAGTGTACCTACCCTTAGTGATTTTGAAGGTTTTTGTCCCTCATTATTACGCTCTGTGACATTTTCTGTACAATTGTCATCTGAAATATTCATCATTGTCGGTGACTCACCAACTTTGATGTTTCTGTATAAACTTTAACAGTGTTCAGAGCTAAGCAGGAAAAAGCATGATTCTTATATTATTCCTAACACGTCCCCCATACATGAGCACTGAATTATATGTACCTCCACAGTTGGCTCTCATGCCTGATGTGAAGTAGGATGAAGATCTAACTTAATGGAAATGACCATTCAATCTCAGAGGATGATGTTTAAATAGAACACAGTTTTTCCAGATTCTTAGATTGTGATCAGCTGTGCAGAAGGAATTTTTCAGTGAAGTTAAGTGAAGGGTTAAGTGATGTTGTGGAACCAATATTAGTTATCAGTTAACACTGAGACTGTGCCAGTCTAAACAGACCAGAGTTGCATGTTCAAACTGCTCCCCAGCCAGACAGGGTTGAATGAGGACCCCCGGGCTCCAGGACGCTTGGTTCACCTCAGAAGAGTACCTCAATTGTCTAAAGAGGATTCTTCCCCCCATCTGTGCTGATGTTGTCAGATAACGCATAGGGGAGGACAGAGTACAAGGAGTGCAGGTTCAGTTCTCCATGCTGTGGAGTCAGGAAACGTCTTAACTTGTATTAGTCTGCCTCTTTTTTGACCTGCATTAAATGCTGTTAAACATCTCCCTCTGTGTCTACCCCTGTCCTCCCTCTACCCCCCCCCCCCCCCCCCCCCCCATTCTCTCTCTCTAGATCTCAGTGACCAGCTGATGGAGGTGGTGGGTCTTGAGGGAGCTATAGAGATGGGCCAGATATACACAGGCCTGAAGAGTGCTGGTCGCAGGCTGGCTCAGTGTGCTAGTGTCACAATCAGGTAAACAGATTTGGCCACAGACCCACATGGACATACAGGCAAATTACACTCTTCGTTGTGAATGGACAGGGCCCTTAACACAGTGGGTCTTTCTGCTCAGATCATTATACATTCAATCCAAACTATGACCGAAAGAGACACACTGTCACAATCATCTGTGAAGTGACAGGTCACCCAGTCTCTTCCAGGCCTCTCCTGTGAGGCCTGACTGAGTAGAGTCAGTGTTCCCTGTGTGTGTTCCATCCAGGTTCAGTCCGTTAAGCATTCACAAACTTTTCTCACCTGTTCAGAAAACGGACCTTGGTATTTTTCGAGACCAGAATTATAACAGGATTGATCATTCTTCCATACACTGTTTCCCTAGCTGTAGGGGCATGCATGAAAGGCTTAAACTAACTTTGTGTGTGTGGGAAGAGGTTAGGGGCGTTCTGAGTGTGACTGAGAGTGTGTGTGTGTGTGTGTGTGTGTCTGTGAGTGTGAGAGAGAGAGAGAGAGAGAGAGAGAGAGAGAGAGAGAGAGAGAGAGAGAGAGAGAGAGAGAGAGAGAGAGAGAGAGAGAGAGAGAGAGAGAGAGAGAGAGAGAGAGAGAGAGAGAGAGAGAGAGAAAGAGCATGCACTTGTGTGAGTGTGTGTACAGTGGGTATGTGAGTTTAAAGAGTGGGGGCTTGTCTGGGAACGGGACTCGTGGGAACAAAGGGAGCTGTGTTTGACCCTGTCCTGGGACGGTGTGAACAGGCTACTGATGCCTCTGAGGTGCGTGTGATCTAACCCCCCTCCCCCCTCCCCAACCCTGCCCTCTGTACCCTGGTCCCAACCCCCTACTCCCTGTGTCCTCCTCCCTACCTCCTACCCTCTACGCCCTATCTCCCACCCCCTGCCTCCTCCACCATATATCCTTGTTCACAGGACATCCAGACTGCTGCCCATGCAAATCGACGGAGAACCGTGGATGCAGCCGCCCTGCACGGTGAGACGCCATTACAATGCTGCTGTACTGGAGCAGAACTGAAATGTTGGAACGTTGATAAAATATGAGTAGGGTGCATTATGCGTTTTTGTTTTTTCAGGCTCAAACTGAAAGTATTTTTCAGGTCTGGTCTGAGCAAACAGAAAATAACAGTGAAAAGACTTGTGAACTTCCTTACATACAATACTTACTTTTTATGCAATTTACTGTAGATAAAACACGTACTTGTCGATTCTGGGCATTCATATAAACTTTGCTTTTAAAATTGCCTTGTCTCTTTTGGGAAGGCTTTCCAGTAGACGTTGGAACATTGATCCAGAATTTCCTTCCATTCAACCACACAGGCATAATTGAGATTGGGCACTGATGTCGGGCGATTTTATTTCCCCTTTTCTGAGATCAATTCTCTGAACCAACAAATCCCTGCCTCCTAGACACATGTGGATTTGGGAGTATTGAACATTGAGTTGAATATATCATTTCGGGGTACTGCAAGCAATATCACGTTTGTACCTTCTTATATTGTGCCCTCTGGTCTGTCACTTTCAGGTCAGGATAACTCACAAGAACCAGGTTCCCATGTTGCTCGGTCCTCCCCAGAAGACCCCCTTTTTCTTCTTCAAGAAACGCAACAGGAGTCGGGACTAGCAAAGATGGGGACACCACCAAATCATTCCCTTTTCACATACTTAGAAATACACATTCTCACGCATCCATATACATACAGTACGGTACATATACTCACATTTATACAAACACCCTTCAAAAGACTGGTGTTCTGTTTCCAATGGGACAGGGGTCTGAATGGGATTGTGCTGATTATGTTAGAATATGTAAAGATCAGAACAGTACAATCATCCTAAAGGAACAGACTCTGTGTCCAGACCGCTTCCTGTGTGTCTACCAACTAGTTTCCTTGAAGGATGGACCCCTTCCAACTGCACCCCAGCCCTAACCACGGCCATACTCCATCCCCAGTGTTCCCTAACCCTGGACCCAGCCCCAGACACCAATGCCAAATCCCAACCCGTAGGCCTCAGGTCCGACCCAGATGAAAGCCCTTAATGTGCTCCAATGCCACTCTGAACCAAGTATTGGGTTGTTGAAGGATACTGTCAAGGCCCTTCAACAAAGAGATTATGGAGCGTGAGAAGGGAGAAATGAAGTGAGGAGTAAACTAAATGATGCTCTACTCTCTAAAAGAAGTAGGCTAAAAGGTTAAAGACAGGAGAGAGGAAAAGAAGAAAAGAAGAAAGAGCCCAGAAGACGGAGAGAGAGAAAGAGGGTGGGCCTGAAATGAAAGTAGGGTAGTGGTAGTCCCTGTTCGTTTACAGGAGTAGAGAGTAGGCTCTACCTCTTTGAGGAACCGTGTGAATAATGTATGAATAAAGCATGTAAAAGCACTCACTCCAGAGTCTCCCCATAGCACAACACTGGGCTGCTGGGGAGATGCAACGGAAAACTCATCCATTATTGACATGTGAGTTTATAGTTGAGGGTGGCAAGACACAACAGCAGTCAGCCAGGCCTGGGGAGACAAACAGGGATTTTGACCCCCAGCAACTTAGGACCACAAACATCTTTTGAACTGTGTTTTTAGAGTCAGTTGCGACTTTAGTTTTTGAGGCCCTAGGCAAAATGTGACAGAGAGGTTAGTATCATCATTGTGAGCTTCAATGTTTGTAGACTATGGTCTTTTCACTGGCATTTTATCTTTCTATATGAGAGATCAGTGTCCCACGGCCACATGGAGGACAGTGAGATGAGGGAGGGTGAAGAAACTGACCCCAGACCCGAGGTCTAATCTGGAATTGGGAGAGGGTTGGAGTTCGAAAGATAGGGTCATGCTTGGGATCGCATAGCACATCGGATTTTCTGAATGAACATTTTAGGAGAGCGAACATAGGTGTGAATATCTCACAGGCCAGGCGTTTGCTACTGCATGTCCGAGGTCCTGATCTAAGACAACCCACTAGGCCAGCCATGTAGATTAAACAACTCCCACCCATTCTTCAGAATGTGTCCCCTACGACAGTTGTAGAGGAACAGGGATTGAAATGGATCCCCCCATGGTATAACAGTGAGCCTCTGACAGTGAGAGGTTGATTTACCCTTTCACACGTCGACAGGGAACTAAATTTAAACTGCTATTTCAAGAACATCTATCCTGTGAAAGAACAGTCCTAATTACAGTGTCAAAACATCAACTCACAAAGTCAAGTGTGCTGTGGGGAGAGAAAAAACAACTTAAATGAAAGCTATTTTGTGCTGTTCTATTCATTTGCAAAGTAAAGTTAAGATGTGTAGTTATCAATTATGATAGAGAGAAAAGAAATTGTGGGAATTAAACTAAATTAGCAGCAATTGCTGGGCTATTACAGTAGGATGTTAGGAAAACATAGCATGGAATCCTAGCCACTTGGTACGACTACTATGTTCCCTAATGAAAATATTATCATGGCCTATATACTGTATGTGCAAACACAGTATTTGTATATTTCTGGAAATAGGTACACATATACACATGAATGTGTTTTTAAAGCTACATCGGTATAAAATTATTGTAGAGATGTTAGATCTAGCTTAGAAGAGTACAGGTCAGTGTTCTTCTGTGGGTCATGTAAGTGAGTCTGGTACACCACTCATCTGGAGCCAGTCATTCTAGAACATTCAACCCAGATTCAAACCCATGTTGAATCCGGTTCTGTCCCCTCCACATCAAGTTTTCCCCCTCATCATACTCTACAAGAGCATGTTTCCGGAACATAATTCAGTTAGATTAATGGTGTGTTTCTATACTGAGGGATATTATCAGTTGAATGTAATGTATTGAGGGTAACATTGAAGACAACACAGGAGTATTTTTGTCTGGATTGAATGTTCAAAAGAAAGAACCTGGCCTTGGCTAAGCATGATGGTTTTGTCCTTTGTGTACAGGGTTTTTTTGATAAGTGTGGAGTTCTAATGGTACACTGAGTTGTACTTTAGGGCGAGGCTGTGACGTTGTCACCCTGATTCCCTTTAAACTACACTGAGCAGCCACTTGCACCCAGGCCCCACAGAAGCAGAGATGATGTCTGATGACCATAGGGTCTGACTGAAGTAGAAGAATACAGGTATTATGCTTGTTAACATAAATAAAACCTATCCTACCCTAACTATGGCACCAGATATCTGAAATACATTTTGGAATTGGATGTGGTGCTGTTCTCCTTAGGGTACAGATATGGAGAACAGATCTTGGAACAGCTTTGATGGGCAACACCACCCTGTAGTGGATCGCTGACCCTGCTGGTCCTAGCAGTTCCATCAGACCCCTTTGTATGACATCAAATTCCATGAACCCATGCGGTCATTGGACATAACACAAAAGTGTTTTTAGTGTCTTTCATGGAGCCTGGAGCAAGGAGACTCAGTGAAGAAGAGTGCATGTTTACAGTTACTTTTCAGTTATGGGAAGGATGATTATAAACAGTTAATGTGTACATAGATATTTGTTTATATATTTTATCTGAAGTTACACCACCGCATGCCTGCTGAATCAAAGGTGACTAAGAATGTCTGCCTGAGGTGAGAGAGACCACGCTGATTGTTGTAACACTTTCCCTTCAACCCTGACCTGTGACCTCGAGTCATATTACTCAACCCTGACCTATCCTTTGCTTCAGTTTCCATTTCCTTGTATATTTATTTGTTGTGTTTCCCTTTTGGTAGCATGTCGATAATACTGTGCAAGGGCATCAGTGGCTGCCTGTGTTGGTAAAAAGAAAAGAAGCATTCCCAGGAGAATTGTCCACCATTTTGAATCTCCACACTGTGTGACTCAACAGGAGATTGATATCAAGCCCACACAGAACACGTCTGACTCGATGTTCAACGTCCATGTCACAAGTCACCTCTCATCTCTGGAGGGATCAATAGCCTTAACTAACAAATGGAACCACACACACCAGTGATATTTCAGCCATTTTGAGAGACAGCTGGACTCTTGCAAGTATAAACAAGCCAATAAACAAAAGGAATTTGATGCTGAAATTGCATATAAATGTGATCAATTATCCCCCTGTTTCTGTGTCGCAATAATCCACTGCCATTACCAAACTGCCCTCTCCCATGGGGGCGTAACTAATCAACCGCTTGTAAAAAAAAAAAATTGGTTTGTTCCTGGTTGTCAACACATTTGTAGAATGTGACCTCAGATCACCGTAAACAAGCTAAGAACTCTGAGGCTGTCCATCATCTTGCTGTCAGTCAAGTCTTATTCTGTGTGACAGGGGTTTTCTATGTTTTGCATGTATCGTCTGTCTGTGTTCAAGTCGTGTTGAGACCACACTGCCTCAGTACTGTACCTGATACATGGAGCAGTTGCGTTTGGAGTGGTGGCATCAACTAAGGATGAATGCAGTCCATGTTACTGCTCAGAGTTTGCCATCGTGCAACACAAATCTACTAACTACACTGTCCTATCTACATATTTTCATCTAACACATCCACTCACATGTGTACCCATCCAAAGAAGCAACCTTTAAAAGAGACCTTCTCCTTGCTCACGGAGGTAGTGTGGTTTATCATACGGTCATGGCGATATGATTCTATTCTTAGCCAAGACAGATTAACAGTATTGAGTGACATCAGTGGCACAGATGCAGCAGTAGAGCTCATATCATTCCCGAGTGTGATGTTCTACATGTATGTATAGAGCCCCTGTTCCCCCTCAGGGTCTCAGTGGTATGTAACTGTCTGCCCCAGAAAGCAGTCAGGGTCAAGGGCAGACAGCTGCCCCCCCCCCCCACCTCCCAATCCTGAACTGTGATTGGACAGAAAAGAGGGAAGAATCAATATCTTCATCCTCTGCCCTTTGTCTGTCATCATCGTCATCTGTTAGCTGTGAGCATCCATTGTTTTGATGGACAAAAGATTTATCAAATAAACAAAAAAGGTTGAATATGCATACTTTTCTGCCTTTTGTTTTATGGATTGATATAAAATATTGTTTAAAAGAAACTGTGTGCACACAAATACAACTTTCTCTCAGTCGTCTCTCTGAATAAAATTATTTTAATATAATGGTCCGTTTTAGGCCTTTTCAGTTACTAAACAAGCAGGAATATTGCAGTTCAATACTCTTATATAAACAGGACCATGAAAAACATGTATCCTTTTGTCATTATCTGACCCAGATCAGAATCTACCGATTCAATTCCCTTTTGGCTCTCCTTTTTCTTGAGAGTGTACAAACCATGATCATATAAAAGACAGTGAGTGAGGTGGTGTGTCTATTTGACCTTTGGCTTTAAGGCTCTTGCAGAGTCAAACATTTGAGCGGAGAGCAAGAAAGAGAGAAAGTGAGAGAGCTGGGATTATACAACTAGAAGCCCCATAGACAAGCCATCGTTGGGTGGCTCTATCATGCTGCTAAGATAATAAGGCAGGAATGATCTCTTTCCTTGTGCTATTAATAGCGGGCAAGTCAAATCTCGTCTCTTAACTGGAGGCACTAGTTTCTCATTTTAACTTATTTTTTAAAGGTGCAAATAGACAGATTTTCACTGGATATGACTGACAGCCAAATCACTCAGTGAATAAGCTGCAATTCACTTATTGAGTGTTATACCAGATGAGAAGAAGGGTGCTAATGCTATACACAGTGTCACAGTGACCTGGAAGTTTAGACCAGGATAAAAAAGACAATAAATATTAACTTGAGGTCTCCTACAAACATTCTCAAACACAGTCTTTACAGAACAGGTTTGTACATACTCTCGACATGTGTCATCATGTCAAGTGCATGTATTTTGGGGAACAAATTTGAATGGGAACACAATATGCTAGCTCTCACACACCCCCCTCTCTCCTACCACCTCAGCACCGACTAATATATCAGGGAAGATGTAAGATCTGCTCTGATCCCGAGACCTCAGAGCCAATCAACAAAGACACAGTGCATTCATGTATTTATCTATTCCTACTATTATTGTCTCTTTTCCGATCTTGTAAGCTCTGCAACACAGCTGTTTGGTTTCAAGGGATTATGATTTTCATACCAGCTGTTGGATGTCCCTGGGAATGTAACCTCTTCTACTGAACGCCAGGGAGAGTGTGTTTGTCCAGCTCCTAATTTAGTGATGCTGGTGTTAATGACAAGGGTTGGCTACTAGAGAACTTTGACCCTCTGGCACTAATCCCTAACTTCATATGGCACGTGGTTCTAGAAAAAGATGGAAGAGTATACACACAAGGTTGATAGTTCAAATCCCAAACAGACCTGACAGGAGGAATTCAGTGCAGGCGATTGGATCTTAGTCTTACACACAGTCTTAAATGTTATTCAAATAATTGATGAGGAATTTCGATTAAACTGAATACATATGAAAAAATATTAACATATCTAATTTATTTATTTTGATTATATCAATATGGAAATGTGCAACATGATCTTAAGTGTGGTGTGAGCCCTTTAAAGATCTTGCTGGCAATAACAAAAAAAAAATGAATGAAACTCAGCCATTCATAAAAATAGGACAGACCTGCATGATGATTGGTTCATATGGACTTAGTTTATAATTCATTAGTTTCGGATAACTCATTGGTTACTCACTTGAGGGACACTGAGAGGGAGCCAATGAGATTCTGCATTAATGTACCACTCGCGCCCCAGGGAAAACCAGCCAGTCCATTTACCAAAAAGCTCAGTCAAGTTCTGCGAGTCTAAGGAAGCGCATCAGTTGATCACTGTAGGCTATATATACGAAACTGGGTTCGTTGTGGATTTTTTCCCCTGTGCAATCTTTCAAGACTAGAACGGGATTTAAACGCGCATACGGTAAGCTGCGCATTGCCTCAGTCTGTAGAACTGTTTGTTGATTTTGGAAAGCCCAGACTAAAGATGTTACTATACGTTTGTATACGACTGCAACTGCAAATTGAGCTTTGGGTACAGATGAACGCCATCTTATAGAAAGGTTTACATTGGCAACCATTTCCTCATGCTATTTATGTAAAGTTGCGCTATATGTAAAAGTTTACGAAACGCAACATATTTAGCTGTACTTCGGTCTGTGTAAATGTTACCTCGGTCGGCTGGTATAGGGTATGTATTTTTATGAATGGAGAGGTCAGTGTTTTTTTCAGTGTTCCACACGGATCGAGTTTCACTTCATTGAGAAAAACAAGGGTCCGTCTAGGGAGGAGGGATGGGGTGAAGAGGGGAGCGGGGAGGTGATTTATTTTTTATACTTCCCCGATGTTATCAAACGCCATTGCAACGAGACCGGTGGCTCACACCGGTATATGAAGTTGTTCGTCATTTTACACTGAGGCCGAATTTGTTCACATTTATTTTCTCCAAATTCTCTCCACTCTCTCTGTGGACTATTGCACGTGCTATATGTATGTTATAGGATTAATACAAGAAATAGTAATGCTTTATTGGAAATTGTTAGGGTTTATGCTTTTTAAATGTATTTCCACACATTGTAATTATCTTTAGTCTCTACTGAGCATCCCATCTAATGTTACTTTAGAATGGCTACATCTGAGTTTCTTGTCAACTTTTAAAGTTCTGTAGACTAAAGGCGTCTTGGAATCCAGATGACAAACATGTAAGCGACATATTTCCCTTATCTCGTAAAAAAAAGTGTGTGCCTAATGATTGGCTATCTATCATCCATAAATTTGTCATCCATTAGGAGAACAACTAAGAGTAGCCTTCTCCATACAGCGAGTCTTACAACTCTTGATCTTTTTTTTTCGCTCACTAAAGCCATCCTCGTGGATGGACATGTTACTATGTTCTATTCCCCGCTTTCCCTGCCTTACCGTTTGTTAGGCATTACGTGTTCTGTATCACTTAACTACTTCACGCACAAAGAATGCGTTTAGAGATATTCTCCACAATTAATATTTAAAGTGTAGTATGATGCAGCATTCACTTGACCCAGAAAATATGCCTATTGAAAAGAATGAGTCACTTTTTGACTGCATTCATTGTTTATTTGCTCCATATGTCCACTAGCATACAGTATTCTGCTTACTGCTTAGTGCTAATGCCCACTGGCCTAATAATAAAACCCTTCCTCTAAAGTTTCCTCTCTAGCTGATAATGATTGCACTCATAATCACCCACACAGATGGCTGGCTCTGCTTATATAACAGAGGCTACATACACAACTACAACGTATTTACATTGTGTAAAGCATGCACAAACCCAGCATGTTTATCATCTCTGCAGGCATTGGGGCTGTTGAAATGGAAAACATTAAGACAGGTGGATGTCTGGGATTTTGAAGTGCCTGCCTACAGGCACAACACGCATCTATTTCAATAGAAGATTGAGACAAGCGTTTCAGAGAATGACATGAAGGGTTTTGATTTTTGTATTAGTTGAATAGATCATAAAAGGGACCCGTCGCTTTAGGCGAAGACCCCTTCACTGGGAACCTCTGAAGACCCAGGTAACATGGACGGATTCTACGACCAGCAAGTCCCATTTATGGTCCCACCTAATGTGAGTGCACCTTCCATGACAACATTTGCCTCTGTCTGATTTCACTGCATCTCCGAATGTCTACTTTACCAATGAATAACTATCCGTTTGTATCAATGACATCTCGCTGTAATTAAATTCAATTAGTCCGACAACATACTAATTTTTTTCCTGTTATTCTTCATCTTATTGTAGCAGAAATCTCACGTAGAGGAACCTTACAGTCGAACTCTCAGCGACAGGAAAAGGAAGTTTGTTGATACCGAACTTGCCCAGGACACAGAAGGTACTTGGATAAATGAACCGTTCTTGATGATATTGTGACCCCCTCCAGTCATCCCATGACATCTTCATACGTGAGACTGTGTTCCTGGACAATAGCTTGTGCTACAGCATGATCATCCATCTTGATGTGTAGTGTTTTGTATATTGTAGCTAAGGACTGTAGACTCTAGTTTGAACCCTTTTCTGTTTTTATTCTTAGATCTATTTCAAGACCTCAGCCAGTTGCAGGAGATCTGGATTGCTGAAGGTGAGTTGATGCGGGCTTTGTAAACAGGTGGAATATTTTGGCAGGGTAGCTGTTGATATGGTATTGTGAACCTTATTACGCCAACATGTTTTGACCAAATAGGGCACTTCCTCCTCCTCTGCAGAATTTGATTGGATTATTTTCTGTGGCTCAGTTTTGTGCATGACTGAGCAGTGTTTGCCCTCTGTTAGACATTGGTCATGTCAATCCCTTCTCATCTCAGTCTCAGGTCTTTGCACAGTTAGCAAAGCAATTGAAATACAATTTATAGTCATTCATTAAAAGAAAATCCGATTTGAAAATTATGACGGCAGTATTTGGAGAAATTGTATATGTTTTTAGATGGCCATTTAGAAACATTGGGCAGGTGACGAGATTAGAGATTAACTGTGGATGCGAATTTAAAATAGTCTTTGTTCACTCAAATGGAACAAATAGAACAAAGTTTCATGTCTGAGAAACCACTTCTATGCTGAAAAAGTCCTCTATTTGTAAGAGGTAATCATAACATGTACAGGAGAATAATCAACCAGACAGTTTCTCCCTGTGGTCTTTAGCACAGGTGTAAACATTACCATTACATTGGAAGTGGCATAGGTCTCAATTGTTGTTGATATTTTTTATGGATTTTTTTCACCCTTACCAATAAAAAGAAAATACAAAAGTAAAAGAAAAAAGTTTGGGGTGTTTGTTAGTGCCTGTGTGTTTTAATGCTTTCCTGTCTCTCCACAGCCCAGGTGCCTGATGACGAACAGTTTGTCCCAGATTTCCAGTCCGATAGCTGTGAGTATCTCACTTTCATTATTTATACCCTGTAAACTCAACAATTTGTGTGCGTGTGTACAAAAAAAAAACATTTCTGTTGTGATCCCCACATGTGGATGTTGTATTATATTCTACCAGTTAGCTTCATCAAGTTTGGCCAAGAAAAGACTTTGCCACTGATTTAAAATCAAAACGATTTCTAAGATACTATATCTTAGCCACTCATTGGAAATCACTCAACACTGTTTCCTTAAAAGGTTTCCATCTCGCCAGTGTTTAAACGCCTCTTTCGCCTCCCTCATCCTTCTCTTCCCCCTCTCTCATCATTCTCTTCTCCCTCCCTCATCCTTCTCTTCTCCCTCAGGGAAGAGACACCCCCACTTTGCCTTCTCCTCCATTTTGGGTTTAATCAGCCGATTGGCATGGGGCATCACATGAGCCAAGCCTCTAATCTGATTTCACACTTTCATGCACTCAGACTCAGCCTCTGGAATGGGCCAGATTCCAGAGGGGGGGGGGGCAGTTTGGAGCTTGTAGCACCCTCCTACCCCCCCTTCACCCCAGTCCACTCTGAGTACCCCCCCCCCCCCCCCACACACACACACACACAAACACACTCACACAGCCCAATTCAATCCCACCCTCTCCATAAGCATGGCTCCACTACCACCATTTGTCTTCACATCATAGTCTTTCTATTGCTGCCAAGGGAAATATTAGACTTATGTTCGGCAGAGCATTTTATGCCTCGACATTTCTGAGTGTGTTTATGTTTTAGTCTGATGTTGAGGCAGAGACAGGGCGTGGTGTCTGTCCAAGTCTGGATATTCAGTCTGCTGTCGCTGACGGGAGGTTTTGTTGCGCTAGCAGCTATATATTACTGCGGCTGACTCTATGACGTGTGTTTACAGTGGAGTCTGTGTGTGTGTAGTGTCGCTGTAGTCTGTTCACACTGAGGTGTCTGGCCTTAGCTCTTAGCTTGCACAGTTGTCGTTTTGGTTGTGCGCGTGCATTTGTGTGTGTGTTGGCAATTTGCAGAACTCCCCTTAGCCAGGCAAGAACCCAGGCTTTCTCAAAGGCTGCCTATTCACCAGCCAAGCTCCCAAAACCCCTGCAGTGAGCCGCCCATCACATGGCACTCCGTGTACTGTACCCTGCCCAACAAGGAAGGGGGAGGAGGCCTGGCCCAGCCATCTTTTCACCATCCTTTTACCCCACCCCCTGACCACCAGAATCAGGGAGAGTGTCTTGGTAATCTCCATCCATTTGCCAGCATTCTCTCTCTCCCTCCCTCTCTCTCTTTGAGCGCTGTGCCACACTCTGGGCAGCTTTATAGCACGTGCAGGGGAGCTCACATGCCCATTGTTTGCTTGCTCTGGTCTACCAGAGTCAGGGCTGATTTTATATGCCTCCTGTTACTTTGTGCCCAGGGATCCAGTTACTCTTGGCCATTATGTGGCGCCCGGAAATGGCAGGCGATGCATGGATCCAGCGTCTAATGGTTACAGAGCAGGGGGGGAAATCATTCTGAATCATTGAATTACGACCACACTGATTCATGGGTATTGACTGGCCCGGCGATGGAAATCAGAGGGGAGGTCTTTGATTGCATGTGTGAAAAGAGGCCAAGCTATGATGCTGATCGGGGAAAGATGCCAGTTTCAGAATAGTCTGTGCTGTCCGTGTCGTTCTGAGCCATGATAAATGCTCTTTTAAGTGGCTCTCATGGTTTCTAGTGGTGGTGGTGGAGGAGGAGGGTTGTGGCGTGCCCACTGTCAGTCCAATCCAAATGGGGTTGAGATAAGCCATTTGAGGATGTGCAGTTGGGTTCATCTGCCTTTTCTAATGTGCCATACCTTGTGTCTCCCCTTGTCTTTTTCCCCCCAGTGATGTTTCATGGACCACCAGCAGCCAAGATCAAACGGGAACTGAGTCCCTCCAAAGAGCTTTCTCCTTGTGGCCAGGACAGGAGTCCCATGCCGTACGGAGAGAAGTGCCTTTACAGCTACAGGTACACAAGACAATCCAAGCCTGGTGTCCACTCAAGTGCCAGTTCATTCAAGGGAAACATGTTCTTATGCAGCCCCAGGTGACCTTTGTCCTCTGTGTGTTATTCAGCAGTGCCTATGAAAGGAAACCCAATCTGGGGTTCAAGCCATTGACTCCTCCCTCCACGCCGGTCTCGCCATGCATCCCCACCAACACTGCAGGGACACACCCACTCGGCGAGCAGACTCCTCCCCCTCTCCCTCAAGTACCCAGCCAGACGTCAGGGCCACGCCCCCTGCACGGGCAGCCCATTGCCGCAGGCTCCGCCCACAATCAGCGACCACTCGCCCTTCACAGCCAGAGCCCACCCTTTGCTGTGCCCTGCCCACCAATCAACCAGGATGTCAACTTCAACCCTGAGCACAGGTGAGGGGCCTTCGCTGATACTGAAAGGGTTCTTGTTTCTGGGCAGGACCGACAGTAAAACTGTCTCCCTACTGTTACGTCACACTTACTTCATAATAAACAAGTTCCACAGAGCCGTTCACAAAAATGTTTCCCAATCCTGAAAATGGGGAACATTCAGCTTTTTGCTGAATAGATTACCTTTGTGTTTACCAACACGTAAACATGCAACACTGCCCCTGAGCATTCAACTCCTGACCTATATTTGACGGCTCTATAAATACCCGTCATAATCATATATCCAGGAGCCCGGACACTCAAGAGTGTACATTTTTCCACTGACTGGGAGACACACACACCATGTCATTTGAACACCGAGGGGTGAGGGGGGGTCTATATATGCCCTGTGACCTTTCAGTAATGCTGACATTAGGGGTGGAAAGGTGCCCGTATGTTGGCAATCCATGTTGGGGGGGGCCACGGGTGGTGGCGTGTGCTGGCAGCCTGCCAGGTCCTCTTTGGGACACTGGTTGAACCCGACCCCTGTGGGAACGGCCCCTTCTCCTTGTGGTCGTGCTCTATCCAAAGAGGATGCAGCACTTGGGGTGTGTCGTCAGGCTGCACGACCCTGTCCTGAACCTTCTGCCCTCTAGAAAACGGAAGCCAGGATCGTCTTTTTATATCCGTTAGTGACACCAGAACTGGACATCTTATTTACAGCTTGTGTTTGCAGGGGTTGAATGCAGTAGCCTCTCTGGCTCCCAAGTGGCTTGCAGTGCATGTCAGTGGGTCTTTGGCAACCTTATGAAGTGTACGCATGCAGAAAATGCAATTCTCCATGTTGAAAACATTTGGTATTTTAGGAGTCCCGCAATATCCCCCCTCACTCCTCTGCCCTTCCGTCCTAGGTTCCAGAGGCAGATGTCAGAGCCCTGCCTCCCCTTCCCTCCGTCTGAGGGGCAGACCCACCCCGCCTACCTGGGCCAGACCCCTAGCAACGTGTCCCGGGAAGGAAGGCCCCCCTACCACCGTCAGATGTCAGAGCCCCTGGTCCCCGTGCCTCCCCAGGGCTTCAAGCAGGAGCTGATGGACCCCCGCTATGCTGAGCAGGGCGTCCCTGCCATGGGCCCTCCTCAGGGTGCCTTCCACCCAATGGCCATCAAGCAGGAGCCGCGGGACTTCTGCTTTGACTCTGGTAAGTGACTGGCCCCAGGGCGGTATGTGGAGGGGGTTCAGAGGCCATGGATACTCCAGGAGGGTTGAATAGGTGTTTTGCAACGCACCACCGAGTGGGCTGTTCAGGCTTCTGGACAGGGAGGGCCTAGGCCTGGTCAGGGTGGGTTAGCTGTGGAAGTGTCCATGCTGCGTGCAAGTGAACTGGCCAGAGGGTGCGGAATGTGCTCGTCCCTGTTTGCTCTGAGCTGGCACACGGCTGTGAGTTTTAACGCGCCGTAAGACCTTAAGCAAACACAGGACCACACACGCACGCACACACACAACCACAACCCATTGCCTGCGTAAGCTCCCCTTAAAAACACTGTCAATCACTCTGCCCTCCCTCACACCAACACACATGGGTCTCTTAGCCTTGCTTAAGCCACGAAGGGCAAAAAAGTGGGTCATCCCTCAGGTTCAGGGAAACCTACGTCGATGGTAGGCCTACGTGGAATAGATCTAGGCCAACACCCACGTTGGGTTAGTACAAATACTTTCAGAGGAGATAAACAAGATGGATGTATTCTGATTAATGTTTTGGTTTCACAGGAAGTTGCCTCAATGCCGCAATAGTGCCAGATGTAACTCTCCCATCTTTACAGACCACAACGCAGAGTGTACCTACATTTGTTGTGGCTTAGGCTTGAAATAGTCATCACTCTGTACTTTGGAGCATTCTGACGCAGACACACCAACAGCCCAGCCAGCTGTTGTCTCAATTTTGACGTCATTATCAGTATCGTCACTATCCCTTTTTTCAAATCGTCTGTGTGTCTCAGCTTTAGGATGGCCTGTGATGTAACGCCAAATCCTCTTAGCTTCTTATTGCCTATAAATACGCATGTCACAGTAAAGGCTCAGGGTCTGTGGGTGGTTGGCTGGCTGGGTGGATGTACGTAGGTAGATAGGTTTTCTTGGATGGTCTGATAACCACAGAGCAACAGCGCTGTAGTTTGCACCATTCCAAATGTTTAAGGAATATTTCCCCTAATTGGATAATGATCAGATATTTACCAGAGGAGAGGAAACAGAGAGTGGGAGAGGAGTGGGTGTGTGTGTGTGTGTGTGTGTGTGTGGGGGGGGGGGGCACAGTGAGACAGCAAACGGAAGTTGGGTCTTGACCCTGAGGGGACGGGGGACAGTGACAGGCGGAAACCTGATAGTCTTGGTGATTGAATATGGGCAGATTCCGTATGTAAGCCTATTTGGGGGCTTGGACATGCGAGGGCTGCTGCGTGGTACGTCCCGTTCTCCCGTCACGGGCTTAGCCTGCTTCACCAGATGTGGGCTGCTGGGGACACTTAACTGCCCAGAGGTTTCATCAGTCACAGTTGTGTAAGGACTAGAGGTAGATGCTGTCAGTCCTAACCATTGGTCGCTTCTATGTATTACAGAAGTGCCTAACTGCCAGTCTTCATTTGGGAGAGCAGGGAGCTTCTACCAAAACAACAACCATGAAAGTAAGTAATAGTTTCACCCGCTTGAATTGTAACACGATATGTCAGTATTCACATGCATACGACATGGTATCGGCCATCATATTTTTTCCTTGGCTTATCATTTTCTCACATCCCTTTCTGTGACCCTGACCTCTAAGGAATAGAGGTCAATCAGAGGAAATTGTATCAACGTTAGGTGTTTGGTATAGCTGCTCAGGCAGACCATCTCAACCTGCCCAGCTTCATCACTGCTGCATGTTGTTGCTAGCACAATAGCATTTCCCATTCCTGGGAAGCTGGCCAACTGTATTGCCTTGTGAGCAGTTTGTTCCCCCTTTGGAACATAGTGGCTTGCCTTTAACTAGACTAGTGTTTCCCACGACCCCCTCTTTAACCTAATCTCTCCCTCTCTTTGTTTTTCCTCTCGCTCCAGGTTTCAGCTTTGACAGAGACCCTCACCTGTACTACGACGATGCCTGTGTAGTCCCTGAGCGACTGGAAGGTGAGATTGGATAAGATGGCACTCAACTATTGAGCTGCTGGCAGAACATGAAAGGTCTGGGTGTATTAGTGCCGTGCTTTCATCACTGGAGAAGTGTCTTCTTTGGAGTTGAGGTGATGGGAGGGTGTAAAAGGAGCAGCCTGTCCACTTCGCCGTCAAGTCACTCGCTGGAATGTCTCACCACAGTGTGTGTCTATGGAGTCCACTGCTCCCTCCCGCTCTCTCTCACACTCTCTCCCACTCTCGTTCTCAGGAAAGGTAAAGCAGGAGCCGTCTGTATACAGAGACGGCCCCCCCTATCAGAGGCGGGGCTCCCTGCAGCTCTGGCAGTTCCTAGTCACCCTGCTGGACGACCCGGCCAACGGACACTTCATTGCATGGACCGGCCGTGGCATGGAGTTCAAACTCATTGAGCCTGAAGAGGTAAATCTCCTACTCTTCCAGTACTCCCTTCGTCCTAGACCCCCCCCATCTCCATACATATTTGTGTATGTATATATACATTTAATATATATAATATATATAACTGCCAACATCTGCCTTCATGGAGTTGAATTGCAGTAGACCAGAAAATAGCCACAGCCATTCAAGACTTTAGTGTCCTCTGACTAGTCCAGCTGTGGTAAACGACACCGCTAACACCATTTTATTTCAGGTGGCTCGGCGTTGGGGTATCCAGAAAAACCGGCCGGCCATGAACTACGACAAGCTGAGCCGCTCACTGCGCTACTACTATGAGAAGGGGATCATGCAGAAGGTAAAGGCAGGTTCACCCTTTTCCTTCTCCCCCCGCCTCCCCCTCCCTGGCAACTGCAGGTTGTTTGCCGTTCTACTCAGACACATTAGAATACAACCTTGAGGATGATGCTGCAAGGTCTGTGCAGAGATGTGCTGCTCTGTACTCTGGAGGTCCATATCTGGCTGGCTTCACATGCCCCTTGGTAGTGAGGTGATAGGGCAGGGTTATTGATCAATGGCTGATTTGACTGGACTCTTCTAAATCAGGCCCAGGTTTTATAGGTGACAAGTAATGTTTAGGAAAAGCGACATGCCAACAGAGCCAAAAAGCACCAACATGCCCGAAGAACAGATTTGATAGATGGCTTGTCTGATGTCTTGTCTTGGTTTCCTCAGGTGGCTGGAGAGAGGTACGTGTACAAGTTTGTGTGCGACCCCGAGGCTCTGTTTTCCATGGCCTTCCCCGACAACCAGAGGCCCAACCTGAAGGCAGACCCTGACAGCCTGTCCGGGGTGGATGATGACACCCTGCCCCTCACTCACTATGAACAGAGTGCCCCCTACCTGCTGGATGCAGGGGAGCAGTGTGTCGCAGGAGTGCCCTTCCCGGATGGATATGGCTACTGACAACCCCCTGTAACTTCTCCCCACCGATCTCTACACACCCCTCCCCCCCCCTCTCTCCCTTCCCCTAGCTGAACTCCTCAACCCCTAAAACGCCCAGCGCTGGAACTGCTGATCAGTCTGGAACCAAACCAACCTGCTCTTCTCAATACTACTTCTCCTCACCTCCTACCCATGTATCAGATGTAACCCCACCCCCAACCCCACCACCAAGAAAGAAAGGGGGATGAAGTTGCGGACAACAGCTTCACTAGCATTGCGAGTGAGAAAGGGAGAGATGGCGAGGAGGAAAGAGATGGGGGGGCCATAGGTAGTGATGGTGAAACTGGACTCCTGAGGCCCGCCTGCCCCCCAGACTGAGGCAAAGCGCTGTTGTTGCCATGGAGACAGTGAATGCCAGAGGCCGTGTGATGTCAAAGTCTGACTGACAGAACCCTCTGTTGATCAGGCTGCAGAAGTTGTAGCAATTCAGATTTTGTGACAATCTGCTTTTCTAAATAGAGTAAATAACTATAATGTTTTAATTCTGACAAATCTAAATGCAGCACTATTCTATAGTTGCCTTTTTTTGGTCCCCCATATATTTTTCTGCCACCTATCTGAGCGTTTAGAACAGTGAAAGGGCTTTAATTTGCAAAAAAACGAAAGGGGAAAAAAAAAGAAAGAAAATGAACTAACAAAAAAAAAACTCCCACCCACCAAATCAGTTTATTTCTGTAGACATAATGTTGAGAACCATTTTTAGTATGCTGGCTTTTCTACAATTGGTTTTACGACTTTAACCTAGTACTTCTAACCCTCCACTTGGACATGTGATAGGAAGGACTCAGACCTGAGGCCTACTGTACTGTTTTGTATTGTTTGTTTTCATGCCCAGTGGTGTTTTTATTAAGTCTACTGTATGTTCTGTTGTGTTGTCCCCTTTGCTGGGCCTAGACAAACCTGTCCTGGGCCTCACAGCTGTAGGCTACTACAGGACTATGATCTGCTCTTAGGACCAGCAGCTCATTAAAGGAACACTCCACACATTTTTTTCATCAACCATCACTCCTCTCATTGCCTCGGAGTTCAAACTGACTAGTGTTCCACCGCCTGACCCTGCAGCAATCATGCATCCCGCAGACTGAATTCTAAGGGATGCATCAGCCCGTATGTTCCCCTCGAGGCTTTTGAATTTATATACGCCTAAGATTTTATTCTATGTAAAAGGTCACAGTGTATTTTTCTTTTTCTATCAGGGTGCTTCATGTTACCTTGGCAGTGTACTCGTGTCCCAGGATATCAGGGGCATCGAGACCTTGCATGCAAAGAGGGTGAAACTTGACGTGTTTTTCCCCTTGGAACTTCTCTTTTTGCCAATCACAGGCTAGTGGGAGACCTCTGCTTCTCTTTGCATGGTGTACTGCTCTAAAGACTGTCCACTAACATATCGCTTTATTGTCTGGACAAAAGAAATTGTGATGTTTTCTGCATTTTGTTCATGTTTTACGTTGTTTCTTAAATGGGGGAAAAATACAAACTTATATAAAATATATATTTTTGCTAAGTCTGCATCTGTTTTGATTTTAATGTATACGCTGTATAGTTCTGCCTATAATAACGGATATGTATCTAAAGAAATTTAAAACCCTGTGATGCTATTTTCCGGCAGACGGTTGCTTTAAAAGGCTGCCATTGTTTTGGTAGATTGGATTATGGAGGATACATTTGTTGAGGTTTGGTCTTGAGTTCCAACAGCGATCTCTCTGTCCTAATCCACCTGTAACCCAGGGGTTGTCTGTCTGCACTTGTATAGGCTTTACCTGCTCCTTCACAATGTGTACTTTACACTGCTGAGTTTCTTCTCTACTGGGTATAATAAACTGCCCTCTATGCTTTAATTCTCTTGTGCGTCTGTGTGTTTCTCTCTCTCTCCCTTCTCACTCACAGACAGCAGCTGATAAACTTCTCTGGAGGACACTCCTTGACTTCAGTCATTACTGACAAGGTCACATGCCGTTAGCTGGGTCATGCTTCCTTTGTTAAAGATTAGACCCTATCCTCTCCCAAGTGCTCTGATGGCTGTCTCCATTTCTGGTCCTAGAAGAGAGAGGATTCTACTACCTTCCCTAATACTGATGGGGGTAAAGGGCTTTTGAAAATTGGGATTATACAGTTTCTCTAAAGCCCGGTTTCCCAGACATGGATTAAGATTAGTCTTAAAGTAAGAAAGACATTTTATGAAGATCTGTTTAAAAAGTTTTTAGTCTAGGGCTAAGCTTAATCCATGTCTGGGTAACTGGGCCTAAATGGAGTCAGGTGGCTGAGCGGTTAGGGAATTGGGCGAGTAATCAGAAGTTTGCCGGTCCGATTCCTGGCCATGCAAATTATATTGTGTCCTTGGACAAGGCACTTCACCCTACTTGCCTCGGGGAATGTCCCTGTACTTACTGTAAGTCGCTCTGGATAAAAGCGTCTGCTAAATGATTACATGTAAATGTTTTGTTCAACCAGTAGCTAGAGGTTGATCTTGACATGCTCTAATACTTTTACACAATGGTAAAGAAATGGGAGAACTACAGTATATTTTATGGATTCCCTAGAGCCGTATAGTGAAATAAGCAAGTTGCAGACACAACCCAACTCTTATGACGCTGGTTACACGTCACCGAGAATAGGTAACAAGAAGGCACCTGCGTATTAAATATTTCAATGATTCTTTGTGAATAAAATATTCATTCTTCCATAGTAAAGTATAATTCCTCTCTAGCAAATAATTCATCTTGTAGGCTACATTGAGCTCTTCCAGAGCATTCTACCTTCATATTGTGTTGAGAGTTTTTAACGCTCAACAGTTTACATATGGACGTGCGACAGCCTTGCTCACTCTTAGACTGCTTGGATAAGATCATTTTAAGGCAGTGTATATTATTTCAATAGATAGATAAAAATATATACTACAGATAAAACAATGGAAAACAAGAGAGCTTAAAGTGTAAGTTATGAAGAAAACCATGTCCCTGTGCAATATATTGTTATCGTAGATAGTAGTAGATAATATCTAATGACACTTTGAGCATCTTATTTGACTGCAGTGGGATGTAGGCCTCTGTGCCCTGCCCAGCACTCTGCAGATTGGCTATTTACTCTCTTTCAACAACTTAAAAGCCTGAAGAGGGTCGGGGAGGCCTTGCTCTCACACAGCCCAGCCCAACCAACTGGTCTCTATTGATCTGCAGAGGGGAGAAGAGTGTTTCTCAATGCTGTTAACGGCCCTTTGCTGCCCCAAAGGGCTTCCACTAACCTCAAATCAACAGCATGTCTGGGTGGGGCATAGTGGGACGGGGGGAAGAGAGCTGTTATGAGACTGTCCTGATGGTCTAGGGACATCACTCATAACTGATGTTTATTTAATAAACTCTGCTCATCCCCCCAGCTTCTAGTGCTTCTGTGAGGAAGTTAAATGCCAAGGCCTAGACACTGACTACTAGAGCATCTTAGTGCCTAAATCATTCAGTTTCACATCAATTCTCAAATACTATGAGTGACCTGACAATGTCTCAGAGCCATTATAATGACCTGTACAAAGAGACATCACATCTATGGTAAATTGTACAATACAACTCCAGAACCATTCCCAAAGGTGTGGTAGCCTAAAACAAAACAATGAATGGTCTCTGTTCCCATGTAAAATGTATATTCCACTCACATGTATGGGAAATGGATGCTGGTTGTTAACATAGCACTCTGACTGTTCTTGGACCACACCGGAAGAATAGTTGCAATGCTACTATAAGATGGATGGGTTTGGAGTCATTTCTGCACAATGCATTTGATGAGGGGTTTTATATCTGTAGGCACAACAATATTGTTTTACAAGACACTATGGCATTATTATATGGCATTATTACACAGCTATGCGGGCTAAAGATATGGGTAAAGATGTGTGCAGTGTTTTGTGAAGCAAGTAACAGAGCATCCAGAATACATGCGCCAAGTGCCGACTCTGCACGCGTAGACTCCTCACGTCATGAGCTAGGGCTTTGCAGACCTAACTCAAGTCTATCTCCCTTTGTAGTAACATGCAGGGTGTTGCTTCCACTGGTTATGTGCGTATCCTTCGCTCAACAGGATTCAGGTTTAGCAATGATCCCTATTTGATAGAATTGATCCATTTACAGAGATCACAGGGATTAGACTGAGGCTAATCAGATCACACGTCATTGTGGAAATGGCTCCAGGCCTTGTCCTCTAGCCTCTACCCATCAAGACAGACGTGCCTCAAAAATGTCTATCTGCAATCACCTACACCTCCCTAATCTATGGATCAGAGATACCTGGTAGGCTATATCCAAATTCTCACACCACCATATCTTTTCATATGAAAATGCAACACCATGTTCCTCAGTGCAGAACACAGGCAAAGTCAAACGGATAGTCCATTACTTAATTTTACAGACAGCTAATGATTCTGCATCCAAAGTGACTTATTGGAGAATTTGGAAAAAGGGGATTGCAGCTAATGCATAGGGTTTTGGCCTTGACCCTAAGACATCTGCCTGAACAGTTACTATCAATAGTTTGGACATTGCACATTCATGAAGAATTTAAAAAGTCTCCCTGTCAATAGCCCTGGCCTGTAGGGCTACGGCCTGATCTTAATCAAATGTTAGCTTTCATAGGAAGTTGATCCTCACGTTCACTTCTATTAGGAATAGCCTAGTTATGATCTTTAAATTGTTGTAAAACAGTGCCCTTAATCCTCTGTATGACACAATTGACTTAACTAACTGTCGCACATTCTTGGAAACCAACCATGCTGGACCCTACTACTAAACAACAGTATAAAATTGTAAAAAAATGAATCATAATATGAATCTGCCATGTTTTGCATTCCTTATCTTGCAGGTTTTGCAGGTAAGTACAACCATGGCTCTGAGTACAACATGGCCAGTGGGCATAAGTATTTACCAGTTTATCCCTGACTTTGTGGCTTTAATATTAAGTGTCGAATGCAAGGTGTATGTTGTGCTCCGACTGCCCCCCAGTGGTATAAAGACAATACTGCATCAACAACAAGCCCCTGACGATCATATGCTTCTGGCTTCCGACATTCAAGACTCTATATTAACTTGGTAATGACAACTTTTACTTTACAGATGTAAGCTTTAATTGGCCAAATAATTTTTGAATTTAGGTAATTGGCCAAAACATAATCACTGATCTCGGTGTCAAATGCTGTACAGTGCTACTGTACTGTAGTACTGAAAGGACCTTTTCAACGGTTGATAACGGTTAGAGTTACTGACCTGTAAAACCAGAAAAGGGTATTCTTTAGCCTAGTTCAAATTCAGTTTGTCAATTTTAAAACAGAGGAGCTACTGTACACTAGAGCTACAGTGTAATAGAAAATGTTCAAGTTTATAAACTTGAACGTATATGCGCTGCACAATACATCACTACACATCGTTTGAGGGCGTGTTTATATATTTAAATAACAAAATAAGAAGTTGTTATTTGGTATAGGAATGCAATTTTAAGGTGTATACATATCAAGTCACTTTTGTTGCTGAAATATTCTTTAATAAATTAACAGAAGAAACGGTCTTGACCGATATTTTGGGTCTGGAACGATTCCACGGATCAACTTACATTAGCTAGCCTAGCTACTGTGGTGAAAAGTTAAACTGATCTGTATTTTGCTAGCTACCCCTAATTTGATTTGTTTGCGCTTTAGGTAGACGAGACTGTATTTACTTTACTAGTGAAGTGCCCGTACCCATGATGCAAGATGTTGATTAGTTGATTCCGTGTTGATGTAATAGGAGTTTGTGTCCGGTGGCAGTTTATGCATTATGCGTTTATACCAGTGATGAAACGCGTATAAATGTTTGGACCCTATTTATTTTTCACAAACGCTAACCGATGACAGGCATTTACTTGAATCTCTTAGCTAGGCTAAATGGAATTTGATTATCCACAAACTGAACAGAATGCTTGCTGATTGGATTGTCAAGTAGAGCGGCTCGGCAGCGTTCTGGTTTCTGTCACGTGATCGGCACTGCCAGTAGCCTAATTAGCACGTTTAGATTTACTAAGAGTTGACACAAGAAGGAAAGGTAAATTGTTAATCGCACAGAAATTGTAAACATTAATTTCAGATCGGTCTTTGTTGCTCAACGAATGTGTATTATCGGGGGTTTAAAATGTGGTTTGTGAAGAATGTCCAAACGCCATCCATGCCGCATGCCACTTTCTTGCGCTTGGTTTTTGTTTAGCAGGTACAACTCATGGCCAGTTTTATGACACGGTTGTATTTTCCAGAACATGTGGTTTCCCGTTCCATTACTATTACCTTTGCCCCAGACGTCGCCTTATGCCCTGCAGCCTTCGGGTATGTCATACGGTTCGGGAAGTTTTCAGTTGCAGATGATTCCCTTTGACCGTCATTCGTTTCCAAGTAGGTCTATAATTGACACATTTCATGGAGGAAAGTCTCCCAAAGATCTGTTCGCTACACAGCCATAAAACTGATGATAACCCACTTGTCCACCCCAAACAAGTTTACATAATCCACCTAGGTACTCATAAAACCTGTTCATGGAGTTGGACACAAGAAGACTTGTAATCAAATGCACTTTCACTTTTTAAAGAGCAACTTTAAATTCTTACCAAATGTCCTTTGTCTTCAGTTCACACAGTATTGCCAAATGCCCATCTTATTAAATAACAAATGGCTTACTAAACATTTGTCTCACCACAGATGGTTTTCTATCCATAGATGATGGCAGGCAGTTTCTTCTCAACAGGTATACTTGTACACAACCGATATGTCTGTAAGGTGTTCAGTAAGAGGGTCTACTTTTGGCCTGGTCTCATGTCCTGGTCTCTACATCTGACTGCCTTGTCCACCATGTTACAGGTCTTTGTTTGATTTGGTGAAGGTCACAAATATCCTGGAATTGACTGACGCCAAGCTGCTGGGTTGGTACCTGGCACTGCCTGTAGAGGACCAGAAACTTATACAAGGTAGATCAATGAAGTGGACACACCTATGTAACAGAAGTAGAAGGGTCTGTATTGACAGGTAATACAACCATGGTTGGAACTGAAACTATTCACTTAATTGGAGTTGTTAAATGAAAATCACAACTGATCTACTGGTAACATGTCTGTGAAACACATAATTCAACTTTGTGGTGTATTTCTTGTTTCATAGAGGCTGGTGGTTTCTTGCAGTTTCTACACAGGCACCCAGCTTTGGAGGTGACCAAGCAGTTTGTTTATGTTAAGCGTGAGTTCAATTACTTTTCTTGTGGCCATCTTGGAACGTTGAATCGCGCAAACAGACATTGGTTTCACTTTCTCTGTTTTTGTTTGTAAAAGGGACAGACCCAGCTGCAGAAAGCTACAGACCACCACAAACAATGTCAGTCAATCTCAACAAGTATGTGCTCATCACTGAAAAACAGTAAAAAAATCCTTTGTTGTGGATGTAATTTGCAGATATTTGATGTTTTGCTTTCAGGTCCAGAAGGCCCACGTTCTACGGCGTGACAGAATGTTTGAACTGTGGCACCAGTTGTCCGTCCGGAGGACAGAGGTGCAGGCGATGTACTGCACCTTTCCAAATGGGGATGGATTCAGGAGGTGCTGCAGACCATTCCTACACCAGAGTACATGTTTGTCTGTTGCACATTGGTTTCTTGAACTGCCAGGCTGATTTGATGGTTAAACACCACCAAAGACGCTTATTTAAAATGTTATATGTACATGTAATATATTTTTTTTTACGGTTATCCTTTTTATCGCTTTACAGATCAAGATACAGAGTTAAAAAATGGTCAAAAAATGTTGAATGACCTCTTAAACTGTGCTGAGGGGAGTGCAGTAGGAAGCCAGAAAACCCACTGGGGGTCCACTGGGGGTCCATGCCCCCTGGAGCCCATCTCCAAGGATAACCACCTGCAAACACTGCAGGAGAGCTTCCAGTCAGCCTGTGACATCAGCAGCCAAGTGCTGGAGGAGCCTCCTAGCCACCAGGAGGCGCACTGCTCAATTGACCCGACCCAGCACCAGCTGTGGGAGGAAGGGGCCAAGCAGGATGACCCCTCTGCTCAGGCGAATTTCTCTCTGGATATGGAGCTGGAGATGTGTAGCCAGAAGGGGGCCACGGGGTGCCTGGGTGGGCCCTGTGCAGAAGCAGAGTATCCTACGATAGCGCACGAGACGCCTCCAGAGTACAGCAGCTTCAACAGCACCAGGCTGGACCGCACTGAGTGGAATAACAGCAGCCAGTCAGCGGAGGCTGAAGGTGACGACTCCCTGCTGGCCAATAGAGGAAGTGCTGAGGAACCCCTAGAGGGGGTCAGCGTAGCATCCTCCTGCCCATTGGAGGAGAAAGAGCACTACCTCAACAAGTCCTGTAATTGCACATACGATGTGGAGGACAGCCCAGGAGACCGAGGCAGGAGAGACGAGGCTTTAAGGTGCCAGCAGGAAAATGAGGAGGAAGAGGACTTCCACAGTATCATGGAGGAGGACAAGAGCATACTCCTATGTCAGACAAGTGAAAGGATCCATCTGGTCAACAGTGCAAATGCTCCAGTCAGCCCTAGCCAGGCTGCGGTGACAAGTGTAGCTGCATTTAACTTTCCCAGATCACCCCACAAAGCTAGTATGATAGACGGGTCCACTAATACACTACCCCCTGTCTCCACCCATGACATCTGTGTTGGTCCAAACTCCAGTCTGGCTGGTTGCCAGCAACATATCCAGACTCAGACTCAGGGCCCAACTACAGCTGACAGGTCTGTCAATACTGAGGTCTACATGGCAGACCTGGACTTTCTGGCTAAGGTAGAGCAAGCCCTCCTTATATGATCCATAATAGACATAAAGTACTCCCTCAAATTGTTATTCGACTACATTTCTTCTTCCCATAGGAATTCAGGAAGCTGAAAGTTGCTGAGGAGGATCTACAGGAATTAAAAAGGAAAATGGAAAGGTCCAGATACCCAGTCAGTCTGCTGTTCATAAGATCATTTCTAGCCAATTGCCCGCCCACGTTTAAACCTCTACTGGTGTGTGTGTGTTCATTTTAGATCAGCTGGTGCTGGGAGGGAAGGCGAGAGTGGCTGTGGCTGTAACTCTGCCCAGCGTGCCCGTCGAGCAGAGCTGTGCCTGGTGGCTCTGCAATATGGAATGTGCCAGCAGCACTGCTGGAGGCGCTACTACACATCACCTGAGGGGGACCGTCTGGTCCAAGGGTAAGGGCCCCTAATGTGCTGGTTCCTAATGTTCCCACAAAATGCAAATTTGAAGGATTCAGGTTTCTTTATTTTCCCTGTTTGCAGAGTGGAGGTGCCCCCTGAGAATCTTATGGAGGTTCTGAAGGTCTTGGAGGCTGACTACAGAGAGATGAGGGAGAAGATCCTGGCTGGAATTCCCCTGGACCAGCTTAAACCGCTGGCTGTGGACTCCCAAAAGATCACCTCAGCGACCTGCTACATCCCTGCACAGGTCAAAGATTTAGACACACAGTGTGACATTGACCATACCGACATTTGTATGCACTAAACTCACCAGTCCTTGAAATATCGCAGTCAAACCAGTTACATTTCATCTTTTTCCCCGTTCAGATAATTGGAGAGACCTTGGAAAGTGCTTCATCTCGGTAAGTATTTAAACTGGACTTGGGTTGTTTAGAAGCATTGCTGTTACAAGCCTTTCATAATCAAATTTGCACTTTGAACCTCCATGTTGCTGCTGGGTCTGTTGTCTGTTTTTGTGTTCCAGTGTCTCAGAGAGGAGCTCCCAGCAGATGGCTGGAGCAGGTGATGTGCGCCCCCCTGCCAGCACTGGAGAAGGCTCTCAGGTACACAATCTACATGGTTATACATGTAGATATGTAAATACATGTAGAATTATCAAAGACAGGATATCATCAACGTGTGTGTACGTTATCTTTGCCTTTCCTTTCTACAGACAGGTGAGAGAGGGAAAGGTCCCGTTTGCCTCCCCAAGTTTGGGAGCAACAAAACGGGGAAGGCAGTCATCCTCCTTCCTCAGCCGACGGGGATCCACCATGGACGCAAGCCAGGTTTGGCCTGCTACACTCCAGGCTTCAGGGGGTGAGGGGTTATCAGGAAGAGGAGGAGAGAGTCTCGACAGTCTAATTCTGTCACAGGTGGAGGGAAGGAGCTCAACTCCAGTGAGGCCTGGTATGATGCCGAGGAGGATCTTGGGCCTGCAGGGGCTACTGCGAAGGCCAAAACCCAGGAGGCAGAGGCAGATGATGGAGCTGTCCAGGGACAGGATGCATACCTCAGCTCTCTCCTGTGTGTAACACAATTTCCCAGTGATGTGACTGAGGTAATCACGTTTGCGCAACAATACACAAGCGCTGCGCCTGAGTTACGGTAACGGGGCTTTGTTTCATGAGTTTCTCTCTGCTTGATCTCAGGCCATGTCGACCTGAAATCATAGTCACAACCATACTATACCAGGTCATTTTACATGATGTTTTTATTTTCTCATGATGAGAAGTGCCTATAGACTAGTCACTAGAAGTGCCTATAGACTAGTCACTAGAAGTGCCTATAGACTAGTCACTAAAAGTGCCTATAGACTAGTCACTAGAAGTGCCTATAGACTATTCACTAGAAGTGCTAAAAGTGCCTATAGACTAGTCACTAGAGAATAGCAGGCGTTATTTTACTCTGCCTCACATTTAACAGCAGGGGGTGCTAGATCCGCATTTCTATATTTTACAGGGTGACTTAATGCTGTTATTTGAGAAGTATCAGGCATCTGAAGTAAGCATTTCCACCTTCAGGAACAACCTCAAGTAAGAACCATTATCTATGACAAATACACAAATCTTGTTCAGGGACATGCATGTATCCCATTGTCGAGAACATTGCAATCCTCCAAAATCAATTTGACCACTATTTAATTAGCTTTGCTTCCTTTGTTAACGCAGGGCTGCAATAGTGACTATTAGTGGTCCTAACTTTGCTGAGGCTGCGGCCGGTGAGATGAATGGCCATATCATACAGGGCCGCAGGCTGCATGTGGAACATATTCAGAAACCCAACTCTGGGGGCTCAGATGAGAACCAGAGCCTGGGGACAGCAACCCAGCCTCAGAGCTCCAGCGCCACACCAAGGCCACAGCCATCAGGGGACAACCAGAGGCCCCAAAGCTCATCCGAGAGCCAGTGCACTACCACCTATGTAAAGGTGACCTAAAGTATAAAAAAATCGGGAAAGTGGGTATACACTGTAATACTACGTTGTAAGATGTATAAGATCTAAAACCACACAGCATACACTAAAATGTCAAAGGGTACCTATGGCAGTCTCATACAGTCTATGAATGTACATAACCTGCGCTTACCAGGCACAGTAGTAAAGCTTAATCTGTGTCTGTTCCTGTGTGTCCTCCTAGCCTTTCCGGTCCAGCCTAGAGAAAAGGACAGCGGTATGCGACTCCCCCACAGCCTCAGGTACCTGCGTGCCCCAGCACTACGCCACGATGGGCAGCTTTGACACTCTGATGTCCCGGCTGACCGCGCATCACCCAGAGGCAGGGAGACAGAGGATCGTGGACGCCCTGCTGGAGCTGAGGGCCAAACATCAGGGCTACCTCAGCGGCCTGCCGCTCAGCATGATCGTGGATATGACCTCCGACCTTCTGACCAAATCTAAGATTATGAAAGGGTAGGAGTTAGGCTTCATGATTCTCTAGGACAGGTATAGCAATAAATAATCATTCAAATAACACATTGGCCTAAAATCACCCTTTTACAACGTTTACAGTTTGAAGCATTGATAGTCCACCACTAGCTGCCGCTTGTGTAAGCAACTCGTATCATTTTTTGTCTGGTTTCCGTAAAAGGGAGAGGGTTTTTCCAACTATACACATTAATTTGAATGTTATGTACATTTTGTTATACTGTTCATGTTTTGCCTATTACTACATTTGTATTCTTATGTTAATTTTTAGTTTGATCCTGTTTGTGAAATGTCTCATTTTATTCAATGTATCCAGTTGTTTTGAAATCTTAAGTACGTGGATGTTAAAAGAGTTTTTGAACAAAGGTCAAGTCAGTTGTTAAAACCAAAAATGTCCCTTGACCTAGCATTCCTCACTGATAAAAAGTTAATGTTAGTTATTTACAGTTTGCCTGTTAGAGGCTGGTTAATAACCTCAAAGTCTGTTTTTTACCCTCCAGTGTTTCTTAGTTTGATTAAAAGATCCAAAGTTCCTGCATTCTTGGTTTGGTATGCATTTAAAGGTTACGAAATAGCTGTTGAAGTAGCTGTTAGAGGGTGATCCATTTGTGATCCAGTAGATGGCGCACCTTTTAGTTATGAATGCATTAGAGGATGTCATGGTTATATATTTAGGAACATTATTAAACGTCATCATTTTCCTGAGTGCACACGGATGTTTTCCATGTAAAGAATTCCCCTTGTAAATGTAAACGGTATACCTTGCCCTCAACCAACAGTGTAAAACGCCACTCTTTTAACAGGTGGTATAGTTATTACAAGGGGTCACGTGATTGTACACATTGTGGCAGCACTGATGCATTTTTCGTCCCGATCAAAAATAACAGTAGGCTATACCAACGTGATCATGTATGTGATGAGGCCAATACTGCTACCTGGGTGGCATTCATCAATAATGAATAGCGATATTTTCAATAATTTAAGTAACTGCAATAAATACATATTTGCCTCAACACTTAAATACCGGCTTAAAGTTAGGGTGTACCATTGAATATGATGTGTTACTCAGTGTGTAGTGTGTAATGGTTATGTTTTAAAGACATTGATAATATAACGTCAATAAAGTAATTCAGTGAGATGGTAAACAAACGATCCCCCCACCCTTCCTCTACCCCTCTCAGCTCCCCTACTTAGGAATATAGGCGGAGACTCCACTCCAATGGTAGGCAACGCATACTGGGGGACTGAACGACGCGAAGTAGGTTTGGAAGAACGAGATTGTCACATTGGTTTGGATATGTCAACTTTGAACCATACCGTCATTTATCAAAGGTTTTGACTCGCTATTTTGGTAGTTTACCTCCGAAGGAAAAGTGTAAAAATAAGCAAGGGTGTTTGTTAGATTGTAATGAACCGCGTGCTTGGTAGACATCTAATGATAAAGGGGATTGCAGTTCTTGACCTAAACCCAGTTCAAACTCCTTGGATGGTTTTGTTCCCGATGTTCGAAATGACTGAGGAATAGGTGATTTCATCTAGACGCGGATATAGTATGAGGCTACAAAGTTTTGCTGTAATGGTAATGGACAAAGAGACCGTCTCAATATTCTGCACCGATCAAGACGACAGAGCTTTAGTCTAATGAGATCCGACTGCCGACAACATACTTTGCGCCAGTAAACTTCACTAACGGGAATCTTGAACTGAGCGTGCTAAACGATATGTGGAGTCCTTGGCGGTTGACGTACCGTACAGCTCTCAGCTGCATGGTTTGGATAATATTTATTCAAAGTGTCAAAGGTAAGGAAAATGTTTACATAGCCTGCAGAAGCTTTATTTTCTACTCTCTGTAGTTGTGTTTTTTTTGTGATAGCATTGGCTCCAACAATGGTCACTATCGCTGTATTGCAATGTCACACCTCTATGTTATTACAGGAGTCACTGAACTGATGCAAACACTGTTACCAAACACTGAATAATTTGTTTGTCTGGCAAAGTGAAATTGCACGTAATTATATCTTTATTTTTGTGTCTCTTAACTCGTTTACTAATGTATCTTGATCTGACACGTCTCTATGCTATGTGGATAATAATGTAGACATTCAAAATGTTATGTGTTCCCTTTTTTGTTTTACTTCTGTCAGGTCTCAATATATGCATGAGTGGCAGCGCTACATCCTGCGAGGAATGCCTTCTCATCCACCCTAGCTGCGCATGGTGCTCTCAAGAGGTAGGTTGACAACGTGTAGCTCTATTAACGTGCCAAAACTATTCTATTTTGATTCCAGGACTTATTATGATCTAGCTAAAGCCAAAAAAGAAATATGGAATATGGAGTTGAGCATTTGGTGTTATTACCCAAACAATGACATGTAGTTTTTGGCACACTTTTTGTTATGTGTAAATAGAAGCAGATTTACTTGACACAGCATTAAGAAGTCTCACATCACTGAGATAAAAAACATTGAATATCTTTTCACTTCATTACCAAACCTCTGAGAGCTCACCACAGGCCCATTCCTGAGCTGTAATTTCTCACCTGAGCTGAACTGAGACCAAAGAGGTGGAAGTATGTTGTACACAAACTCGATGACATGCATTTTTTTTTTCTTACAGGAATTTGGTAGAGTGCGGACCCTCATATCACGGTGTGATCTGAGTCAGAATCTGCAGAAGCGAGGCTGTGATGCCCGCTTCATCGAGAACCCCAGGAGCACCGCCTCGGTGCTGAAGAGCGAACCCCTGAGCTCCAAGGGGTCGGGACCGACTCAGTATGACGTCATCCAGATCATGCCTCAGAAGATCTCTCTGAGTCTTCGACCAGGTATGTCTAGTCAGGGACGTCGCAGGAGGCAAAGGATTGGAAACGTTTTGAAAGTGAAGGCTCAGTATCTGATCTACTGAACGTGGTGAATCATCCCCCCCTGCCCCTGTCTTCTCCAGGGGACCAGGAATCATTTGAGGTACAGGTTCGTCAGGTGGAGGATTACCCGGTGGATCTCTACTACCTTATGGACCTCTCGCTGTCCATGAAGGATGACCTGGACACCATACGCAACCTAGGCACCAAACTTGCCGATGAGATGGGAAAACTCACCAGCAACTTCAGGCTGGGCTTCGGATCCTTTGTGGACAAGAACATGTCGCCGTTCTCCTATACGGCACCCAAGTACCAGGATAACCCATGTGATGGGTGAGACAAAAAACTGATGGTGGTTAGAATTCCTCAGACAGCATCATGTGAAACAGAAATTAGACTTAATGAGATGAAGACCAAATTATAATGAACAAGAATTTAGAAAAAAAGATTTATAATACATTGCGTATGAGATTCATGAAATGGAGGCAGTCTAGCCATGTCTGACATGTTAGAGATTCAAAGTTGTTGGTTGGGTGAATGTTGACTGAAAGGAAATAGAACCAGGCTGAAAAGCAGCCGCACACCACATTTGCCCTGGAGGTGAGATTATGCTGCACTAACTGACTCCCCTTACGCATCACTGCCCAAGTAGGTTATGCCTGAAGTCCTGCTAGCTTCCCTGTGTGTGTCATATATATATAGCCACTGCAGGAACACATTAAAGAGAAAGATAACATTGCGTGCAATTCAATTCTGAACACAAGCTCACCCCTCACAAACCATAATACACACAAATCTTTGGGAAGGGAAATCATTACAATTCCCTACATTTAGGATGTGTGTGAGTCAGGATGTGAGCCAGGATGCAGGATTAGAGCAATATGCTCCTCCAATGGGACCAATCTTTTTAAGTCATTTCTACTTTTATAAGTTATTGTTATTTTTACCACTGTGCAAAGGCCGTTCCCATTTATTGAAGATCGTTACTATATTTCCTAAGAAAAATTGCAAACAACTAACTTAACTTATGATTTAGTAATGAGGAATGGCCTGTACAGAGTTGTTAAATCTCTGAAGTTCTTATACCTCTTCCCCTGCAGATACAAGCTCTTCCCAAAATGTGTTCCCTCGTTTGGTTTCCGACACCTTCTGTCCCTGACTGACAAGGTGGACCGCTTCAACGAGGAGGTGCAGAAGCAGATGGTGTCTCGCAACCGTGACGCCCCAGAGGGCGGGTTCGACGCCATCTTGCAGGCTGCGGTTTGTAAGGTGAGCTATCGATCAAACGTCAAATGTCCTCTTTTTTGACTCGTCTTTGACTTCCTCCCTCATCACTGAAACTGTGTGAAAACACACTTTATTAGCGTCAATAGGCTTGCCTTTCAACGTTGACTGGAAATTTAAAAAGGAAGAGTCTTTTAGGCTTTTTAGATTCCCCCATTGAAGGTAGTAATATTTCCTCAGTTAATTAAAGGCACCAGGGGGCTTTAACAGGAAGTGCTATCTGGTGCAGCTGGTTAAACAAGAGGGCTAGTCAAGGACAGGCCCAGTCAAATCCCAATGTTCAGCGCTCAGCTTAATTGTTTGCTACGGGAGAGAATGAGTCCCTCCCATTGGCCGCTACCTAGTAATTTGGTACAGCAGTTAAGATTCAAACAGTGACTGGTTTAGTGGTACGATCAGAGTTGCCTCAAAACTAAATGTGCTTCACTCAACTGTTGTAATTAATGTTTTGTTTTGCAAATGACTCACCATTGTGAACTGTTCACAAATTGCTTAGCCTTTATTGTTTCCTTTTAGTAAAGAATGTGTTTTTCGTTCATGTACTATCAACAGGAAATGGTCAGGCGTACTAGTCACATATAGTGAACACACTTCAACACTACTGGCACGCAGCTTAGCTTAATTGGATAATTCAGCCAGCTAAATGCTATAGTGACAAAAACAAAACAATGTGTGTTATTCAAACAAAGCCTGTAAAGCTAATCCACTGTAGTCTTTATGGCAAAAACTTCAGTGACTCAGTGCCCAGGGTGAGGTGTTGCAAATGGCTGCTTCTCAGCCCCTGCCCGGTGAAAGGTCAGGTTTGTTCAGCATCATTACTTTGAGTCAGCAGTCACAGAGCCATGCTCAGTCTGGCACTAGCTGTTGTTGTGCACTGGGTCCTATTGATGGAGGCATTCTGGATAAAGCTCTGTTTGTTGCTCTCTATTGTCTATCATCTGCCTCTCATCTCTGCTTCTTTGTTAGTCAGTTGGCACCAAGGTCGTGGAAAGTGATGCAGCATGTCTAGCTCAAAATGGATGTTTTCCTGTAGTTGACTTATATGTCACTTAATATAATGCTTATATTATACATGGTTTATTTGGATCCATCTAGGATATAAATGTCATGCATACTTGAGATTACCCCAATAAAGGTTTATCACTATAACTTTGTTTAGTTTGTGAGATATATGAGTAGAGTTTTTGCAGTTTGCAAGGGTGAGAAAAAGTGCTATTTGTAGTCACCCTGTTTAACTGCTGTGTGTGTTCCCCTGGACAGGAGAGGATAGGCTGGAGAAAGGAGGCCTTCCATCTCCTTGTGTTTGCCACGGATGATGTGCCCCATCTGGCCCTGGACGGTAAACTGGGAGGACTAGTCCAGCCCCACGACGGCCAGTGCCACCTAAATGAGAAGAACGAGTACAGCGCCTCCACTGAAATGGTAAGAATCTGTATGAGTTTCCTAGTAAGGGAGAGAAGTTTCATTATTTCATGCACAAATAAGTAAATAACCTAGAGGTCTAGGAGCAGCATCACTCTCAACCTGAAATGTGATGTGAAATTTGTGTGAGTATTGACCCTTACATAATGGTGCACTTTAGACATAAAGTAGGCTGTTAAAACTGGTTAGGATGACCTCATCTGACCTCTGACAATGGCACCAGTCTGGAGCTGTGATAGAGACAAGGGTCAGGCCGAGATAAGAAGGTATGCAAGGCTGGAGAAGGTTTTGTGTCCTGCATGGCTCCTGCCCCATTCAAACGCCAAATGACTAACAGTAGTGACTCCCCCATGCCTAAATTGACATAATTGTCTCCTTCAAGTCTTTTTTTTTTATTTTTTTAACCAGTACAGACTCAGTGGCTTGAGGGGGTATTTATTGAGCCTACAGACAGTGGGCATTTAACAGCAGTCTTGAATGGAGACCTGGAGAGATTTCAAACGAACCACATGAAAGTCATGTTGTTTAAAAATGGATCCGATTCCGATCAATTGTCATGCACTCCTTATCCATTACTGTTTGAATCCTAAATGCTGATGCAATAAAAACCTGATTAACATCATGTGGATTGCACTCAGTCCATTTATAATGAAATACAAAAACGGCTCACATTAATTACATGACTGTAGACTACTTGACTACAGTAGTATTATTGTCATTCCCAAAAAAACATTTTGTATGGTGTCCTTCTTACTATTATGGTAACTGTGCTAGTTTGCATGACAGGTCAAGTCCAAGACATGGATCATTAATGGTGCCTCCATGTTAAATCTGTAAACAGGTTGAGCTGGTTCCTTTCAGAAAATAATCTGTGCTTCCCACGACAGCACAACCCTGCTTTGTTTGTGGGCGAAACCGCTGAACTGGATAAGATGTGCAATGCATGAGTTCCTCACAGTTCACCTCAAGTGGATATCTCATTGCAAATTAATTAGTGTCGACTAGAACATCAGAAAATTGTTCCTGATTTAATATTGCCAGAGTAGACGGTCCATGTCACAGCTTGAATGAGCCACCTCAGGCTTGGTTTCCAGCCCTCGCTGCTGGCGTGGGAGGAAGTGGCAGGCGACTCCAATGTAAACATGACACTGGAATCTGAAGAGCAATGACTTCCCTCGACTAACTTCCTTACCGGATGATTTGGGAGCTAGCCAGGGCCTTTGAAAGGAAATTACAACATGCTGTGTCTTTCTGTCTGCCTCTATCTCTGTCTGCCTCTCTCTATCTGTCTGTCCTCTGGCTCTCTCGTCTCTTTGCAGGACTACCCATCTTTGGCTCTCTTGGGAGAGAAGCTGGCAGAGAACAACATCTATCTTATCTTTGCTGTGACTAAACGACTCTATGTCATTTACAAGGTATCGTAACTCTAGTAATAATAATTATCTTTAAAGATAATCAGAATTGTATGTGTGTGACATTTCTGTTCATTTGCTTGCGAAGAACTTTACAGCCCTAATACCAGGGACCACTGTGGAGATTCTGGATCAGGACTCAAAAAACATTATCCAGCTAATCATCAATGCCTACAATGTAAGTAAAGGAGCATTGCTCCATATTGTGTGTGTATGTGTGTCTGGTTTCCACTCTCACCTACTGTGAGTCAAGAGACAGACAACTGGCTCAAGACTGTCTCTGCTTACGGCAGATCCCCCTTAAGAGGGGAACACTGAAACTCTGTTGTTTACAGCTCTGTAGCTCCCTGCTATGTATCTTACCCTATGATCAAACCTCTGTATAATCACTGTGTAGTCAGAGATCCAGACTGGAGCTTACTGTTTTCTCACACTCAAGACCAAATGTCTAATTCTGCAAGAATTATGCTTATAGTTAAAGAACAGTGTTTTGGCCCAGAGCCCAAGCCCCTTTGATACCTAAACACAGTACGTTCAAGGGTAAATCTGAGTGCACATCCACAGGTTTCAAAGCAGTAAGTTTAATCCAAGACTGGAAATCCAAACTAGACACATTATTCAGCAGAAGATGGCTGCACTTAAATAGTACACCCCTACAGTAGGTTTACAGCTTTGGGGGGGGGGGGGGGGACTGGGCGACGGCGACCATGTAGAGACAGAAATGACATGCCGTTGTGTAAATAAGATAAATAACATTTAGTTTGTTTAATACAAGAGCAAGCTATACAACTGTTTTATTGGAAAGGTTAACCTTAAATGACTTATTTTGTGATCGGGCGCTATATATTAAAACATAAAAAATAAATAATAATATATATATTACTTGACCTTCCAGGGGGGGTGGAGCGCCCCCCTAATATAATGGTAGGGGAAACACTGGTACTGTATGGGTCAAGTTAAATGTGTAGTAAAACCTCCTTTTAACCATATTTATGTTTGGCCCTCATTTATCCCTGAATGTTTGTGTTTATAACCATCAAAGTGGACACCCTCGTAATCCTCTTTCTGAGCATCCATCATCCCTAGTCATGATGGGATAGCTGTTTTTTCTCTGTCAACATTCTGGGCTTTATTTCAGTGAGCACTCTGCCAGAGTGGCTACACTTGGCTGTGAGCTTAAATTATAATGTTTATATAATTTACATTGTTAGTCAGTTTGAGAGAGAAAAGTGAGAATGCAAAGAGAGTATTGTGTGCCTGTGCTTTCAGATGTCAAACCTCAGACAGTTTCTGGATTGGTTCATTTTTCGTAGCCAAATCTTTTCTGTTCAGCTGTGTGTTTTTTGTCTATGAAGCATACTTTTGCTCTGAGCAGTGAAGAGAAACAACAACTTGTTTTTGCACACACTGTGGGTTTAGTCCAGAACTGATAATCATTTCAGGCACATGATGCAAAGTAAAGATCGAAAAAGCTTTTTGTCATAATGACGTTCAACTGCATTTTCTTTGTCACAAGAATCCTTTCTCGCCACAATCAGTTACTGTAGTCGTTAACAGGAATTGTGAAATTTTAAAGAGTTCCATAACATTTAAATCAGCGATAGTGAAAGGTATATCCATTCATCATGGTGTTGGTGAGGAATGGTTCCTGTTTGCCCAGTTACAGTCCCAGGAAAACAGGAACATGTATGAGTGAATGCACATGTAAACATGAGGAACCAACCCCCAGCTGGCACATACACAAACTATGGCTCCAAACACACACTCCTCATCCATGCTTCTGCCTCCAACATCTGTGTTTTTGGGGGGAGAAATATAGAAGATGGAGAAGACAGAATTTATGCAATCCATCATGCCCAAACCAAGACCTGACCAAAAGTTCTCGTTTCTCTCTTTTCCACCCTGACTCCAACATTATTGAGTAAGATGCAGCTGGCTTCATTATAAATTGCTGAATAGCAGTATTTAGTTGTGGTTACAGTTTGAGACATGGAAACGGCACATTCAAATGGTGTGACAACCTTAAGTTTCAGCTCTGATATACAGACTATACTTAGACTGTGATTATTGGTCATAGTCTGTCATTTGAGATGATCAGAATACATATATATTTTAATAAATAATTATTTTTCTTAACTTCTCTCATATTTTGCCCAAAACTATAAATAGTAACTTATTGTTCAAAACCATGTTCTATCTACACACCATAATCTCTCTCTCTCTCTCTCTCTCTCTCTCTGTCTCTCTCTCTCTCTCTCTCTCTCTCTCTCTCTTCCCCCCCCAGAACATCCGCTCCAAGGTGGAACTGACAGTGTGGGACCACCCTGAGGACCTCAGTCTGTCCTTCAGCGCTACCTGCCAGGACGGACAACCTCTGCAGGGCCTCAGGAAGTGTGCCGACCTCAAGATAGGAGACACGGTCAGTCTCTCTCCCACTCTGCTCAAAGGAAGTCACCTGGAGGTGGGGTGACCTAATGAATGATCCAACCCGATGGGTTCTCTTGAATTTGATTACAGCCTGTGGCCAGATTAAAATCTGGGTTATTCTCAGCAAGTCTCGGGGTTACTGGTATCCATGCTACGTTCAGAAGAGTCACCACGTACAGGATCCATCCCACTCCTACCAGTCCAATGAGAGACAAAGGAGAGCAAGTTGTGACTTGGCAGAGCTGGTGAACTGTGACCTTTCAATCCTCTTAACGTTTAGGAGTAGAGTTCCTGTTTGATTAGATCAAACTGAAGCAGCTTCTGAGAGAAGGGTTCTATCCTCCCTGGTAACAATATTGGCCCTGTGTGGAACTGTTGCCAGGTTTGAAATCGACCAGGCAAAAAGCAAATTTCTGGATACATAGTAGGCATTCTAGAGGCTACCCAAGGACAGCAGCGTTTGGTCATGTTGCTTACAAATGTGCTTAACCATGTTCATGTGTCTCTTTTTCGAGTTCCAACTCTATATTTTTAGTTCTGCTGTTATGAGTAAGACTAAGATCTTGTAAGAACCATGAAAATGCTTTGTGTTTTGCACCAGGGAGCTAATGCATCCATCACAGGCAAACTGAACTGACAACTGAATCCAGTGACCGCCAAAGAACAGTACTAAGGTGCCCATAAATCCAGTTTGTTTTGAAGAAGGCAGTAGGAATAATGTGATCATTCCCTTGTGGCTTCCTGCTTCTAGCCCAGTTGAGACGGAGTCACTGGCAGAAACATGTAAGCCTCTTCTCAATCCACACTTGACTAGATCCATTCCATCTCGATAGTTGTGAACAGCATGTTGTTTCGCTTGTCACCATCTTGACAAACCTTGTTCGATCTGCTAGCTGTTGTTGTTGGAAAGGGATCCTGACACTGCTCAGTCATCACACTGTTATTTAGACAGCACTCTAACATGGCCAGGATCCAGATTGAAGAGATATTGGTAATTCAATCTCTCAGGTTCTGTCTCTCAGGTTTGGAACTTGTGCTGTTCTGTTGGCAAGTCTCATTCTCTGACTGGGAATGTGGTTTATAGTTAATGAAAGGTGTGGACAGTGGTCCTTTCCGTAGTGATGGACGAAGGCAGCCGTGGGAGCCTGAAGACGTACATATTTTGCCTTATTCTTGGCTGAACGTCAGTTGGATTCAGTTATGCTTTTGTTCCACACAGAGATGTTATCCTGGACGGCTCACTGGAAAGGCGAGGTGAAGAAAACATGGCAGCATTAGCTTCGGGGAAGGTCACTTTTGTGTGGAGGAGGGAATGTGGCAGTGCCTGGAGGAGGGAATGTGGCAGTGTGTGGAGGAGGGAACCGTTGGGCTAATTTAACTGGCAGGGAGGGAATTTACTTGGGCCTATGTAGAACATGTTTGGACTATTTAACATGGAATGCATTCTTTATTTGTTTGAAGCCAACAAAAGCCAAGGTCAGACGATGCAGGATCACTGCATTTCTTAATCGCTTTGGATTCTGCTCCACTGCTCCAAATCCCTATACCCGCCACCCTTCCACAAGGATCTCAGTGAGGATTTGCACAAGATCTATTGAAACAGCAGCGATGGGGCTACTTTGTACACGCCACCACGCAGAGTGCTGACCCTGTGGAATTCTTCCCTCATGCCCCAGTGTCTCCCTGCCCAGTTTCTTGTTTGTCTGGTTGAATGTACGGATGGGGATGAAGGTGGAAGGCTGTGGGAGCTGGGGAAGTATGCCAGTGAATAGGAGAAGCCCCTGTCTTCAAGGCCAGGGTGGAGATCCCAACTCTGGGCTTTGTCTATGGAGGGGTGAGGGTGACATGGGGGCTGCATTTTGTGTTAGGGGCCCCTGAGTGGATTCACTCCAACAGCGTTTGTATAGATTCACTACATTCATATGAAAAAGAAATGCCAGAATGCCTGTGTGCTAGCCTGTCTGATTTCAAATGCCCCAGACTCATTTGTAAATGAGCTTCAACCACTATAGCCTTTGACTACCTCTTTCCAAGAATCCAACAAGTGTTCCAAGGTTGCAGCCCCCCCCCACCCCACAGAGGGCATGCTGCAGCCCAGAGCCCAGGTGTCAGTCACAGCTCTCTGCAGCCTCGCCACTGAGCCTGACGCATTTTAATGACCTCACACAAAGGTAGTCCGGGGGCTGGGTGGAACCAGACTCCATGCTGGAACAAAGAGCATGGTAACTAATGTCAGCCCAGCGTTGGACCCACCATTTACTCTTTGAAATGGAATGGCAACTTCAGAGTCCCTAACAGCATCCCAGCCCCTGCAGGAGGTAGTCGAAGGCTACAGAGCAAGAGACACCATAAAAAACAATTGCATGGAGATCTATGTTATATCAATGTTGTCATTGTATTTCTTTGTCCATTGCAACCATTCTTCAACTGAGCCCCGTCACTGGAGTCTCATAATGTTTACATTTTGAAAACAAGATATAAACACGAAGCCTTTAAGATAATAATTGTGTGGGAGAGTTTGTGTGGGTGCATAAGTAGCAGGGATGGCTGTACACTGCTAGTCTGTCAGTGTAACAGAGAAGAAAGCACTGATTCCCTGTTCACTGATGTTTCAAAGACACACTTGGTTGCTTTTCCCCTCAATCCACTCACTCCTCTCTCTATCTCCTCATGGCTAATCATTTGTGCTACATTTCCTCATCAGCCAGCTGTTAGACAGAACTCTCTCTTTCGAAAAGTTGGTGGTTTGCCCTGCGTCTCTCCCCTCCCTCCCTGCGTCTCTCCCCTCCCTCCCTCCATGCCTCTCCGCACCTCCCTGCGTCTCTCCCCTCCCTCCCTGCCTCTCCTCACCACCCTGTGTCTCTCCCCTCCCTCCCTGCCTCTCCTCACCTCCATGCCTCTCCGCACCTCCCTGTGTCTCTCCCCTCCCTCCCTCCCTGCCTCTCCTCACCTCCCTGCGTCTCTCCCCTCCCTCCCTGCCTCTCCTCACCTTCACCCACAGCTGTTCTCTTGCCGTCATTGTGATAGTAAACGAGACCCTGTCACCACCACCCTATTACCCATGCACACCCCCTCCCTTTTCCCTCCAGTCACCCACCCCCCACACACACCCACTCACAGCTCCACCCACACACACACCCTCCCCTTTACTCCAGCATCCCGCTGGCCTAACAAGCCACATGGTTGAGCTGACTGGCTTCCTCGTGACTCACATGTTCAGTAAATCCAATTTGGCCTCTTGTTAGCTCGTTAAGAGACCCGTGCTGGGCTGCCCCATAGTGGAGCGCAGGCAGAAAGGACCGCCATGCCTACGCCATGTGCTTAACTCAAGGGGCTCTTCCCTCTTCCTGTTCTCCCTCTGGTACGATCCACTGACCACCTCACAGCTCTGATGCCATAGCCTGCTCCTCCAAGACACCGTTATACTGTTTTGACGGACACAGACTGCAGCTGTGCTTCCCCCCCCCCCCACTTAGTCTGCTGTTTTCTGAAGAAAAGAGAAGGTGAAAGATTGATGCCAAGGAAGACAGAGTCTTCTTTGAGTGACAGAATGATGCTCTCTCTCCCTGGTGAACGCAGGTCCATGTGTTCACTAGCTGCTGCCAATATCAGCAAGCCACCGATTGAAAGAGTGTTTGGCTTGGGGTTCACTAAAGGCTGACTGACTCACTGACAGATGGGGCACTTTGCTGTGGACTTCAAAGCATAGCATATTCCCTCTCCTCTGGCCCTCAGCCTCCAACCTCTCCTCTGGCCCTCGGCCTCCAACCTCTCCTCTGGCCCTCGGCCTCCAACCTCTCCTCTGGCCCTCGGCCTCCAACCTCTCTTCTAGCCCTCAGCCTCCAACATCTCCAGACATTCTGTATAAAATGTTCTTCGGAATGGGATTCTTTGTAAGCTGCGAAAACTCCTGTATAAGGCCCATGCACAGGCATTTGGTGGATTTATGATTGTATTAGTTTAAATGTGGAAATGAGGAAAACACTCTCCGCTCTTCAGGATAGGCAACACTGCTCTGCAGGGGAGAACAACACTAACTAGCTCATGTGACGGGCAAGAGGGAAGGTAGTGTCTCTTCGAACGACTTCCTTCCCACCAAGCAATCAAGTGGGTGGAGGACGTGAGCCATCTGCTTTAATTGCGTGTGATGACTCCGCTCTGTTGACTCCAAGCCACTTCAAGATTTCTTCTGACGTCTCCTCTGAGATAAGGATGGATATGTAAACACAGCCAGGGTCAGGCACAGTTCACTTTCACAGTCCGGCTGCCCAGCCCATCTGGCTATTGTGTAAAAGATAGAGCTTGTGAGATATCTGGGTCATGCTGTCTGTATATTTCTGTATTGATGGATGGTCACAGTTATTATTTAATCAGCTGCAGTGTTTGTTCAAAACGCTCCAAGATTGCCCTTTCTCAGGCGATTTGTCTGATTATTTTGTCTAAAGTGTACAATCCAAATCCGAAAGATCCCACATATCCAGTTGAATAGTTTTTTTCTGTTTTGACACTTTTGTTTTTTATTACTGTCCCAGGTGTCCTTCAAAGTGAGCGTGGACTCATGGAACTGCCCCCCCCGCGGCACCCATCAGAGCTTCACCATCAGGCCCGTGGGCTTCAAGGACCGTCTCGAGGTGTCTGTCGACTACAAATGTGACTGTGGCTGCACGGGCCTCACCCAGGCCAACAGCTCCCGCTGCAGTTCCATCGGCGCGTACACCTGCGGCACCTGCCGCTGCGAGCCGGGCTACCTGGGCGCCCGCTGCGAGTGCCAGGAGGGCGACGCGGGCAGCCAGTACCTGAGCGCTTGCCGGGAGGCGGAGGGGAAGCAGACCTGCAGCGGGCGGGGAGAGTGCAGCTGTAACCAGTGTCTGTGCTACGAGTCCGAGTTCGGCAAGATCTACGGCAGCTTCTGCGAGTGCGACGACTTCTCCTGCGCCCGCCACAAAGGCATCCTGTGCTCAGGTGAGGACCAAACGCAGTCGACCCCGGAGGCTGCACGATTGTATTTGGACAGTTTGACATGTTCATTGTTTATTATGTTGTAACTTATTTAGGTTTTTTTAAGATTTGTGGTAACGACTGATGTTTTCTAGTTTTTGGCAGTCATGTCTGAACATGGACTGATATGAATCTATATATTTAATGAGGTGCAGTGTTTGATTGGACAGGTGCTGAGTAGAAGCGGTAAACTGGGTTGCCACATTACTACAAACGCTGCGTTTATGAGAGGAAACAGCTGGTTGCCAGTGTAGTATCCCCCACTACAGGTCTACCCTGCAGGTGTGTCTATAAAGTGTGTTTGAAGGTGAACTGTATTTTTGTTAGCATTCAACCATACCTGTGCAGGGTGTGTCCTTGTGGTTTAGCAGACCTGAAATGCTTTAGAACTTGTAATGGTTCTGGCAAGCCTCCAAATGTTCAAAGGGTGGCTGCAGTTAGTTCACTTTAAACTCTGTGTTTGTGCGTCTCTGGGATCTGGCTGGTCTTGATACGGAGTGCGTTAGGACCCTGGAGAGTTCGAATGGCACTGTTTAAGAATGAGTTCCAACAGGACCTATTCCAAGTGTTGTAAATGGAACTAGGCTGTGTTTTTCAGTAACCTTTCTCAGTTTTTCTGCTATTACATACGCCTGTTCGCTGTCAGTCTGACTCACGCTACCATTATTCCCAAGACAATAAAATGGAAGGGAATTGTTGTTTGTAGTCCAGTGTTTCGTTGTAAAAGTATTTAGCTGAGGCTTAGCTAAACCTCTAGCTCTAGTTTAAGAGATCTGAGGCCTGAGCTGCATTCTAATTTTCTCATTTTTCATGTAATATTCTCCTCTGGTTAAAGATACATGTGTATGTCAACCACAGTAATGAGGCCTTGTGTCGAGGGCCTATCCCAGATAGCTGGGACCTGGCATCATCAGGCAGAGCAGGCCTGCCTGGGTTAGCTAACACCAACAGCTAGCCTACATACTAAACAGGCCGGCCTATTGGGTTCCCAGAACATTGGGTCCAAGCCTTAGTGTGTTCTGGGTGGAGACCTGCTGCTGGAAAGAAGCCCTCTGGCTCCCCCCCAAGCCAACGACTGTTCCACTAAAACCACAGAGGAGGCTTTGTAACAGGGCTCCCTGTCTCCCTGGGCACCCTGACACAATGGCAGGGCCTATCTAACATCCATGTATCTATACTCTGTGCAAGAGTGTGTTTCGTTTAGTCAGCAAGACTCGGCAGGCCGGGCAGCTACAAAACGTTTGATTGTTTGTTGGTCGGTCGTCCATAACATAAGCCGGCCAAGCCATTAAAAGTGAACAGTCCAGTTCACTTCATCATGGCTTGTTCTTTTTGTCTCTTCTCTCTCCTCCTCCTCTTCCACTCTCCGCGTGGTCGGCCCTGGCGATTAACGAGTTTCGGTTCTACCATTTTACTTCTCCTTCTCGTTTTCTTTACTATGCTGGCACTGTTAATTGGTAACACCGTTAATTGTCAGGGTGTATAAACCGATCTTGTAAAATAAATGAGGTACTCCAGCCCTGTAAAGACAAACAGATTTTATTATGAAGGTCGTTCTCAACCTCTGTATGCAGTAAAAGACCCTGTAAACGGTTTTGTTCTCTGTTTGGATTTGGCTACGCTCTGCTGCTTTGCAGCTTCTTTCCTCAGAAGAGAGGAGGTTCGGACTGAGTTCCAGAACTTGCGCTGACAAACGGCTAGAAGGCTCAGCACTAAATTAAGCTGGAAATCAGTTGGCACGGTGTCCTAAACGAGCTCTCTTTGTTAAATATCTAATGAAATAAATTCTCAGTCGGAAAGGTCTGGAAGTGTTCATCTCAGGAGTTTTGTTTTTGTTGGGTCTTTCCAGCAGGCTATCTGCCTGTCCATCTGACACACAGCTTGGTCTGAACTCACCTGTGTCAGTCATCGTTCATGTCGGAGGAGGCTGGAGCAGAGGGTGGCAGTGTTGATGGATGGGCCTTGTGTAGTTTGCGAGACCCGGGTTGTCGATGCCGGTATGGCACTCCATGAATGACCCAGGGGTGGGAGATCTGTGCTGCGGTCAGCAGGGTGCTGTTTGTGGAATGCTCATATGGCAACATACAGCCTAGGTAGATGTGATATGAAAACCATGTGTGTGAAATTCCATGCCTTTTGCCTCACCGTTGCCGCAGGACTCGGAACTATCGTGTTCCTCTCCAGGCTGTGACCTAGCATCTCAGACCTGAGGGTGAGAGCCGCCTAGTCCTGTCTGGGGTCTGGACTCTGACTTCATCTCCCTGATTGGGTTACTGTGTCACTGGGCCAAACAGCATGCAGGGACTCCTGCTAGGTGATTTCCCTTTTTTGTTAGTCAATAAAAGACAGCTGTGTGGACTGGGGAGGGCTGGTATGGGATGGCTGGTGGGGGCCCTGTAGTAAACACGGCCAAAGGTTAGTGGAACCCTTTCTTTCTTTTTTTACCAAGCTACTCTTTACAGCAGTTGGGCAGAACAGACACTTCATGTTGCTCAACAGCTAGTTAACCTCCAAGACTGTACTTGTAAAAAGTTTAATTTTATTGTGTTGTATATTTCGTAAGTATTTATTTTGTCCCTATTCTGAAGCTTTTTTTGTTTTGGTTCTGGTGAGGCCTTCTTCTCTGGGGACTGAGGGATAGTCTTTGATGGCGTCCTAGCAACCATGCTGCTGTTTGCTCTGGCCCAGTCAGAGAAGAGTGTGAGGCAGACAGAGGCAGGCAGGCCACACTCCACACCCAGCTGTGGCTTCTGTCAGCTGCTCTGAAGCTGGGGTTCCCTAGTAGCAGCCAGCCAGGCCCCTACAGAGTCTGCCGGCCGACTCTCTCCACTACAGAGTCCCTCTCTGGAGCCACAGATGTCACTGTCACCGCCGTCATCACATAGCTGCTCAGTTACACCCTAAACCCCTCCGAAATCTGGGTTGAAAGTGGTGGTGTATCTTTTCCCTACATAGGGTTAGCAAAACATTGTTGTAACTGTAGTAGTGATTTGAATACCGAGTGTCTTTTGTTTTTCCCTCCCTAACCCTCTGGTGCGTGCCAGTGGGTGAGGGAGGGCGAGCAGAAGAGGTGCACCCTCTGGTGCGTGCCAGTGGGTGAGGGAGGGCGAGCAGAGGAGGTGCACCCTCTGGTGCGTGCCAGTGGGTGAGGGAGGGCGAGCAGAGGAGGTGCACCCTCTGGTGCGTGCCAGTGGGTGAGGGAGGGCGAGCAGAGGAGGTGCACCCTCTGGTGCGTGCCAGTGGGTGAGGGAGGGGGAGCAGAGGAGGTGCACCCTCTGGTGCGTGCCAGTGGGTGAGGGAGGGCGAGCAGAGGAGGTGCACCCTCTGGTGCGTGCCAGTGGGTGAGGGAGGGCGAGCAGAGGAGGTGCACCCTCTGGTGCGTGCCAGTGGGTGAGGGAGGGCGAGCAGAGGAGGTGCACCCTCTGGTGCGCCCCAGAGAGAGCGTTCCACAGGGCTAATCCGTAATCAGCCTCCGCAGATGGAAGGTCTGACATGCAGGAGATGGTGGGGAGAGATCATGGGTCAGGAACCTTAAGACTTCACTGGGACACGATGGTTTGAATAATGAGGTAGCCGTGTGTGTGTGTGTGTGTGTGAGAGAGAGAGAGTGGGTGTGTAGGTTTAAGCGAGGGGAGAGTGGAGCCTGCGGTGTCAGTGTGATGGGAGGGGGGAGGGTCATCTGACCTTGTGTTCATAGACTCTCTGTCTCTCTGTCTCATGCTATTTCCTAGAGTCTGTAGAAATCCCAAGGCCATGGTGTGCGTGTTGAGTCTGTCAGGATATCTACAAGGTGATGTAAGTGCAGTCAGATAGACGGTATGGAGAGAATTAGGCTGTTTGTCTTTTGGTTACATAAAGGGAATACTTTTGAAACGTAGCACATTTTAATGTAGTGTTTAATTTAGTGTTTGAGAGTGAGCGAAGGATGTTGTGTGTGTGTGTACGTTTATTACTCCACAGCTCGTACGCATGCAACGTACACGTGTGAGAACTGTCGGCTGTTTGTGACGAAGCCTCAGTAAACCTTTAATGTGTAGTCCCCCGCTGCCTCACATCTGCTGTGTGTTCTGGGTAACAATCCAACCGCTGGGCTGCGCGCACCAGAAATAGCCTGTCTTTATTCTCCACACTCGCACGTTCACCCACAAACCCTTTTCCCTATAAAGAAATCTGCAGGCTCAGAGCCCTGTGTGCGCAAATGATGGGTGACGAGGGTAAGTGGGGAAATGTATGAATGTGTGTGTCTGTGCATGCATGTGTCTGGCTTGTGCGACTGCTTTGGCCGTGCTTTATTGTATCAAAGAGAGACTTTGTCAGGCCCCCTATATCTTGCCACGATTGCTAGTTTGTAAGAGTCGAGTTTTCCCGTTCAAAACGCGTGTTACAGTTTATGGCTTCGCTTACCCAAAGAGATCCGTTTGACAATGTAGCTTATCCTAACTGAATCCCCCTGTTCTGTTGTGAAAATGACATGAAAGGCCAGGGACGGAAAGGAAAGGAAAGGAGGGTTGGGAAAGTCGTGAGATCCTCTGTCTGTGGATGAGATCCTGGCCTGCAGGCCATGTACTGAGAGATTAGTGGGAGACAGCAAACTGATAGGCCCAACCAGAGCCTGGACAAGTTGAAACAGAGGATAAAACGTGTCATGTGCGCCATCTTTAATATTAAGAGTATTAGCCAAAGGGTGCGAGTCTAGCTTCTGTTTCTTAATAAGACTAAGCAGAAACTCAGTCTCCATGAGGTTAAGCACTTCATAAAGGGTTTTGGCATAGTGGTTGTGGAGTAGATTTGTTTTATTTGTTGTGAGTTGAACTCACAGCAATTAGTAAAGCTGGTCTTAGTTAATGTCTGGCAGAAAGCTCATTATGCTCTCACTACACAGGGCTTAGAGTTGCTCGTTACATGAATTTGAAACCCATATACGACAAACATTTTAACCAAAAGGGTCCCGAGCAATAATATTTGTGAAAATACCATTTGTTTCCCCAATCTGCTATATTGAGTGTGATGCTGTGTAAGGTTCCTTGACCTGGGTTCTTATAGATAGAATTAAAAGTAGAATTGAGAGCCATTTCCATCCTGAGAGCCTTGCCTGTGTGGTTTAGTGTAGGTGACTAATAAAGATGCTACCTGTCCAGCACCAGGGTTATTGCTTCCCTGTGGCCCCGAGGTAAGGCAAGCCCGGATGCTAGTTTAGTCTCGGACGAGACTGAACCTGACCATGACTAACACCTGACTTCTGGTTAATGTTGGAATTTCAGTCAAATTTTGTTCCTTATTCGTCAGACGTGGTTGATAAACAGAGCATTAGAAAAGCTTTCCTCTCATTTTGTGGTAGATTCTGGCCTCCGTCTTTCATGATGTACGGCAGCTACATCATGTCTGCCATGTACAAGGTTAAAATAAAAGCAAAGCTGCCTAGGTGTTGCCTTTTTGATTCTCCCTCCCTCTCTCCCTCTCTCTTTTCCTTTCCCCGTGTTGTCAGGCCAATCATGTAAGAAAGGTTTCCTTGTTCCCACGTTTACTTAAAGCAAGATTTGCCTCAACTGGCCCAAGTGGATAGCTACGAGGGACGGATATTGAGTCTGAATAGGTACAGTTCAGGTACAATAGAGTATTTGGTTTTCATTTTGTGGGCTCTTGTGTGTTTTTACAACTTACACTAAAGGGGTACTAGCCTGTGGGTGGCTCTGTGGAGGCGGGAGGTTCTGGGTGGAGACTCCGCCCCATGAGTCTCCACAAGTCATTGGGTCAGGCTGTGGACTCGGACTCTTACCAGAACTGTTGCTGCCTGAAGAAGTTAAAAAGACGCAGCTGTCCAAATATCAACTTTTAAGAAGCGTAGTGTGTAGCCCCAAGGCTCCTCCGTCAGAGTGCTACAGTAAGCCTCTCTCCTCTCTCCCTCTCCTTGTGTGTCTCTCTCCTTGAACTCTCAGTCTGTCTCTCTTTCTCAGAGGTTTCTGCCAGGTAAACAGCTTGTCAGAATGTACATGTCTGTTCATGATTCTATACCTGAACGGCAGGAGATCACGTTTACAAGGCCGAGTTGAGGCCTGATGATGGGAACCTCTTTTAATGGAAGAGGTTTAAAGACTGAGTTGCTATTCAAGTTCAAGGAAGTGTGGTGGGATGCACGCACGCATACACAAACACTGAGGTTTTTAAACTTGCACACTCAGCAGTCAGTGCATGCAAAACCATCGGCCAGTGCGTGCAAAAAAGCAGCCATTAGGCAATCTCAAACCACAGTGTCTGGCCACAGTCCTAATCAAATTTAAGGTGGATTTGAAAACTCTGAATCTTTTAAAGGGCTACTTTTTACAGTATGTCGGCTGGTGCTGAGACATCCTCTTACTGGGAGAGCACTGTTGTTGCCTGGTCGTGCTTGGAAAATAATGGCTATTATCTGTCATCTCTGTGGTGCTTGTCATGTCAACACTGTCAGGAAGAGGCTGTCAATAACTGTAGTTATATTCTGCTGCAGTCATTCTGTGAATTTTATTGGGTTGAAGAACTGTGAATTATTTTGAAGGTTGAAAGGTTGTGAGTGGGTTCCATCAATGCAGGCTATATCAAATCCCATTGTCTTTGTTTTTTAAAGCTAGCAGCAGAAATCATATGAAAGTATAATGTTATGTAAAATAACAGATTTAGCACAATAGATTGGAATGCGTGTTGAATTTGCAGGATTAGGTCTTGTCCTGATCTCAAAGGTGACTTAGCTGAGCGTAAAAGGAAGAGCTTGTCCTGGCCTGCTTACCGTACTTGAACAAGACAGACATTTTTTGTTTGAAGTAAGTTTAAATCAGAAGCTGACAGAGAGGTGGCAGTCGCTTTAGAGCGGAGCCTGGAGGGGGAACAAATTACTCGCATCCAATAAACATGAAAACTATAACACACACACACACACGCAGGGCAGAGCCAAATGCAAGGTTTGAACAGCAATACAGCTGGGAACTGTTAGGAACGTCTAATGAATCCGTTTAGCAGACTGAGTGGACGACACACACCTCCTGTACCCACTCTCTCACTCACTCAGTCACTCTCTCACTTTGTTATGACAACTCTAATAGTGCACAGACTGTATGCTCCAGATGAAAGGTATATGACCCTTGCCCCATCTCCAGTTATCTGCTTTTCTGTCAAATCCGACCAGCGTTGACTTTGTGTGCATCGGGAGATGTCCCAGAGAGAGCCTTTTCCAGTACTGTCTGTCTTTGGTGAGTATTGTATAAGCTCTGATCCCACTGCCACATGTCAGGATGTAGTTCAAGGATGAACAAAGGAAGACTGGAACGCAACTCACGCCTATTATGTCTGTGTTCAATGGAATGGGCCGGTGGCGGTGGCAGCTGAAATCTTTTCATTTCAGAGCAACATTGTCCTGTCCTGTTCAGTGTGCCACTGCATGAAGCTTTATTTCACTGATATCTTGTGTCCCTTCAGACTTGCCAAATCAGCTGTTTATGGGCTTTTCTACTCCTTGAAACGATGGCATCTCTGTCTCCTTCTGCCGTGTGCTGATGTAAGCATTGGTGTGTGTGTGTTTTGTGTGTAATGTTTGCACCATAAAATAGTACTGTATCTTCTAGAGCTTCAGTTCACTTCTCTTTTGTGGTATAATCCAGTATGGTGTGGCTATACAGCAGCAACATTCCCATGGCCTTGAGTCATACAAAGAGTCCAGTGCTTTGTATTCTCCCAACTCAGCTTGTACATGAACATGCTGTGTGTTTTCCAAGCAGAGACATATAAAGGAACCACCTAATAGACATGGCTCAACCACTAGCCATTTTAGCATAGTATAACCCTTCACTGCGGTCCCTCTAACACAACTCCTTGAGCCAGCTCTTTGTTACAGCACCAAAAAAAGCCTCTGCAATAAAATCGAATTAAAAAACGTATGATTAAATTGTGTGGTTAAAGTGATATTGTTCTGCTGTCTAAGCCTTCATTAAAGTCAGTGTTTCAACACTTCTCAAGCACAATGAGTGCTATAATAGATTGATCTGAATCTTTGAAATGGATCTGAATCTTTGAAATGGATCTGATCCATGAATGAGCTTTAAGATCATGTCCTGTTCTCAGCCTATAATATACGTTTTATGTGTTTCCATTTTTCAATGTTCCGTTATGTACACAGTACATTGTACCCTTGGCTCACCTAAACATAAAAAGAAAAGTTGCCCCAAAAGCCAAAAATGTAAAGTATTTGTAACACAAATAGTATTCCACCAAGGTCTGTCCGTATCCACTGTCCTGAGAGCTGGAAATGGATGCCTGCTTCCTGTTGCATATAGGGGTCTGGAAGTCAGAGGGCATGTTTTCCATTGGGAGGGAGGGAGTAGCAGACACAAATATATAAACACACACACACCACTGGCCCAGGACACGGTCAGTGCCCTCAATGCCTCTGAAGGAGAGGTCTTAGTTTCAGCTTCGGGAGGGAGAGCCCTCACCCTGCCACTTGTCAGTGTAACTTTCAGCCTGGAAATACCAGAAAGCTGCTATGTCACAGGGGTTGTTGAGTTCTCCGTTACTCTGATCCTGCACTCTGCAGGGGACTTTGTGACTGAGCATGACTGGGAACAGACCATACTTAGTTTTATCACACATCTCTGGCATTGCACAGTTCTGTTCCTGAGCAATGACCTTTCGTCAACCCAGTAATCCCCTCGTAGTGATATGGAGTTTTCCGACTTCTATGTTTGCCTGAGCTTTTTTTCACCCCATTGTTAAAAAGTAACATCAGAACCATGGCGGTTGAAAAGCTAGGGGTCTACAGCAGAAGCCTTTGCCCAGCGGCAGCAGCTGTGAAGTGTTGTAAGGCTGTTTGACAGAGGACACAGCTGAACACAATCAATTGACCCCCCTAACCATCTCTTTTTTTCTTTTCTTCTCTCTTTCCTTTTCTGTGCCGTGAGAAGAACATGGATGGTGAGTCAAGCAGGACTCTGAGACAGGCAGACAGGAACTATTTGGAAACAAATCCAGGCCAGCAGTGGTGGTTCGTTCCAGACTCCTCAGACAAAAATAACTCCTTGAGGAAACGCACTGTTTATTTTTGGGGGCCTCTTATAAAAATGACCCGCGTCTGTTTACCCTGAATCTCAAGCCCGTTCCTCTCGTTCATTCAGGACACTTCATCTTGCGTACAGTAAGACAGGCACGCAGTACAGAAAGACATCAGTCACTCTGAGGCACACTTATCCAGAATCTCAGCACCTCTTTTTGACACCGAAAATGGATCCAACCCCAAAGTCAGCCACACTGTACCAGTTCCTGTCCTGTATTTCACCCAGCAGTCTCCCACATCCTAAGGGACGAGCCTCCTTGGTTCCCACAAGGCACCCTGACGGAGGTGGAGCTCTCTCACACCAAGCTGCCACTTTAGGACTGACTTAATTACCCCCGCTCAGAGATTTAGAGACGGGATAGATGGTGGTCTCTTCCAGCCTTTGTTCTTCTCTGCCTCTTTTATTCTCTTTTTTTTTTGTTGCTCTCGTCTGTCTGTCTCTCTCTCTCTCACCATCTCTCTCTGTTACCAAGGGAGAGATTGTTTGGCAACAGTTGCAATGATGCGAAGGTGCAGTGACCTACATGCAGACAGAAAGAGAGAGAGAGAGAGAAAGAGAGCGACTCCGCAGAGCTTAACAGGACACATGGCCCTAGCAAGCCTCTATGATGTTCAGTCCCCCAAGAGTCCACCAATTCCCATACCTATCGTGTATCTTAGGGCACATAATGTGCAAAGCCAAGGCACACAGTAGCTTTTCCTGGTGGTCACAATGGTCACGCCTTCTGAGCCCCCTGTGATCTGGGTACGGGTCAGGGAATAGAATACAGGAGTGGAACTCAGCCCTGACCACCCCTCCCCCCCCCCCCCACCCCCACCCCTCTTGTCACTGCGTCGGTCTCGCGACCGTAATGGATGTCAGGACGTCCCAGAAATGAGAGAAGAGAGGCTGCCCGGTAACAGTGGGTGTGATCCATAACACACTAGTGCCCATGCGCCAGACATCTGGTTGTAGGCGTGAGGGGAATTTGGTGATGGAGTTTACATACTGACGAGTGTTGGTATTTTGTCTCGTGTCCTCCCAAATCTAGATCCGAAAAAGGGCCTGTTTGGATGTTCAAATGATTTTAATGATAACAACATGTTTTTTACACGGTTATTGATAATGCCCACGTTCCAGTACACCCAGTAGCTACAAAACGGAATGTTCATTACCCAACAGAAGTTTGGGGGTATGGGGTCCTGACTATGGTCTGGTATCAATGCTGGATGAAAGGAAGGAAATGGATGTGATATTATCAGAGGAAGAGCTTGCTTGTTATGTACACACAAATACACACACTGACTAGCATGGGTATTCAAGAAGCAGCTGAAGTAGCAACAGGTCATTACTTGTTTAGGCACTAAATCAGCCCTCTCAGACTAGCCCTGTCAGAGAGATTCACTCTATTGACTGTGTATTTTCTATCATAGAGTTATTGCTCCTTTCCCATGAGGTTGTGTGTCTTCTGTGTCTCTGAGTCAGGACAAGAGGGGTCAGGACTGGGTAGGAGGCTGCAGTCGTGGCTGTGCTAGTGACAGGGCTGTCGACAGCCCCCGCAGTCATTCTGGGTTTGGGTGTGCCGTTCTGACCGTCCGTAGGGATTAATGTGACCAGTCTCAACTTTTCCACCTCTTAAAAACGGATTCTACATACTTTATTTCCTGTACTCTGACTTTTGCATGCAGCACATTTGTATTACATTTTATTATGGATTTGAAAGAATTTAGGTCAGTGTTTCTTTGCTACGCGCAAAACATAACCTGATTTTGAATTCTCCAGTAATAGACAGAACTTTGAAAAAAGCTTCCATTCTCTTTTTAGAGAAACAACTTTAACTAAGTGAAATAACTTTTCTCTGTACTTCTACAGAGGTTCTTCTGTAATGGATTTTTCTGGCTGATTGTCCTTTGTCCATATTTTGAAAAAGAACATCCACTCACAGACAGATAGCAGTGATTACATTAGTAAGCATCCGCCATTCCCCTGCCAGCCTGCCTCCATCTTCACCATGAACCAGGAAGCACTGGAATTCATTATCTAGAGTAAACCAATCAGAAATAGTGGAGGTCTGTCCCATAGACACACCGCCATACCACAGCTGTTGTAGAACTATGGGATTGGCATTGGTAGAACCCTTGATGTCATTCCCTTTAAGGTCATTATAAAGCAGATGAACGTAGGTTCTCCTAAAAGTACCTTATCCCCAAAGAATCCTTCTGACTGAGGCCGACACCTGGATTACATTAAAGCTGCTAGATTAGACCAGACCAGGGTTCTCTCTTCTCTCAAACGTTCTCATGCGAGACGCAGTTTCTATTCCCTCAGTAACTTTGCTGGAAGAAGATGTGCTTCTTCTGTTCTACCCTGGACAGCCCTGCTACCTCAGTTCCTGGGATTGGCCTGTCCCAAAAACCTAGCTACATCACTTTTAACCTGTGTATGTCAATGACCTCTATCATACTGTGACTGAGCTGTCCCTAAATATCTGGGCACCCTTTCTAAGTCACCCTCTAGCTTCCAGCTGTGGTGTGGCTCAGCTCATGCAGCCGGCCTGGTTGTCCTCTGGTGTTACTGACTGGTCTGGGTCTCTGAGCCTTGGCCTTAGCCTGAGCGTCAGGGCCTGGGTCTGGGCCTCTGGGTCTGGGCCTCTGGGCCTGGGTCTGGGCCTCTGGGCCTGGGTCAGGGCCTGGGTCCGGACCTCTGTGCCTGGGTCAGGGCCTGAGTCTGGGCCTCTGGGCCTGGGTCAGGGCCTGGGTTTAGGCCACTGGGAAGTGTACCAGTTGTAAAACTGGCCTTCAAAAGCTCCTCTGCATGGTGGCTGTACATTTCTCAAACTGATGTAGGATGTTATGTCAAACACAAGTGGTAGTACAAGGCCTCGCCACCTATCTTCCCTCTCAGTGTATGTTCAACAACATTTGAAAGTGAATGAATGTCTTCATTGTGGGGTCTTCAACAACTGGCGTGTATCGAACTTCCAGCTGTCCCAGCCTCCGTCAAGGCCTCCCCTTGTCTCAGAGCAGTGTTGCAGTGCTGGGAGATGTTTGCCAGTGGACCACTGAGACTAATCAGTGTTTGAATAAGGATTATCGACCCTGCTACTGTGACATCACAACCCCAGGCACTGCTGGCCTTGGGTGGCTTCGGACGTCCTATTACTTAATAATAAATTCATTGTTTTTAAAGCATTCATAATTCGTTAATTGATTCACAGACATCGAATACATGTGATTTGCAAACAGTGCTTGCCATTTTTTTTTTTACCTGTTCTGTACATTGTATGTATAAAAAATATTGTGTACATAGGGTATGTTGGCAAACATCATCATCTCTCCAGGTGGCAGGCCTCAGAATGTTGAATTGTTGACTACTGAAAGACAGAAACATGCTTTCATTTAAAGATGAAGCTGCATTTGTCTTTTAGAATATAGTCAAAGCAGATTGTAAAGGATGTATGCGTTGTGTTTCGGGTAATGCTTTGCTCAGTTTCCTCTACTCAACCTCTACTCTCCCTCTCCTCCTCCTCTTCTCTCCCTCCAGGTCACGGGGAGTGCCACTGCGGGGAGTGTAAGTGTCATGCGGGCTACATCGGGGACAACTGCAACTGCTCCACAGAGATCTCCTCCTGCATGTCAGAAGACGGGCAGACCTGCAGTGGCCGTGGCCACTGTGTGTGCGGACGTTGCCAGTGCACAGAGCCCGGAGCCTTTGGAGACACCTGCGAGAAATGCCCCACCTGCCCCGATGCCTGTGGCACCAAGAGGTACTGGCCACAGGGGCCTAATACCAGGGAGTCAGGTGGCTGAGCGGTGAGGGAATCGGGCTAGTAACCCGAAGGTTGCCAGTTCGATTCCCGGTCATGCCAACTGATGTTGTGTCCTTGGGCAAGGCACTTCACCCTACTTGCCTCGGAGGAATATCCCTGTACTTACTGTAAGTCGCTCTGGATAAGAGCGTCTGCTAAATGACTAAATGTAAATGTAATACCACCAGACCTGGCTTCCACACCTTTGCCGTACTGTCTGAAGTATTCACTAGAACTGTGCGCTTCGACTGTGCAATCAAATGCAAAGCATCTACATCCATCCATTACGCTTAATGTGTGGACTTCAGACTTGGAGCTTGAGTTTAGAGATGTAGCAGTGTGGGATGGAGTAGCTATGCCCCATAGAGTCATTAGCTTGGCCTGAACTCGGCCTCCATAACAGAGGTCACATTTCAGTCAAGGTCAAAGGTAGAAAACCTCCGCTAACTCCATCTCTGGGAGACAAGGACATTAGGAAGGTAGTTAAGTGAACTCCCATTCCGGTGGTGACGTGACGGAATGAGGATGCTTTTCCACTTCTCTCATCAGCTGTGTCAGTGTGTCAGGACTGTGGACTGGTCGAGGTCAGTGTGCTGTCATTAGTAAGCCCTTAAACCCCCTACTCACACACGGCTCCTTAACCGAGGTAAAAGGGGGCCCTTCGAGACTTGAACTCTGACATGATCTGATAGCAGGTCACCATGGTTTTGCTGGGAACACATTGAATGTTTTGATTTATGGCGACCGTGTCTAATCGCCCTGTGGATGTGCCTCCTTCTCCTCCAGGGAGTGTATCGAGTGTCGCCTGTTCAGCACTGGACGACTCGCCGACAACCAGACCTGCCAGCGTCTGTGTAAGGACAAGATCATCACAGTAGAAACTCTCAGTGAGTACCACACTGCTCCTTACACACACACACACACACACACACAGACACACACACAGCAAGCCATGTTATATCTGTACCCTCTCCACTCCCTGTTGATTAGTCCTCTCTGTAAAGCCTCACCATAGCATGATATCCTATACTGCTGTATGTTGAAAGTTACATACTCCAAACTCCTCAGATCCCTCTGCGCATACACACACACACTCGTACAGATGGCACACACAGCACTTGTCTGTAATTACTGATGATGATATACTCTCAGGAAGAGTGGGAGGCCATGTTGATGTTATTATCTGGCGAGTGTCAGTCTGGGCATCCCATTGCCAACTGGACATCTTCACTCCCCAAGATAGCATGCAATAGCAACCAAACCCCATCATTATGTTCAAAGAACGCAACCTATTAAAATATGAAAAAGCTAGACGGACCGCACCTCCTCACTAACACGAGCACGACAAAAAACCACAGACACACACACACACACTCTCACACACACACAATTGTCCCTGACCTACTCATCTAAACAAACGTGTCTTTATCTCCTTCCATAAGGCATTGCTCTAGCTCCACATGCTTAAATATATTCAAGTCATGGTTAATACGGGGAGAATACTGAGCCACTCCCAGGGTTTACAGCCCCTCTTCTGAGTGTTTTATTCGCCCCAACCTGGAGGGAGACCTGTGTCTAGGAATGTACATATTAATAATTCAATGTTGTGTTTTGAAGGCATTGTGATGCTGGCTGGTATGCACAGAGTAGACAAGGCCTGTGGGTTCTGAGGCTTGTTAAACTATTTTAAGGCCTCCTCCGTGTCGGCCCAGCAAGACCCTGTCTGTCTGTCCACCATCAGAGCCCTTTCATAGAATTCTCGGCTATTCCAGCCATCTGACTTTGCTTAACGAACTCCACATGTACATTCCGGAAACGTCAGGCGTGGGGGCCTGTGGGAGGGGGTTCGGAGTGCTCGGGACTGGAGTTGCTCTCACTTCCTAGTCTCCCTAAAGCTGTTGAAGAATTTGAATGAATATTACAAACAAACGGGAGAAGCGACGCCGTCCTTGTCCTGTTCTTGCTGTGGAATGTGAAAGTTCCCATCCAAGAGTGCTTTCACAACCGAGCCACGCATCTTCGACGTTATGCAAAGTGCTGCGTGTTTGTGTGTGGTGCTGGCAGCCCTCTTGCCTTCCCTGTCTTTCCTCTGGCCTCCCTCCATCCTCTGAAGCTGACGTGACGGCAGCTGTTTTAGCAATAGAGACTCATTGTCTCTCTCTCTCTCTTCTGCTTCCAGAAACGGAGGACCCCAACGCCGTCCTCTGCTTGTACAAGACCGAGAACGAATGCGTCATGAAGTTCACTTACTCGGAACACGCCAACGGACAATCTGTCCTCACAGCGCTGGAAGAACCAGGTGAGTGGACACACACGCTTGCAGCCTGGGAGGTCATCCCTATATATCTCACAGGGCCATGAGAATCAACCTGAACAGGAGAGAATGCGCAGTAACAGAGAGGTGGTCTCGTGCTCTGTCCTCTCAGAATGTGCCGCCGCGCCCGACGCCATGACGGTGCTGCTGGCTGTGGTTGGCAGCATCCTGCTGGTTGGCATCGTGCTGCTGGCCGTCTGGAAACTGGTCATCACCTTCCACGACCGGCGCGAGTTTGCCCGCTTCCAGAGCGCGCGCTCCCGTGCACGATACGAGATGGTGAGTTGTTTCCTTCTCTGCCTGACCGATCTGTTGGACACGGGGTTGTTAGGAGGTCAAATGTCTCGCAGTGGACTTGATTGAGCATTGGCCGATACAAAGACATCCTGTGATTTAAGTCCTAAAAACCCAAACGGCACAAGCCCACCTTTTTATGTTTTTCAAATGCAACAACCGTGAGGCTAACCTACTACTGCTGCTAATCAGTGGTCATATGTCGTCAGTTGAGATGCTGTTACTCGCCATCTAGGTCAATGTCGTCCGCCATTTTTTATGTCATGTTGTGGAATGTTGGCTAGAGTTTATAAAAATCACATTGTGGTGTACTTCTAATGTTGAATTGGAGCATTTCCCACATTCTCACTGGCCCAGTAAAATGAACCCATATGTTGTGGAGTGTGTAAAAGACACCCGTAGGTCTCATAGTGCAGCGGTGGTGTAAGATACAATCTGTATGACTGAATAACTACTGTACGATCACTGTGCATGATCTAACTAGATGCATCCGCTGACAACATGTCATTTGCTGATTGAAACCATCAGCTCACTTTGGGCCTCCTAGAATTGTCAGTTGGAGAATAATTTGGCTCACAGGGATTAACTTGAAACTTGGACCTCCTTTATCATGTGCATTCTAATGAACCTCCTGACCTATTATCTCTCTTCCTGTTTTCGCTCTCGCTCTCTATCACTCCAAATCTCTGTCCCTCTCTCTCCCTAGGCCTCCAACCCACTGTACAAGCAGCCCATTTCCAGCTACCCTGTAGAGACTGACTTTAACATGTGCGGGAAGAACTACAATGGAGCAGTCCACTGATCCATCACCACGGGGGGTGGTGGGGAGGGGCACGGCAGGACCGGTCCATTATAAAAAATAAAAAAACACAAAGTGGGGTGGGAAGGGAAGGGAGGGGTATGAACTCAGTCCACTGAGGAAGATTGATAAACAGAAGTGAAATGGACTGGACTTTTTCTAAGAGGGAATGTGTGGCCTTCTTGAGGAAGTGCAGTGACTGTGGTGAGATGAGATGTGACTTCAGCTCTGGCCCATGTGACACAAAGCTGTCAGAGCGGGGGGACCCAGCACAGCAGCTGCCAACCAAGGACTCCTGGAGCTCCTGTATGAAGGGCAGAGATGAAGATGTGCTCCGAGTTTGTGTACTTCGGTAACACATGGATGTTATAAGTGGAACAGAAATCTATGAAGCCCTATCTGTCACAGACTATTTGAGTGCATTTGCCAACTTTACATAAACTGTAACTCTTAAGCAAGCAGCAATATACCTTGTACAGACCAGGCAAGGCATTGACTTATATTTGTATGTATATTTTTTTAGACTGTCAACTGCCTTTCCTGCTGCCAACTATGCACCCTAGTTCCCTCCTAACTAGTGGATACCTTGAGTACAGACAGGAGGTGTTGATTTTGTAAAATTCAAGAGCACATATTTTTGACTGATGGGGTACTAACTTTAGGACAGCAGTAGACTTCTCACCCTTGTTTTGCACAGCAGGTAATAGGAGTCAGTTTCAAAGTCACTTAAATTAATCTGACTATATGCTTATGGTGTCTGTGTCATGGTCACACTGTCTTTGCACTCCCCTCTACACTCCTTTAACCCTGATTTCCAAATCATCCATCAGCCATGCTTGGAGATCCAAAAGGCCTGGACAGGGGTCATCCATGTCCTGGTGTATTGATTCTCATATGACTAACATCTATGAAGTCATTTAATGTTTTCATAAATGGATAGAGCCTAGGCAAGGGATTGATCTGGAATCAAGCATGTGACTGCAATGATCGTAATGTGTCTTGTCTTCAGCCTTGTGGGGAGACGTGTACATCTTCCTCACGCTCTCCCACAGGAGATAGCTCCAGACCCTGGGGCCAGGGTCCAGACCCTAGCTCCAGACCCTGGGGCCAGGCTCCAGACCCTGGGGCCAGGGTCCAGATCCTGGCTCCAGACCCTGGATCCAGACCCTGGGGCCAGACCCTGGCTCCAGACCCTGGGGCCAGACCCTGGCTCCAGACCCTGGGGCCAGACCCTGGCTCCAGACCCTGGGGCCAGACCCTGGCTCCAGACCCTGGGGCCAGACCCTGGCTCCAGACCCTGGGCCCAGACCCTGGCTCCAGACCGTGGTGCCAGACCCTGGCTCCGGAGAGAACCGGGCTGTGGCAGGAGATGGGAGGGGCTCGTGCTCTGTGGCCTTTTGGGGATAGTCTTAAGAAGTGCGTGTGTATGTACTGTACGTGTGTTCACAAAATGTCCGTGCATGTTACGGTCTTTGTTGGTGGTGCCAACCATAAGAATCACTTCAAAACTTTCAAACTGCCTTGGGCTTACTTGTGTATGTTGGGTAATGAATTGTCCCAGACAGTCTCCTTGTGCAGCTTAGAACCTTTCTCATGGATACGATATCCCGCAATACAGGACATACTGTAAGTATACAACAGATCAATAAATGACAGACTTAAATGGAAATATTTCTCTTGTTTTTTTTTCTTGATTTCTTGAATTAGACTTCTACAAATGCAGTTCAATGGTTATTTAAGAAGAGAGTGGGGGGTGAGGAATGAATGTGCACTGGTGTTTGCAGGGGGGAGGGAACTGACCCAATGTTGAGAGAGTAATGAATTGGCCATTTGTTTCTGCCCTCGTGTGTGCAAAACATGAATATGTTCTTTCACTGACACTGCACCAAGAATCACTCCACCCCTCAGACCCAGTGTCTGGTGGTCTGTCGACCCTGCTCACACACGGGGAGAGGGTGGGCTTGTTCCTTCTCTGATGCTTCACTTTACACCTCCCTGGATGATACCCACCCTGTTACACCTCCCTGGATGATGCCCACCATGTTACACCTCCCTGGATGATGCCCACCCTGTTACACCTCCCTGGATGATGCCCACCATGTTACACCTCCCTGAATGATACCCACCCTGTTACACCTCCCTGGATGATGCCCACCATGTTACACCTCCCTGGATGATGCCCACCATGTTACACCTCCCTGAATGATACCCACCATGTTACACCTCCCTGGATGATGCCCACCCTGTTACACCTCCCTGGATGATGCCCACCCTGTTACACCTCCCTGGATGATACCCACCCTGTTACACCTCCCTGGATGATGCCCACCCTGTTACACCTCCCTGGATGATGCCCACCCTGTTACACCTCCCTGGATGATACCCACCCTGTTACACCTCCCTGGATGATGCCCACCCTGTTACACCTCCCTGGATGATACCCACCCTGTTACACCTCCCTGGATGATGCCCACCCTGTTACACATCCCTGGATGATGCCCACCCTGTTACACCTCCCTGGATGATGCCCACCCTGTTACACCTCCCTGGATGATGCCCACCCTGTTACACCTCCCTGGATGATACCCACCATGTTACACCTCCCTGGATGATACCCACCATGTTACACCTCCCTGGATGATGCCCACCCTGTTACACCTCCCTGGATGATACCCACCCTGTTACACCTCCCTGGATGATGCCCACCCTGTTACACCTCCCTGGATGATGCCCACCCTGTTACACCTCCCTGGATGATGCCCACCCTGTTACACCTCCCTGGATGATGCCCACCATGTTACACCTCCCTGGATGATACCCACCATGTTACACCTCCCTGGATGATACCCACCCTGTTACACCTCCCTGGATGATGCCCACCCTGTTACACCTCCCTGGATGATGCCCACCCTGTTACACCTCCTTGGATGATACCCACCCTGTTACACCTCCCTGGATGATGCCCACCCTGTTACACCTCCCTGGATGATGCCCACCCTGTTACACCTCCCTGGATGATGCCCACCATGTTACACCTCCCTGGATGATACCCACCCTGTTACACCTCCCTGGATGATGCCCACCATGTTACACCTCCCTGGATGATGCCCACCATGTTACACCTCCCTGTGTATCCCTGCACCACTACTTCAGATGTAGTCTCCCACCACAGTAGTCAAACTTGTGCTCAGCAAAGGACATGATCAAATCAATAAAAACAGCAAAACACAAGCCCACTGTTTATACATGTGTTTTCTATTTTGTAAGAATGAACATGCATATCCCCCTCCCTGCAAAAGGCATGAGACACTGAGTTCCTACAGGGGAGACTGATGCAGAGATAGGGAACGTCTGTTATTTCAGCCTGCAGTGAGGTCATAAATCTCTCCCCCCCTCCCTCATGGTGTTTTGGTGGGGGCCTCTTCCCCTGGCGAGCCTGCAGAGAGGGAAGCTGCCAGCCCACTTACACAGATGTGAGGTCATCGGCTCAGGGCGGAGCCCAGCTTTCAGCTGAGGCAAAAGTAGGTTAGCGTGTTCAAAGTATGTTAGACGAGTATAGTGCTCACAGAGCATTGTCAAAATGGAGTGTGGGTTTTGGGACTGTCATGACCTATAGAAAAGAGCGAGCTGGCCTGATATCCCTCTCAGACAATCTGTAATTTTTTAACGTTCCCTGTACTTAGAAAAACCCCAGCAACTATGTTGGAAGCTGACCAGGCAAGCACTGTGATCAACTAGGCTGGGCTGAGCAGAAGTGAAGCCTCAGGGTTTTGTTGTTATTGATTAGGCCCAACAGTGCGATTTCCTCCCAGGGATCAATAAAGTACTACTTTCTCTCTACGGTCAACTCAGTCATCAGCGTGAAGTCAAACCCTTATTAACAGAATCAATTCTTCAATTAGCCATCACAGTGGGACTGACAGGCCCTGGAGAGGGATGCAAACTCAGGCTGAGGGAGATTAGGCTCATTCTGGGATGGAGAAGTACCATAGGAAACTCAAAGATACTCCTCAGAATGGTGTTGGAACAGAACTGCAAACTTCTGATTGTGACAGTGCAAGTGTTAGGGCTGACAAAGTGCACTTTGGAAAGTGTGTGGAAGAGGGCGAGTTTTGGTGTGTGCACGTGTGTTGACAGGCAGCTGTAAAAGTGCTTTCGTTCTGAACCTTTTAATCTTTCATGACACTGCTGTGACAAACTCTGTTATGCTGGTCAACTGCCATCATTGTGAAGTCCTCAGCGTGTTTCAATTCCTTCTTTAAAACTTAACTTTCTCCTTTTTGCTGCACTGACTCTTCCTCTTTTTTCCACTTATCCTGACACATACTATACCCCCTGAAAACAAGAGTGCACTGAGATACGCTTTTAAGAGCTGCAGAGATGCATGTAATTTACCAGCTGGAGGCATCCACTTTCAATTGTAATCTCAAGCTGCTCTCTCTCAGAGGGGAAATTCAGTAACTGACAATCATTGACAAAGTTGGAATTAGAGGAATGTGACAAGTCCTGCGTTTGTGAGTCACTAGTATTTTATTCCTTCAAGGGAAATTCCATGAACAAAACCTTCAGTCATCTCATCTTTCATGTCTTAACGTTGCGCTCTCTTTTTCTCTCTCTTTCTCAGCCTAACTCACTTATCTAGCTCCAGTGCATCTATTGTTGTCCAAACAGCTTAAAGCACCCATGTCAGTCAATGGCCTGACATATTGTGGCAGCGCCTGACCCCACAGGATGTCAGTGCTTCCATAAAAACATAATGAGAAGCAAACTTCTGTGGCATACTTTCCCAATTAACTTTTGACAACAATATTGCAACATTTCTTTTTCACTGCTCTAGCTCAGGCAGTGGGTGGATGAGATGGAGGGATACGAAATGAAGCAACTCTGGGGGGGTTTGTGTGAGGATTAGTATTTCTTTGTGATGTAAATTCTTTGTGTAAAATACGGCCTAGTTCCCATGTCCAGCTCCAAAGACAATCCAGAGGGCATGCTGAAGGTTTAGTTTGGTTTTCACACAGGACTGTGTGTCATCAGCTTGCCCATTGCCAGGCTTCTCTCTTGGCATCCACATGCCTCCATATGTGCGACACTAAAGAACTGCTGTAGCAACGTGTGTCCTCCATGCCAACAGAGAACTGTGTTCTGTTCAGCAGAGCGTGTCATGCAGGTTCACTTTCACAAAAGCTCTGTGGGCCATGACATCCTCATTAGCCCACCAAAATGTGACGGGGATCTAAATTGGGTATAATTCTGTCCTTCCTGATGCTTGCATTGTCCCGTTTGGCTGCATCATTCAGATATAAGTATGAGCCTGTATTGTTTGTGTATGTCTGTTTGTTAAGCAGCTTTTAACACAGAATACAATTTTGATCAGGAGATATAAGCAAACTGTCCACTGTATCTGTTAAGAGGCAACTTTCAATGCAATGTTAAAAATGGCAGACTCGTTTTTGAATGAGGTTAGGCCTATATTACATTGCAAGATGGTCAAACAACATATGATGGGCAGTTATCCATCATATAGCACCCCCTGTTGGTCAGTAGACGGTATCTCATCTGTCAACCATTCAAGACCACAAATCCTTGTCTCACGACCTGCTCTTGTCTCATGTCGCCCTCTACTGATGGAAAAGTATGTGAGAGAATAATAGTGGCTTACAGATGACATAACACTAAATAAATCAATGGAAATTAAGTGCTTTGTGTCATCTTTAAATACTTTTGGCTTTCGTCGGTCGAAACAATAAAATTAGCCGACGTCCCGGATACTCCCTTTAACACCCTTACAGGAGGATGAGTCTCTTCTTTCAGCATGAGCTGAGAGGGGGTGGCAAACAAGAGGGGCCCTCCTCCAAGGTTAAGGGAGGGAATGGAAAGAAAGTGTGATTAGGCTCACTGTCTTGCTGCCATATGTGGCCTTGCCTAAGCGGTGTGTGTGTATGTCTGTGTGTTTATACACTGTATATGAGGGCGTGTGTGTGAATTCATGCGTGTGAGTATATGCTATGTGTGTGTTAGGGCTGAGCACCACCTCCAGATTGGCGCATGGCAGGATGTTAAGTCATGGAGTGGCAGTCAGTGGGCAACTCAGTAAAAATAGTAAAAAACACGCCAGAACAAAGACGCCCTTATCCCTCTCCCCTGTGTGTTGAATGTGTAGTGAGTGAGCAATACACCACACATGCCTACACACTCTGGACAGTGACATGGACACAGCCCAGGAACGTGTTTGACATATGTGGGAGGATGTAATTACATTACAATATATTCAAAACAGCTGCCATTACTCAGGGAAATTCACTGCCTGTGTGGGCAGCTCATGTTGATCTGAAAAATACTTTTTTTTTTTCTATCAAAGGATTCAGACTTTATCAGTCTCAAACAGTAAGTGGTATATATTGCTCTTAGCTTCAAACACTATTTGGTTCTGACTGTGAGCAACACTGAGGCAGCTTTTCTAATTGATTGATTATGTCTTTTCTTTATTCACACAGAGAAATTGAGACATACTCGCAGTACCACAGATGTTATGGTGTGGTACAGAGTGTACCCAAACGCAGCAGAGATACAATTAGGTGATTTATTGGGTGTAGTCCTGAGTTGTGGTCTTGTTTGGTGAATCAGCGGGTCAGCAGGCAGGGACTGGGTTCACGGATGGTGATCCTGGGCACAAAGAAAGCAGGGTTACAGAAGGGAAGTGAATCAAGCAATGCTTGAGGGTCAAAAGCGCATACTACCACAGTAGCTGTGACAACGATCTGACGAGGAGTGGTTGGAAAGCCGGGTTGAGGTATGCAGGATGATGAGGTAATGGGCGGCAGGTGTGTAGGGTCTAGGCAGGATGATCCAGGAGAACCAACAGGGGGTGTAAAAGGGACAGGGACCAGGCCGTGGCCGTAACAACAGAAATTGACTATGTCAAAAGCATTGATTATACAGCTGTGTCATATTTATATTATTATAAATGATATCATATTTTATAATATATTAATATAATATTTCTTCTTTGTTCTAATATTAAGTCAAAACTCAACTAATTATAGTTCAACAGTTTCAACACTAGGAAATGAAATGAATAGCCATGACAAGAAAAGTCTAAATTACAATAAATGTTCATGAGCCAAAATGTCCATCTCTGGGTTCAACTGAGAGAGTTTCGGGAATTAAGAAGGTATAGCTCATTTCCTGTCTGTTCTGGAACCATTTCAGAACAATTTTCATCTGATCTGTACCCACCCTTATTACCTGAGGTCATACAAAAATATGCTCATTGAAGTGTGACCACAGGGATCACAGATATTGCGCAGGCTTGGCCATCAAAGTGACCTACATATTTACAGGTCACTTTTTTTCTGTCATGCACCCGGTGTATTCAATCCCTTTTTAACACCAGCAAAAAGTACTAGCACATTGGTTGAAACAGCTCATTATTACTTTCAGAGGTGTTTACCATATGAAAACATCATCTAAAACACATGTTTGCCTTCATCAGATATTTACAAATATAAATACATATATTTAAATATAAATATTATATGATACAAATATTTACTTATTCTTATACTCTTCACACTGAAGTTTCCATAGCCAATAGGATACATGACATTCCTTTAAATAATATTTGAGTTTCAGTTTGATCAACACAATAGGCTACTCTTTGATCGAACATACTGTAGAGATAGTGTCCAGGCTATATCAACTCATGGCTTTAACTTAACTATCAGACATGGCATCTGCCATGATTAGTGTGTGTTCATGTGGTGGACATGATGGTACACATTCTCACTATTTCAAACACCAAATCAGGTCCCTAATGGTAATTTCCAGGGTTGAGGAAGCAACGTCGCTGACTTGACGCAGTTGAGAGAGCGCGGCGAAGGGCAGCAGCTAACTATTTAAGGCCAGTCGCCAAATGAGCAGTAAGCACAGCGCGCGGTGGCATCTAGCAAGAACGCAGAATTTAAGCTGCCCTGCGCACAGGGAACGACACAACGGAAGGATGCGCATCTTCGCTGTCGTCTGGATCACTGGTTTCCTCATGAAGGAGGCGCAAGCCTGGGGCTTCAGGAATGGGATATTTCATAACTCAATTTGGCTTGGTAAGGCTATGAGGTTTGGCGATTTGATCATGTTTTCTTAACTTACAGGTAGGCTACAATTATTTGAAGTTGTTGTGGAATTCTTGAATAAGTGGGGTGTCAAAGAACACATTCAGTGGGGCTTGATTGTTAAAAGAGGAATTTAAACAAGTCATGAGCAAAAAGCTTTTTTGTAAAAAAAATAATTGGTCAAAGCATTCTTGGTGTGTTTGTGTGTGTATGTGAGAGCGAGAAAGAGAGGGAGAATGTGTGTGAGAGTGGGGTAGGGTACACACAGTAGGAGACACATTTATAGACCGAGCTCTACTTGAGACTGTCGTGTAAACACTGGGAAATGACTTCATTTTGTCTGGAAGACATAAACCCACACACACACATACAGGACAGCAATGAGTTAACTACTTCTGCAAACTCATTCTTTGTTGTTTTGTTTTGTCTTTGTTGAAATATCATCAATAAGATTCGAATTGTCATGGACCTAGTTGAGTGTAATTTACATTGGACATTGGCCTGATTACGTTCTATTTAGACTTAGTTGTTTGGTCACCGTTGTATCTGACAGTCCACATCCATTTGATGTTGCTTCTGACAGAATTAATGAGTCAGGCTTGCTCATCAGCACATCTGGCACATAAACTGCATGTTTACAGAACTGCATCACATGACTCTTTCCCCTTATATCATGTAGTATATCAGGGGGTCATTTGTAATGGACTCTTTAGTCTTGTTTTAGGGTCATGCATTCGTAATATCAAAACAGGACCAACCAAGAGCACTAGGGAAAAAAGCCGGGAGGCGGGGAGAACTAAGAACTGTACTAATAATCAACTCCTATGAGTGTTTTAATTCACTTTAGGTTAAGCTCTTCAGCCTGAATCCCAGTTTGTTGGTTTGTTCTTCTCAGCAAGTTCTTCTCTCAGTTCTCCTCTCTCTTCTTGTAAAACAGAATCCCTCTAACCTGTTTCCTGTCGCCTGGAGACGTCTATTTGTGGTTGAAGCAGAGGGACACTACACAGACACTGGGAGCATATCTCCTCTTTCTGCCTCGTTGATGCTGATAGCACTGTTGACGGACATTGTTTTTTCTTTTCTTTTTTTACTGGACAGAGCAAGCAGCTGGGGTCTACCACAGGGAATCACGCAAAGGGAGATATCAACTGACTTACATGGAGGCCAAGGCTGTGTGCAAGTATGAAGGAGGAAAATTGGCCACTTATGAGCAACTGGAAGCTGCACGCCAAATAGGTATGTAACACACTCAGACTCAACACACAGCCATACAAGCTGGCAAACAGACACACACACCTCTAGACAAACACACATACACACAGTCACACACACAGAAGTGCACAATTCTTCCAATAACTCAGATACAGGCTTTAAACATAAGTAAAATGTTTGAGTGTTTACCCTTTCATTGATGACATCACAAACAACACAGCCTATACTGGGCCACCATGTGGTCCAGCAATGGCAGGGAAGGGTGCTTGTCTACCTTGCTTCTTTCTCCCACGTCTGCGGGTTTGGTGATGAATTAGAAAGGAAAGGACTGCCACAGTATGAGTCATGTTTGGGGGAAAAGAAAACAGTTCATTTCAGTTGTGAGTAAAAATGTAAACCAAATTGTTGACAAGGAAAGATGAAAGGTGAAATGCAACAAGAGGCATGTGACTGCCAGATTGTTCTCCTTGGTATTGTTAACACTGAACAGTCTGGTTCACCAGTTTTGTGAAGACCTGTTAACACGTACCTTGCTAGGAAATTTTACTGTTTCCATGCAAGACAGATTGAAAACAGGCCTTGGTTCTGGCGCTGAGAACCCCACTCTGTGTCTCTGTGATAAAAGCTTTACCCCATGGCAGAGTTTCTAGGAGGTCTGCCTTTATCTGCTCTTCCTTTCCTGTCTGTGGTTCACTGATTGTTACTACAATCAGATGGGAGTCCATTATGTGGCTATATGTTGCTCCCTGCCCCCAAAACCCACACCCACATTAAGAATCACTGAAGGGCACATTGGTCAGACGCCATGGATTTCCAAAATGTTTTATTTTGTATTTCTTTTTGAAGGGAAGTTAAGAACGTTTTTACATTTGCTCAGCTAATCCACATAAAGTGGAATAACAGAAAATATCAATGTAAAAGGTGCTAGGCAATTAGATGGTTATCAATACATTTGAAGTCATCCCATGCTTAACTCTTTCTCTCATTCCCTCATTAGGCTTTCACGTATGTGCCGCAGGATGGTTTGATAAAGGACGTGTTGGCTATCCCATTGTCAAATCTGGCGTCAACTGTGGCTTTGGGAAAGTTGGTATCGTTGACTATGGCTACAGGCTGAACAAGAGTGAGAGGTGGGACGTGTATTGCTACAACCCAGACAGTGAGTAAAGAGCATGACAAATGATGTTAGAGTTTAGTCAACGCTGGGTGTGGATTTAATTGACCGTAAATGGACCATGAGTCTCCATTAGATATGAATGAGTGTATGTTGTTACGGAGGGTGAGGTTAGGGCACCCGGCAGTCAGAATGGAGTTTGTGTGGTTCCATTATATTCATTTACTCCACCTTGTGCAGAAGCTTGTGGGCTGCAGTATCCAGCCATTAGAAAGATGACGGGAAGAAAATAACTAAGAAACAGGCAGACCTATGAGAGAGAAAGAGTTCTATCTGAATACTGTAATTCCCCAGCTATGCAGACAGACCAAAGCCCAAATTCCTTTTAGTTGTCAGCGGGCCACTAAAGACCAAGAGATACTAACATTAGGATTACATTTCACGCAAGATACAAGAATATTTACATTCCCTTCCCTGTCTGTATATTTGAAAATATTTTTGAGGTATGGTAAAGTTTCACGATTAGCTCTCAACTGATACTTCTTTGTCAGCAAGCAAGACAGAGTTGGAGCGACCTCACTTCAAATTAATGGTTTTTATGATTAACATACTATACAGCAAGCTTTACAGCACATAAGGCAGTTTATTGGGTTCTCGTTTTCCCCCACACTAGCACACACTACTTACATTTTAAATGTTGTAAGTATAGGGATTGTTCATGGAAAAATTCCAGCAGTTCCCAATTAAATATGATGTTTCCCCAATACCAGTCTAGAGGACAGTACGTTTTTCATTACATTTTCTTTAGTCCACACATGTTGTTGATTTTCGTCCTTCAAAGGACAATAGATTCTCTTTTCCCTTTATAAATTGTATACTGTGTTCTCATGCAAGATAAAACAAAGTTTACAAAGAGATGTACAAAGAGGTGTCCATTACATAGCAGCGGGCTAAGTTGATTCATACATTGTTAATTAAAACTTGACAGAAGAGACATATGGTTTTTAATATTCATATTACTAATAACTTTTTTATGGTCTCCCTTCCTGATCTCTTCCCACATTGCTCTTTCGCCTCCACCCTCTCTGTCACACAGCAAAGGAGTGTGGTGGGGTTCTGACAGATCAACAGAAGATCATACAGTCCCCTGGTTACCCTAACGAATATCAGGATGAGCAGATTTGCTACTGGCACATTCGTGTGCGATACGGCCAGAGAATACGCCTCCACTTCCTGGAGTTTGACATAGAGGATGACATGTCCTGCCTGGCTGACCACCTGGAGATCTTTGACAGCTATGATGACATCTTTGGCTTTGCCGGAAGGTGAGTGGCATAATTTAGTTTCTCCTGGTTGTGTCTTTGCCCTCTCAGTGGCCACCAGTATTCTACATAACATCAGTTATTTTAGTATCTATAGAGAGCATACTTAGCTATCATGTTGCTCTTGCCCTTTATAATCAACTAAACCTGTTCCTATTTTATAGGTTCTGTGGTGATTATTTACCAGACGACATAATTAGCACAGGTATGGCATCATCATGTTACTACTTTATGAATCCAGTTCACATGTACCACTGAAGTCCTTGTGTTTTTGCCGGGCAAAAAGAGAAATATTCTTTCATTTCCTGTCAAATGTAATTGTTCTGAAAAGCTGTTGATTGATTTAGCAGGAAGGCTTGCACTTATGCTGGGCTCATGTAATTATTGGGTGTATTGTAAACTATGTCAATATCTCAAGTTATATTCCACAAACTCTGGGATAAATTATTTCTGTACAATAGCTCAATAGGTTTCACCTGTTTCATGTATAAATAACCCTGTACCCTAAATCTTGTTTCTATGCCAACAGGAAACGTCATGACACTGAAGTTTCTCTCTGATGCATCTGTGACTGCAGGAGGCTTCCAGCTCCAGTACACAGCCTTTAACGCATCTATGCTTTCAGAGAGCAACACTGATTATTACACTTGACCAATGACATATTGGAGTCAATGTACTGTATGTTGTTGTAGTCGTTAGCCATGTAATTAATGAGTATTTGAAGTTCATAAAATACATAAATAGTTCTGTATTAAATCCATAACATTAAATACGCCATAATCATGTGCTCTGTGTGACTTTGTGTTTGATGTTAACCTGTTTGTCCTGGTTGCTGATGTGCTCTTGATATTCTCTTGGGAAATCTTTCATAGGCCACAGTTGTTCAAAAACAGATAAACGTATCGTGTAGGCAATGGCATATGCTGCACAGTGCAATAGCCTACGTAAAAAAAATTATCGATGAAAATGTTGAACAATAACTAGGCCGATTTTGTCATGGAATAGCATGTATTTATATATTGTATTGATTATTTTTTAATGCAAAGGGAACTAAATGATTTCGTACGGGTTATGCACGTCGTTCGACTTAATGGGGCGGTCCCACTACGTCAGGTCATAGGTGATCAGCGTGTTAGTTTCGCGCCAGCACCACAGTGTCTACGCGCGGACTACTTGTAGAGGAGGATAATCACAAACCGAAGGAAATAAAGATAATATAATCGGGTTCTTCTGTAACAGGTCTGGCTGTTGCTCGTGTGTATTGCTAGTATATTACCGGTGTTCATGATATCGTTGTCTGTATGCATCTGGCCTTCTGCACGAGTGCCGAGGTAAGGAAGTTTGGCTTGCTTTGTTTTTATTTTCGCGCGAGGGAAGGGAATCACTGACAAGACAGTAGCCAACCTGCTAGCTATCTAACTAGCTCGCTAAATAAAGCTATTAAGTAATGAAATTAAGTATTTTTTGCATTGTGTGGTAAAACGTGGTGCTTTACGGTTACGACCATGAGTCATATCGACACCCCTATATGGTCAAGTGACTGCATGATTGCCTCCTAAGCTAACTAGCTCTAGCTCGCAGGAGCCAATCATACTGTATTTTTTTGGTATTCCATGTATCAGATTAGGCTAAAGTGTGTGAGATTACACGCCAGACAGCTATTTGGTCTTCTATTCACACAATGCTTTGCCACGTACCAATTACGTACCCACGTATCCCAAATTGGTGCGTGGTAAACATTTACTTTGAGCTAGAAGGCCAGCAAACTAGTCAGGTCAAGTTATGGAAGTCTAGTTTTGTTGCTTGTTAAATACAAGGTACCCCTTCATGTCACTTGCTGTCTATATGAATGGACATCTGCTGTGGGTTGTAGACTCATTGCAATCCCCCTTCTCTACCTCCTCTACCCACCTGCCTTTAGTGAACGGAGGTGAGCAAGGATGATGGCCACAGTACCCCAGACCAGCTCGAGCCTCCTCCCGCTTCTGGAGTCCTTGGAGGACAGCAATGTTGGACAGTCGGAGCAGACGGATGCCTACCTCACCATCGCCAAGTAAGTACACTCCTGGAAAGAAATGATGGTGTTTGGACATGGAATTGGTATGCTATCAAATATATTTTTGATACCATTTATTTATTTCACAGAACTGCCCGGGTGGACAGTCAGTTTCTACTTTTATGCTGTTGCTGTTTGACGCTTATGTTTCAAAGCTCTCTTGTTTTTCGTCTGCAGCCGCATCAATGGCGAAGAGGGGCGACAGTTCCTTCCCGCAGTCGTCAAGCACTTTTCGCGTTTGGGCAAAACATTACAGGTGAGTCTCTACTTCATGGTGTTGTCCACACATCACGAGACATGCAGCTAACGCTGTCAGCCTTGTTTGACCGCTTTTGAATTCTGTTTTTTTTTTTATAAAGTCAAGATGATAATGTCAGTTTTATTGTTCTTATTCTAGACTCACATAGCCAGTCAGAATGTGGAGCTGAGCCAGGCTGCTTTGCAGGCCCTGGGCTTCTGTGTGTTCCACAGTCATGTCGTGTCAATCATCCCAGGTAGGTGCTAGGGTTAGGGTTGCAGGAGTGATCCACTGGCTCACAGTTTGGGTGATGGGAGTTCTTGTTTGTATATTTATGAATACATGTTTTCGACGTTAATTTCTTTGATATCGTAACCCATCTGTTTAGTGCTGACTCCTATCCCTTGTCCGCATATCTGTAATGTTTATAATTCTTTTGGACTATCAGCAAGCTTTGCAGAGGAGCTCCTGTCAGCACTTTCTTCCCTGGTGGTGAAGTCCACAGAAAAGAACACATGTACTCGGGCACTGTGGGTCATCTCCAAACAGAATTTTCCTCCCGAGGTGGTTGCTAAAAGGGTGGGTGGACAGACTTTCAAGACTCATGTTTTTGCTGTTGTTTCTAAAGCGATTAAGGTGATTTTCTCCAAATCATAAAAGTTGACTTGTCTGTTTTGTTGTTGTTGTCAGGTGCCAGAGGTGCTGGAGACCCTTGAGAGTGTACGGACTCGAGAGGACATCCAGTCTATCGTCATGGAACATGAGGCGCTAAATGTTGTAATTAGGTAAACAAACCAAACTGCCAAACATAACGATTCATATGTTATGGTCCTGACTAAAATGACCTTTTGCTCGAGAGGGATATGTGTTCTACATCTGTTGTTGCGTTTAATGTTCAATATACTGCACATTCCCGACACCAACCCACTCACGCGTGTCTGTGTAGGTTACTGGAGCAGGCTCCAGTCCAGATGGGGGAGGGTGCAGAGCGGTGGGCTAGCCTGGTCATCCCACTGGTGGTCCACTCGGCCTCCAAGGTGAGGCTCCGTGCAGCAGTCGCCATGGAGATGGGCATGCCTCTGCTACTGGCAAAGCAGCAGGAGGTGGCGGCTATCATCGAGCCCATGATGTCCACTGTGAGTTTCATATCCTGTGTCTCCTGTTTGCCTGCGTGTGTGAGGAGTGTTCGAACAGCCGCAAGATGGCCTGCAAATGGCTCATGCTTGCTTGTGAAGCTTGTCCTCATCTCCGTCTTCTGTACGTTTCCACAGAAGCTCATCCCTGAGCTCCAGAAACTCTTCTCCTCCAAGAACGAGACCAACGTGCTGAAACTGTGGCCTCTGTTTGTGAGGCTCCTGGGCAAGGTATGGCGTACGAGCTGATGACGGGCATCACCAAGAGTCCGTCTGAAGTGGAAGGGGTTGCGCTAAAGCAATACTTTGTGTTTACTCACACAGCTGCTCCACAGAGGAGGGCCGTTCATCAACTCCCTGCTCCACCTGGAGGAACTGGGCTTCCGTAGCTCCTCCCCCAACGTCAAGAAGATTGCCTTCATCGCCTGGAAGAGCCTCATAGACAACTTTGCCCTCAATCCAGGTGACCACGCCAAAACATCCCTTTGTTTATCGCTTTGTGTGTTTCTTCAAAGGGATGTTTCCCATACAGTCCAGTGTCTTTTCGAACTATGTCTATGACATCCTCTCCAGTGCGTGTACAGACTGTTTCTCCCTGTAGACATCCTCTCCAGTGCTCTTAGACTGTTTCTCCCTGTAGACATCCTCTCCAGTGCTCTTACTGACCATTTGTCCCTGTAGACATCCTCTCCAGTGCTCTTACAGACTGTTTCTCCCTGTAGACATCCTCTCCAGTGCTCTTACTGACCATTTCTCCCTGTAGACATCCTCTCCAGTGCTCTTACAGACTGTTTCTCCCTGTAGACATCCTCTCCAGTGCAAAGCGCTTAAAGCTGCTGATGCAGCCTCTGAGCTCCATCCAGGTCAGGACGGAGGCCCTGCTGCTCACCAAGCTGGAGGTCTGGTGGTACCTGCTGGTCAAGCTGGGGCCCAACATGGCTGCCAACTTTGAACAGGTAAGAAGTGTGAGGATTGTGGAGTGTTAAAAACAGATTCACAGGTGACGTAAGCGCTTCAACTCCATCTGTGTCTGAAATCGTGTCGTTGCAGGTGGGTGTGCCCCTCCTACAGTGTACCCTCGGCCTTGACACTCCCTCCCCAGCCACTCCAGCCCGTAACTCCAGTCACAGTGGAGTTGTGGGAACATCTACCCCGAAAGCAGGTACTGTCCTCTCACTCACCGGTCCCCTACCAGGGGACTACCATAACTGCCACAGGCTGTTTTTTTCTAATGTCTGGTCACATTTCCTCCTCCACCTCCAGGCACCCCAGGCTTTGGCAGCCCTGCAGTCACACCTCGTATGAATCTGAATAGCAGTATCCACCCTGTGCAGGCCTATCCCTCCATCCAGCTCCTGGGCCTGGAGATGCTGCTCCACTGCTTCCTGGGGCCAGAGGTCACCTCCACCGCTGCCAGGAACAAGCTTGTGCTCGGCTTGGGTGCGTGACTCACCGCTAAATCCTCATGTTAGATCAGCCAAGCTGACGTGGAAGAAAATGTTGTCCATCTCCGCCAATAGTGTGGCGTCTCTCTGTTTATGAGATTTACTGATATTTACCAGTCAGCTAAGTGGAGATGAACACCAAAACAGTGACTCAGGAATAGCAAATAGATTCAAAGACACAGATGTGGTCTGTTGCAAAGTCTCTGAAGTGTGACGGTCAGAAGATCTAGTTTTATAGGGAACTTAAAGATAACAAATGAAATACAACCAATAGGTGCTTTTACAAAATTAGGCATACTCACAACCACAGACAAGATCATCATATCAGTCAGGCTCAACCCATAAGTAGGCCTCTTTCAGCCAGGGGCCCCAAATACCTCTCAACCTTGGGTGCCAGGCTCTGGATGGCTCATACATGATCTCTTACAACAAACTGATGTATCGATCACACTAAGGACAAGATGACCTGTACTCCACAAATTCCCTCTGTAATCTATGTGAATCATTACAGCTAGTACAAATAGTACAAAGTCTATGAATTAGTAAAAATATAGTACTACTCATTGGAATGAACATTTCTGGAAATGATCCTTCAATTTGATGGCTTTGATTGATTGGCTTCCTGTGATTTTTGACTTTCAGAACCTTTGAGCCACACCCTCCTTTCCAGCCCGTCGTCTTTCACCAAACATGCCTTGCTGCTCACCTCATTGGTACGAGACGGATTCATCACCATCGGCAAAAACGCTCCAGGTATCTGCTCTGCAGCACGCACGCGCATCTCTGCTGCATCTCTTCTTACTGAGAAACCACAGGGCCAGCTGCCTTTTTTAGTTCTGCCTTCCAGCTAGTGAGATGGTTTCATTCACTGAGCTGGTGTCCCTCCAGGAGCATGGCTGGGGTATGACGTTTTCTAGGACAGGCAGCAGTAGGGGGGGGGGGGGGGGGGCGGACACGGCTTGGCTGCTCGCTTGCTGCTTCATAAAGGGAGGCTTGTGGGGTCGGTTTTGGTCTCCTGGTCGGGTATTGCGGAATGGGGGAGTTCGCACTGATGGGATCTGTGGATTTGAAACAGACTTGGAGAGTTGCTCGGGGGTTGAGGGAGGGGGGAAAGTACTTTGAATTGTGTTCTGTGTGCAAACTCACAGGAGGGTTCTTCGGTGTGCTCTTTTTTATTATTGGAAATGAGTCATGTTTTCTCTCTCTTCACTCCTTCCAGATGCCCTACTCACCCTCCTCTGGAAGCACCTCGTCAGTTACGTCAGCTCAACCATAGACGCTGGTAAGATGCCAAGAGTCTGCCTGATGGTTCCCTAGGATACAAGAAAAACGACCCCTCAACCCTTCATGCAACATTCATATCGGTGTTGATCCATGTATTGTGGTAGGCTGTCCTACAGGGCAGGCTCTTGAAGACATGGGCCTGCCTAGCAGCACCACAAAGAGCACCATGGCTGGGTCTGCCTCCTGTCCTGGGGGGTGAAAGTGAGACCCTACTCCCCCCCCCAGATCTAGACCCAGTCCCACTATCATCAGTTTAAGTCTGAGCAGAAAGACTTGAGGGTCTGGCCTGCTGTGACGAGGAGATTAATCTGAGGGGCTGGCCCCCAATGATGACCATCTCCAAAGTCCAAATCCCCTGATTATGTACATTTTTATGAAACAGTAAATGGAAAAACAAGACATCCTTTCTAAACGACCAAAGTTGTATGAACCCGAATATTTGACGTTTTGATCAAATCCCTTTTGAACAGCTGGCCACAAGAAAGATCGTCACGGCTGCGAGGTGCTCACGCTGGTTCTCCAGGCTCTCCAGAGCGTCGTCACCTCAGAAGCCCTGCGGGCCCAGCGTGTGTTGGTGAGACCTCCCTCTCCCCTGCACTAGACTTGCCTCCATTCCACGTCTGCTCCGCAGCTCTCTCTAATGTCCCATGCTGCAAGTTAACTCCATCCTGGCTGGCCCGCTGTTCCAAAACTCCACACTTCAGCTCGTAACACTTGAGCTTTTTAAAAAGGGGGTGCTTCAGACGCTGCCCGGTCGTGACTCATGCTGCTTTCACTGTACTCAGGGTCTTCTGGAAACTACGGTGAGGGGCATTCCTCAGAGAGTCCTTGGGTCTGCCTCCTACCAAGTTGGCAAGATGGATGTGCTGAATGTGAGTTTCTCAATCGCCTGCTCTTGGCCGCTACGGTCAATTATGTCCTGTATTCTTGGACGTGCACAAGCTCAGCTGGACGGTGGCCCTGGGGCAGCCGGCTGCCTTTGCACTGGAGCTTGGTCCAAGGTTGCCTGACGGACGTGTTATTTGGCAGTTCAATCCCTCTGAGCCTTTGTGTGTGTTCTCTGTACTCTTGTCTCGAGTGTGTGTGTGTGTGTTGACTGGTGTCCTGCTGTGACCCTAGGGAACCCCGGCTCTGTTCCTGATCCAGCTGCTCTTCAACAGCAGCCTGGTCCCAGCCTTCGTGGAGGAGGAGAGGTGGGGGACCGGCTCGGAAACATTTGTCTTAAACGATCCGTTCATCTGGAAACGAACGAAAGGTCGGCTCCTCGCGGTGTTCCATCAGCTGTTCTTTATATGCCTGTCCCCCTCTAGGTTCTTCCTGTGCCTGGAGACCTTGGTGGGCTGTGGCCTGTCTGGCCCCACGTCCCCTCTGGCGTTTGGGGAGGCGGTCCTGGGCGCCATGGGGCGCGCTGCATGTGTTCTGGACCACAAGGAGCAGCTGTGGAGGATGTGGAGTGTGGTGGTGAACCCCTTAACCGACACCATCACACAGGTACGGCGATGAGGATGATGGTTTCATCCTTAAAGCTCCGTGGCCTTTAGAAGTGTGCTGTCACCTACCAGTCAATTCAACAGCAGTTTGCGACAGATAAAGAAATCAACAGCACAACGGGAAAGATGGGGGCGTTTGGTTCTGATTGGCTGATCTCTCCCCCAGACTAACGAGGTGAACCAAGGAGATGCGCTGGAGCACAACTTCAGTGCTGTGCACACCGCTCTGATGTTCCCCATTACCTACCTACTCCCTGGCAAGCCTCTGCCTCAGGTCAGTCACTGAAGGATGGTGCCATAAGAGACATCTACCCTTTGCTCCAGATGTTATTGACCTCACACCTACACAAATATGTAGATCAGTGTTTCTTCTTTTACACGCCCTGCCATCCTCCAGATGTCCCAGAAGTCTCTGCTTTCCACCTGGTCTCGGCTGTACACGGTTTTCGCTCGCTGCTCTGCCCTAGTGGCCACTGCTGAGGAGAATGTCTGCTGTGAGGAGCTCTGTAACAAGATGGCTGCCGTCCTTGACTCAAAGGCATTGATGGTGAGTGCAATAGGACTGCTACGCCCTATCAATCAATAAGCTGCCTATCAATAACAGTTTATTTATTAGACATGGTTGCCTCTTTCAGACTCCTCCTACAATGGATGCAGTTGTACACATCCTCCTAGTCATCATTGAGAGTGTGGACTTTTCTCCCTACACACCACAGTTCCAGCAGAAAACGAAATGTAATGACTTATTATCTGTTGACTATGGTATTGTTAGGATTGATAATGACGCTTCCTCTGGGTGTCACCAGAATCCTAATGAGCTGTTTGCTGGTCCCTCTGTCCCAGCTCCCCACACCCCCCAGCCCTGGCTGAGGAAGAAGAGAGCCCTGGGGAACCTGTTCTCCTTCCAGACTCTTCTGGTCCGGGCCCTGGAGACCTTCACTGCCCTGGAGGACCCTGAGGCGGCCAGTGAGGGAGCAGGGTTCACCCTGGTCTCCATCTTGTCTTGTCTCTTTACTAACTTGGCTCTGGCCACAGCCATCCATGAAGCCCTTGTGTCCCTCACCCAGCCCCTCACACAGTTCTACCAACAGGCTTATGGGTAAGGATGGGCTTTTGAGTTGTCATCTGTCGTCATAGGACTGTCGTCATAGGACCTCATAGTCTTATGATGTTGTATACCGTTTCTTCCCTTTTATGTAGGTCCCAAAATGAGGAGCCAAAATTCTCATCAAACTTATCTGCAAAGGTATGTGTGTTAAATTCCCGTATTAAACTGGAATTTTTAATTCCCCAATTACACTTCTCAACATTTGAGAAGCTAAACTCGTGTAGGATCCCGATATAACATTTTGTTCACGTTTGAACCTAGCAGTTGTTAGTTTCTGACCGGGTGTGTTTGTCCCCAGTTGGACAAGCTCCTGGGCGACATGCTGGGCTGCTTCCAGACGCGCTCAGCCCTGGCCTACGACAACGACCTGCTGGGTCTGCTGGCTCCACTGCTGTGCGTGCTGTTCTCTCACAGGAGCAAGCACGTCCGCTCCCTCGTCACCCAGTTCTGGAACGCTACTTTCGCTAACACGCTCGTCCTCACCTACCCTGACCAGCTCAAGTAAGAATCTCCTTTTTCTTTTTTTTCCCTTCTCCAAATAAAAGTTGACTGCAGCAGATTGTATTTTTTATTTTATTTTTTGGAATGAGGTTTCAATAATGAAGTGTTCTGACGTACATATTTTGTAATGTCTCTGTTGACAGACCAGTCCTGAGCCAGGTCAAGCATAATACCCCCATTATTCTACCTGGCTTTCAGTCAGTTGATGTACCAGATGAGCTCAATGGACAGGAGTCGGTGAGTGTTTCTATGTACCACACAGTAAGCTTACATATATATTGTTTCTCCTCTTACTACTAAGTGTTCTAATGGAATCTTTTTACTGGTTGTTGTTTAGAGTGAGAGCTCTCAGTTGGTGACCAAACTAAGTGGAGTTCAGGTGTCATCAGTAGGGAAGAGGGACTCTCTTTTGGCCAGGGCGGGGGAGCTGAAGGAGCCCACCCCCAAGACCTCCAAGCCTGTCTCTGTAAGCCTTTCTGCTGGGCCGTTGATCTCTGATACTGTGCAACAAAAGAACCCTAAAACCCTTTTATTTATTAACAATCTGTCTTATTAATTTTTTAACAATCCAATCCCAATAGACAAAGCTGGACTTTGGGTCTCCCAAGCCTCCACGTAGAGAAGTTCTGGAGGAGGAGGCCTCCATAGACTTTGTCTTCATCCCCCCTGAGACCAAGCAGAGAGTCCTGACAGAGCACCAGAAGGAGGTCAAGAGGATGAAAAGGTCCGACGTCAACAGTCACCTCTGCTGCAATGGAAATCCTTTTATTATCAGCGTGTCAATATTAATTTGCTGTGTTGTCCTCTTGTTAAAGGGTTGACATTCCTGCAATGTACAATAACCTGGATGCCTCCCTTGATACCACAGCCTTCAGCCAGTACACTCAGAGCCAGGAAGAGTCCATGTAAGTGTATTTGGATCTGTGTCTGCCATGTGGCCTATTTGTTACGGCAATCATTTAGGTTTTTAAATAATGAAATTATCTATTTCAGGGACAAACTACAAACAGATGAGCAAGCTCAAGATCCTGCCAAGGATAGTGGCAACACAGAGGTAATGACGAACACCATAAAGAAAAAAAACTAACATTCACAATTCAATTGTGTGCTCTTACCATACATTTTTATGTATCATGGCAAACATCTGGAAGCTTTCTTGCCTCTTCCAATGCATGTTTTCAAATTGCCTTCAACTCCATACAGGATCAAGAGGAGAACATGGAAACAGAGGAGGTCCCTGAGCTTCTGACGAAGGACCCCCAGGAATACAGCAGTCTGACTGCCAACGACCATGTGTCCGCAAGCCCGGTGCAGGACCAGGGTCCAGCCGAGATGCTACCAGAGTCTCCAGATGTTTCCATGGAGGAGGCCCACGGACATGTACCAGTGGAAGACCCTGTTACAGAGCCCACAGCCTCCACCAGCCCCAACGTCTCCACCTCCCCCGACGTAGTCTCGGGCACCCCTCAACAGTCCAGCAATAGCCGCCGGCAGTCCTTCATCACCCTGGAGAAGTATGCCGAGGGGAAACCCGCCAGTCCCATCAGTGTGACGAAGTTCACAGGCCCCCTCGCCAGGACCTCCAACAGCCAGGACCCCTCTTCCTGTTCCCCCCTCTCTCAGGCCTCCCTGGCAGACACGGGCTCTGACTCACAAACCCCCCAAGCCAGACAAGAGAGGCTGAAACACTCCGGGGACATTCTCCCAGATCAGCAGTCTTCACAGCAGGAGAAAGAGTACAGAACGAGTCCAAACGAAAATGAGCCCGAGGTGAAGATCCCAGAGAAGCGGCCCAGTGAAGCCACGGAGGATGAGGAAGATGTCATTCCCGATACCCAGGCTGAAGAGGAGAGGAAGGAACCTGTGGTGGAGGACGTAGAGGCCGACAGCCAGGAGGAGGCTCTTGTGGAAGATCCGGCGTGCTCGCAGTCACAGGGTGAGCCCAGAAGGTCTGGCCGACGCAGGAGCAGGCCACTGCTGCCAGGGGAGGACCCAGACAATGTGGAGGAAAAAGAGAGACAATCGACAAGTGGGAAAGGGCCGAGTCAAACTGATTCACAAAGTACACCACACCTTGCGGCTGACAGCCAATCTCAGGGGAGGTCTAGTAGGAGCAGCAAGCTGGCTGTTGAAGTGGTGGAAGCCGGAAAACCACAGAAGAAAGCAGCGCTCAAGGACGGGAGCCAGTCCAGCCAATCAAATTCACTGATGGTTACTCCCTCTCCTACCACGGAAACCAATAGCCAATCACTTAAATCGAGTAAGAGAGTCAAATTGTTGGGTGATTCAGAGCTGGTTAAAGACAAACGCACTAAGAGAGGTTCTACAAAGGAAGAACTTAGTCAGAGCGCCTCTGAAAATGACAGCCAGTCTCAGGGCAGGCGCAGTCTAAGGAGTAACGTAGCTAAGGAAGTAGGCCGAGTCACACGGAGTGGCAAGTCTCCCAAGGAGCAAGGGTCCAGCCAGAGACGCGTTGCCACGCCGTCCCAGTCAGAAAGCCAGTCTCAGGGTAGAACTAGCCGGAGAAGCAAGATGGTCAGCGACTCTGAGGAATTTGACCTCATAAGCCAGAGTAAAAAAGAGGAAGCTGCGCTCAGTCAAGGTGATTCCCAAGTGGTCACGCCATCTTCTGCCTCTCAGAATGAGAGTCAGTCACAAGGTCGAGCCAGTAGAAGCAGCAAAGTGGTGAGTGAATCACAAGAGCGGGTCAAAGATGAACCCAAGACGACCAGGAAAAGTGGCACGGATGATGAGCTAAGCCAAGGTGACCCTCAAACGACCCCGTCTTCGGACAGTCAACCAGATAGCCAATCACAGAGTACACCAAGTAGGACAAGCAAAGTGGTCGACCAATTGGAAGAGCTTGTCAAAGACGACTCTGGTAGAATTGAAAGTACAGATGACAAGTCCAGTCCGAATGATTTTCAAACGAGCACACCTTCCTCAGTCTCTCAGCCCGATAGCCAGTCACTGGGTATCGGCAGAGAGAGGAGCGACGTGTCTGATGACACAGCTGAACCTGACAAGAGCCAGGATTTGGTCGGTGACACACCAGAAAAACCATGCCCTCAGACTGACTCTCAGCTAACTCCCTCCAGTCGACCTGATGGGCAGACAATGGGCTGTAGGCCCCGGAGGCTCAAGCTGGCAGAGCAGCAGGTGAATGCTAGTTCAGCGCTTACTGTGGAGGCCCAGAGCTCTCAGGTCATCGAAGAAGCAGGAACCCCAGAGTCCTCCCTAGGTAGGGGCCGGTCCACCAGACGGACAGCATCCCAGGCCCTGTTGTCCAACGTGGAGACCTCCGAGTCGGATGGATCCGAGGCCAGAGAGTTAGTTCAGAAGGCCAAGAAGAGAAGCAAGAAGTGCAAGTCTCCAAGTCCACTTAACGTAGAATCAAACAGGCCTACGCCAGATAACGAGATTCAGATGGATAGCTCTGAATCTTCTCAAAAGGCTGAACCAGCGATCATACCTATACGTTTAGCATCTTTGGCAGTGTTGGTGTCTAAAGACCTTCCTGGATCTCAAGATGCAGTGGAAGTAAGTGTCCCTCTGGTCTCTGAGAACACCGTAGAGGACTGCCTGGCCGACAACCAGATCCACACGGAGGGAGAGTTCTCTGAGTCTGTTGACCCCGTTGTTGTCCAGGAGAAGACGGAGAGTGAGAACGCCCAACCCTTCTCACAGACGAGACCTGCCGTGGAAGCAGACCTGACTGTGAAAGATCTGCATGCCCGCATGTCCCCTCAGAAGTGCTCAAAGGGCCAGTCAATCCCGGACACTACGGTATCTCAGGTGGACGACCCCGGGAGGTCGGACACTCCCGTGCCTTCCAGCGTCCTCCTCGACGACGTCTTTATGGATCCCAACGAGGTCTGCGCTCCTCCGCTGCCCAATGGAATCTCGTCGGACTCCTCCCCCTCCAGCGACCCAGGGGAGAAACCGAGCCTTAGTCTCCAGGTGTCTCAGTCTTCAGAGGAGAAGCTTGGAGACATGCCCCAGCCTGTGGAGGTCGTGGCTGAGGAACAGGTGGGCGACCTGGATGAAGATCAGCGTGCATCTACCGTGGTTTCAGAGGAGGACCGCCGGTGTACTGGCATCGATACGTCAACGGAGGAGGTCCCGGCAACGTGTTTGAATGTCTTAGGAGGAGAGCAAGATCAGTACACGTCTATTAAGGAGAGCCTTCCAGAGACTGATGGTCGCTCCATCAGGACCCGAGTAGAGGTGGGGGGAAAGGCTCAGGCAGACCGAGATGCACCTCCTCCCCAGGAGAAAGATCCCGCCTCGGGGCTGGGGTGTGAAGACGAAGCTGGAGAAGAAACCCAGATAGACAACCACGACCTCGACCTGCCTGCGGGGGCTGTGGCGGACTCTGTTGCCCCTCTGGCTGATGTCCTTGCAGCCCCACACCCGGAACAGACCACAGACGTGCACCAGGACTCCCCAGCCAAGCAGAGGGGCCTGGCGGGCCTAGGGAGGCCGGAGGTAGGCGACAGTCCCAGCAGCAAGACGAGGGGGGTCTGGTCTCCCACTGCTTCCCCTTCCACCAGCATCTTGAAGAAGGGCCAGAAGAGAGCCTTGGTGGAAGTGGAGACCCCCTCCCCAATAATCAAGGTAAACCGATTGGTTTGTCACAGGGAATACTTTGTCAATCAAAAGTTCCATTGACACTTTTCTTCCATACGTTCTTCATGCATTCATCGAATTTGCTCCGTCTCTTCTGCTTTCAGTCTAGAAGAGTGTCTTTTGCTAACCCAATCCAGCACCAGGAGCTGGCAGATGACATAGACCGCCGGAGCCCTGTCATCCGAACCAGCTCTCCCAGATCCAAGTCCCCCAGCAGTATTCCACAGCCTAAGGTATATACTTCATGTTGTATTGAATCATCATTATAAACTATCCACTGCTTCTCTTGGTTAACCAGTGTTGATGCCAGAGATCCATGCCTAGATGGGTCATGTAATGCCTGTTATTTAGTGTTTCTTGTTTTTTTACATACATTCTGGTCATGGAGATGTCTGCCTGTACTGTGTTGGGACACAGAAGAACTTGTCTTGCTTTATTTCTGGGAACACTGACTTGTGACCCTTTCAGCTGAAATAGCCTGCCATTTGTGTTGCAGTACATCACGACTCCTACAAAGGGCCTACTGAACTTCAGTCCTCGCAACCTTCGAAGCCCTGGATACAAGAGCTCCAAGAAATGCCTGGTATGTGGCAGCCCTTAGAGGGAAGCCAGAAGTACCCTGCTAGATGTCTTGACATGAGTTAGGCATGCATAATCAATGGGGAAACAAGGTTCATGTACCACCCTATTTACAAAACGAAACGGGTACATTTCCGGAATGACTGTAGATGCATGTAGACTGCAGGTGTATGATGTAATGGTGGAACTTTTGTTTAATTCAGATTTCCGAGATGGGCCAGGAGCCACTGGCCATCCCCAAGGACTGTGTTTACCCTGCCCTTGTCGGCTGCTCGACCCCTGTGGAGGCTGTGCTGCCCCAGATCACCTCCAACATGTGGTGAGGACCATGTCTTTTAAAAAGCAGACAGGTGGACTCTACCACAGCATGTTTAAAAAAAACATTTTTTACCTGAACATTTTTCCTGTTTATTTCTGCAGGCCCCGTGGTTTTGGACAGCTTGTCCGAGCCCGAAATATCAAAACAGTTGGAGACCTCAGTTCTCTCACACCCAATGAAATTAAGAAACTTCCTATCCGTTCTCCCAAAATCATGAACGTTAAGATGGCACTTAGGACCTACCATGAACAGCAGGTATGCTTCTTTTTTGGGGTCTCTGTCATCGTTGAATGTCGAAACTTATTTTTTGGATGGTAATAGCGTATAACACCTATAATGACCCGTGGTTTCCTTTGGCTCACTTCCTGCTGAAGCGTAAAGGTCGTGGTGATGAGCTGAAGAGCTTCGATGAGATGGAGAAGATGGCCTCGGAGCTGGAGGACATGAATGCCCCTCCCAACCAGGAAGATGACGACAAGTCTACAGGAGAGGCTCTCGGTGAGTTCCTCCCATCGAAAGCGTTGTTGCGGTCAAATCTTTTCCACAATTCGAAAAAATGGCACCCAGGTTCTCGGAACAATCCATTCCATATCCAGCCTCAATCAGTAGTTGGCAGTGTTAAAAACTCAAGGTGTCTTGTCTCTCTCTACAGCCACAGAGTTATTGGAGGAGCCCCTGGCGGTGGGGCAGGGAAACCCCCGGCTAAGCAAGAGGCCCCAGGACGGGGCCCCAGAGGGCCCGCTGAGGGAGGTGAGGACCCAGGGTCTTCTGTCTGAGGTGGAGGGGCTGGGCGCTCAGATGACCGCAGAGTCGCTGGGCCGGTGTTCTGCAGAGCAGCTGCTTCATGTGCATGACCAGCTGGGCAGCATGATGAGGAGGGTGGTGGTCCAGCTGCAGACCAGGCTGACTCAGAGGGAAGGGCAGCTCTGAGGGAACCTCCTAGCTGGAAAGAGCTGAACACCTTACATGCAGCCTTTAACCTGATCCTGGATGTCCACCCCTTGTTTTCCTGGAAAGGATTAGGCAGGTTTTCTGGACTGGGCCGGTGGATATAGACTGGGCTGATCCAGAAACCCAAATATGGATTTTAATGAAATGTACTTCCTGATTATTTCCTCATCTCCTCTGGTGGTTGAGGAATTTTTAACACTTGCCCTTTTTTCCTTCCTGAAGCAACAGTAGGCGACTCTGTAGACGGTCTCTTAGCTGAGTGCTGAGCCAGAAACTTTTTACCAAGTGCTTGTAAAGGGATGGCAATTTTCTTATTTGAATAACAGAGATAAGAATGTATCAAGTTCTTTGATACTAGAATTTAAGGTATTGCCAAGTTATGATTGTGTGTGTGTGTGTGCGCGTGTGTGTACATATGTTTCTTATATACCTCTGTTGCGGTTAGTATTCCACTATTACCAGTATAATGCCTACGTAAGACACGTCATGCATATTCACTCTACCACAGGAACCTTAGTAGGAAAGTTTGTATATTTTATATTTGATCCAAGTGTCTTTACTGTTACATTTGTCTGTCATTCACAAGATGGTAGTACAAAGTTTTATTAAGGAATTCCTGAATGTGTCAATAAACGATAACATTTTATCCCTTGTCATGCTTGCTTTATATTCTATATTGGAGCTAAAGGACATTCAAAGCACCTCCAGCAGACGGCTCAGGATGGTGTACTGACATGCTAGTGTTTCCTGGAATTATCAGGCAATGTAAATATACGATGCACTATTACTGGGTTCCTGCGCGATCTTACGTCTGAACTTTAAATTTAAGGCCTTAAAACGTCAGACAGATTTTCATCTGAGGTCTTAAATTTCATTTAGTCAGGTCTAAAAAAAAAGGTTTTACCTCTGTTCAATTTCCATCCTTATGGTCTTAAAATGTCTTATTTGACTTACTGGAACCTGCAGGAACCCTGTATGAGATGAGGGTCCAGTGGCAGAAGAAGGACTCTGGAACAGAATACTGCTGAAGCTTGATGTGCTTTATTAGCTAATGATTAAAGGTATACGACTTCATTTTCCCCTCAAACCTCGGCAATCGGAAGAAACAAAACACACATGCTACTCATGGCCAGCCTTCAGTAAAGGAGGGAGGAGAGAGGCTCTTCTTTTACAACTCTTCAGGACTGGTTTGATAACAGGAGGAGATGGTTCATGCCTCCTTCAGGTTACATACATCTTTTCTTAAAACCCCTCTATTGTGGTTTTAAGGTTACTCTATAACTGGTTTGTTTCGATTCATCCTTCATGGCATGCAAGCCCATCCATTTGTTTGTGTGTGAAAGTTAAAACTCTCAAAGCGTTTTCATAAATATTAAACTGAAATATTTAAATATGGTTGTTTGCAATTTACAAAATAATGGGCTTTTTTCAGTCACATCATTGTTCTTGCAAGACATGGGTCTTGGAGAAGTTTAACATTCTACAATAGTCTGATTCATATCGATATGTATAAATGTATGTCATGTAGTCAATTGTCAGGTCGCATCCATAGGCAGTGTGTGTACACACAGGCATACACAACAATAGAACGTCCCATTCTAGCAGATCATAACATATACAGAACCTACCGCTAAAATCTAAACACTACACATATATAACTGCATATTCGTAAAGCCACAGATCCAGCCGCAGGTGGGGCCACCAATCAGGTGTCCACCGGGATTGCGTCTCGCCCACTCCGGAAGGAGGTTGGGGTTTGGGTGGGCGGGCGGGCGGGCCTTAACTTTAGATAGACTCAACGTAATTGGCTGGCAGCATGCCAGTCTTGCCGGTGCGCTGCACGGTGCCATACATCCAGCCCTCGTCGATGGACTGCACGTTGACGATGACATCACTGTCCTTGAAGGACACCTCGTCGTTGTCGGCAGCCGCGTAGTCATACAGAGCACGCACAGTCTTCTGAAACGGGAGAAAAACAACAGCAAAGAGATCTTGAGTCACAGCCAGGCAGACGCGGAAGGACAGTGACTCAATGAAAGATAAGACTAACTGCTCACTGGCATCTAGTGGCCTCCCAAAATGTATTCAACTGATTTGCCACTCGAGATTGTGCTAACAATGGCCTCCCCCTTGACTATATGTTAGAAACATGCTCCTCTATTTTTCTGGAATCATAATAGGGGTTGCACAAGCCCTGTGTGCTGGCACAATGTAAGCTCCCCCCCCAAATAATTGTCAACTGTGTGTGTGTGTGTGGGTGGGTGCTTGTGTGCGGTACTGACTCCAGTCGTAGAGGGGTGTGAGGGCACAGAGGACACTGTGGTCTGCTGGGTGGCCACAGATGAGGACCTCTGCTGCAGCTCCACAGTCTTGGCCTGCTGGTATCCTGCAGAAGGGAGAGAACACCGCTCGTCACCACCACACCCCAGACGGGAGGTTGAGATCACAGACCAAATGGCATTTCTCCCGTGTTTTCTATAAATGGCCATTTTGAATGTTTTCATAATGTACCGAACCACTCTTCAGCACGAGAGAATCCACACAGATGTGCGAGTTACTATGCGCAGCATTTGTGATTCGTCGAGATCTGGTCTCACCTATAGAGGAGGCTCCAAAGCCGTTGCTGTACGTGGACATGTGGTGGTCCACGTTCTCAGACACCTCCGACTTCTCTCCGTCTCCTGCTCCGCTCATGGCGCTGGTGGAGCGGGAGTGCTCCTTGCTGCGGCGCTGGGCTTGGACTGGCAGAGGGTGAAAGGGTTAATATCAGCGTCACACGTCTGCCAGACAGGATCCATGCCAAGTAGAGAAACGTGTTCGGCCAATGTCACGATGTTTAATTGAACGAACTCCTCCTTGGCAGTGGAACAGACTGTTCCAGATTGTTCCATGACTCCTCACCTTTCATCATGTGCAGACTCCTGGACTGGATGTTGTCCTCAGCAGGGTCATAGTCAAACACAGAGCCTGGGTTGGTACGCCACACACGCAGGTCTGAGGACAACACGACAAGAAGATGAACGAGCTGGACTTGTGTGTGCACCTGCGCATATCTGAATGTGCTTTTTCATTTAATGTTTTGCGTGTACAGTAAAGATCAGGTCGATTGAGTCATTTCAGGGAGGGGTTTAGACGGGTACCGGTGATGGTCTCCTGGTCGTGCTCCACTGCACGCCTCCTCTCCATCTCCACCACGCGCCTCTGGATGCCGCGGTAGTTGATGTCGCTGAAGTCCTGAGTGTTCTTCTTCACGCGCTCCGTCACAAGGTCGGTGGTGGTGGGAGTGAAGCTGCCCTTGCTCTTCTCAAAGTCCTGGTGGTATCTCACCTGGTGGACGAGGTCATAGACGACCGTTAATCGTAAGTTCAGAACACACTTTACATGTATGCTTACTGTAGCTGGACTCGGGGACAGATCTCAGATCGAATTTGATTGATGTCTGAGTGGATTTCGCCACGAGAAGCAGTGTCTCACTCCAGAGATGTTGCGCTGGGTCTCCTTGACGCGTCTCATCTCGGGGGTGTCCAGCACGAAGGCGGCCTTGCCCTGCACCTGCTTCCTGAAGCTGTCGGAGTACAGCACCTGTGGGGGCGGAGGGGCACAGCATCAGCGTCAGCGCCACACACCACGCTCCACACAGCACCAGGAGATGAGGACACCACAGACAGACACACAAGAGGTGGACGGACAGAGAGAGAGCGGGCGACCGCCAAGGCCGCTGGGAGAAACACCGGAGCGTTAAAATGGAATCTCAAGACAGATGAATTAAAATGGAATCTCAAGACAGATGAATTAGCAGGGAGAATCAAACCTTTTAGAGAGGGGGACATTATGAGGGAGGGTGGGTGGCTGAGAGGGGTCTCAGACGGAGCTGGAGACGGAGAAGACTAGTCTGAACAGAGGGATGAGTTAGAGAGGATGTCCACACCACACAACAGATGGTGGTATTAAACACATCGAGAGAAAGGAGCGTATGAGAGCGTTCAGGTCTGCGTTAATGGGATGAACTAAAGCCAGAGGAGGGTACAGGGGGTGGGGGGTTAGACTGGGGTTAACGTGGGGACTACTGAGGGTCTAAAGGATGACGGGCACACGTTCCCTGTTCTGGAATACCGAGCTAATGTGTTCTTGGTTCCGTTTCACTCTTTCCATCTCGGGAGTGAACACCACGGGGGTTCCCTTGGCAGAAGCGTCCTTATACAACACCTAGAGTCAGGACAGAAGCACAGCGCCCCCCAGGGGACAATCAGACACCTCGCAGGACATGAGCCGGCACACGCTGAAATGTTAGTTCTGAAGGACACAACCCAACGGCCCACGATAAAGCAAGGGTGGGACAGTCAAAGAGTATCTCGGTCAAATGAGAGAAGCTGGGTCATGGGAAAAAGGGTTAGAAACGCCGAAGACAACGGCGGAAACGTAGGGGATGAGTCCGATGATGGGAGATGGCGGAAGATGGCCTCACAGAAGACAGAAAATGAATGGGTGAATGAAGGAAGACATGGAGAAAGGGGTGAAGGTGGGAGAGTGTCAGGTCGTATTAGGGACAGGACTTCCCCGGGTGATGACGGTTGAGCAAACGGGGGACACATCTTCTGGGTGCATGGTGGTCACGGGTGCAGGGAGATGAGACGGAACAGATATACTGGTAGAGGGGTATGGGAGGAGGATGTCAGCTCAGCGGGTACGGACGCAGGGAGATGAAGGGGTGAAGTGGAGGGTTCACTCTCAAATCAAAAGCTGGGAGAAACACGTGTTGGCGGGTTCCACTACCGCACTGATGTTCTTCTGGGTCTCCCGGACACGCTTCACCTCTGGGAGGTCTGATATGGCCGTTCCCTGACCCAACGAGTCCTTGTACTTGATCTAACCCAGGTACAGGGTCCATGCAGAGTACACAGAGAGACAGACAGACAGAGGGCAGACGTAAGCCAGGGACAGAGGACAGGCAGCACATGTACTGCACAGCAGTACAGTCATGGAACTGGAATAATAACACATACGCAGTAGACTAAACAAAAGGACAAGAATGCTAACATTTGAACACATCGACATACCAGAATGTTAATGATTTGAAGCCCTTAAATACGAACAACACGATTTGGGTGGTTGGATGTGATGGTGATGATTTAAATATGATATTAAGGTCTATTTGGGGATGTTTGGGATACAGGTTGCCTGAGGTGAAGGCGGATTAGGGCTGAATGGGGCTGTCATTATAGAAGGGGTGACTGGGGCAACTTGACAAGGACAGGAGTATTGTAGGTTAAGTTAAGGCAAGGGTAGGACCTGGGGTAGGGCATAGATGGGACATGGGGTAGGGTAGGATTAGGGGTAGGACCAGGTGTAGGGCAGGGGTACGATCAGGAGTAGGGCAGTGGCAGGTAGGGGTAGGATCAGGAGTAGGGCAGGGGTAGGATCAGGAGTAGGGCAGGGGTAGGGCAGGGTAGATAGAGGTCAAATGGAGGGGGGGAAGGTCACACCATGGTGTACCGTGCTAATGTTCTGCTGATTGCGTTTAACTCTCTCCATCTCTGGGGTCTCTGAGAGGGCCGTTCCTCCACCCAAATCCTCTTTGTACTGAATCTTTAAACAGGTAGACAGCAGCAACCAGTCAACAAGGGGTTAATGCCTTTCTACTAAATGAATGGGAGGCTGTGTAAACTTTGGAGTGATTGGGAGGTATACTGCACAGATCCTCCCACCACAAATTAGCACTCCGATGTGAAACTAGAGAGAAACTCTACCGAGCTGATGTTCTTCTGGGTCTCTCTGACCCGCTTCACCTCAGGAAGGTCTGGTATGGCGATGCCCTGACCCAACAACTCCTTGTATTTTATCTACCAGACATACAGGTTCCATGAAAAACACAGAGCGAAACAAAGGAACAGACAGAGCCCATGCAAACATACACAGACAGGTATATACAAACACACACACATATATACAGTACATAAGAACAAATAAATACATATTTCCATTAGGTAATCAGAGAAGGGCTGAGACACAACAAATGGCTGTGTGGCCTGGAAGGATTTCTGAGCTTGAAGCACAGTGAATTAGTACCAACTCAGCACACTGGGTCTGAAATGGTGGGGGAAAGAATGGCTGCTGTTTCAAAAGGGATTATAGATAGTAAGCTGCCGTTTGTTTCTGAGTATGAGGGAGAGAGGGAGGGAGAGATGGAGGGAGTGATGGAGCATAGAGGGCAGAAGGGGTGATGAGTGCTGGAGGAGAGGCAGGGTCACACCATGGTGTACCGTGCTAATGTTCTGCTGATTGCGTTTAACTCTCTCCATCTCTGGGGTCTCTGACAGGGACGTTCCTCCACCCAAATCCTCTTTGTACTGAATCTTTGAAACAGGTACAGGATAAAACAGTGACCAACAATCTTACCATATGTCGAGAAACTCACCTGGGCCAACAACAGTTATTGTATTTAGCAAACTTTCCTGGTGACTCAGGTAATTTGTGTATTGGCTGGACAGGCCCAGCATTAAAACAGACAGTATTGACGGAGACAGCACAGTACAGCACAGATTACATATCAACACGACACAGAAACACATTCTACGGAAACACACCAGCAAGGCAATAGCAGCATTATTGTTAACCTCAGGGTTAAGCTGCCACCTTTCAGACTAGAGCAACAACATCACCGGCGATGGGTTAGTTGCTCATTTAGAGAACCATCTACAAGTGGTTAATGTCTACTAGGTTTGTACTTTCGAAAGACCAAAAAGGGCTGCATATCAGGGAGTGTTAACCTTCACTTCAAAAGAGAAAAAAAGTTACCAAAGAAAGCCAAAGAAAAAAATTAAGGCAAAAATATGGTATTAGAAAAAAGGGTTAAAAAAAGAAAAACAAGAATATGAATGAGCAGTAGGTACCGAGCTGAAATTCTTTGTATTTTCTTTAACACGAAGCATTTCAGGGGTGTCCTTTATTGCACAGACTTTGCCCTTTGTGTTTTTAAAGTCTGTCTGGTACTGATTCTACAGAGGGAAGAGCAAAAGTGTAATTAAAATGTTGTCATGGATACAAGAGAAAAGAAAGAGACGATATGTGGAAAAAAACAATATCGCTCCTTTTAAATCAAAAGGATTAAACCTCGTTGTTTTAAGGACGAGGTTTACGTCACAGTTCATCCTGCGCCGAGTTAATTCAGCTTCTTACCAGTATCATCAGCAGGTTTAACTAGTCTCATCATCTGAATCATTATATTAGCTACTGTGCTTCTCGGACTTCATCAACTCATAATAACCATAGCTGTACAATGTGTTGCTGGTTTTAGTTACGACAACACAACACAATAGACATCCATGAAAAAGTATAAAGTATTCAGGGAAATACTTTGAGAAGCAGACATGTAGAAACACAAACAAACACAGAGCCACCTCGCAGTGCCTGGCTTGGATGAGACCCCGTGTCCCTGGGACCACAGAGCCTGTCGTCTAGTGGGTAACTAGGGGTTCCAGCTGCTCTGGAAGGTTCTCGACTGTACTCACTGTGCTGAAGTTCTTCTGGTTCTCCCGAACTCTCTGCATCTCAGGGGTGTCCAGGACTGGCACATAGTGAGACATGGTCTTCTCAGCCTCCTCCCTGTATTTTTTCTGTTGGAGAGAGAAAAAGAGAAGTCAAACTGAAGTACGCTTCACAACCCACAAAAAAGCTTCAAAATGATCTTGTCAGATCATGATAATGGGTTATTCGATGAACAACACATCGAACTACCATTCAAATACAAACAAGCAATTCGAAATAGCCGTACAGTAGATGTTGGCTGTGTGTCACTCACCTGGCTGATGATGTTCCTGATCTGCTGGGCGTGGAGGATGTCTGGGGTGTCGATGACCGAAGTGTAGCTGGCCCTGTCCACCTCCGCTTTGTGCTTGTACTGAGACTGAAGGACAAACCGCCACTCAGTACCCAACATCGACACACTTTTCGAAAAGCTAGATCCATCCTATGAGTAACATTTAAGGAGCACGAATGATCTGAATCAGACAAATTTGGCATGCAATGTCAAGGCAATACGAACGCAACGTAATTGTACGTATATGCGACCGGCCTTATACAAAAAATCGATCAAAAGTTCAATATCAGATCAAACATAACCAAAGGTTCCACAGACCTGACTGAGGATGTCGGTGGCGTTCCTAGCCCTCTGGAAGTCTGGGGTGTCGGTAGCCAAAGCTAACATCCCCTTGCCCTTGATCTCCGACTCCAGTGACTTCTTATACTCTCTCTGCAAACACCCAAGGGACAAGCGTGAGAGTAGGACACGCTTCACCCTCACCGCATTTAGAGATACTGTAACGACTGGGTACTGGGAGAGGAAAGGGATTTCTATGGGCTGCAAAGCAGAAATAGTCAACGGTGTAAAGAGATTAAGGAAACTCCTGAAGGAACAGTGAACAGAGGTTAGCACAAATCAACTGGAGACACTAGAGATGGGATAAATAAAGTTATGAGGGAGAAGGGGGGTGAAAAGTGGATCCACTCAGAGCTGGAAGACAGAGGAAGGTTAGCTGTGAATATCAGGGTGGCAAAGTTACAGGTACACTTCAGTGAACCTATCTGGTTAAAGATCTCATCCATCCACTGCAGGGTAGGACTTATTAGTGATGTCATCAGTGTGCGCCAAAGAGGACGTGGCAAACTCAGCAGCAACTGCCCGGTTAATGTGGTGATGAAGCAGGTAGAGGAGGGACACAAAGGAACGGAGAAAGGCCAGCTCGATCCGCTGCCATCCTACCTCACTTAGGATTTGAGTAGCATTCCTTGCTCTCAAAAGCTCTGGAGTTTCCTCAAAAACCGTTAGCCCTTTACCCTTCACCCCCTCCTCTAGGTCCCTCCTGTATTCCCTCTACAGGGAGGGAGAAGAACAGAGAGACTGCAGGAAAACAGACAGACAGACAGGCAGGGCAGGGCAGGCCAGGCCAGACCAGACCAGAGCAGGGCACACAAGCACAGTACGAGGCTTATCTGGCAAGCTCTTCCCCCCCCCACTCTGCTCACAGTCACCAACTCCCTCCGGAGTTGTCGTTTCAAACTAGGACAGGTTGGAGGTAAATGTACAATCACAATAGCATTACTGAATGAATATAAAAGTCATTTAGTTCGTTTAAAAAGAGACAGGAGCTCATGCCTGCCTGTCATAACAGCATGCGAACACGTTTCTACCTCAGTTAAACGACTTGTTAACTGGTGGTAGCCTAAGAGGTTAATGACAACCCACACGGACGAAGCAAACAGAAATAAAGTCAACCCAAGGACCAGGTTATTTTTCTAAAGGAGTCATAGTGTTGTGAGTGGAACAGTGTGTACGAGGGTGTCAACACAGACGAGAGTGCAGACAAGCAAGAAGGGAGAGAGAACCAGCAGACAAACACAATAATGTCCAGACTACTACTGACACGGCACCAACGTGGTTTACTACGACAGAGAAAGGGTGGGCGTATTATGAGTGTATTATACAGTGTATTGTCATTAAGACGAAGTGAACCATGCAATTTACTTGGACTAACCAGACTGGAACCAGAAGACCAAACGGCACTCGTGTAGGGAGTGGAGAGGGGGGTGGGGTGGGGTGGTGTGTATGCTTTGTGGTCTTAGTATAATTACTACGGAAGGGTGGGGTGAATGGGTTTTAGGGGGAGGAGGAGACGAAAGGGGGAGGAGGGAGGTATTAACAAAAAGTGGAGGGTATTTGTCGTTTACCTCGCTCGCTATTTTGGTGGCATGTCTGACATGTATCATGGCTGGGGTGACCTCCAACCCTGAGAGGTTCTTGCCCTTTATGGACTCCTCATAGTCCCTCTTATAGTCTTTCTATTGGCCGCAAAGACAAGACAAGGACAAACACAGCTGAGATAGGACATGCAGCCAAGACGGCATGGTGCACAATGCGCTACCCCCCCTGAGGGAGAGGTACAGTGTGGCCTACCTCCATCCTACCCACAGCTCGGCCTTCTAGGCCTACGGCATCACATTGTGATGAGGTACCTCTGGAGTGCTATTGTGTTTTCTTTCAGCTGTAGTATCTGCTAGATCTGATATGTCACATGTGAGGAAAGTAACAGCTCACTGTACTGTGCAGGAATGCTTATGTGTATGCACTTATCAGGAGCATTTACACGGTGTCCAAACCAGTCCATGGTTTCAACAGTCTTGAATCAATGAGAAAAGTGATTTTGATCTGGACTGCTTGGAAGCTACCAAGTAAAGATAAATAACAGGTACCTTGAATGTCCATGGACGATCAGAGGGTCATGTGACTGCCACTACATACATGTACACGCAACAAGTCTACTACACCGCTTACCTTTTCAATTCAAACCGTTTCATCCAACGGTTCATTCAACAGACCATACAGCATAGCCCCTTTAACGTCTCAAACAACACAGACCTCCGATGGCATAATCACAAGAATAAGCAGCAGAGCAAACGGATGTATGGAATGTTTGGAAGAGGCCATTCGGTTTCCCCAGCACGTGATCCAGGGGGTCCTGCTGAGGGGAGGCAGGGCAAAAAACAACCAGCGTGGTGTGACTGACAGGCCGGGGGGAGGGAGCTCACCTGGCTCTGCATGTGCTGGGCCTCCTTGGCCGTCACGTACGTGGGCGTCTCAAAGTCCAACATGGCCTTTCCTCTCTCCTTCTCATACTTCTCCTTGTACTTCACCTGGAGATGGCCACACGCACACAGTCATACATGCACTCGCTACATGGGCTGTTAGCCTATGTCGTAGGCTTGACAGATCCTATTTCAGTAAGCAAGGTAAGTTTCTGTCTGAAGTAAAAAGTCACTTTGCACCTACTGGGATGTATGGTTCACTGGGATGTATGGTTCACAGTAAAGTTTATGTAATATAAACATTTAGGATTAATAAGGGGAGTGACACTTGAGAAAATCTTTACTGATTCAATAAAACCACCAAGTACAGTGCTTTTACAAGTCAACCAAACCCTTAAAAAGTAGCTCTGTACAAACACAATTTACAACACAGTTTAATCTACTGCCTCTATTTTACAGGTTTGGATCAAGTACACTGAGACGTAACCATGGAGATGTTCAAACGGGAAATGGCACCTCAAACACTTGGGGGAAACGTGGGGGATGTCTGTAGGGCTTCCACAGGTGTGCTCATGACATCGTGACCCACTTACGTGACTCTGCAGTTCTGAGGCCTCCTTGTGGTGGAGCTGTTCAGGTGTGTCGGCGATCATAAGGTAGTGACCCTTACTGTCCTCAAATTTCTTCTTGTACTGGTACTAAGGGGGAACGCCGGGCGACGTGAAGCAGTTCAGCACAACAAAGAAATCAAAAGGAGTATTTGCCCACTGCCACCCATTTGAAAAACAGATGTTTTGTAAAAAATGTGGACATGAAAATGGGAGGGATCATGCCACATTAAAACAGATCACAGAATTTGTGTGAGAAAAAAAAGAGGAAAAATACGTTGAAAACTAAATCCATTTGGGATAATGGTCATTCAGAAGTCATAAAAGATGATATTTTGCATTGGTTGAGATTTAAAAATAAAAAACAACAACAATGCATGAAAGATGAAGGGTGAGGCAGGGGGCTGTGTTTTAAGATGTTATGGAAAAAGTTAAAGAAGTTATAAAAAGAGTTACGAGTTATAGAAAAAGGTCACATATCTAACACATGGCAACATGACGTCACTTGATAATAATAATAATTAAAAAAAATGAAGGTTATGATGTATGCTAGTTGCAGGAGGTTTAGAGGTCAGAGGTGAGAAGGGCCAAGGGTCACTACCAGATGATGTCCTTGGGAGTTATGGATGAAGAATGATGCTACCGGGTATCTTAGTTCAAGTCGAGCTCGGAGAGCAAGCGAGAGACCCCGATCGGTCCCCTTGAGACGGGCTCACGTGGCGGCCTGGAGGCGTTAGAGGGGACTGTGACGTGGAAGGAGGGATGGAACTACAGGGTGAGCCCAGGCGTGGATGAACGGTGAGTGGATGAAAGGGAGGGAGGGAGGGAGCGGATGAGTGTGAGAGGAGGGTTAGCGGATGACTCACGCCGCTGGACAGTTTGCTGGTGCTCAGGTTGTGTTGCATGGACAGAGATTCGGCCATGTCGGTCACCGGCTTGTGGATCTTCTTCATGTCGCCCTTGTACTTCACCTGGGAGAGCAGAAATCCAGGCACTCAGAGACGCATGATAATACAGGTGGTGGGTGGGGTGGTATTTCGATCTGGGAAAGCACCTACCTCACTAGCCAGGATGTTTGCATCCTTCAGTGTCTGGTAAATCTTACTGTCCTTCAAGTCATACTGTGCCTTCCTTCCTCTCATCTCCTTGTCATGCTTCTCCTTGTACTTCACCTATGAGGACAGGCCAATGTGTTGACGCGTGTTAGTGTCAATCTGACAGACTGTCTGGCGGCTATCACACTTGGAGAAACGGATTAACAAGGAGAAAAGAAAACAGGATCACATAGCAATGGGTCACGTTGTATAAAAAGGGCTTATGATGATCATTTCGTTTGACAGTATGGGATGGGATCTTTAGACAGTAAAAGAAGTGCATTCCAAATTGAGAAGTCCCAATCACATTTACTGTGCATTCTACTCGATCAGATGGAATCTGTAGTCCCTTGTTATACAGAGCAATGGTTGTAGTCAAGAACCAGAGAGTTTGTGTTCTACCTCCTGGGAGTAACTAACTGCTGCATGCCGATTTATCGGAGGAGAGGGACTGCAGCGTCATTGTACTGTACCAACTACTTCCAGGAGGCAGGCCAAATAGTCCAAACACAGATAAGTGTACAAGCACAAACGTAGAGCTCATATATATGTATGTATGAGAGTATATATGGTAGATGGGAGAGGGAGACTGTGATGCGGGGATCTCACTGCAGACATAGTCCGAGACTCCGGATCTGCAGAGGAACCAACTTTAGAGTAGAAGACAAAATACCAAACTGCAAACATCAGGCAGACAGAGAGAACTTGAAGGATGTGTAAACCCAATAGTCCTATTTTCTAAATGAGTCTTGTCCTTGGCATCTATTCAACAGGGACACATTTGACTGTATATTTGATATAGTACTGGATTTACATACTGGATTTACACAGTCCTTACAGTACAGGGAAATTATGTAGTAGAATGATGCAACAGCGTTCAGCCTATGACGACATGTCACCGTAGAGGCCATTTCATACAGGGCACTGGGACAGAGATGTCGAGTGATGTGTATGTCTTGGGGGTACCTCACGGCAAATAAATACCATAGAGAATGAACATTTTCAATTAACCTTTGAGGTGAATTTGATGGCTTCTGAATTAGTAAAGGCCAGGCTATGCTTTTTATGCTTGTCAGAAGGGCAAAGGTTTGCCAGGGAAATAGAAAAAAGCGAGGGTGAACACTGATAACACAAAACGGACAGGAAAGATCATTTGAACATAACTTGTGAGAGAAAACCAAAAAAATGTAAATGCGAGGAAAATATCAATGTCGTCTGATTTAGTGTAATGTGCAGTGAGGCCCGTGCCGCCCCAGAGCCCCTAAGAAGGTCAGGCGGTCAAGTCAAGAGAAAAGGAGGCGCAAAGACGACAGACAGGAAGTTGCAGCTGATTGGTTCCCGGGAGGGGGGGTTTGAGGTTGGCCTCCTTACATTACTAGTCAGGGAGCTCATTTTCTTAATGTGGCGCATCTGGGGCGTGTCGTAGGAGGCCGTCCCGTGGAGGGAGGGCGTGCCCTCTACCTATAAAGCGTAGTGAGATGGAGGGGTGAGAGCAGAGTAAACACAATGGACATGCTGGGGGGAGATGGAGAGGGTTGTACATAGTGGGAAAGGCATATGAACATATATATCTATGGAGGATCAGACAGGACTGACAAGGACAGTGTGGGACATACTGGAGATATTAATGCAGGATGGCAGGGGAAGCACTAATGATGAGCTTTTAACTGCTAGCTGGCTCAATTGTTAACGGAATAGAGCGTCTGAGAGCACTACAATCTATGGGCGCAATATCAAGTCTCTGGAAATCTGAAACTTGGTTTGATCACGACACCAGCTGAGGGATAACACCATCAGCGGAAAAATACGATACAAAACTCGTCTGAAAGCAGACCGTAACAAACCACTTGGGAATGTCATATGTGGACAGAGTGGGTCAATGTGAACAGAAAAGAGGTAACTGATCATCAAACGGGGCAGAACGGTGTTGACACTGCCCCAGGACAGGGCTCCCTGGCTGGGTGAAGGGGTGGTTACCGTACCTGGCTGGTCAGCTTGGACACCTCTGTGGCCAGAGCAATGTCAGGGCGGTGGGCCAGGGAGCCTCCACGACTAGCCTCCTGGCGAGCCTTCTCACGGTAGCCAACCTAGCAGACAGACACGGAACACCGTTAACGGACAACACAGTCTTGTTGATGTGATAACGCAAGATACCTTCTTGTTTGTCATAGAAAATAACCTTACTATGCATATAATCATCTTACAGGGATGTTTGTCCAAATTGACCAACATGGTGAACATGGATAAGCAAGCCACAACCCTACATTTGCAAGTCCAATTGGAAAGGCCACTGGGCCAGGAGGGCAACCATGATGTACATTACTTACATCACTGACAAGCTTGGCAGTCTGCGTGGCCTTCCTGATGTCAGGACGGTCGGCTACAGAGGTGTAGTTTAGCTTGGCCTTGGCGTCTTTCCTATAGGCAAACTGGGAGGTGGGCAGAGACATAAAAACACAGTTACCAAATGTAGAGACCGCCAAGAGAAAGTATGCATGAGAGATGGACACAAGTGTTTCTATGGTAACAACACCTATGAGTGAGATTAGAGAGCTCGTAAAGTGTTGGACAGAGAGAGACTTACATTGCTCTGGCTCTTGGCCACCTCCATGGCATGCTGCACATCAGGTGGTACAATCATGTTGTTGTACTTTGACTTCCCTTTCTCGGCCTCAAACTTCTCCTTGTAGAGTTTCTGTCGTGGACAAGATGGTGGGGGGTGGAGGAGTTAGTGACAAAGCAACCCAAAACAGCTAGGCCTTTATATGATCCCCATCCTAGTGTGGGTTCCACTCACCCCGCTGATGAGCTTGTTGATCTCCTTGCTGTGGATGGTGTCCCGGGTCTGAGCCAAGGTGGTGAAGGAGCCAGACTGCTGGTCCTTCTTACTGGCCTCTTTGTATTTGCTCTGAAATAGGTCCATCAACAGCCAGTCATGAATTGTTCCCATGTACAGTGACCCACAAATCCAAGTAGGATATTTCTTACCTCAGACACAAGACTGCGCACTGCTTTGGCGTGGAGGATCTGAGGAGTGTCCATAACAGCCTTGTACTGTCCTTTAGACGACTCATATTTTTGTCTGTATTTCACCTGGAAATAGGGTTAAGGTTATAAAACAAAACAATAGGAACAATGGGTTATTAAAGGTCTAAGGTTATTCAGGTTGATGGGACATGTCTTGAGTGTGACTGTACACTGAGAGAGTAAGTGAGGGACTCACATTGGACATATCAGAATTGTTCTTGGCCAGGACAGTGAGCTTGTCATCCACCACGGACATCATACAGCCTTTCATCATCTCCTTGTCATACTTGTACTCAATCTGTGGATTCATAAAAAACAATAGGCATTACAAAATCCAGAGATTTAATATGGAGGCAGTAAGAAGTCATCGTTAGCGATTTCTTCTGAATAAAGTTGAACTGACATCACTCTGCTGGAAGGTGTTCTTGGCATTATGGACAAAGTCAGGTCTGTCCACGGTCCAGATCCACTTGTTCTTTGTGGCATGGTACTTCTTGCGGTAATCAAGCTGCAGAAGGCAAAGTAAACAGTTATCCATCCATTCCTTCATCTATCCATCCTAGCATACTCGAAGGCCAGAACTGCGAGACTCACATTGCTAATGTTCTTGTAGGCCTCCTTGGCGGCGCGGATTTCGTGGGAATCGGGAGCCATGTTGATCTGAGCCTTGCTCCTCTCGTATACCTCCCTGTACTTCAGCTGCAAGAAACAGGAACACGGGTCAAAAGGTCAAAGACACAGAACTCCAGCTAAGACTTCAGGCCTGGCAAGCGACCGATGTGGTAAGTCGATGCTGGTTTGAGGGACGTACGTTGCTGGTGATCTCCTTCACCCTCTTCATGTGGTTGGTGGCTGGAGTGTCATAGGGCAGGGTGTAGCCCTTGGCCTTGTTCTTGTGGTATTCCATCTTGTAAATAACCTGGAAGGAAAATCATAAACTTTGTGAGACCATCATTAAAAACAAACTCCATGAAGCCGGGAAAGTGGGAGAAATCTACTTGGTAAATCTGCATTAAAATGTGTGTTTTCACGTTTCCTTGCTTGAATGGATAGACACAAACAGAGCAGACTCACATCGCTGATCTTCTTGCTGCGTTTATGGGACTCGTGCTCAGGGGTCTCCAGGATGGAGGTGAACTTGTCCTTGGCTTTCTCATACTGCTCCCTGTACTTCCACTGAGGGAAGAGGTGGGGTAGAGGGACACCAAAGATAGACATCCTCAGACACAGTGTAGTATTCGTTTGATCCACATCAGTTCCACAAGCATGAGTAATCTATGAATTTACCTTAATTTATATTATTTATTATTCATGTTATATGATTGCTGTATAATTGATCATATAACTGTATGGTTACACATAACTACATGAATGTGTGTGTGTGTGTGTGTCAAATGCGGTTGTATTGAATAACATGCATAATAGCCAGATCAAGAAATGCAAAAAGTTTCTGTGAGTCTACAAGTACATTACAAGTACTTGGAATGTACAGTACATTCTACATGTATTCATTTACAAGTTAGATGAACTGGAACATAATAAGATGTGTATAGAGGAGAGGCCATGCACAGGTGAGTTAATATCCTCAGTACGGGCTTTACATGCAGCAACCAAACAAACAAACAAACAAACAAACAGGCATGGTCAAATGTTTAGGGAGATGGACAAACGTGTTACCAATACTCAGATAAAAGGTGGCTGTTGTTTCCATGTTGGCGATTTCCATCAGCAGCGGTTTGTTCATGTCATGATGCAGCAACTCCACAACTAGGCTACTGTATTATGCCACTGATACGGTGCAGTATCTCTAACACATGGTTCAACAACAATGGCCATGTGGCACAGGAACATTGAACGGGAAAGAGTGAACTGCACTGAAGATTTAAAGTGTGCGGCTTCTGTTTATCGGTATGATTTCTCGTTTGATTACACTTATGTGAATCTATCAAACTACTGATTGTGTCACTGGCAGCGAAGATTCCACATTCCAAACTACCTTGGAATGTCGGTCATACTCTGCGTGTTTGGGACAGGGTGACGGAGGGTAGCGAGGGGTCTAGTGGTCAGTACAGTGCGTGTGTTTTAGAAGCAGGGTGGAGGACAAGTGGGGGTTCCACATCTGGAGTTAGCCAGGATAAAAAATGACAATGGAGAGGATGGGAAGTACAGGGAATTCTTGAGGCTCTGTCCAGAAACAACGTCTAGGCCTCAGCCCTCTGACACTGTGAGACAACTTGGCAGGTCCAGAATAAGCAATGTCGACTCCAGCTCTCCTTTTGCCTGTTTGTATAATCCATGCACCAGTGTCTGGGGGCAAGTCTAAGGGGGTTGTTTGTGAACAGAAGCCTGCTGTATGGGAGAGGGTTTCTGGGGCTCCACTGCTCTGATGGTTACCTTACTCCTCATGCCAGAGTTGTACAGAGCGCTGAGGATGTCTGGTCGGAGCAGCTCATTGCAGCCACTCTTTAGCAGCTCCTTGGCTCGGGATTTATATTTCATCTGTCCACGTCAGGACAACACACACACACAGACACACACAGACACAGCATGCCAAATGTGAGGGCGGCGACACGCTGGCGTAGCCTGGTGACTCCCAGGATCCAAACACGGAGTCCGAGCTGGGTCTTAATCTGTGCTCTTGGGCTGAAGCCTCCCCTTTAAGAATATCGAGGGAGAAATGGTGTGATCGTCTCCGATTACGGCCCTTTCGAGGAGATGGACTCACTTAGATAGTTTTGTATTCAAATCGAAAAAATATCACAGAAACAGGGCCTCAGGCCATGAAAGAGCACAGTTTAAGGTGAGTCCTGACCACTCAAAATAACCCCCACTGGGCTACTTGAGTGGCAGAGCGTGGGAAACCTGTGCGAGTGAGAGAGAGAGTTGTGAATGTCAACGGGTGACGTCCTCGCCATGCGGACATGGCCTTCGGCAGGCAGCAGATGACCTCATGCACTGGGCTCAGAGGCAGGCGTTCTGATTGGCCCACAGGAGGCGGGCGTGGGCGGGGCGTAGGGCCAGCTGGCTCAGGGGTGTTACCTGGCTCTGGGCCTTGGCCTCCCTGGCCATCAGGTTTTTGGGATCATCCAGAACAACGGAGTACTTATCCTTGCTCTTCTCATAGGCTGATCTATAGGTCCTCTGCTCAGAATATCAGAAGGAAGTTAAAGACAACTGCCAAACAATAGTTCTCTGTGATATTTACACACTCTTGAGGGAGAAAAGTCAGTTAATAGCATTTGATAAGGATGTCCAGAGGAATGTTCTGCCGGAAATTAAATGACTACATAAAACTGAAGTGATAACACATTAGAGTACAGTGAATACGATGGGGAACCAACATTCTTAGCTACGGATGAAAGATCTCAGTATTACAATAACATCGCTGGCAACTTTTACCTTAACAGCTGAGAATCCAACACAGATGCAGGTAAAGAAAGCACATAATACTCATTACTGTGTCTGCTGATCAACATGTATATTTCAGGAGTAATGCCTACATACCATGAAAAGATTGGATGCATCCAAACGATATCAGTGACTTACATCGTTGATGAGAACAGACGCGTTCTTGGCGGCGTGGAAGAAGGGAGTATCGCAGGTGTACTTGAAGTTGTATCTGTTCTTCTCGAATGAAGCTTTGTACAGCCTCTGTCGTCGTGAGGAAACACACAAGTGTGGTTACGACAGCGAGGACAATTTCAAACAAAACCTCAGGTGGCATCCAATATACAATTGACATCACAGATGTCAAACGTGTGCTATATCACAGGTCGGATATGATATTGTGGATCCCTTACCTCACTGTACAGAGTCTTGTTCTTCTCTGCCTGGACCATCTCAGGTCTATCCCACACAAAGCAGCCGATACCCTTCATCCAATCCATATCCTCCTTGTACTTGATCTGATGTTGGAGACAGCGAATGGGGGTTAGTCATGTGACTCCAATAGACGTGTCTCGGTGCAATCTGACTGAACTATGAAGGGTTATTAAGGCGTCTGCGCCACCACTCACATCGCTGACGGCATCGCTGACATTCCTGCTGTGGAAGAACTCGGGGCGGTCGGGAATAGACCTCCATGTACCGAGAGAGTTGATGTACTTCTCCCTGTACTTGACCTGGGTGGAAATGAAAGAGATTAAGAAACGGAACCACAACAAATGTATTTTCTTTTTCTAGTTTATCCCTCAAAGTAACTCTGATCAAATTGACTTTAGAATAAATGACAGACTGCAGCGTAATCCCCTGTGACGCCAAAAGGGCAGAGAACTCGAACAGAAACTGACCTCACTGATGTCATCAGTGACCCTGCGGTGGCAGACAATGTCCAGGGCATCCTGGACAGTGTGGTAGTGTCCCTTTGACAGCTCAAAGGTCTCCTTGTAGCGCAACTGCAGAGAAAACAGGGATACAGTCATTCAGACGCCGGTGAGACGACCCATGAAAACGACACCCATGAAAAGTAAAGCTAGACCTTTCCCCCAACAGATCATACTCACGTCGCTGGAGTTGAGGTAGGCCTTCTTGGCGCGCACTAGGATGGGCGTGTCGGCAATAGAAGTGTACTTGTGCTTCATCTTCTCATACTGGTTCTTGTATTTGTTCTGGATGATGAGACAAGTGGAGGTTACTCCCCTCATTTACAAGAGCTGTGGTCCCCCCCCCCAAAAGAGACCTGATTGCTGAGGTAGAGGACACTATTGAGAGGACTTACTTCACTGACGATGACCTTCATTGCTCTGGAATGGTCCATAGTGGGGGTGTCAATCTCCTGGGTGAAGTGGGCTCTCTCTTTGGAGGCCAGGTCAGTGTACTGGTACTGTAGACACCAACCACACAAACACACCTCAAATGACCAGCGGATCGTTTTTGTGCAGAACAAGACAGGAAACGGAGTGGTTTCTTCCCAACTAGGCTTATGGAGACAAGCTTCGCGTACGAAACCAATACATGCAATTGATGGACGGACTGGAAATATTTGGCGCCGTGACTTCCGTCCCGACTTGCCTTGTTGGTGAGCTGCTGGGCCCACTTGACTCTCTGGATGTCCATGGAGTCCAGAGTGGTGGTGCACTTGCTCTGCTCCTCGGCGGCCTGGGCCTTGTACACACGCTGTGGAGGACAGGAAAAAAAGGCAACACTTCCGGGTGACTCAGAGCTCACTGGACATAACCCGTAGAGTAGGAGGAAGGCGAGAAGGAAATCAGGTGACTCACGCCGCTCATGTGGGTCTTGAGCTCAGACACACGCTGGTACTCTGGGGTGTCCAGGACCACGGAGAACTTGCCGCGGTTCTTCATGGCTTCGACGCCATAGTTGGCCTATTTGAAGGGAGAGAGGAACTTCAAAAACACTATCCACTGTTAAGTTGTATCCACGGTAGAGCTTTTACACTGAGCCAAAGGATGATGAGCGGGATGTCGATTACCCTGAACTTGGTGATGTTGCGAACATGGACCATCTCAGGGGTGTCATACAGGAAGCAGCCCATGCCTCTCAGCCACTGCAGGTCCTCTTTGTACCTCAGCTGGAAGTGACATCATACACACAAGTACACAGGATAGTTACACTACTGCTGCAGTACAGCGTGCAAAACACAAAACGCATGTTGATTTAGGATGAACCTTATGAGACAAATATAAACACACAAGTCACACATCTGCACTCAAATCCCATAAACGTATGCGTGTAGGAAGTCTTTGGACGTACATCGCTTGTGATCTCATTCACATGGTGGCAGTGCATGAGTTGAGGAGTGGTCGCCATGGCGATCAAGGTGCCTCTGTTGTTAAAGTACTTCTCCTTGTAGCACAACTGTGGAAGGGAAAAGTGTTAAATGGATGTGAAAAATATGGCATGAAAGTAACATTTTAGTGACCTGTGGTTGCATGTGGTTGAGAGACGGTGACTCACGTTGCTGATGGCCTCCTGGGTCATCTTGACCTGTTTAATCTCAGGGGTATCATATTCAGAATGGAACTTTTCCTTCTCCTTCTCATACTTCTCGCGGTACAGACGCTGTGAAGAGAGAGAGAGAGAGAGGGGGGGGGAATGAAACCAGTATAACTCACCCACTACCTTCAGAGAGTACATCCTTATCATGTGAAGGACAAGAATCAATGTTGGCAAGGTGTGGTCTTACGGGGTTGGTGATCTTGTTAGCCTTCCTGATGTTGACAAAGCTGACTCCCTCGGGGTCTAGGGTATAGGCCTTGGCCTTGGTCAGGTCATGGGCTTCACTGTACTTCACCTAATGACAACACAAACACAAACACCATCGACTGAGTCAGGAAGATTAACAGAACATTTGACGTCACAACAATTGAAACACCATCCGGTAGAAGCAGTTTCATGATCGTAAATGTATTTCTAAAACAAGTACACTGCATTTTTAGGCTTTCCGACCGAAGATCTTCCCTCTATTGTTGAAATCAGAAGACAGCAGGATGCTTACACTGCTGGTGACAATGCTGTTGGCTTTGGCCTGCTTATTCAGAGGAGTATCGTAGGGAAGGGTGTACCCAGTGGGCATGAAGTTCTTGTTGGCTTCTTTGTAGAAGTTCTGGAAACACAAAAGGAGGATTAAATCAGTGCCAATTGAGATTCAATAGTGGTAATCGCTGGTACAGTTCAAATGCACTTCTGATTCTTTTTTCTGATGAAGGCTGAGGGTTGAGATACTCCTGGGTGACAGAAGGACATACTTCACTCTGGATGAAGTTGGCCATGCGTGCCCTCTCCGTATCTACGGTGACCGCGGGGGCGGTGTTTGTGCCCTTGACGTTGGTGGCATAGTCTTGGCGATAGTGAAGCTGAAAGCAACAGAGAAGAGAGTGAACAGGTGAGAATTTCACTGAGAGAAAAAAGTTGTCCATATCTGTGATGACATGACAGCAAGAGGCCGTCTCGAAGGGCAATCCTCAGGGGAACTTACGTCGCTCAGGTTCTGGGAGGCCAGCTTGCTGTTCTCATAGCCTGGGGTCTCCAGGACAACAGAGTAGTCCTTGAAGTGCTCGATACCCTTGGCTCTGTATTTGTTCTGGTGGACGTGAAAGAAACATACATGCATCATCACCATACAGATTTTGACAAATCAGATTCATTTGCCTTTGGAAGGGTCGACACAATGACACGGAGGGGACGTAGAGAGAGTCTCACCTCACTCTGCAGAATGTTGGACTGTTTGCAGCGTATGATCTCGGGCGTGTCCCAGGCGTAGCAGCCAATACCTCTCAGCCAGTTCATGTCATCTTTGTAGAAGATCTGGGGAGACACCGAACGTTCAGCCATGGGAAAAGTCATGGCAAAAGACAAACCACAACAGCGATGTAGACAAAATGTCTTATCACGAGTATATAACTTGACAGTGAAGGCTATGGATTTGGATCGTCCTGTAAGGTAAAGACCAGCTACGGGAGAGACACTCACATCGCTGAGCTGCTCGTTGACCTTGCGTGCCTGGACGAACACCTGCATGTCAGGCAGGCACACCCACTGGTGCAGGCGCTTCCTGTAGTCGACCTCGCTGATCATTGCCTGGGTGTTGCGGGCGGATATAATCTCCAGCATGTCGGGTACAACTTGATTCTTGGCCTTGGTCTTCTCATAATCTTGCCTGTACAAGCGCTGTGTGAGGAGAAACAATAGATATGAAAAACCATTTCATCTGATGGAGGATGTTTATTGAAAATGCTAATCAAGGAAGTCTGAGAAAATGGTTCAATTCCCTGGCAGGGAATTGAACCGGCAACCTTCTGATTACTAGCCCGATTCCCTAACCGCTCAGCCACCTGACTCCCAAGGATGATGATGAACTCACGTCAAGGCAGAGCTTCCCAGCTTTGAGGCATCGAGCAGTGGAGGGGTCGTCCTCTATGGACTTGGGCAGGCTGTAGAGAGACTTGAACTTCTCGTAGTCCTCCTTGTACTTCACACCACTGAGGATGACTTTCTGCTGTTTGGCGTGGCTCAGAGCATGGGAGTCTGATGGGATTTGGTATGCCTTTGCCTTGACCTTATCCCAAGCAGCTGTGTATGATTTCTGGAGACAAAATATACACACATAACTTAGAGCAGAAAAGTTTTGACATGTGAAATATTTAAGAGAAAGTTATCAATTGGTGTTTCGGGAAGACATCTCAAACATACGTTGCTGTAGATTTCCTTGAGGGCGTGGCACCTAGCATAGTCATGGGTGTCCAGAATGGTTGTATACAAGTGCTTCTCTTTATGGTAGGCTTCCCTGTAGTTCAGCTGGGGGAATAAACAACAGAAGTGAGTGAATCTCATTCATGAATACATTATTGAATACGTAAAACTTAAAGACTAGGAAAATGAAGGACATGTTTGTGTACCTCACTAGCCCAGGTGGAACCCAGAATAGCAGTCACATAGACTGGAGTATCTGTCACGATGGAGTAGTTGTTGAACTCTTTTTTGCCCTCCTCTTTGTACTTGAGCTGGAAGACAAGAGTTGACAAAGATAAAAATTAAGCAATTCCTAAAAATATGTCCACACCATAGTCTACAGTGGTACATTACTTTGGTAAAATAAAACAAACCATTACTCCAGTCTTATGCTCCAGAGTGATATTAATAGTGGAACAAGAAATAATACATTTTGACCTGACAATGAGGCAAATTAGGCCCTACAAACTGTAGTGAAAGTAAGATTTTGCTGTATTTGTCCTCCTTTTCCTGTTACTCACCTCGCTCTGGAGCTCATAAGATTTCTTGGCACGAACGATCTCGGGCGTGTCCCAAACATAGCAGCCAATCCCCTTCATCCAGTTCAGGTCATCTCTGTAAAACACCTGTGAGGCGACACGACACAGGGCACAGTTTGATCAGACAGGAAATATTACAGGCATGCGCCGTTAGGTGTCTGACATGCACCACACACGTTTCAGAGGATCTTATTGTTGCATAGCTGCATGTGTGGGTGTGTGTGTCTGCATGTGCGCGCCAATGCCAGCTGCCTACATCACTGAGGATTTCGTTGTTCCTGCGGGCTCTGATGTTGTCCTCTTGGTCAGGGTGGCATGTCCATTGGTGCAGATAGTTCCGGTACAGCACAGTACTCAGCATATCTTGGCTCTTCTTTGCCACCACGTTGGCGATGACGTCAGCTGGAAGGTGGTTCTTCGTCTTGGTCTCATTGTAGGCCTTTTGATAGTCTCTCTATGGCGAAGCAGAGTGGGGTAAGATTACGAACGATAGTTTATCAACTTGCATAAGAAAGATCAAAGTGTGCTCTTGTTCTCGCCCGAATACACGTCATTGACAAAGCTCACCAGTCCCTTGGCCTTCTCTTGAGCACCACAGCGCATCACTTCAGGGAAGTCCACAAGGGTACCAGCCAGGTAGTGTCCCTTTGCCTTCTCATGGGCGTCCTTGTATTTGGCCTGGAGACATTTGATCAAATATAACAGACATAAACACACAAGACAAAACAGGAATCCAAAAACTCTGGGTAGAATACAAATGCTGGTCAGTGGGGGATTACTAACTATGAAATAAAAATAAACTCACATCACTGATGATCTCTCTGCCCTTCTTGGCTCCAATTAGGGGCATGTACTGATGGTTCAGCTGGTAACCAGTAGCTTTGGCCTCATCCCAGGCTAGTTTGTAGTATTTCTGCAATCACATCAAAATACTCGCGTAAAAAAAACTGATCACACACCAATACTGTACTAGATACTAGATGTTTAGATGCTGTTCAGGTCTTACCTCACTGATGTTCTTGGAGACTTCCCTGCTGTGGGCAAGCTGGGGGGTATCCTCAGAACCAATGTAGTGGCCCTTCTCAATGTTGAAGGTCTCTTTGTACTTCAGCTAATGGCACCACAGCAAATACGGTTTACAGTTTAGCATCCATAGTGATAAAAAATATTTCACCTTTTGTTTTTGTTCAAATACAGCACGTGTCTAGCATACATTCCATTTGTAGTGCATGTTCTATGTTTAGGAAGTAAATATTGAAGACTACAAAATACTTATTGCTTACATCACTGAGGTTGAAAGCATTATTTTTTGCCAAGATGATTTCTGGACGATCCACAATATGTGTGTACTTGGCAAAGTTATCTTTGGCATCCTTCTTGTAGAACCTCTGCAAAACAAATGAAAAAACAATGAGTTAGATACAATTGAAACTTGAAAGACAACTAAGACCTTAGAAAAATAACAAATCATCAAGCTTAGCAGAGTTAGAATTCAAGGAACTTACCTCATTGATAATCTTCTGGGCATTCCTGACTTTGACGTGGTGGACAGAGTCAGCTGCCATCCAGCCACAGCCTCTAAGCCATTCCATATCCGCCTTGTAGACAAACTAGAAACCAAGAGACATAAAAACAGGAACTTTAGTCACTGAAGGATGATTTCATAATCTCTAAAAAGTTGATGTATTACAGCAAATTTGACATGGTGATGTGAAATGATGTCTATAGTGTTGACCTACATCACTCTGAAGGTCATAGGCTTTGCGTGCTTGCTGGACATCACTAGAGTCCGGTAGACAGGTCCAGTTGTGCAGGTGAGTTCTGTAGTTGAAGTCGTTGACTTGGACCTGGCATTTCTTGGCCAACTCAATGGTCAGCATGTCCACTGGGAGGTGGAACTTGGTCTTGGACTTGTTGAAGTCCTTCTTGTACAGGGCATCACTAGCAATCTTGGCTGAGTTCAGAGCCAGCATGAGCAGAGGGTCATCCTGGACGCTGAGGGCACCAATGTGATGGCCAATTTGCTTGCGGTAACTTGCTTTGTATTTGTGCTAAAAAAAACAAAAAAACAAAGTCAGCGCCAGAAACGATTCAACGGTTTATCAATCCATACATTATTATCTAAATACATATAACATCTTTTATTAGTAGATGAGTCTGAGCATCTAACATCCTGTTGAAGACTGTCTTTTTAACATTGTCTTTTTCACTTTGCTGTTTTATACTCACGTCACTCTGCACTTTGGCGTTATGGATACACTGCTTGATGGGAACTGCATCTCCAGGCATGAAATATCCAGTGGACTTGACCTTGTCCCAGTCCTTGGTGTACAATTTCTGCAACGAACACAGTTCATGGTATTCTATAAGTTACGTTATCAGGGAAATAATCTATTAAACAACTTTTAAAGAAAGCAGGAATGCCGTATTCATTCATAACTATACTCATACATGTAGTATCAAGCAAACATAAACTGGTTGAAGTGTCTAAGACAACTGAAAGTCTCTTACCGGATGCAGGTTCTTGGCCACCTCTCTGGCTGTGGCCAGGATTGGGGTATCCGACAAGGAGTACTTGATCTTGTCCTTGTGCCAAGTCTCACGGTACTTAGCCTGCACAATGTTAAGAGATTAAAAAAAGCACTGGTCAGCTTCTCACTACATATTTGCAAAGGGAATGAAGAACAGCATAAAGATAATTGCCCAAGATCAACTGATTTTCCTACAGCAAGTGACACTGAAGGTTATAGATTTGAAGACACAAAAGCAACCTTTACAACCGTGTTTGTTGTCAAATAATTTATGTCCTCATCACCTCGTTAAGGACTTCAGCAGCATTCTTGGCACGGACAAAGTCCATTCTATCGACAGGAGCAGTGAACTTCTGCTCATCCAACTTGACACGGTAGCCTCTCTGAAAGACATTATTAACAACAATATAAAACCTCTTCAATATTGAGGTGCATTCACGTTATGCGTTAAGTGCAACTGGAGTTGGATCATATTTGGCTAATTATATTTGGAATTCCTTTACGGATCATCAAATTATATTTGAAATTCCTATACCCATATCTGAGAGAAAGGAGTGAGAGAGAAGTGACTTACATCAGCCAGGATCTTCTGGGCATTCTTAACCTTTACCACATCCAAACACATATGTGGAACCCAGCCACATCCACGTAGCCACTCCATATCAGCCTTGTACACAGCCTGGGGGGGGCAACAATATAAGCATTAGCATTGCATTACAATTCATTTTATACAATCATTTCCACAGCTACAGCATATTCAGAGTTTTCCTTATCCACATAACACAAGTAGATGAATTAGAAATGAGCAACATTGACAGTAAATAACTCAAAACGGCAAACTTACGTCGCTCTGAAGGTCGTAAGCTTTCCTGGCCTGGACTACATCGGTGGAGTCTGGTAGACAGGTCCAGTTGTGCAGGTGAGTTCTATAGTTGAAGTCGTTGACTTGGACCTGGCATTTCTTGGCCAACTCAATGGTCAGCATGTCCACTGGGAGGTTGAACTTGGTCTTGGACTTGTTGAAGTCCTTCTTATACAGGACATCACTAGCAATCCTGGCTGAGTTCAGAGCCAGCATGATCAGAGGATCATCAAGAACACTGAGGGCACCAATGTGATGTCCAACTTGCTTGCGGTAACCTGCTTTGTATTTGTACTGAGCGAATAAAAGAAAGAGTTGAAGAGTTACAGACAACGAATATCTTTTTTGAATGGTCTTTGAAAAGGTAAACCGTGGCTCATTTTTCTTACGTCACTGATGATGTCTCTGGATTTTCTGGCCTTCAGGACAGCGATGGCATCCTCCTTAATGTGGTACCCCTTGGCCTTCTGGGTATCCCAGTCTTTTGTGTACAGTTTCTGTGGAAGAAAAGACCCTCAATTAGATACAACACAAAAAATTGTGTACGATAAGTTGGCTCATCAAATTACCTGTAAGTAAGTAAGTAAGTAAGTAAGTAAGTAAGACTTTATTTATATAGCACATTTCATACAAGAATTGTAGCTCAAGGTGCTTTACATAAAATCAATAAAAACAATAATACAAGTGATAAAAGTAATATTTAATATAGCAAATCTATAAAAACAATAATATAACTAATAAAAGTAGTAAAACCCTTCTGAGATAAAATTACTTAAATGCTTCGGTAAAAAGGTAGGTTTTAAGCTGTCTTTTAAAAATGTCTAGTGAACGTATTCACAATCTGTGGAACATTTCAGGTAAAACTTACATTGCTGATACTGATAGCATTGGCCTTGGACAGCACATTTGAAGGTATGTCAACTGGGAGATGAATGGAAGTTTTGTCTTTCTCCCAAACTTCATGGTATTTCCTCTGTAAAGGAACGAAAGAACAACAATTAACGAACAAGAAATTAAATTAATCTCATAAAATAACTTTGACTTTCTGCTTTAACCAGACATGTGATTATTAAAATAGTACAAGCTTGGCTACTTAGTCAAGTACTAGTGACAAACTCACATCGCTAATGGTGTCAGCATTCTGCTTGGAGAGGACAATGGCGGGGAGGTCAACCACACTGGTGAACTTGACAGAGCTGGGTGGCTGGCGATACAGCCGGTCATTGAGGATGGTTTGGGCATGCTTAGCCTTGACGACATCCACGGAGCCCTGAGGCATCCAGCCGCATCCTCTCAGCCACTCAAGATCAGCCTTGTACACTGCCTAAAGGAAGCAAAACAAGAACAGGTCCAGCTCAAGTGAGCCCTAAAGGTTATTTTGTTAGGCAAGTTTGGAAGAAACTTTATATAGCTTTGAATCAGAGCATGTGTTTTGTTTACTTACATCACTGCGGATATCATACACCTTCCTGGCTTGGACAACATCACTGGAATCTGGCAGACAGGTCCAGTTGTGCAGGCGAGTTCTGTAGTTGGCATCGTTAACTTGGATCTGATTCTTTTTAGCCAGCTCAAAAGCCAACATGTCAACAGGAAGGTTAAACTTGGTCTTGGTCTTGTGGAAGTCTGCTTTGTAGACATTATCGCTGAAGATCTTAGCTGCATTTGCTGCCAGCACGAGGAGAGGGTCACCCTGAACACTTAAGGCTCCAATATGGTGTCCACATTGCTTACGGTAGCCAGCCTTGTACTTATACTGAAGGTTTTCAAAAACATATTAAAAGGTTGTTAAAATACTTTCAGTTCTTATAGAAACATTTGTGGGTGAATTATATCTCTAGCTCTGAAGTCTATTTTGTTTAAATGTTAAGATATCATGTTTAGGCAGTTTACTGATTTAAAGCCAACTATTGTGACTGTTAAAAGCTGGCCATGCTTTTTTCAGAGGAGTGAAATATGCTGACTTACATCACTGATGATATCCCTGCCAGCCTTGGCAGCTTTGATGGAGATGGCATCCTTTGGCAAGTAGTAGCCTTTTTTGATGGTATCTTCAAATCCTTGACGATAATATTTCTAAAAAAGCACAAGAACAGTGTAATACAATGCATATACAATGAAAAATAGAAATAAATTACCAAGATAACACAGTGATCAATTTGGAATATGGTTCGGTGAAACTGACACAACTCTTACATTTCAAAAATTGTGATGAATTGATGTCTTACCAGACTTGTGTTAAGTTTGTTCTGCTGGCCCAAAATGATCTCTGGTGTGTCAGGCATAATGTGGATGTTGACTTTGTCCTTTTCCCAGGCTTCTACATATGCTTTCTATGAACAGATAAGGGAAATCAATTGTCTGTTAATAAGACAAAAATTCAGTCCAGTCAATCACGGAACTGTATGGCAACATTGTAAAGAAAAAGGTAACTGATATTAATGAAATGCAAACTATTTTCCCAACTTATCATCTTGGTCATCAAACCTTTATTAACCATAACCCTTCATGTTTTCGAAAACAGATTAACAGGTAAGAGCGCTGTACGGTACCTTGTTCATTATTTGTGCATTGGCTTGAGCTAAGGCATATGGTATGCCATCGGTTTTGGCGGTGAACTTGAAGTTGCTGGGGTGCTGGCGATACTTCCTTTCGCTTAGGATTGCTGATGCCTTCTTGACCTTCTCCACATCCACTGAGCCAATAGGAACCCAGCCTGTGCCCCTCAACCACTCAAGGTCAGCTTTGTACACGGCCTAATAAAAATGTAGCAAAAACAGAGGGGAAAAGGATTATTAGACAGTATGCTTTAAACAACTAATTTGTGTTTTAAAAGTTAAAGTGTATACCCAATTTAAAATCAGATTAATGGAACTTTCTTTGAACTTACATCACTACGCAGATCATAGACCTTTCTGGCCTGAACAACATCACTAGAGTCTGGTAGACAGGTCCAGTTGTGCAGGCGAGTTCTGTAGTTGAAGTCGTTGACTTGGACCTGGCATCTCTTGGCCAACTCAATGGACAGCATGTCCACTGGGAGGTGGAACTTGGTCTTGGACTTGTTGAAGTCCTTCTTGTACAGGGCATCACTAGCAATCTTGGCTGAGTTCAGAGCCAGCATGAGCAGAGGATCACCCTGGACGTTGAGGGCACCAATGTGATGGCCAACTTGCTTGCGGTAAGCTGCCTTGTACTTGTACTGATAAAGAAAAGAATAAATCACAGTTTGGTGAGACTCCATAATTCAACTCACAGATCAGTCACCATGTATGCATAAAATAATTTGATTAGCCTGTAACAAGAATTATCCCATGTTTATGAGTACTCGTGGCTGGAGTACTTACATCACTGATGATCTCTCTGCCATGCTTGGCAGCTTTGATTGCGATGCAATCTGATTTGATGTCAATAGGCTTGCGGATGGAGTCCTCAAAGCCTTGCCTGTACAGTTTCTGCAAAGGAAAAGGAGGAGACATCCACAAGAGTCGCAGTTGAAAATATAAAAAGACATGGTAGATGTAGATTTACAAGACAGTTTAAGGAGAGGAAGAGAAGGGCTTACCCTGCTCATGTTGATTGCATTGGCCTTTGAAAGCACAATTTCAGGTATATCCGGGGTCATATGAATTTTGATCTTGTCTTTCTCCCAAGCAGCCAAGTACTGATGCTACAAATACAGACAAAATCTCAGGTCAAATCATTGTAACACACTTTCTTTTTCAAATCGAATATTTGCCAAGCAGAACATTATACAGGACACAATACATACCTTGTTAATGATATCAGCATTGGCCTTGGCCAAAACCATGGGCATAGACTGCATGTCAGTGGTGAATTTAAGTGCATCTGGTTTCTGCTTGTAAAGGCGATCACTCAAAATCTCTCCAGCTTTCTTCGCCTTCAACACGTCCAGAGACCCGATAGGGACCCATCCCAAACCCCTTGTGAACTCCATGTCTGCCTTGTAGACAGCCTGGGTAGAAGAAAAGAATAGACTGAAGCAGCTCTTAAGGGACAGTAACAACACAGAAACCTGAAACAGCAGACTTGTGTACATCTAATGACTTTTAATGTCATTATTCTTACATCACTGTGCAGATCATAGACCTTCCTGGCATGCACCACATCACTGGAATCTGGCAGACAGGTCCAGTTGTGCAGGCGAGTTCTGTAGTTGGCATCGTTAACTTGTATCTGGTTCTTCTTGGCCAGCTCAAATGCCATCATGTCCACTGGAAGGTTGAACTTGGTCTTGGACTGGTTGAAGTCCTTCTTGTACAGGGCATCACTAGCGATCCTGGCTGAGTTCAGAGCCAGCACGAGCAGAGGATCACCCTGGACGTTGAGGGCACCGATGTGATGGCCAAGTTGCTTGCGGTAACCTGTCTTGTACTTGTACTGTAATATATAAGTAAACAATGTTAAAATCGACATGGATTTACTATATATATTTTTTTTCGCTCAACCTAAAATTCTTTGCTTTTCACAAACCCAGAAGATAATTACAGTGTGCATAGAAAAGAAACAATATGAGACACTTACATCACTGATGATTTCTCTACCAAGTTTGGCAGCTTTGACAGAGATGGCGTCACCAGGAAGGTAATATCCCTTCTTGATGGTGTCTTCAAAACCTTGTCTATACTGCTTCTGTAAAAAGGAAAGAATGGAAAATATAGTGAGAATTACAGGTATTTTCAGGACATTATAAGTTGCTTCAAATCAGTAAAACATGTCAATGCAAAGTAAATGTCATATGATTTCCTATCCACACAGCCTTCTGAATCAGTGCGGAGAACCCAGCAGGTAGTAGTAGAGTTTAACCTCAAACCAGACTGTTGTATTTAAATAATGAACATGGGATGATCTGAGCAGTGTACTCACATTGCTCATGGTGATAGAGTTCTGCTTGCCCAGCACAATCTCAGGAGTGTCAGGGTTGATGTGCAGCTTCGTCTTGTCTGCCTCCCATGCCTCTGTGTACATTTTCTGCAAAACAAAACCAAATAAATATACACACACACACACACACACACACACACACACACACACACACACACACACACACACACACACACACACACACACACACACACACACACACACACACACACACACACACACACACACACACACACACACACACACACACACACACACACACACACACACACACACACACACACACACACACACACACACACACACACACACACACACACACACACACACACACACACACACACACACACACACACACACACAGTCCCTCTATGAGGTGTTTTGTATTGTTGTGCATATGTCTCAATAGGTTATTTAATACTCCATAATATGATAAATACATAAATAAACACATATTCAAATTAAAACATCTGATTTGATCTCTGTATGACTTCAAAGAATGCGTGCTGCAAAGTTGGTGGGTAGAGAGGTGCACATTACCTTGTTCATGGTTAGGCAATTATTCTTTGCCAGGACAAGGTTCATGGCATCAATAGGACTTGTAAAAGGCACAGTGCTGGGGTGCTGGCGATACTTCGCCTCACTCAGGATTTCTCCAGCCTTCTTGGCTTTCTCCACATCAATTGAACCAATGGGGACCCAGCCAAGTCCTTTGAGCCACTTAAGATCTGCTTTGTATATGGCCTATAGGTAAGGGGAATCATCATTATACTCAAATTATTGTATTTTACTGTGAACGATTTTAACTTTCAACAATACACAAGTTTCAAAATTCCAACAATAAATATTAATGGTGAGCTCTGATGGACATGTTTTATATAGATAAAGCTGTGAACTTACGTCACTCTGTATGTCGTACACCTGTCTGGCATGTACAACATCACTGGAATCTGGAAGACAGGTCCAGTTGTGCAGGCGGGTGATGTAGTTGGCATGGTTGACCTGGATCTGGTTCTTCTTGGCCAGCTCAAAGGCCATCATGTCCACTGGAAGGTTGAACTTGGTCTTTGACTTGTTGAAGTCCTTCTTATAGAGGGCATCACTAGCAATCCTGGCTGAGTTCAGAGCCAGCACGAGCAGAGGGTCATCCTGGACGCTGAGGGCACCAATGTGATGGCCAACTTGCTTGCGGTAACCCGTCTTGTATTTGACCTGAATAAAATGAGTAAATAATGTTAACATTTTCATACAATAAAATATATTTACTTAAAATATAATAGCGGACACTTACATCACTGATGATTTCTCTACCAAGTTTAGCAGCCTTGACAGAGATGGCATCCACAGGAAGGTTATATCCCTTCTTGATGGTGTCTTCAAAACCTTGTCTATACTTTTTCTGTAAAAATTAAAGAATAAAGAATATAGTAACAATTATTGGCCTACTCAGGACATTAGGAGTTAGTTTCAATCAATTAAACATGACAGCACAAACAACATGGTATGAAGGACTGCCATCCTCACAAGCATTCAAAGTCCATTAAACTTGAAGATGTATCATAATCAACTTTGTCTATGTGGTCAGCTTTTCATAGTTACTTACCAAACTGAAGTTAATATTGTTCTGTTTGGCCAGTACCACATCCATAATGTCAGGCATGATGTGGATACTTGTCTTATCTTTCTCCCAGGCCGCTGTGTATGCTTGCTGTACCAACAAAAAACAATCACGTCATCAGACTGTTCACACAATGAACTCTATGAATAATGTTAAGGAATAATGTTAACATCCTATCAGCATGATTTTATATAAATGGATAATCTCGCCAGTATCTAATTTGAAATAAATGGGGGTAACTTGAGAAGTATAACAATACCTTGTTGGCAATCTGAGCATTGGCCTTAGCCAACACCAAGGGCATGTCCTCAGTTGAGCTTTTGAAAGCGAACTTGCTTGGGTGCTGACGATACAGCTGCTCACTCAGGACCTGCCCAGCTTTCTTCGCCTTCTCAACATCAAGTGATCCAATGGGCACCCATCCCATTCCCCTCAACCATTTCAGATCAGCCTTGTACACAGCCTAAAGGGGACCATAGAAAACAAAATGTATTTATATTTACCTAATCATATACTGCAAAAAGTAGGGATGAATATGCCTTCATAGGTATTTATATAAAAAGTAGTAATATAACAGAGATGATGGAAATCTATACTCACATCACTCTGCATTTCGTTCATCTGTCTGGCATGTACAACATCACTGGAATCTGGAAGACAGGTCCAGTTGTGCAGGCGGGTGATGTAGTTGGCATGGTTGACCTGGATCTGGTTCTTCTTGGCCAGCTCAAAGGCCATCATGTCCACTGGAAGGTTGAACTTGGTCTTTGACTTGTTGAAGTCCTTCTTATAGAGGGCATCACTAGCAATCCTGGCTGAGTTCAGAGCCAGCACGAGCAGAGGGTCATCCTGGACGCTGAGGGCACCAATGTGATGGCCAACTTGCTTGCGGTAACCCGTCTTGTATTTGACCTGAATAAAATGAGTAAATAATGTTAACATTTTCATACAATAAAATATATTTACTTAAAATATAATAGCGGACACTTACATCACTGATGATTTCTCTACCAAGTTTAGCAGCCTTGACAGAGATGGCATCCACAGGAAGGTTATATCCCTTCTTGATGGTGTCTTCAAAACCTTGTCTATACTTTTTCTGTAAAAATTAAAGAATAAAGAATATAGTAACAATTATTGGCCTACTCAGGACATTAGGAGTTAGTTTCAATCAATTAAACATGACAGCACAAACAACATGGTATGAAGGACTGCCATCCTCACAAGCATTCAAAGTCCATTAAACTTGAAGATGTATCATAATCAACTTTGTCTATGTGGTCAGCTTTTCATAGTTACTTACCAAACTGAAGTTAATATTGTTCTGTTTGGCCAGTACCACATCCATAATGTCAGGCATGATGTGGATACTTGTCTTATCTTTCTCCCAGGCCGCTGTGTATGCTTGCTGTACCAACAAAAAACAATCATGTCATCAGACTGTTCACACAATGAACTCTATGAATAATGTTAAGGAATAATGTTAACATCCTATCAGCATGATTTTATATAAATGGATAATCTCGCCAGTATCTAATTTGAAATAAATGGGGGTAACTTGAGAAGTATAACAATACCTTGTTGGCAATCTGAGCATTGGCCTTAGCCAACACCAAGGGCATGTCCTCAGTTGAGCTTTTGAAAGCGAACTTGCTTGGGTGCTGACGATACAGCTGCTCACTCAGGACCTGCCCAGCTTTCTTCGCCTTCTCAACATCAAGTGATCCAATGGGCACCCATCCCATTCCCCTCAACCATTTCAGATCAGCCTTGTACACAGCCTAAAGGGGACCATAGAAAACAAAATGTATTTATATTTACCTAATCATATACTGCATAAAGTAGGGATGAATATGCCTTCATAGGTATTTATATAAAAAGTAGTAATATAACAGAGATGATGGAAATCTATACTCACATCACTCTGCATTTCGTTCATCTGTCTGGCATGTACAACATCACTGGAATCTGGAAGACAGGTCCAGTTGTGCAGGCGGGTGATGTAGTTGGCATGGTTGACCTGGATCTGGTTCTTCTTGGCCAGCTCAAAGGCCATCATGTCCACTGGAAGGTTGAACTTGGTCTTTGACTTGTTGAAGTCCTTCTTATAGAGGGCATCACTAGCAATCCTGGCTGAGTTCAGAGCCAGCACGAGCAGAGGGTCATCCTGGACGCTGAGGGCACCAATGTGATGGCCAACTTGCTTGCGGTAACCCGTCTTGTATTTGACCTGAATAAAATGAGTAAATAATGTTAACATTTTCATACAATAAAATATATTTACTTAAAATATAATAGCGGACACTTACATCACTGATGATTTCTCTACCAAGTTTAGCAGCCTTGACAGAGATGGCATCCACAGGAAGGTTATATCCCTTCTTGATGGTGTCTTCAAAACCTTGTCTATACTTTTTCTGTAAAAATTAAAGAATAAAGAATATAGTAACAATTATTGGCCTACTCAGAACATTAGGAGTAGTTTTAATCAAATAAACATGACAGCACAAACAACATGGCATGAAGGACTTCCATCCACACAAGCATTCAAAGTCCATTAAACTTGAAGATGTATCATAGTCAACTTTGTCTGTGTGGTCAGCTTTTCATAGTTACTTACCAAACTGTAGTTGATATTGTTCTGTTTGGCCAGTACCACATCCATAATGTCAGGCATGATGTGGATACTTGTCTTATCTTTCTCCCAGGCCGCTGTGTATGCTTGCTGTACCAACAAAAAACAATCACGTCATCAGACTGTTCACACAATGAACTCTATGAATAATGTTAGGAAGGAATAATGTTAGCATCCTATCAGCATGATTTTATATAAATGGATAATCTAGCCAGTATCTAATTTGAATTAAATTGGGGTAACTGGAGAAGTATAACAATACCTTGTTGGCAATCTGAGCATTGGCCTTAGCCAACACCAAGGGCATGTCCTCAGTTGAGCTTTTGAAAGCGAACTTGCTTGGGTGCTGACGATACAGCTGCTCACTCAGGACCTGCCCAGCTTTCTTCGCCTTCTCAACATCAAGTGATCCAATGGGCACCCATCCCATTCCCCTCAACCATTTCAGATCAGCCTTGTACACAGCCTAAAGGGGACCAAAGAAAACAAAATGTATTAATATTTGCCTAATCAAATACTGCATAAAGTATGGGTGAAGATGCCTTCATAGGTAACTATATAAAGAGTTGTAATTTAACGTAGATGATGGAAATCTATACTCACATCACTCTGCATGTCGTACATCTGTCTGGCATGTACAACATCACTGGAATCTGGAAGACAGGTCCAGTTGTGCAGGCGGGTGATGTAGTTGGCATGGTTGACCTGGATCTGGTTCTTCTTGGCCAGCTCAAAGGCCATCATGTCCACTGGAAGGTTGAACTTGGTCTTTGACTTGTTGAAGTCCTTCTTATAGAGGGCATCACTAGCAATCCTGGCTGAGTTCAGAGCCAGCACGAGCAGAGGGTCATCCTGGACGCTGAGGGCACCAATGTGATGGCCAACTTGCTTGCGGTAACCTGCCTTGTACTTGTACTGAAAGATACCAGTAAGCAATGTTGAATCTACTGTACATGGATTTACAATTTACAAAGTCATTTACAAAAAAACAACCAGCCGTGGGACTTAACCTGAATACATTTAACTGTCATATTAAAATGTGTGCTTGTAATTAAGCATAAGCTTACATCGCTGGCAATGACAGTGGTGGCTTTAGCTGCTTGAATAGCAATGGCGTCGGAGCGCACGTGATGACCCTTCTTCTTGCTCAGCTCATTGTCAAGCTTATACAGTTTCTGAGGAGAGAAAAAGACATATTATTGAGAATTTCATGCACTAGAAACATTTTCCAAAAAAGCCATACATTTTAGAATGCTTGACGCATGGATGTTATTTTATTTAATTTTTTAATGCATAACTTAACAACATCCAAATAAATGTTTTACCTCGCTGTAGTTGGATTTGTTCTGTCTTGCCAAAACCACCTCCATGGAATCAGGCATGATGTGGATCTTGGTCTTGTCCTTCTCCCAGGCAGTCATGTATGCTTGCTATTAGGAGGGTTTACAATAGAGCTGGTTTGTTTTTTTCATCAGGAACAGGACAATGGTGTGCTTTGATGAAATGGTGTTGATTAGTGGTGTTGGCAATAATAACAACATTAAAATTTGCTACGTTTTTTCAGACAGACACCACATACCTTATTCATGATCTGGTTGTTGGCTGTAGCTAGAGTCAGGTCCATGGAGAACATGTCTTTCGTAAACTTGAATTTGCTGGGATGCTGGCGGTACAGTTTCTCACTGCGGATCTTGCCTGCTGCCTTCACCGTTTCAACTTCCACAGCACCAATTGGGACCCATCCCAATCCCTTTACGTAGCTGTCATAGTCACTTTTGTACTGATTCTGTAAGAAAGGGGCGTATTATAGGTGTTAGATATATTTGGTGTCAGTTGTATTTTTCTTGTGCAAGCCATTAATGGATGAATTGCTTAATACACTGTGTTTGAGAATAGCAGATAATAACATCCGTATAATAGTAGATAAACATACTGGACAAGTGTAAAATGTAACCAATATTGGCATTTCACTCTTCTGAATGGACGGCTTACATTTCATACTTGAAACAGTGAAAGGAGGTTCACAAGTTGACATAAACCTATACTCACATCACTGATAATTTGTTGCATGTTACGAGCCAGCACCATGTTCATGGCATCAGGTAGAACAGTGTAGTGATGTTGAATCTTTCTGTAGCCTGCATAGGTTTGTGCAGCAGAAGCCTGCTTGGCATGGATGAGGCTCATCATATCTACTGGAGAGTGGTACTTCAGCTTGGACTTGTGGTAATCCTTCTTGTAGTTCTTCTCACTCTGCATCTTAGCAACCTCCATGTAGTGCACCAGCAAGGGGTCGTCTTTAACGTTACGGCAGCCAACATGGTGGCCTCTTGCCTTCTCATAATCTTTCTTGTACTTGTACTGTAAAAATAACGATAACAAACGGTCAATTTAAATGAATATTGAAGAAAGTTGGGGAATATTAGAAGGGAAGATGGAGCAAAGAGAAGGAAAAGGTACTCACATCACTGGCAATGCGGGTGGAAAGCTTGGCTGCCTGGATGGAGATAGCATCTGTTCGGAGGTCATAGCCCTTCTTCGTCAGTGCTTGCAGACCAGCTTTGTATTGTTTCTTCAATGCAAAAGAAACGTATTGCATTTTGCATTACTGTCGTTTTCCAGTAAATCTCATATATACTGTTTATTTATGTCTGGGCCTTACCTCACTCATTGTGATAGCATTGGCCTTAGCGAGGACAATTTCAGGAGAATCAGGCATGACGTGGATGTGGAGTTTATCTTTTTCCCAGGCTGCATTGTATGCTTGCTGTAATGACATGGATACAAAAGACAAAAGTTACCGAGACCTGCTGTAATACCAAAGATACATTTTTCAGATACGAATGCATTCTTGGCAACAGAACTCTTTACCTTGTTCATAATCTGGTTGTTGGCTTTGGCCAGGGTCAGATCCATGGAGTCCATCAGCTTGTGGAACTTGAAGGTGGAGGGATGTGTACGGTACTTGTGTTCACTCTGAATATTCCCTCCAATCTTGGCTGTCTCCACTCCCACTGAGCCAATGGGGATCCATCCAGTGCCTTTCACAAAGTTGTTCCAATCACTTTTGTACTCATTCTAAGAGAATACATTGGAAACAATGTCAATACAGCAGTTATGACAAGTCAGCAATAGGTGGCATGTTGTTTCAGCAGTATGCTACCACAAAAACACTTCAGATTACATTATAACAAAGCTTTCATTGACATGGAATAGGCTGGTTCATTTAATAACTCACATCACTGGCGATGGAGTTCATGCCTCGAGCCAGAACCAGGTTCATGGCATCGGGCAGGAGAGAGTAATGATGTTGAATCTTCCTGTAGCCAGCGAAGGTTTGTGCAGCAGAAGCCTGCTTGGCATGGGTGAGGCTCATCATATCTACTGGAGAGTGGTACTTCAGCTTGGATTTGTGGTAATCCTTTGTGTAGTTTCTCTCACTCTGCATCTTAGCAACCGCCATGTAGTGAACGAGCAAGGGGTCATCCTGAACATTACGGCAGCCAACAAGGTGGCCCCTGGCCTTCTCGTGTGCCAGCTTGTACTTGAACTGCAAAAGTGAAGTAGTAATTAACCCCATATAACAATCAACATATACGGTCAAAATGTACAAAGAGATTGTGGCAGACGCTAGTTGATTACAGGATCCATAACACTAAGAAAGTAGTAAAAATTATAATATCTCACTTACGTCACTAGCAATTCTAGTACCTAACTTGGCTGCCAAGATAGAGATGGCATCTGGTTTCAGGTCATAGCCCTTCTTGGCCATCTCCACCACACCAGCTTTGTACAGTTTCTGAAATAGAACAAGATCATCACTTATAAACTCGTTTTGTCTTTCACTGTACAGCCTATAATTTTCAAATAAGACTTGCCACTAAAATAAATAAATTGTCAATAAAATGGTTAATAGTGTTCAAGCAGACAGATCTAAACATTTCTACAAGGTTTTCAATTGACATTCGGGCAATTATTCCTTGATGTTCCAAACAGTGCATGCTTGTAAGCATGAAAAAGCATTGAAAATGCGTTGCATGCACCAATAGGATGGCTATACCTGACTCATGTTGATAGCATTAGCCTTGGCCAGCACAATCTCCGGAGCATCGGGCATGACATGGATACTCAGTTTGTCCTTGTTCCATTTATCTGAATATGCTTTCTGAAAGACAAAAACACACATGCAATATACATTACAATTAGGGGTTGGTCAGCTGCTCCATCTAAAATACATCTTAATTCTGTTTATTTTAGCATCATGCTGGATTATATAGTATCATAATACAACAGGATTTACCTTTTTTTTTATCAATAGCTGAGAAATTATTTAAATGTGAACAAAACACACCTTGTTCATAATCTGGTTGTTGGCTGTGGCCAAGGTCAGATCCATGGAATCCATCAGCTTGTGGAACTTGAAGGTGGAGGGATGTGTACGGTACTTGTGTTCACTCTGAATATTCCCTCCAATCTTGGCTGTCTCCACTCCCACTGAGCCAATGGGGATCCATCCAGTGCCTCTCACAAAGTTGTTCCAATCACTTTTGTACTCATACTAAGAGAATACATTGGAAACAGGATATAAATACAGCAGAGTGGACAAGTCAGCAGTAGGTGGTATGTTGTTTCAGCAGTATGCTACCACAAAAACACTTCAGATTAAATTATAACAAAGCTTTCATTGACATGGAATAGGTTGGTTCATTTAATAACTCACATCACTGGCGATGGAGTTCATGCCTCGAGCCAGAACCAGGTTCATGGCATCGGGCAGGAGAGAGTAATGATGTTGAATCTTCCTGTAGCCAGCGAAGGTTTGTGCAGCAGAAGCCTGCTTGGCATGGGTGAGGCTCATCATATCTACTGGAGAGTGGTACTTCAGCTTGGATTTGTGGTAATCCTTTGTGTAGTTTCTCTCACTCTGCATCTTAGCAACCGCCATGTAGTGCACGAGCAAGGGGTCGTCCTTAACATTACGGAAGCCAACATGGTGGCCCTTGGCCTTCCGAAAGTCCTTCTTGTACTGGAACTGAATAGAGTCAAAACATAGTATATTTAAATCATGCATTTCTATTCAATTTAGTGTAAAAAAAAATTGTACATTGTTTTGCCTTGTGATCACTACTCGTTGTTTAATATGTACTTACGTCACTGGCAATATGCCTGCCATGCTTTGCAGCCACAATGGAGATGGCATCCACCCTCATGTCGTAGCCCTTGGAAATATCCTGCACCCACTGGTGCTTGTAGTGAGCCTATAGAAAACACATCCAATATTTATAGCCTAGTGTGTTCAAGTTCTGCTCAGTAATTTAAATTTTAAACAAAATATTCATATTGTGTCACAGAAATGGCCGTAAAAGTCCATCTCCCTGTGTGAACGCTTCCATTTACAACTCATTGATCATGATCAAGCGAGTCAATAAGTGAGGGACACCGAGATTTCATGACATCAACAGGTTCTGGATTCTGACCTCGCTCATGGTCTGAGCATTGAACTTGGCCTGGATGAACTCAGGGCTGTCTGCTGGCAGGTGGTAGGTGTGCTTGAATTTCTCACCAGAAGCTCTATATGCAGGCTGGGGGGGGACAGATAGAAACAGAGTCAAGTCCATTTCCCCAAATATTAGGGGAATTTACATAATGAAAAATGTAACTTCCAGTATAGTTTCATAAATATGAGACAATTGTGGCTTTCAAGAATTAGAAGTGTCTATGGGTCCTATAGGACTGCTACAAATGTAAAGCTATAAACCTTTTGATTCTTATTCAAATACAATTTTAGGTGTCATCCTATAATCATTACATTCATCAAACAAAGTTCTCACATCATTGAGTTGCTTGGTATTACTGATGGCCAGGGCCATGTTCATGGAGTCGGTCAGACTTTTGAATTTGAAGGTGCTGGGGTGCTGGCGGTAGCCATGTTCATCCAGAGCAGCCTTAGCTGCTTTAGCCTTTTCGACCTCCACCGAACCAATGGGGACCCAGCCTGCACCCCTGTACACATTCATGTAGTCTGACTTGTAGGCATTCTGAGGCAAAGAAAGCAGAGCAAAAGGACAGGGCATCAGTATCTGACATAACAGAGACTCAGTGTTCTTCCCACACACGAAATGGGGAGGATACAAAACTTACATCACTCTGAATCTCCATCATGGTACGAGCCAGACCAAGGTTCATGGCATCAGGAAGCAGTGTGTAGTTATGTTGAATCTTCCTGTAGCCAGCGAAGGTTTGTGCAGCAGAAGCCTGCTTGGCATGGGTGAGGCTCATCATATCTACTGGAGAGTGGTACTTCAGCTTGGACTTGTGGTAATCCTTTGTGTAGTTTCTCTCACTCTGCATCTTAGCAACCGCCATGTAGTGAACGAGCAAGGGGTCATCCTGAACATTACGGCAGCCAACGTGGTGGCCCCTGGCCTTCTCGTGTGCCAGCTTGTACTTGTACTGTTTAGGATACAAAGCGATACATGATAATGTGAATCATATCAGATGTGACAAAATCCTTGTAGTATCCCCACAGATAAACAACCTACATCACTAGCAATGTTCGTTGAGGCTCTGGCAGCGAGGACGGAAATGGCATCCTCTTTCACATGGTGCCCCTTAAGCAGGTCTTGACGGTGAGCATGGGTGTAATAATTCTGAAAAATACACATTACAAGTTATGACATGCAAAAGTCATGTATCAGGGAATACACATACAATAGCTGGTTGACAGTAGCTGATGCCTACCTGGCTAATGTTGACAGCATTATATTTGGCTTGCATCAGCTGTGGTGCATCCGCGGGGAGATGGTAGGTGTGCATAAACTTCTCTCCGCTTGCTTTGTAGTCCCGCTGAAAAAATAAAAAATAATAACACTTAGCAAAACAAAATCAATTTAGCAGTCAAATATGTCATAAATGTTTATATTGACAGCACATTTTGTTTTGGGTTTTCCTGATGAACAAAATGATGTAAAGACAACTGATCTCTAAGCTCCTCAGCCACCTTACACAGGACTGTTGTTCTGTCGTACTCACAACACTCATGATCTTGGCGTTTGTCTTGGCCAGCTCCATGTTCATGGAGTCGGTGAGGCTGGTGAACTTGAAGGTGTCGGGATGCTGCCGGTACTTGTGCTCATCCAGAGCAGAGCCAGCGGCCTTGGCCCTCTCCACCTCCAAGGAGCCGATGGGAATCCACCCCGTTCCTTTCACGTAACTCTCGTAATCCGACTTGTAGTTGCACTTCACAGTTTGTGGAGAGTAAAGTCATTTGTGGGAATTAGGTTAGGAAGAATTAGGAGGAACAGTGAAAAAGCTGCACAACTGAACCTCTTCTATGGGGTTGTCAGATTTACATATATAAAAACATAAAAATAACAGAGAACCACAACTGTGATTCTCTTTCTAATATAGAGACAAAGAAGGGGGGAGATGAAACCACGAGGTATTGCAGGAACCCTCAACACCAAGCGGCTTCACAAAGAGGACTCACATCGCTGGCGTTGACGTTCATGGTGCGAGCCAGCGCCAGGTTCATGGCGTCAGGCATCAGGGAGTAGCGATGGTGGATCGTCTTGTAGCCAGCGTAGGTTTGCACAGCAGAGGCGTGCTTGGCATGGGCGAGGCTCATCATATCTACTGGAGAGTGGTACTTCAGCTTGGTCTTGTGGTAATCCTTCGTGTAGTTTCTCTCACTCTGCATCTTGGCAACCGCCATGTAGTGCACCAGCAAGGGGTCGTCCTTAACGTTACGGCAGCCAACATGGTGGCCTCTGTTCTTCTCATAGGCTTTCTTGTACTGAACCTAGATGGCACCCAATTATTTATTTTTTTATATATATAAAAAAAAAAAATGATTATTGTTACATCTGCAAATGTAAACTGTATATACAGTACTACACAGGGTTCAGTTGAATTACATGTACAAGTAAATCCCAAATCTGTCATAATGTACTTACGTCACTGACTGCATGTCTTGCTTTCTTAGCAGCAATGATGGAAATGGCGTCATTCTTCAGGTCATACCCCTTTGCAATAGTTTCCTCCCATGCCACCTTGTAGCAGCTCTAAAATGAACCAGCAAAGTGACATATTAGAAATGTCACTGAGACGCCCGACTGTTAGTGTCGACAAAGAACAGCACAGTCTCAACCTCCCGCACCTTGCTGATGTTGTAGGCATTGCATTTGGCCTGGATGAACTCTGGGAGATCATGGGGCAGAGAGTACTTCTGGTGGGTCTTCTCCAAACCTTTCTTGTAGTGCAACTGCAAAAGATAGGTAACAGCATTAGAATAAATAAGTATACTTAGCTACAAATACTAAAGTATACGGTGAACAATACGATATGGTATCTTAACCATGTCGTACAGGGAATACAATCCAGTTGATCCATGTACTCACATCACTCCTCATCATCTGGTTGACTTTGGCCTGCATCATCACTGGATGGTCGTCAATTGACGTAAAGGGGATGGTGTCAGGGTGTTGCCTGTACTTTTTCTGTGGGCATAAAAATGAAAGTACGTTTTTAATTTGTCATTTACTCTGTGAGATCTGCTGACAGGGAGGAAATGACCTGCTTGCATCAGGAAATGACATGACAAGATGAAAGGGGGGGGGGGGGGGGCGAGGAATCATGCCGTCGTACCTCATTGAGGATTTCACCGGCTTTCTTGACCTTTTCTACTTCTATAGAGCCATAGGGTACCCACGGAGTTCCCTTGGTGAAGTTGTTGTAGTCTGAATGGTATTCATTCTGGAAGGAGGAAAGTTAAAGGAGAAAGAAGTGGGTGCATGTCATTTATAACCCTGTTTATACATACAGCTAATCGTCTCTAAATGCAATCAGAATAACTGAACTCGGTGCAAACATCAAAGCAATAGGACAATATGTTGTGATAGCCTGTGATTGGTAGAAAGCTATCCCTTGTTGCTGTTAAGTGAGTGATTTGACGACTTGGGTGTAAGGTGGCACTTACGTCACTCTGCTGGATGTTGACTTTCTTGGCCAGGTCCAAAGCTAAGCTGTCATAGGGCAGCATGTAGTGGTTGTGGATGCGCCTGTAGCCGGTCATGCTAGCTATAGCCTGGGATTTCTTAGCCAGGGTGAGGGACATCATGTCCAGGGTGGTGTGGAACTTGGTCTTGATCTTCTCATAGTTCTTCTTATACTCCCTCTACAAGGATGGGATTTAAAAAGATTGTCAGGACACCAAACACACAACAGTTGTATTATTCATTCAAATAAGCCATTTTATTTGCTTTTTTTTTTTTAAGAATTGGACTGTGCAAATATCACAATGAGAGACTATGACATAATTCCACACTGATTTGTAAGCGACCAGAAATAAATAGGAATATCAGTTCTTAGTCTTACATCACTCTGAATTTTGGCCACGTGGACAGAATGCAGGATCTTGGGGTCGTCGTGGATACTGAGGGCTCCCACCATTTGACCCTTGTTCTTCTCGTATTCCTTCTTGTACTTCACCTGAGAGAATCAATGACAGTTTGAAAAGCTGTGGTCGACAGACACATACAACCAAGAGCATCTCCCTCGTCCAGGATGTTTCTGTTCATGGACATTTAGGGAATTGAGCTGTCAACCGCGGAACAATAACTTACATCGCTGGCAATGTTTGTATGTGCACGGGCAGCCAGGATTGAGATGGTGTCCCCCTTGACCTCAAACTGCTTGGCTTTTTTCTTCTCCCAGTCATACTTGTAACAATTCTGCGTGGAGATAGAAAACAGTGAATACTATATCCAATGATATACTCAACCCTATCTTAATCCACAACTACAATTACTACATGTCATCAAAGAGCGTGTCCAACACAAATATCTAGAAAAACACCAAAAACATGTACTCACATCACTAAGGTTATAAGCATTGACTCTGGACTGGATGAAGAAGGGGTAGTCCACGGGCAGGGAACACTTAAACTTATCCTTTTCATACTGTGCATGGTAGTTCAGCTGGAAAGCAAGAAAGGGTTAGGGAGAAATTGATAAGTCATTGAAGTCTGTCTCTCTCACCTTGTGGTCTTATTTCAGTCAATGTCCCTTGTATACTGTAAGCTATGCCATAGTTTATTGTGATAACAAGCAACTAGAAGATTGACTAAGTATACTACACAGTGAGTGCCTGTAACTTTTCGGTACGTATTTAGTAACGGCCATCTAAAGGTGCAGTATTTCCTACCACTAGAGGCCAGTATTGTCTGACTGAACAGACTCCCTATGTCAGAGTTGTCTCTCATAACTGTCCTCCCCCAGTCACCTCAGAGTAGGTTTATTTTGGGCAGACTGAACGCATGTTGCTATTTATACTGCAGAGAGATGGCTCTGGTTTCCATGGTGTCCACAGGAAGACAGCTGGGCTATGTGGATGAATGAGCACATATTCAGGGGACTATCGTGTCTCTATATAGAAGCCTTTGTCATGGAAACAACTGACTATTTTTGTTTTTGTTATTCTTCACTATGGTTCATTACATACAACACCTACATACAACCTAATAACTGAACTTGGTTGAATACCTTTTCACGCTACACATTACAACAAATTTGGTAGGTAAACAGATAATTGATAAGATTCATACATCACTTAGCTGTTTGGCATTGATGGCAGCTTGGAGTTGAACTGGCGAGTCCGTCACTTGAGTGAATTTCACTTTGTCCGGATGTTGCCGGTATACTTTCTGTAAAACAGACAACAGAAACCCTCCAAGAGTTCAAGGACATCACTCAGAGCATCCAATTTCCACAACTCTAGATGTTTCAGAGACTTGGAGAGAGTGACTCATGCTTATTGTGAAACTGTCTGTTGTCTGTGGTTCAGAAACACACTTACATCTTTACACTGTTGAAGCTTCTTAGTGGCTGCGTATTCAGGCGTCATTGTTTGGGGGTAGAAACATCTAGTCTTCATGTCTTCATAGTCTGCTTTGTAATTTGTCTGAAAGATAAAACATTAAAAAACTGTGTATTCAACTGAGAACCAAACTGTGAAATATCGGTTTGTTAACTGTAGTGGAACCGACATTCAAACTGTCTTACTTCGCTCTTTATCTCCTCCATTTTCTGACAGTGTAGCATATAAATGTCCTCATAGCTGCCAATATAGTGACCTTTCACTTCGTTTTCGTACTTCTCTCTATAATTTGCCTGTGCGGAGAAAGAAACATGATATTGAGAATAACATTAGGTAATAATGTTATAATATGGTACTAACTTTATATAGCTCAATATTTACATTAGGTAATAATGTTATAATATGGTACTAACTTTATATAGCTCAATATTTATACATTTTTGCCTGACAGAAGTGAAGGGTGTATACTCACATCACTGAACTTCTGAATCACTGAGTCCATTTTGAATTTGGGCGTATCACAGTAGTTTATGCTAGATCCCCTTGATTTCTCATAGCTGGCCTTATACACTTTCTGCAGGAGTAGACAGACAGGAAGTAAATTAGTGACAAAGATTTTAAAACAATAATCCTAAAAAAGTAAAATACTTGTGTTAAATAGGCAATAGCTTGTAAATCAGACACTATAAATATAAATTGTTTTCTGGCTTGCCGTCTGATAGCTAATAATTGTAATTAAGAGTGGCTTGCAGTTGTCACCTGAGGCCATTTTACACCCTCAGTGGGTTACACCACAAAATACCAGTGGGTTACGCCACTAAGGCTAAGTCGTCCAAATGAGATTAATTAACACCCCTAATACGATAATCACCTAGAAGATGAGCAATCACTCAGTCATAATCTTACTCTCAGGAAATGTAACGATATGTGTCAGAGCCACGTGGCTGTAGCTAAATGCTGCCAGACCAGTGGTCCTAGTGCTGCCATGTCCATCAGACACCTACATCACTGAGGATTGTGCCGGCATATCTCAGCTGCCTGAGAAGGGGGTTATCCGTCGCAGGTAGAACATTGTAAGCAGCCTGGTCCTTCGTCTTCTCATAGTCCTTCTTGTATTGCACCTGAGGGGAAGAAAGGGAAACAAAGTTTCTACCTGTGTCTTTACAATGTGCTTTCATGCATTAAAAAGGAGACACATCTGGTCGATACACGCATGCGGAGTGCTTGTCACGCCTGAGGTCTGACTCAGGTGAAGATGACAAGAGTTCTAGATGTTCTCTGATGCGTTTGTGTGAGCCCCCCCCCCCCCCCCCCATGTGAAGGGTGTTCGTGATGGTGGAGTCACACGGATGACTCACACCCTGTTCAGAGGCGAAGGTCAACTAGTGTCCTGTCCGCATGAGATGGGATCTATAAAAATATACTCAGGTCTCATGTTTGTGTTTGAAGTTGGGTGTGTCTTTATATTTTGGGGCCGTCAGACTCACCGAGCTTGCCGCTTTGCCAGCCTTCTTGCGTGTTCCGTACTCTGGCGTGTCCGTTTGCATGAAATAGATTTGGTCTTTAACATCCTCATACGCAGCAGTGTACTTTTTCTGAAATGGGGGGAAAAGGAAATCACAACCCATAAATGTGGAGGTTTGGTATAAAACTTCACAGTATCAGCAACTTTTTCCGATATACCTATACCGACTTTAAGACGATGTGAAATAGAGCAGTGTCTACTCACACTGCTCAAGTTGTCCATGGCCATCCTGGCAGTGGCCACTTCAAAGTAGGGGGTCTCGCACCACTGGCCCTTCACGTTCTTGTTATAGTCCTCGTGGTACTTCAGCTGAGAAATGAAATGACACGGGATGTCCAATGAACAGTGAGCAACATATACAGTGCCAATGTGTTCCACTTCATCTGAAATCATGAGGAAGTATGTCATTTTACAGTGGAGCACAAATACGCGGACGTTCCAAGAGTGTGTGCCATTGAGGGGCTGGTGGATGGTACATTTTGCATGCTGCAGAGGGGAAAAGCTATCGCTGCGCTTCTTTGCCAACTCCCTGTGCTTCTCACTACCAAAAATACTGCTGCCTTTCACTGACACCAGGAAGCAGGGGGCTGCTTATCCCCAGCAGCCTCCCCGGGAGGGCAGTGCTGGGAGCAGCACAGTGTGTAGGACAGCCACTAACCCAGCCTGATGCGACCGATGGACGAGTGAAGGGACAGTTTTTGTTGGGTGGGTGTGCGTTTTGTGTGCATGTATATTCCTCTGTATGCCAACGGCTTGTGGCTCAAATGACTTTCGAACCAGTTTGCTGTGTAAATGTTTGTGTGCCCGTGCATGTATGACAATGGATGTGAACCTGCTGAATGACTTACATCACTGCGCTGAGTGAACGCTTTCTTGGCCAGCTCCATATCTGTAGAAACAGCCAGGGAGGTGTACTTGGCCTTACGTTCGTTATGACCTTTCTTGTAGTGGATCTGTAAGCGGCAAGAAAATGTCTGATGAGGAACAGCACCTGACCTTGAATGGCACAGCTACATTGCTTGATGATTTGTCACTTGGCTGAGCAAGTTAACCATATTACACAGAAAGAAAAGCTCTGAAAACAGAAAATAAGAGAACGAGGAATGAGGGATGCTGACCCACATTTTGCCAATAGATGTGAGAAATGATTTTTTGATTTGTGAAAATGATTCTGAAACATGTTAAAAGTAATTTTGACATTTCCTGTGAGTAAATCAGATTTGGTAGGGTAATATTCACCCAAATTGGATAAGTATAGAGGGAATTATATCTGAATAAGACATCACTACTGTGTCTACCATTCAGGATTTCTACACCAGGACATATGGTGCCACTTACGTCACTGAGGACCTCCTGGGCCTTGGCCACCCTGCGGAGCTCAGGGCTGTCACTGTAGGGGAAGAACATGGTCTTGTCCTCATCCCAGGCCTCTGTGTACAGTTTCTAACCCCAAGGGACAGACACCAAGCAGGACCAATAAGATCAATCAGAACAATTAAAAGAGTGGAGATAAAAAAAAAAAAAAGACAATATTATAGACTTGTATACGGTTTTACCAAGACTTGTACAAGGCTAGGTCTGAAACCAGTGAATTACCTTGCTGTAGTTAGCAGCATTCTTGACAGCCAGGACCAGCTCAGGACAATCAGGTGGCAAGAAGAATCTGTCCTTGGTCTCATCCCATTTCTGCCTGTACAGTACCTGGAGTATACACATTCATAATATGCATATTGTCTTCCTTGTTTATATTCACAGTGTAGAAACTTGTATATTTCATGAGCAAAGCCTAGTTCAGAGGCATGGCACTCGGGCAGCGCGCCTCATTACACTCATTAACTACACCTGTGTTAGCCTGCTTCAAGCCCATTGGCCCACATCCGATAAGGCGGCATTATAAGGCTGCACGGATACTCCGGTTGTTGTATTATTGTGCTGCTGCCGCCCTCCCCCATCCCCATCTCCCCCGTGTTGTCTGTATGTACTATCCATCTGGGGGGATTATTACTCTATTTGCTCCCTGCCTCATATTCTATGTATGCTGCTCACTAATGCTAGAGGCAGGGAATGCTTCCCTGAGATACATCCACTCCGCCAAAGTCAAACCTATTTCCATGTCTATGGTTGTCAATAAATGCTCAAATCTAATACGCGAGTGTCTTGAAAATTACCTTGCTGACAAGCTCAGAGACATGTTTGACGTGGGCGATCTCTCTAGCCTCGCCGTCATACAAGCTGGTAGTCCTGGTCTTGTTGCCCTCCATGCGGTACTTCACCTGGAAGATGACAACACGCCGTGAGTAGTGTATCACGATAGACGATATGATGGACTCATCCTAATGGCCAGCGTCAGGAATCCCATTTAACGTCCCGGATAGAAGCCCCCTCTGTGCAGTACCTCGCTGAGCTGCTCCTGGGCCTTCTTGATCCTGATCATCTCAGGGGTGTCAGCGCTGATGGCATAGGGCTGCCCCTTGGCCTTATCATATTCAAGACGGTACTTGTTCTGGTAAGGGGAACAGGAAGAGGGGAGGGCGACAGTGGGGCCATCACATTCTAGTCACACTCTACTCTTCACATTGTGGACATTTTTTTTCAGACAGACTAACTGGATTGTGTCAAATAAGCTGGTGTAATGGGGGAGAAAAAGATGAAAAGATGGTCTTGAGATTAAAAACGTCCCGAAAGTATTGACGTGACTGCTGAAAGAGAACTGGCTTCTGCTTACATGACTGTACTGGTCCAGCATCTTCTGGCTGTGGGCTAGGTAAGGGGTCATGAACTTTGAGGTGTCCACCTTGACCTTCTTCCTGATCTTTCTGGTAGCGAGAACACCAGCCTGGGGAAGCAGAAGGAACAGTCAGTGCTTTGTTTGACACAATGGTCCAGAGCTCCTCTCAGGGCCCTAACCCAGTGAAAAAAAACTATAATTCTGCCAATGGAGAGACCAGCTACACAGTATAACACAGACAAGACAAGAAAATATACTACTGCGTCAGGCACATAAGAGAGACAAGCGGGAAACACAAGCTACCGGTACATCAAGTGTGGCACTAGATCTAATGGCAACAAAAGGACATTTTCAGCGTTGACTTACCTGATAAGTCAATCGGCTAATCAAAAAGGCAAATCATTCCCAACACTTTTGGGAATGATTAAAGCATGACATGGAGTTATGCATAGTCATCTACATGGAGTTCTACAGGGTGTAATGGACATGGCTAGGGTAGGCGTAGTAAGGCCCGAGCAGAGGTCAGGTAAAGTGGATCTGTTACAGGGGACGTTGTAAGAGGGGATTGGGGACTGAAGGGAATAAGGAGAGACTGTGGGACAAACACAGGGACAAGAGGGAGGTCAAAAACACTGTCGCATGCAGAGTAGGCCGCATGCGTCATCTATAAGCAGGACTCGCTCGTGATGAGGGCTATTTCATTTGTATGCAGTGCACAAGGGGACAGCTGAGACTATGTTCCAGAGGCGATGAATTCACATGGAAAACAGCAGAATAAAACATCACTTTTGATTGTGAGATGTGTTTCGTTATAAAATGGAGTTTGCTTAAATGTGCCATGGTGGCACATAAGCATACATGTCTCTCGAATGGACACACTTACTTTCCTGTCTACTGAGACTATATGGAATAGCCCCCATTGCATGCAAGCAGAGTGGGAGGAGAGTCAGCAACATCGCCGGACGTAGTATCTCAACTGTCCTCTGGGAGGGAGTGCTTTACCTCGGCCACCTTAGTTGTCTGGTGACTGACAGTCGACGAAGTCATCTTAAAAGACTACAAATATAGGATATACTCTGTGGTTTCAAAATCACCAGTACAATTAAGAGAAGACAAATCACAGTCATATTGGATTGAGGTTGATTTTTTCACTCCAGCTCTGGTAGGACTCCTAAACCTGCTGTATTTCTATTTGGCTTCACAGCCAGCATCAACTACGACTGTGTCCGCCTACATTTGAATATTGAAAGTGATTTAGGAATAATTATCTTGTTCTATAATAAAAGTCCCCCATTCACACATGACTTTCTAATGACTTTAGAGTCCATTAGGGAATGGAGTGAAAGTGGTAGTAATTAAGCCTCTGTTCCAGATGGGGTAGATAAACCTATAATAGCTCTGTGTGTGTGTCCATGTGTGGTGTGTGTGCGTGCGAGAGAGAAAAAGAGAGAGAGAAAGAGAGAGAGTGTGTGTGTGTAAGCGAGTCTGACTGACAGAACCTTCTGACTGACCCATTCTGTAAAAACATCTTAGAACCCATTTGACCTCACCTCTATTCTTGTGTTGTGTTGGACCCTATTGTCCTATGTCCTATGTGTCACAATTGTAATCAAATAGTTACAATACAACAGCATTAGATCAGCTTTTAAGCTTAATGCCTGCCCCTCTGCATGGGTTACAAATCCATTTCAAGCATCAACTAGAGGGTCATGCTTGAACTACTATATGAACACTTCTCCACATACTCCCTGAATAACTTGCATCCAACATCCGTCCAACTCGTCTAAATGAGTCTACAGTTTAACCTGTGACCTCCAATGAGACAACACTTTTTAACCCTGGCAGTCACTGACACACAAAATAGTGCACAGTCACGTGAGCAATAATATCATTTTTTTCTAGAAAGCCCTAGAACTTCTTGGATCATTATCCATGGAGGCTGTGCCCTCAAAACTCATCAGAAATAGCATTAAGACCAGAGCTGGGAGAAAAGAACATCTCAAACACTTTAAAAAACAGCTGTAAGAGGCTTCTTTACGTGGATCTTCCGAACTAGAGGAGATTCGTACAGGTACCCCCCCCCCCCCCCACACACACACACACACACACACCTCTATCCTCAGAACAAGTTACACGATGGAAATAATGGTGAGTAGAGAGAAGGTAGGATATGCTATACTGCAGATTGATCTCTCTCCTGCTACTTCCAGGTGTTTTTTCCATGCATCCATCTCTCCTAAGCACATTTTGGCAGCATGACGTTAACACAGGCTGGGCCACAGGAGTGTGATTTACAGTGAGGCCCTTCTCACTTGTCTCCCTGCCAGTCTGCCGTAAATGTCCACTTCTAAATTTGTAGCTCTCAATCGCTGGAGCTATGAGCACTGACTTATTCCCTTACTGGGCTTAGAGGAAACTCAGTAGTTAAAAGAAAAAATACCTATCTCAATGACCATGAACATGAAAATATATAATGAAAAAAATGGTCTTGTTTGGTACAGCCAAGAGATGCTGTATGAAACCAATGTCTCTACAAATGATCTACAAAGACATTATGAATAAGGCACATTACAGTCAAATGTTATTTCAAAATAAGAGTTTTCAAATTCTCCTCAATCAGAAGATCAAATAAAAGAAGCCATCTTACACTTTTGATATAAAATGTATTTGTTTAAAAATGTCTTCCAAAGTGAAGATGAAAGTGATAGTGAAATCAGATTGTATCAAGTTGAAAGTATTTATTTTCCTCTTCCTCGTGAAAGATTTATATCTTTGTCATTAAGATGATAAATCTCTTTGGGGATGGTTGATATGTAATATGGGAGCCAAATAATTATTAACTTATCACTATGTTTTGGGGTATGTTTAAGATTTCTCATTAATATTCTAAATAGGATTATTTCATAGGAACTCTGTCTAGGCCTAACTTAAAGCATTGTCCCATTTGCTGGATGAGTAATCATTTGGCACCTCTATTAGATATCAACATGAAAAATACAAGGCTAACTTTAATCCTATTTCACTGGGAAATATGGGATTAAGTTATTAGCCTTCTGTTTTCACTCTTCCATTGGACACTCTGACATAGACTACAGATAACAGGACAGTCACAAACAATAACAACACAGAATTTACAGTAATATTTAGCTGAATTATTTGGAACTCAGGGAGCTGTATATTTGATTAAATATAAAAATTAGTTTGATCCACCTTGAAAAAATGTCTTGCTACTTTCTGCTACTTGACCTAAAATCGCCCAAAGGCGTCTCCCAAAGGTTTCAGACAGTCAGTCTATCTATGACACAGGGTGCATTCCTCTGCGTGGAACACCCTTCCATCAATACATATTTTCCATCACTGCTACAGTGATATGGGAACCTTCTTATAAGCACACTACAGCAAATTATAGTATCATAAACTGTGCGCTGTAATATTGTGGAACACATTGGAATGGCTCATCATCAGAACTACTAGCCAACAACACCTAACATTGACAGTGTTGTAATATTGTTTACATCATCACCAGCTGACCTATGATCTATTGCCACTGGTTGAACTATGTGTTAGTAGGGGTAAAAGTGCACTTCCACTGACTGCTACCTGCTGAGAAATGTAGCTATAAAACCTCAAGTAAGTGAAAGTAGCAGGTTTTTTAATGACGGTTATGATTTACAGTGCTTTAAGGAGGGCTGGCCTGGCTTTGGCACATAGGGAGGTGTCCCACTGAAACTGGATCCAGCATCACTCACAGATGCCTGGGCTCCTGAATTGCTGACTTGAAGGGTATCGTAAGAGACTTAACTATTCATAGGGTTCGCTGCTACCGAACCTGCAAATCCAACAGATTGCTTCAGCCCACCAGGACCATAGAAAATCAGTCAAACCCTAAAGCATCTTTCACTGTGCTAAATAAAGCTGACTCCCTGGCAAGACACATACTATGTATTTATTGAACGTGTCATTTTGTGTGGGACTTTTATCTGTCAAGAAGAGTGTTTCTCATACGACTTCCAGTTGGCAGTTCGTCCTTTATTTGTATGTAAAAATGTAAATGTTGTCCCCAACCGCCACAGAACCTAACCAGCAACGAGTGACTGAATGAAAACAGTGTTCACCTGGGGAAACATAAATGCACTTACCTCCTCCACAATCTCTTCCTCCTCGAATTCATCAATTTCTTCAGTCTCCTCCATTATGGCACAGTTTTAGAGATTCTACATGAAACACACACACAATATTCATCACTGTCAAGGACTTTGAGTGAGCTGAATGGAAACTTCAATTATTACAATACTTGACAACGTACCAATGTCTCTGATGTTGACATATTAACAATTCAGTGTATTCTTTAGCTCTATCACAGGTTGAAAGGACGTTACTAGAGATATTTTAGGATCTCTCCTTGCAGATCCTGTTGAACCCACACCTACACACTAACCCCAACCCAATGTCAATGAATGAGCTTCACTCAATACAACTCAATTAGCAAACAGAATGTCTCATTCTCTCTCAAGCACACACATGCACAAAAAAAAACACTTAAATAATCCAAACAGTACCAGAGAGATTCCAGTGGTATTTTCTGCGACCTTAAAACAAAAGCTTCACTTCCCATCCACTAGGGTCCCAAATTGATATTCCACTTTTCGACTTGCTTCAAGCCTAGATAAATCAAAGATAAATATCAAATATTCAACTCCACCTAAAACAGTTCAGGTAGAGCAGAGAGAAGACACGAGAAACCAAAGGACTAAATTGCATGGGAATCTTTTTTTTGTAGGCCTCTGGCTCTGCAGCTCTTCCCCCACCCTCAAAAAAAAAAAAAAAAAAAAAAAAAAAACCCACAAGCACTGCGCCTCCAGGCTGAAGGTTGGCGACAGCTGCCCCACGATGCTCCAGCTATTTGTCATGTAAGCCAATGCCACAGCCTGATTGGTTGGCTTTGTTTAGCAAACTGAACTGCAATTCCTTCTGAGGCTGCAGGTTAAATATAGGACAGCGTACTAACTACCCTTTTTAAGGACCCGACTCCCAACTCATCTCATTCAAAGATGCTTTTTCTAAACAAAAGGCACACAAAAAAGATGACACTAGAAAGATGGACAGTCATGTTGTGATTCATAGGTATCCCAATGGTGGCCTGGTAGAGCTGGAGACGTTCTGCTCTGGGCTGCCTGGAAGTATCCTTTAACGACAGCATAACCTCAACAGGCTCATCCATCCATAAATGGTCTTCCAGCATCCAAACAGAACCAGCAGGAGAGACACAAGTCCAGGCAGAGTGTAGGCCATGCAGAGGGTTTTGCTGAAAACAATGTTGTTTGGTTTTTGATTGCTTACCAGTTACTTTAAAGTTTAAAGGATTCCCAAGCCGCCAGAGCGTCCCCAACTTCCCTCCTGAGAAACGGTGGGAGACAGCTCACAGCTGCAACGACACCCCGGTTATCATGTGGCCCAGACAGCCAATCAGCAGCCGACACTCAGGTTTCCAAATCTAAATATACCTAGTGATCCCTGCAGGAAAAAGAGCACCTGTTCAGCAAATGTATCAGCGATTTAACTATGAGGATGGGGCAACGGGAGTGAAAACATGAGAAAAGCCACATCTAGAAGCATCCCCCAGGCAGGGGCAATGGGTGTAGTCGCTGGTTTTGAAAACATGCCACATGGGGTTGTTTGGAGGAAGGAGACTATCCTTGAGGACAGGGCTGTGGAGAGGGCACTGACTCACTGTTACTGTATTTTTCCAAAGTCTCTGAGGTCAGCTACTAGTTGACCCTGTTCAGATGCTTAATAGTGTCTGGAATCAAGTTAATGGCTGAACAGACCACTGAGGTGGAAGGGAATCAAAATAGTTGACCTGGACTGAAATAAATACCCACTATAAATAAACAAAAGCTCAAAATGATCCAGTAATTACTGGATCGTATATAAAAAGGTTTATCACGTGTGCCAACACACTTCAGACTCATGGCCAGACTGAAAGATTCGATCAGACACCAGATCAGTTGATCTTCTCTACTGATCTGAAACCACTGTACATCTGGGACAGACACCAGGAAGATATTGGACTTCACTTGTCGAGTTTTAATGGATTTATTTCCATATGAAATGAATGCAATAGAATGGTACAAATGTATAAAGGGTGAAAGTAACTTTCACGGTTGAGTGCCCCTTCATGATGAATGCAGGATCGCAGGGTTTGACAGGTCGCGCTCTCTGTCATCTTTTGAGAGTGAATAAAGTAGGATGTGAGGTTCAAAAATAACATTTGAAAGAGAACAATGGTGGCACATCCCCTCCATCAAACTTACAATAGACACAGTTGCTGTCCGTGTTCTGTCTCTGCATTGGTATACAGAAGTATTCATAGTAATCCTGTATAAAAATACAGCCATGGACTATTTCAAGAAACATAGTACAGTGGAGGGCATACATGACAGAGAGTAAGGCGTTCTCTGGAAAGTATAAGAACAAATACTGGATGGTATTTGTGAAACCCGAGTCTAAACTCATACATACTGTACCTTAGATGCTACCTCGGGAGGGGGTATGATGGGAATGTATCTCTTTTCCTCTGCCGTGGACCTCTCTCTCTCGCTTGCTGGTATTTACCCCCTCCCTCCACGAGAAGCGAGCTTCTGGGCTCTGATGGACAGGCACAGCTGAGTCTCTACCTCCAAACACCCTATCCCCCATTAGTAAGTGGTGTTCGGAATGCTATCTAGTCCTCATTAGCAAGGTCAATGCATATACTCAAGGAAATTCTTTTTTGTTTTTTTTACGATGAAAAATGACAGGGACACGCATTCATGAATAAGTACTGATAAGAGGGTGAAATACAAATATCACACACATCCATCTTCTGTGAGGTACATTGTAAACAATAAAACCATATTTATAGCAGATGTTTCAAAATATAAAGCAAAGTGTAATGTACCCTTTAGAATCCAACTTAAAAATATATTTTTACTCCCAACAGTTCATGGTAGGAGCATACTGGAAGTGCATGGTGTTAACATTTCGGGTTATGTGGCAGCTTTGTGCCTTTATCAGAGAGGTTTCCATACCTGCCTGGGTCTTAAGTGAAGCTAGAGATGGAAAATGATGCTTAGTCACTGAACAAAGCTGACCGCCAGACAGGAGGACATGGCAGACTAGGACAGCAGCTGCACGATGATACCTCCACCGTTGCTAATCACGCTTTCAGTGATCCTCCCCCTAAATCCTCTGAAAAAAATTGTTCTCATCAACACTGAGGTAAGAGGACTAAACAGGGTGTCTGGCATATGAGGACATTAGTTTGTAGATAGATATTGTTTACTAACCAGATGTCTGGACTCCACAGCAGCCAAGTCCCTGCTCTTTAATAGATAGCTGACATAATGGGATGACAATGTAAGCCCTATAAACTCATATTTTGTTTATCCCATCAAAGCGTATTAAATCATTTGATTTAATAGAAGCATCACCTCTGAATTATAACCATGTTGTATATTTCATAGTTTGATAACTTACAGAGAAACATAAGGCAGTTTTTGACTGAAGGGAGAAACTGGCAGCATGTCAAATAAATTAGAACACTATACTTAAGCAGTTCATCCATAGCTGTAGATCTAACACGCTTAGAACCACGACATTAACCTTTGCTGACAGCACAACTGCTACAATACTCAACAATGTAGACAATTGACAATCACTCTTGTATAGAGAACAAGTTGTCTTTATAATCAATTGATTACTGGTTACTCTTCTACCAATATTATACATCTCATTTAACATTGTTATGACTTGCTGCATGGTGTCTTCGGATTAGTGTCTAATGTAATCAACTGTAATTTATAACCTGGCAGACCAATGACAGAGGATTAACAATATGGCATACATAATACTGTACACACTGACTTGACTGTCTTAGTTGACGTTGTCTTCCGCAGAGCGAGGGATATGCTTACCACCCAGCCTCTTTTCTCTTTTACTCGCCACTCCCTCCCCACTCGTCTTGTCCATACTCTACTCTGTAATCGGAAGCAAACATGAGTCCTCATAGAACATACTGCACCCTAGAGGCCTGTAGGAGAACCATGCACATTCAGAAGCACAACCAATAAAGTTTAGATTAGAGAGTAAGACAGTTAGAGAGTAACTATATTTATGTGAGTGTGCAATTAGTGTGTAACTTACTTCTTCGTCATCCATAAGAATAATCCATTCATGACACATTTTATTCACCAGAAACAGATAAAAACCCTTTATTTCACTTTGTATAATAATGGGCTGAGTTGGGTGTTCCCCCTACATTGACTCTATTTTCAACCATCGCTTGGGGAATCTGAGGCAGGCACAAAGTTACTGTAAATACTGGGCTGTACACACAGGGGTGATGTTAAACACCACCACAAGCAGTCCGGCAATACTGCAAGGCCACACTGGGCAGGATCCCTTTCTCACACAACTAAAGACCTCATTTTCCCACACCAGCCAATCAGACCCAGCCCACTTTCATGTAGCTTTATAAGAGAACCGTGCAAAAAATTAAATACACATCAGTCTTTGAGGTTCTGAAATTGAAAAGTTTTTGTTCACAGTTCAGAGAAGTCTGAAGAATTGTTGTGTAATAAATAAAAACACCCCAAAAAATGGTTTTCTGGCAGGTCTTTTCTTGCCAGGTCAGTGTCAGAGGGCATCCATCAACCAACCACACAAGTGCCCCCCGTCAGTCCGTCCGTCATGGAGGAGTAGAAACAAAAAACCACTTCATTGGTTCAGGTCAGTGGTCATCTCACCCGAAGTCGTGACATCATCCACTCAAGGCCCTGGCACAAGCTAGACAGACATTTCATTGTTAACATAAACATGGCATACCATTCTTTCAAATTTAGCCATATATGCTGTTAAAGTGTCCTTACCCCTCCCCTGTGAGGGCACAGCAGGCCTGGATGTGCCACTGGTGGTCTTTGACTGAGGTGAGCTGTAGACTCTGGGAGATCTCTGCTACAGACATGCAGCCTTTCACATCCTGTTTATTGGCAAATACCAGCAGGCCAGCCTTCTTCAGGTCCTAGAGTGAAAGACAGAGTGCTAGAAAGCAGCAACCTAAATCTCTTGTTTGCAATAATAGAAGACAAACAAGAGGACTCACTTCATGAGCAAGCATTCTGTACAGCTCCTCTTTGGTGACGGAGATCCTCTCTCGGTCTGTGCTGTCCACCACCACTATAACAAACTATGTTGAGACAAAAAAAAAAAAGGACAATTACAAAAGTACAACGCATGCACTACCCCACCACTCCCCCTGGATCCCCGTGCACACACACACCTCTGTGTTGGTGTAGTAGGTGTTCCAAGAGGACCGAAGCGACTCCTGTCCACCTATGTCCCACATGAGGAAGTGAGTGTTGTTGACAACTATCTCCTCCACATTGCTGCCTATTGTGGGGGATGTGTGCACCACCTCGTTCATAGAACTGTAGAGCAAAAAGCAATCACAGGCTGAGATCGTTTCCAAAACTGGAACAGAGTTCATGATGGAAGTCCATTAGCCCTACTTTCACTTTTTGTTTTTTTTTCAAGAGCGATAAGCTTACAAAATGTACTATTCCACAATCAAAATGACTAACGTCTACTTACAACTGGTAGAGAATGGTGGTCTTCCCTGCATTGTCCAGGCCCACAATGATAACTTTGTGCTCTGAAATACATCAAGAGAGAAAGCTTTTAGATAGTTTGAAGTTGTTTGAAGATTGAAGTTTTCCAACATTCACACAAACTGCATAAACTTAGCTGTCCAGGCCTGGAAGATAAGACCATTAATACCGTTGGTGAACGCTGCACATCATGGTGACTACATAACCTAATCTGAGGCTTTTTCCAGAAACAGAGCTGATATTGTTCCCAGCTCTGAGGATCTCAGGCCTCCACGCCATCAAATGACAAGAAACAACCCTCCTCTACTGGATCAGTGACATTTCCCTGTGACAAATGGGGACATTTCCCAGTGACAAATGGTGACATGTCACACATATCTTCACCCGTTTCCCTCCCTCTGACACACAGGGCCTGACTGAGACAGAGCAGCTCCAGAGTCGGGGTTTGGGGCCTCCCCCCGCACAAGCTGCAGGAGGCAGGAAGGAACTCAGACAAATACGAGCGCACCTGGCTCCAGGGAGCATGGCAGGGGCCACCTGTACATCGACATACAATCCATGCAAATAAGACAAGTAGTTAAAGACAGAAGTCAGAGATGCTTGTGCACTGCCAAAACATAGAACACAGTCATTTCAGACACTGGGTGTGTTTTCGGAGGTTCAATAATTGGTTTGAAATGGTTTGTCTCTCTAAAACTGGCTGCTAATCACTGAAGGAGCGAAAGAGAAACATAGTCACTCAATAAAGTCTTCTCAAAGGTTGATTACGGTTAGATAATAATGATTAGTCAGACAATCTCTCTTACCAGACAGCATAACCAGTTGTACCCACAATTGCAGAAATGAAAAAGCTTAGGCTGCAATGAGGCTATTCGGCACAAATAAATTCAGAGAACAAATAAGGAAATAAGAAAGAAAGAGAAACATAGACCGAAAGAGAAAAAAGGAGGAGGGGGAAGGTGAAGATTATGAAAAAGAGACAGAAATAAAGATTAAGTGTACGCTTCTGTCTGTACACACTCAGCAAGATAATTCATGTTTAGTCTAAGGTCCCACAAGTTCCTGCATGGCAAAGTTGATTCAGGGCTGCATATCCTGAAGATCCAGGATATGCAGACCTCCATATCCAAACCTCCATATCCTGCTCCATTATCACAGCTGTTTCTGAAACCCCGTGTTTCTGAAACCCCATGTGCCCACCTATCAACAACAATCGCAATCACCAAGATCTAGGCAGTAGCACAACATGAGACAAAGAAAAGAAAATGCTTAGGCACCCAACATAAACAAGTCCTATGAATGTAAACCCTGTCTTCTAAATCCCAACATCTAGGCTAATCATTATCCTGTGAACAGACCCTGAACTGCACAGTAGACAAGCAAAAACAGAAGAGAAAAACCCTGAACTGCACAGTAGACAAGTAGGATGTAGCCTGCCTAGATTACTAAACCCTACACAGGTGTGGTGGCAAGCTTCCTTTCTTAACAAGTAAGCCCTAAGCAGCCTCAACCCAATACAGACAAAGCCACACTTAGGGCACTTTTTGTTCTGCAGGAATTGCAAATGGCATGCATCTCTCACTTGAAAATCGGTGGAGTCAGCAAAGATGTCAAGTGCACGTCACACATCAGTTGCAAAGGTTGTTCAGATGATAGGCTGTGCCCTTAGAATGTTGTTATTACACCGGCTACACCCACTATGAGAGTGACACCACTGTATTTTGGTGGCACCCTGTACAACCTTTTATTCTCCACCTTGTGAATGAATGCCTATTGTTCTGGAGGCTAAAGATCTAGTAGTAGGCTAACCGCAGACAGTTTTCTTCAGTCTTCAAAATGCGAGCCACATGAATACCAGATAGGCTTAAATATAAAAAAAAACATGCTTATCAGACAAATCAGTTGTCTTGCCACACTGAACCGAAAAATAAAGCACCTCAGATATGGCAGTGGTAATGTAAGTCACAGGCTGTCAGAGTCTTGCTAGTAAACAATTTCATGTGGTTTTAATGTTTTGCTGATAAAATGTTGGCTACGTCTGTTTTCGACAATCTATGTAAGTATAGGCACATCTGTAAAAACAGAACAAAATGTGTAGGGTGTTACACTATATCTGAATAAAGCCAATACTGCAATGTTTTATGGCTACTGTTTGCTGATTGGGATAATTTAACATGAGTCACTAATTATTCATTTACAAATTCCATCTTCCTCAATCCTTGATATATATATATATATATATATATATATATATAGATGAAGAGGTTGCCATTTAATTGCTTGTGTAAGAGCAAACGTTTGGTTTGCCCTACAACCAAACTGTTGGTTTTAGAACAAACGTTTAGTACCACACTGTGGCCTTAGAGAAACCAAACATAAAACCTTGCTAAAAGGTACTGTGACAGTGGTTTTTCCATAGCACTCTGCTGGTCTCAAATGACAAGTGGTTCACATATCTGATTACCAAATACGATTATTAGGCCCATCAGCATTAAAGAAAGTACATTTCACCTATTTCAGAGAGACCAGCACATCTAAGTGACTGATTGACAGCTATACATCCATAAGACAGGAGGATTAGTTAATTGTCCATCTACCCCTCCAGAATAACTAGAAGCAGCTACAATAGTGAGTGCTCAAGGAAATCAACGGTTAGCTACTGTAGCTGTATGTGATCCACGTAAAAATGTCAGACAAACAAACCCACGTCCTCATGGACTCTGTAACTAAACTGGCACCAACTACCAGATAACCAGCGCGATAGCAAGCACTACTAAAATGTATGTAAAATGGACTAAACCAAAGACTGGAACCTAACTAGCTACTTGTCCTCAAGAAATGGTAGAGGGGGGATTTATTTATTACAGCTACACAATGGTTGCTGTAATTGGTTAGCGAAAAGGAATTATTCAGATCACAGACAGTAAATAAGAAAGCATTTCCTTGCAATGCTACTTAGGTATGTTTGTTACTTAATAAATGCAATCTCATATGTTTAATACTATTATGCTAGTTAGCTAGCACAAGCTATTTTTGTTTTATGAAATAAATATGAAACTATCTCGACAACTGGAGATCTTTTGAAAACTTACCTTGATGGTTAAACAGCCTCCACAACTTAGTAAATATTATCCCCATGTCTGGGAGGAGAGGATGCAAATTAAGCTTGTTATCTTTGCTAAACTACTAACGTTAGCCCTACAAACTATAGGCTGGCAATGCTGTTACCATTAGCAAGTTCCAAGCTAACTAGCTAGCTAGCTAACGTTACACCTGACATCTAACAGGAACAAAAAGCCGGGTAATGTCAAAATGTCTGCAAGGCTTTGCCATTGTTGAATATATAGACAATTTATTCAGTTCACAGTACACGAGTACAGTGACAATCTAATGTTTAATTCCAAAGAACGGCAGCTAGCTAGCCAGCTGTAGGTAAACGATGGATAGACAAGTAACGCTACTACTGCAGCTGGCCCAGTCGGCTCAGTTCGCTACTGTGTGTGAAACGTCAAATGTTACGCATGCGTTCTTCAGCATTTTCTTTCTCCATTAATTTAGCTTCTCCAGAGCCATTCTTTCCATGGCTTTTTTTTCTTTACTTATTCTGTTTATATGGCTCTGCTTGTAACCAGAGAGAGGGTGGTATTAACGAACATTTGTTTCAGTTTGAGGCTTTACCCTTTGCACCACAATGATGAATTATAACAACACAATTTGTAAAAAAGATTCTCTCTGCCTCTCTTTTTCTTTCTCTCTCTCTGACCTGATGTGAAAGTGCAAATGCAAAGGCTGTTACTATGAAGATATTACGTATAGAAACATATCTGTTTCTCGATAAAGAGCATCCCCTTTTAATGGAAAAAAATTGACACTCATAAATTGCTATCCATCCAACAGAATTAGGGAAATTTATTACAATACAACTGTAAATTGGCAGTACAAACAAAATCACTTTAATGCAATGCATTGGTCTTTCACAGGCAGTTTTCAAAGGATTTGAAATCAAATCATTACTTGCTCTCCAGTGTTCTTTAATCTAGAATTACAAATAAAAGAAACATATTTTTGAATACTGATGAATAGATCCTAACATAAAAACAAAACTAATCCTTGTTCTTAGTCTCATACTGTAGCTGTAGTTTACAGAACAAAAGAGGATAATAAGGTCAATAAACAATTACGATTTTTTAAACCAGCATGTTATCCAATTTCCCCTGATCTCTGGTTGACCCTGATGAAATGTCAACTACAGGTAGTTGTAAATCACACACAGTACAGTTCTAGGAGACATTCCAAGGCATGTTCGGTCCAAAGAGAAACAGGTGCTTTAAATTGACAGTTTGTTATAGAGTTAGTCAACCTCTGAAGTGTGGTCACATTCACTGAAAATGCTACATGTGAATAGGAACAGGAGCCAAACAATGCTCCATAGCTACTAAGAAATACATATAATTTATGTTCATAGGTGGAAAAAGCTATAAATAAGTATGGCTAACCTGTATCATACAGTAAGGACAATAAGTTCCATCTACACTATAAAATGTTGTCTTATTGGCTGATATTGAACTGGAGAAGTAGGCTACAGTTTTTGTAGAAAGCAGTGTCTGTATTAAACGTCATGCCAATTCAAAAGGTACAGTAAACATATGTTATATTATGTAGATTAACCAAATCAACTATTTTTTGATTATTTAAAATTGTTACTCGGTGATAGGGATAGCTATTTAATCTGCAACATATTTCTTTACAAGCAGAAGTGATCATCAGAGAATACTGTTGAATACTTTCACATAAAGTAAGCTTCAAAATGCATGAAGAGGAACTAAACGGCAAAGCTATTGGAAGACTTCCAGGCAGGAACAAACACCCACCGCGTTTTGGAATCATGATTCATAATTAATACAATTGAGTTGATTCGTGTGCAGCAACCAACTGTGAGTTCAACAACATTTGAAGCTTCTTTCCACCCCTTTTGTCTTGACTCATTTCTATTTCGTAGTGACTTTAACATATGTCACTCACTAGCAAACCATTTTTCTATTATCTGATCCAGCCTAACAGACATACATGACATATTTTAGCACTGGATAACTGCATGGCATATTGTATATTGAAAAATAGACATGCTGGCATGATCATCCTAAACCAAAGCTACATAGACATTTCTATTTTGCGGAATAGGACCTGTGTTCCCTGCTCCAATAGAGTTAGCCAGCCTTTCCCTATCAGAGGCAGCTTATAACTGGAAGCAATATTCTGACAATCAAAAATACCCCTTATTGGGAATACTATTCTGCTCTGACCACTCACATACAGAAATTCTTTAGGCAATTAGATTCAGCATGAATTACCCCACATGTAATGCTCAGGTTGAACGTGTGTACTGTAGTTAAACTAGGAGTGAAGCATATTTATTTGATAATCAATAACTTGAGATACTATAAATGTATAGTAAAAAATCATCCCACTTTCCTAAAAGAGACCAAGGTAAATACCTTGCTACTAATATTGTTCTCTATACTTAAAAATAAAGTTTTGCCCTGATGTGGGACTCAAATATCACTCAAAAGTTTAATTGACTGTATTTAAAATTGTGACCCTCCCACCCCCACCAAAAAAATAAGCTAAAATCACTGGACATGTTAGCCAAACAGAAACTTCACTTGTTCTGAAAAGCAGGATGCACAGGACTGGAAACACGCACATCCAATACAGTTTCAAACAACTTAGTTAGATTATTAAAGATGCATTGCCCTCTGCTGTTTTCAGCTCCTGGATACAACATGCTAAGAGTTTCTACTGTGCTGATCCCAGGACACTTGGTGCTGGCACTGGGTGAGTGGGGGAGAGAGGGGAGGGGCAGTGCAGAAGTGAGCCCATGGGACAGTAATAACACCTGTCCCTCATGGGTACTCCTTCCATTTAGCCACAGGACTTCCCAGTTCAGGCATCCGCCCTAAACAATTATCTTTACAACACAAAATGATCCTTTGCAACAACCACAAAAACGATATGTTCCCAGATTGGATTTCCCAGATGCCCCGTTGGTAGGAACCAGTGCCAAAGGGAAGTGAGGTGCTACACTTTAGAAGAAAAACAATTGGCACTGGAGCCTAAATAGTTGCCCCAATGTTGTTTAGAGGAGGGGAGACAATGGGGCGGGGGTCAATGAGGTTTTATATGGTGTCCACTCAAAGCCTGTGCCTGGAGTCTTGACTGTAGCCCCCAGGGGAGCCCCTATTGCGGTGAGGTTTATAGGAGTCCTGGTAAGGGTCTTGGTAGTCCTCCTCCTCTAGGGGGTAGTGGTCTCGGCTTGGCATGGACCCAGAGGATAGCCGGTTGCAGCTCTTGCGTGTCCGCTCATTGTGGTAGTTCTCATCTGACGGCATCAGACTGCGCCTTTCGATGGGCGTGTGGTCTTCTTGTGTGTGATTGCTGTTCCTGTTTTTTTGGCCCTGTGCATGGGAGGATAGATTGACACATAGATCTCAGTCCCCTGATCGTACAGTACGTTTTCATTTGAGCACATTAGGCTGTGTTAAGCATAACCACAGTGGATGGGAAGTCTGTAAAAGGAGGATACTTGTGTATTAATACACCATTTCATTTATTTGAATGAAATCGTTTTTACTCTTTGGAGTGTGATAATATTGCACACACGGTAGTAATGACAGAGATGTTTGTAACACCCACAATAGTCTCAATGTGTAGGTTGGTTTACCTGTAGACCAGATATGGCAGTTGGGTACGGGGAAAGGGCAGTGGAGCCCAGGTTACGTCCCAACAGAGGGTTGAGGGGTGTGCTGAGGGAGGTGTGGGTGGCACGCCAATAGGCCTCAAGGTACTCTGCCAGGTGCTCGCATGCATCCTCCAGCTGGTTCTCATCCAAGATGATATCAAACATCTCCTGATCGGGAGAGACAGGAGAGATTAGAGATTGTAGCTTCACACAGGATAAGAAAGGAGATAGGAGCGATGAGTAGGATGTAGATTGTAGGAAACGGCAGAAAACAGGTAAGTTGAGTAAAGTTCAAAATGTTTGAATACTTGTGACTTTCTGTCACTTGTATAGTGGTTAGGAAGACAGTGTGTCATTTGTAAGGGTTCATAAGATGCTTACGGGGGGGCACTGTGCTAGCTTGTCTGCTGCTACAAGCTGCACGTTCAAGTGTTTACTCTGGGATTTCCCCCTTGATTTAATCAGCCGCTGCAGGACCTGAAGAATGTGAACAGACCAGAGGTTATTTCACCACTATCCTACAAAATCTATAAAAAATGATATGTTTCTGTTTTCCATAAAAAGCTTATAATACTATTTAAAAAAACATTATAATTAATTTGATGTAAACAATTCAATGTTATGCAAAACAAGAGGTACTCTTCCCTCTATATAAATTATTACAATACAGTACAAAATATGGCCTTTTGCTGTTTTAGATTTTGAACTACATTCCACAGACCACTAATAAAACAAATGTAAAGTTTTAACCAGAAGAGGGCAGCAACCTTGACTCACGGCAAATCAGAAAACAGTACAACCTCAGAGAACAAGTGTAGCCGGTGAGTTACCTTAGGGGAGGACACTTTAACATGGACAATGATGGGGGCTAATGAGGTCTTTATCAACTGAGCTGGGTGGTTGATTGTGTCAGCATCCAACACCACCAGCTGCAAGGACCTGGCCAACTCAAAGATCCTCTCAATCTCACTCTGTACCTCCGCTGTTGGAAAGAAATGACAAACGCTGTCCATTCTTTTCATAAAAGACAGATATGAAAGATGAGTATGTATGTTGAGCATTTCATTGATGAAACAAAGCCATCCTTGTTTTACCTAGACTGGACCTGGTGTTGGACCTCTCTATGATGGCCCTCTTGCTGGGGTTGTTTAGGACTGACCTCTTAGCCAGAGATATGTCTGCTGTCACCCTTGTGATGGATATCCTGACATGGATAAACATAAGTTGAGAAACTTTATTTGGAACGGTCAATTTAGTTAACATTATGTTTTATATAAAGCCTGTGCTAACTGTGGAATTCTTCTATGAGCTGTGAGCCTTCTGGTTGTATGGTGAGATTGTATACAGGGATATAAAACTGCAGAGTTTACTCAAGGTATATGCATAATCTAAAGAGAGTGAACTCCCAGCTCCTCACCTGCCATCAAACCTGTGCTTCAGGAAGTCAAATAGTGCTTTCTGCATCATGTCAGTCACCTGCATATATAGCCCAGGTAGAACCGGTGGGGAGAGGGGAGAGGCAGAGAAATACGAGATCAGATAAGAGATAAAATATAAGAAACAGGCAGAAAAGAACAACTGCAGCATGATTTGGTAAAGATGGTATCAATGATAGGAGTAAGACATAAAGCATTGAAAAAAAACACAAGCTACCTAGCAATCGCCTGTCCCTACTTGCCCCAGCCATCACTGTCCCCAATTATTTCTTGTTTCCCTTCCACAATTAAGAAGGGCCCCATTCTGTTTTCAGAGTCCTACCAGAATGAATAACACACTTCGCAGAGCTAATGGTTCCTCTCCACTTCACTCCAGGATTAAGGGTTACATTTAACAAGATTATTAGGCCTACAATGACAGGTGTCATAAAGACCAGCGCAAAGGTGATGAATTGAGGCTATCATTCGCAGAGAGTCCCCGATGAAACTTTGGTCGAAAATAAATAAAACTTGAAAAGTAGAAAATGATTTCGAACTCACGAGAACAATAGAAGTCAACTCTCATGAAGGAATTTTGTTCGAGTAATTTTGTTCTATGAGTGTATCTGCCTGATGCTGTTGCATGCACTTGCCTCTCTTGACTGTAACATTGAGTGACAGCAGAACCCTGTACACAGTAGTCATGTCATGGGCCATTTTCTACCAAACATAGCACGGCTACTGAGAAGAAACTTAGGCTGAAATTTCACACCAAAGATACAAGATACAGTGAAATTCCATCAACATTATCTTAACCTTAACAGGTATTAAATATGTGTACATATTGCAGGCCTTCCTCTGCATCATTATTCAGTCAAAATATCTTGTCTGTTTCTTCCAAAAAACAATTTGTTTCTCTAGATTTTACACTGTCACACACAAAGATATGTCTAGCTTTGTTACCATGAGAACTAGCACTAGATGTAAAACATATTTTGGTTCTTCAAAAGAAAATCCATAGAACCTTGTAAAAGACAACAACGGTACTAGCAACTACTTACAAATCCATTGATTAAAATCATAGAGCAAACTTTTCCAATTCCAACAACAAAATGGCTTTTTCAAACGGACAGATCATATGAACATGTTATGTGACCATGTAATGTATAGCTACTGCAATGTATTTTCAGTTTCTAATTTCAAACCATGCTCCACTTTCGATACTGACGTGTTTTACCCAGAAGGTTGTTACCACGGCAACACAGAGAGGAGATGAGGATTCTGTGATGACTCTGGCTCCCCCACTTTACCCCATTCCTGCCCTGCTCAGCTGACAATACACCCCATCACTAGTTAGCGCTGGCTGGCTGGGTTATGCAGTGCTGCTGTTAGGCACACGCCTTAAATGATGTAACGGGAGTTGGTTCTCTGCAAAAACGGGTTGGTGTTCAAGGTATCTTCATCTTTACCTATTTCCCTTCAGCCAACTACCATGAGAATATTGTCAGTACTGATTCAACTGGAGAATCCCGTAGTTGTCCCTTTAGGGCATGGCATACCATCAAAAGTCACAGTTGCTCTAAAATGAGATTTTACATCAAAATCATCACCCAAAAATAACCCCAAAGAAACAAGTGAGGAGATTGTATGACACTTCCTTCCATTAGGTCTTGAAGGAGACCTTAAAGGAGTCTGTGTGAGTCACAGGGTTTGAGATGGCAGTGACCTACCTCATATCCCTTCAGGGACGGTCCTACTAGGACCACTGGTCTCATGGAGGGCACCACGTCATAGGGAGGGATGTTCTCTGCCTGGAAAGGACACACACACAAACACATATTCAACCACACACATACACGCACGCACATACACACACATGCACACATTGTATATACATGTACAGTATATCCACTGCTATCAAGCTGCAGGAATTCAGTCTGCTGCTTTAAACTTGCGATTCTGTCATGTTGTTTAGACAAAACCTTATCTAAAAAGAGTTTAACTATAAAATAGCACATACATCATGGTTATAGGTGAGCTTTTTTACAATTAAGCCATTAGTGTTTGGGTCTCTCAAACTGTTTAACTGCCCCCATAAGAGTATATGGTATCAAAGTGACTCAATGCATCTGTAAAAAATAGATATAATTTAGTTACAAATGTAAATCTGTATATGAAGGCAGACTTGCCAGCCTCTTTCTAAATAAATTGTTCATCTAGACTGAATGAAAAGTATGGTAAGTTGACATCAGTGTATAAATCAAAGTAATGAACAGACACACTCACCACTTTCTGCTTTTGTTTTCCTGAAAAAAAGAAAAAAGATCCAATCAATATATTTTAAACAAGGAAAATGCATCCTATTATAAAGCAGCACATATGCATTGTGACGTGTGTCTTGACCTGTATGAGTCAAAAGGAATTCTGCTATCAACTTGGAAATTGATAGGGTTGCTAACCTTATTAGACTCCGCTGACACCACATTATATGCACACAAGACCTTGTTATTGATTACGGTTTTATGGCTTAACAAATGATGTAGTGACTAAAAGTGAGCTACAATCATGCTACTGAACAAGGTATTTACAAAACACAACCTTTTAAGGGGAGACAGATATCCACAAATAAATGAAGTATCAAATAAAATGTATGTACAGTAGGCCTATACATTATATTAACACTAGTGGTTAAAAATACTTGATTTATTTGTATCTATTCCAAACCTTCCTTTGCAGGGTTAGCCATTGAAAGACCTGAGTTTTTTTTCGATAGATGCCATTTATGATACACAAAGATAAAAATAAAAAAAATGAAATGAGGACAGAATTATTCACACCAGACAAACTATACCATCACACTATTTGGATTTACAGACATCTTTTTGGACAGTTCCCTGCACAGATATCAAACATCACCCTGAATGGACAAACAACCTCCAAAAGCAGAGCTTCCTTTAGGATGTTTAATCGTAAGAGATTATGCTTAATGCATGTCTGGGAAATGGCCCAGAGAGGGAAATTCACCCTCTGAATTCTATTCTTCAAGTAGATGATTCCAACTTCAATCAGATGATTCACAAATAAGTTGTCTTGATCTACAGGCTGGCGCAGTGCCAGGGCTCACCTGCAGAGGTGGGGTTGGGTTTGAATGAGCCTGAGACCATGTCTCCTAGACTGGAGGAGGAATTCCCACTGGACTTACTGCGGAGGCACAAAACCATAACAAAGAGCAGTGTGAATGTGGAGCACATACAATCTCATCAATCACACCCCAGCCTGCTGATAGGAGAGGTCACAAAGAGCACTGCATTCATGTTAATCAGGATATATTTACCCAACAATGAAACATGATTGACATAAGAAGTGCAGGTTGCTTCTTGTTAGCGGCATAGATTGACCAGTGATTACAAAGGGCTGCAATAAATATGCTGTGGCGATGCTTGTTTAACTCATAAGCGGTGTTCTTGGAGAGGTTAGTTTCGATGTATTCGAGAAGACGTCATACCCACTTTTACCACAACTGGTCAAATCATCACCAACATGAGGCCAATCCGGACCCATTGTCTTTTGAAGTATGCAGCACAGAGTTAATGCAGAGCTTACTAACAAATGCTAACAAAAAGCTGTCGATCAATGATGAGACAGACTCCACAGTCTCGGTTCGATCCCCCACCCCCACACACACACACACTTTCTGCCTTACCCCCTCCATTGTGCCACTGCCCCCATGCCTTCCACGTACCCGTGGAAACGTCCTCGCTTCTGCTCCTGCTGAAGACGGATGTTCTCCAGCTTGAGAGGGCTGGGGATGAAGCCGGTGTCACAGCCCTCCTTCACCAGGCGACCAATCCACCAGTCATTGCTGTACTTCTGGAAGAAAACAAGACCGAAAAGATAGATACCGTACCTGAACAATTGACACATTAGGTATCAAAACAAAGTGAATTACAATACTTTCAAAAGTACATACAAAAAGTTAAACCACACTCGGAGACAGTTGAAATCCCCCCCCCCCACCCCCCCACACACACACAAACGAATCGCTTGAAAGCAGCGTGTCGTTTGTTGTTGGAAGAGCGCAGCGCTCGGTACCTCTTTGATGTGCAGGAAGTCCTTGGCATCAAAGGAGATGGCTGTCCCAGCCACAGGGACGTCCTCATCCAGGGCTCCACAGTAGCTGACGTTCGTCTTCACAGCGAAGGCCACTGCCTTGGCCTGGGCAAGCACAGCATGGGAGGCACAAGACATGTTGAACTACGCCACGTGTCGAAGTAACGGATGTATGATGTAAAGCCTAATCGTGAGTGACGCTGAATAGGGGCATAATGACTTCAGGGGCCAGTTGAAGTATTCGTTGTTAGAAATGGGTAAGAATGTGGGTGCACGGCGCGAGCTGTCCGAGTACGATGTGTTTGACCCTCCTAGGGCCAAGCTGCAGCAGATGCAAGGCACAGTGTTGGAGCTCACCTTAGCCCTCTCCAGCTGCACCGCCGCCTGCTGCTCCTTCTCCTGCCGCCCGCTTTCCCGCTCCTCCTCCAGAGACACATCTGAGTCAGATGGTCGGCTAGTGTAGGAATCAGCTGAACCCTGCAGGAGCACAGGCTGTTAGTCACCAGGCGAGGGGAAACATTAGACACAAGGTACAATTTACAGAATACTGTAACACGTAGGCCTATAACACCCAACACCCAACAGTCCTTAGAAATGGTAAAACTCCCAGTAGGACCATAAGGCCTATGCTTACAGTAGGTAGGTCGAGAACTAAAAATAGTGCGTGAGTGAGTGAGGGAGGGAGTAGGCAAGTTAGGAGTTGCGTGAGTCTGTGAGAGAATGAGTATGTGAGTGAGAAAGTGAACGAGTGAGTGCATGTGTGCGTGCATGCGTGAGTGAGCGAGCGAGTTGTGGTGGGGGTCCAGGTGTGTGGCGGGGGCGTGGAGGGGAGGCGCAAAGATGGCTGTCCACCTCTCCCGACAAGATCAAAGAGAGTGTGATTAAAGCTGACAAGCCGCCGTGGCGACAGGGCTCCCAAATACAGAGAGGCTTTTTTGTAGCATGCCGAAAAGGGAAATCTAGTTGAAGTGATCAAATTGGAAAGCGCATTAACTCACACACAAGCACACACACATTTAGACTGCAGAGTGTGACTAAACAGAGGCTGGGTCAATACAACATGATGAGAGGAGCAGAGACGAAGAGCCCTAGGCAGGTGTATTGGGCTCCACGGGCAAGTAGGAGAAGGACTCTTCACCACACAGCAACACATCTAAGACCAAGTGTTGGCCTTAGCACAGTGTTAGCAAAAGGATCTCATCTCATATCAAACAGAGCACTGTTTTCAAGAGAGAGGACCTGAGAGTAAAGCTTTGAACCTGAAATCAAAAGGTTCCACACAAAGCGCAAAAGGCCTGATTAACCTTGCGGCTATTGAACCTATAATAATAGGATTGCAGACCTCCATTTAGCAGATTCGCTATTTTGTCTTAGAAGCTTCCAGATATATTAATCACACTACTGTTCTTGAAAAATGAAAATGGGGAAAATATGAATAATCCAAGGGAAATTACGACTATCTCCGGGGCTCACTTTAAACAGGCTCATACTGTAGGAATTAGATTGTAATTGAGGCATCCGCTATTACATTACAGTGGAAACCAAGGCATTATTGTGTCCAAGGCACCCCAGAAAGTGTGTACTGGTCTTTGTGTGCTCAACTGCCCCCCCCCCCCCCCCCCCCCCCCCCCTTCAGGCAGAGCCAGTCTCATGGCATTACTATCAGAGGAGCTGCCCCCCTACCCTCCAGCAACCAAGCCCCCAACACTATCCCTTATTAGCCACGAGTCAGTGGCTGCTGGGAAACAGAACCAGTACAACACCCACTCACAGAGAAAAAGGGAGAGAAAGAGACAGAGAGACAGAGAGAGAGAGTGAGAGACAGAGAAAGCGACACGGACAGAGAGAGAGAGACAGAGATAACAAAGTGATCTGTGAGAGAAAAAATACAAGACACAGAGAGATAGAATGAGACAGATGGACGTAAGGATGGAAGTATGGACAAAAGATTCTCCAGAATTTCAGAGATTCGGAGAGATTCGGAGAGGCACCACCGCCACCACAGCTCAGTAATGCCCGGATGCCCAGATGCCAGCGGCAGCAGCAAACTGAGGCTGCAGTGAGGGGGTGGAATCCGGGTAGTGGGGGGTGGGGGAGGGAGGTGGGGGGCTGGGGGGGAGGGACTCTATTTCGAGCCCCCTGACGAAGGTGCTGAGAGACATTAGCAGTGACGATCTCATCACATCCTCAGCATGCAGCGGCTAACCTTCTGATGCCACCAACCAATAGCTGTCTAGGTGGTGCCTGGCAAGGTGGATAAGTCTACTTCCTGATGTCTGTTACTCCTGACAGGATATGGAGAAAAGAAGACCAGGTTCCAAATACATTCTCTACTGCTTTGAACTATTAGACCGTTTCTGAGCTTTGCTTTTCCCAAACAACATTTCAATGAGTTCAGCAGTGCTCTCTGCATGAACTATTTCACTCTGCAAATAAATGGAACAGTTCCAGACAGGTGGACATTACAGATAGAGGACAAATCCGTACGTTAAACATCTGAACATGTAGAGTATAAGCGACAGTTCAGCTTTCAATTAATTCCCGTCTCAGTCGCCTTGTTTTGATGTCAGAGACTCCTCCACCACCTGTACCCTCTGACCTGACCTGTTCAGCAGTTACACAAGGACTGAGGGATGAAAGCCCCCATCTCTACTCCTGCTGACGTCAATATTCTGTCTGATACATCATCCCTCTGACTACAACCTGCACTCTCTCTCTCCCTCCCTCACTCACTTTCTTTACTCCGTTCTCTTCGTCTCTTTCTGTCCACCTCTTTCTTTCTCTCTCTACACATCTTCTTTGGGATTCTGCCTACTGATTGATTCAGGGTCTTCATGTCTCCAAACAATGAAGTGAATACACTCACCCTTGTGCATTTTGCTTAATCAACAAAGAATTACAGGCACTTCATAAATACATTTACATATATATGAGCAACATATGGAAAAGTGAAAACGAGTCGTGAAATATTGTGAATGCAAAGCAAATGCTGAGATTGTATGAGGTATTTGTCCATTTGAATGAACATGAATGAACATGCATTTGTCCATTTGAATGAAGGTACTAGTCAGCTTGAGCTTTTTAATCCCTTTCTTGTCTTTGTGTGGTTTTCAGTGTGATGGCAGTGCTGTGGCAAAGTGTGCCATGTGTGTAGTCACCGGTGATACATATGTCTCCATGGACTTCACGCTTCAACAGCTGAGAGCTAGGGAGAGGCATGTGGGGTCTCGAGTCATCCCTTGGCCAGAGAGAGAATGAGAGAGAGATAGAGAGAGGTAGAGAGAAAGAAAGGAAACGGGAGAGGGAAAGGGAAGTGTAGAATTGGGAGGGAGGGATAGACAGAAAGAAAAGAGGGTAGGTTTGGACATAGAGGTGATTGTATTGTCACCAAGTTCAGAACATGTACATTCCTTACATTTATTGACTATCCAAAATTATTTTGTAAAATAATAGGACCACCAACCGCATTTTTTATATAATAGTCGGAAATGATTGATGAATGAACAGCGTTTAATTCATTGTCATCGTTCATTTACACAGCCTGTACTTGGCAGACCTGGTTTTTCTTAGCATGTAAGTAGAGGTTTGCACACAACAGTGTTTCCTTCCTGCTCTGTCAGACACTGAGTGTATGGTATCACTCCTGTATGAAGCACATTAGCAGTATCACAGCCAGCTGGTCTGCACTCCCAGTACTGCAGACTCAGCCCTACTAAGGAAAGGCAGGCTTGAGGAACATGGAGCCTCAGCACAAATGTTTACCCAACAGATGATGGCACAGTCGCCCCAAGGGTGCTGCCAACTAGTCCTTTCTGCACAACATGCCATTAACAGAGGGCCGGGGGCCATTCAATCGAACATGCACGGCAGTATTTGCAAATGTAACTTCAAGGAAATGGCATGGAGATTTGACGGTGGTTGATGCTGTTTTATTTCCCGGAGAAATTTGCATTAGGCTTCACCTGAGCACAAAGAGCCACACGTGAACACATCAACGTGCACATGTCATGGACAACTCCATTCACACACACGTGTACATGGTGCATAGGCTCGCGGGAGCAGAGAAACATGCTTACAAAGGGCTGCATGACAAGAGGAACAAGGCATGATTGCCCGATACAACCATTTATATTCATGGAGTAGCATTTCCCTTTGCGATGCCTTTTCATCCAGTTAGAATCCAGACCCACTTTCACAGAGGAACAGCTCCTCTGCATCACTGCTTCCTCTGGTGTGATAGGTCTTCAACTTCTCTACAATGAGACTACAATACCTTTACAAGCATTTGTGTGATCACAGCACTGTAAATAGTGGCATATGTCCCTTTATAGTGGACAATATTAAAGTAATACAAGTACAATACAAAATGGTCCTTTATCATCCTGCAGCTAAGATGTGTTACAATACAAACAATTTACTATAAAAGGATAGTATTGTTAAGAAAACCGTCTGGATTTTAACCTTCAGCCTTTTAATCTCATACCTGGCCTTTAGCTCAAAAACACAAGTATTCTGTCGTTTGTCAGGATATTTACCTCAAAACAAATAGCAGTGAAACTAAATTTAGAGCAAAACATGTGATATCATTAACTTCTCTGCACAGCCAGGAGTGGGGGTGGGTCTAAGGCATGCAACACTTACTGAAAAAAAATCCTTAAGTGACAACAATGGACACAAGGCCACCACTATCTACTACTATCACAAACCTGCATCCCACGACACAAGCACACACACAGACACACAGACACACTTCAACCAACTCCACAATCCATGTTCCCACTACCACACTGACTGGGTCACTAGTGTGTCCGTTATCTGAGTGCGTCAGGGGCCCAGGCTAGTGTCCATCGCACCACACTCGGGTCTTATCGCCCCAGACGCCTAGTAGCACTCAAGCGACCCTCACAGCTGCACCCCAAATCCCCCTGCCCCCATGACCAATCTGATCCAGTCAGTGGCAAGATATTGAGTTCAACGTTGTTTCTGTTAAATGGTATTTCTGTGCGTCACACTGCCATGGAAAAGATCTCGCCTGATTTCTAAAATGACGGGCGTTGTGTAAATGGTAAGTGAAATGTAAGAATATGTTGTTGTTTTTTCTCACCAAAATAGGTTTGTTACTATCGTAAACAACAGTTCTGCTGAGTTGGCAGAGATGGTCTGATTCATCCATCAAACTGCACGTCACAGTGTGTGAGGCATTCTCAGAGTCAAGTTGCAGTGCTTGTACACTCTCCAGCCAACCACAGCCTGGCTCCTGTCTCCCCTTCAAATGAAAAATGCCATCATGTTTCCTGTCCTGGCTACTCGCTCTCCAGGCACCACAACAGATGACATCACTACATCACTGTCTCAAAGACAAACAGGCTAGCATCTTCCTGAGCAAACTGGAATGAAATGCTCTGGTATTTAGATGGACGATATCTACAATAAGTACACAATATTATAATCTAATAGGGTTTTGGATGCCCTTTGATCATGTTGTGATACATTTTAAGGTGCGGTAGAACTCCCTACCTGATCACCATCAATGCAACCATTAATTAAACTCCCTATAACCAACACATGAAAATGAAATCACTTCTAAAAATAATGTAGGTTTCGAGTGTGTTCGATGTGTCTCTCCAAACTGGTCACTTGCTGGTCATAGTTTCACTTCCTGTAAAGCCAGCCACTCAGTGGTCTGAGATAAGGGCTGATAATAACGTAGAGCCACTAAGAGCTGATCGGATGCCAGAATGAAGGTTAGTGCAGCTGCCAGCACTAAACTAAACTAACACTGCCATACAGTCTCAACACTTAGTACTGTATGACAGTTTGTCTACAGACAAGTATGAAATAGCTCAAATGCACTGCCATCTGTGGACTTGAAACGGGCGTTGTTTGACATTTGTATAACAACTGGTCTAATTTAACTCTGCTCTGTAGAGATTTTAGATTTGGTATCAAGCTGACAAGGCGTGTTGCCTTGCAGTGAACCTCCCCCTCCACAATGTAGAGATGCTGTATTAATGATTCAATAACACTACCTCCCTACTGGGTTGCACAGACTCACAAAGGAGAGACCACATTTAGCTTGTGCAGCACTTTCATGGAGGTGGCAGAAAACAATGATTTCCATCACATACTGGTTAGGTTCAATGGGGCTGGCGAGCCATTGGCTGAACGGATAACAGCCCAAACCTGATTGGGGTCCATAAATAATTGAGAGGAAGCAATTAAGCTTGTGTTAGCTAGAAATATAGTTGGTAATAAATAGCATAGCTCATGTCTAGCCTACGCTGAGCACCTCTTGTTATCTGTTACAGTGCAAATGTATAACCCTTCAGTCGAGTGTATTTTGTATTGAAGGCAAACAAAAGGACCAAATTAGACCAAATTGTCCATGATAGTGAAATGCTGAAATTATACACAATCATGAGGATCAGATAGATCATCTCTGATATCCCCTTTCCAATAAATAACAAGAAAGAAAGAGAGGACTGGAAGGGACAGAGAGGGCTTGGAGGAAAAGAGAGAGAGCTAGGTATGTTCATGTTCAGCTCCCTCCTCCTCCTCCTGTCCACACAGCTCCTACATTTTATTGCCTTTGTAAGCATTTCTCTCAGCACTCAAAAACAGGTTTCTGGTGCTGATGCTCGTCACATGTCAGTATAAATCTAGGTTTTTCCACAGCAGAAGAGAATCATGGCTGTGTGTACACAGACACTTCAGAGGTATTCATTTTTATGTCTGTGATGGACATGATCTACAGGACTGTTTGTCACAGTCAGTCACACCCGACTGCTATAGCTTCACAGAGTCTGAAGTGAATCTTGTCAGTGCTTGGATTACAAGACACATGGCCCTCGGAATTTTACAACTCTGTTTGAAACAATGGCAGATGAGATAAGATTAGTGTTATCTTAGACCCATGGGAGTGGGTCACACAACCCCTTACTGTGAATGTAAAAGAGAGTTAGTAAGGTACTGTCCCTTTAAATCAAAAGCAAATGCAGCTCTCTGTTACAAGAAACTACATAATGATACATTAAGTAGCCAAGGATGGCTGGTTCTCTGCACTCCTGGCCAAGTATGAGCACACACATAAAAAACACATATACAAGTAACCACATACACACACATACTCGCCCACCCACAAACAATACACACACCTACATGCACACACAAACACACATGCACGCGCACACACTCAGTTGCAGCATGTTCACTGGCTAATCAGTCATACACAGACATGATCAAGAGCACTGTCCAGATCAGTGGATGTTCAGTGATATGGAATGTACGTTTTTTTCTAGCCTGTTTCTCTTCCGTGGCATTAGTCGCTCTGGATAAGAGTGTCTGCTAAATGACTAAATGTACAACATCAGCCTTGGAGAGAGAGAACAGTATCATTTGTAAGAATGAAGAACAGGTAACTCTAAGACACATGTCTCTTCCTCTCCTTCTTTCCCATCCCCCCATCCTCCCACCCACTCCCAACTCCCCACAAGAAAGCCCAAACCAACCAAAGACAGAATACCATAAACATACCATGCCCCTACTCCCAATCCTTAGAGTGTGTGTGTGTGTGCGTGTCTTTGTGTGTGAATGTGAGAGTGCACTTGTCAATACAATTACACAGGAGGGAGAAGTATGAATCCAGAGGCATCTAACAGTGTCACAATAAAACGCATGGTACAGACAGCTACAACTGCTTTTCCCCCTAGCCCTCCACAACCCCTTACTCACCGCCTCCGAGTCTTCAAATCCATGTAGGTACAAATTATCGTACATGGAGGTTTGATATTCCAGAAAGCACCACTTGATGAATTAAGAGTGAATGATGGAGCAGCAGAGCATCAACACCGGGGGATTAAAAATCCCTCTCCACATAAATCATGAACGTGGAGCCCTCTTCTGTTTTGCCTTCCCAGTGTCTGTTGGATGTTATTGCCCCAGAGCCTAGAGTGAGTTCCTATCCATCACAAGGCAACCTAGCTCTCTCCGGAGGCTACACAGACCTGGCATTTTATCTGCCTCCCAAATACAGAGCAGGAGAGCGAATCCCTTCCTCAATCAGAGGCTGATGACAACGCAGGGAGGCAGCCTTCTGATTGGCTGCTGGCTGCTCCAGTTAGCTTAGACACTGGTGAATAAGGAAAGGGATGGGAGGGAGGGAGGGAGGGAGGGAGGGAGGGAGGGAGGGAGGGAGGGAGGGAGGGAGGGAGGGAGGGAGGGAGGGAGGGAGGGAGGGAGGGAGGGAGGGAGGGAGGGAGGGAGGGAGGGAGGGAGGGAGGGAGGGAGGGATAAAAAGAGAGAGACGGGGTCTATAGCTTGAGCGCATCGTTTTCTTTGAGGTGCCGTGTATTTGTCTGCTAGTCTCATGTCGTTTGCTTAACTGCCTCTAAATCTCTTTCTGGCTTTCTCGCTCTCACTCTCTCTCTTTCTACTAACTGGAGTGTGTGTTTGCGTGTCTGTGTGTGTAATCATGATGACACTGACCTAAACACTAAGATTTAACGACAACCCCTCCTCTTGTAGTACCCTCTCCACTGCAACATCACTCACGCTCATTGCTCACAGCATACCCAAAGGATGTCATAATATCTTTATGAACCCAATGGGACCATAAAACAACCGTGTCCGGATGCACTGCAGCCAAGGCCATGCAGGGAAGACCAGGGTCATGGGGTATTATCAAAACCTGGCCTCAAATACTCAAAGCCTTACAAATAATGACACATTTTCTTTTTGTTGACGTATTCACACACAAGCCATACTTTTTTACGTAGTCTTTCATTGTTTGAGACACTTTTACTTGATGACTAGATGGAATGATATGGAATGTGGTGCATGTTCATTAATTAAGGGATTTGAAACTTTAATTAAGGGAAATCGTTTAATTGGAAACTCTGCATCTTTGAGCGCTATACGAGAAATGCTGCTATGGAAGAGCAACATTGCCCCCTGCTGATGAGGAGACTTACAGCAGGTGCACCTGCCACTAAGCTGAGCTTGCTCGGTAACCCTGCCAACAGAGCTGGGGGAAACAGAGGCTTGTGGATGTCCTGAGCCGGAGCACCAACGGGCAGCCTCTCTCTACCATGGTTATCTTTGGATGGTCATGTTATGATCTTTTTTTTTTTCATCTCCTTGTTTATTTCGATTACCCATGGATATGATATTATAAGTAATAATTTCTAACTAGGCTTTGTTTGTTTTATTCCAATCCGACACTCTACAAATAGGACATACTGTTGGTCATGTCTAGACATTCAACCCAGTATTTCTAGCTATCTAACCTGACAGTGTGACCTACAATGTGACATTTATCACAGAGAGCTTATTCGGAGATCTGACTTTGGAGAGGAAAAGGTCACATGGTGAGGGAGGTCACTACATTGAGCTGTTGCTGTTTGGAGGGACTGACTGGTACTTAATGTGTGAGTGGGTGGAGTGTGCTGTTTGGAAGGACTGGATGGTACTTGATGTGTGATGGGGTGGAATGGCGAGTGCTGTGGCCAAGTCCCATTCAGTGATTCATGAATTAGCTGCTTAGGTGTTCGGTCATGTGACCTACTGTACATTGGAGGGATTAACAAAATAAATCAGCCCTTCTATTCCCCATAGAAAAAAATCATCTTAACTGTATCTCTTTGTTCAATTAATTGTGATTCAGAAATCTTCCCTCAGCCAATGGCTTTTCAGCTGCACAACTGAGATTCACTTCACCCATTCAATTAACTTTTCTAAATATTTCCTCTTCTCTAAATTAACCTTAGAAATCCCAGAAATGAATCAGGAACCTAATGATATCTAAAATGGCCACTGCTCAGCCCTTCCAGGTCAGCCACTTAGGCCAGCTACATGAGATACCAGGACTCTCTGTCTAATACGATACGTACAATACAGTACCTAGTAGATAACTGAGTATAGTACGTTTCCTCAGGAGTTTAAATTAAAGCTGTTCTTTAAGAGTTGGCACACTTTTAGTTTTTCTTGAATAGGCCTGGAGGAAAGCCATGGATTCCTTGGTGAAAAGCTTAAGGGATCCAATGGTTTATACAGAAATACAGAACTACCCAGCTAGCAAATAGCTGTCTGAGTCCCTGACTCTCAAGATAGAGCTCAGGGAAACAGGCAGAAGACAGTTTAGATGACTAGATATCCCATGAAGAAACGCTGAACATCTGTCTACCGGAATGTAATAAACCATGTGAACTCAAAACACCATCTGAGGAAAGAAAACATCTTCTCATGCCTGACGCATTTTCTTTTTCTGTCTAAGAGTCAACCACATGTGGCGTGATGTGCGCCTCTGTTGTCTTCATTAGCCTGTACCAGGTAACACGTTCTCTCTCCTGCTCATCTCCTGACTTCCAGGAGAGAACAGCTCTTCAGCTCCAATAGCAGGGAGAGAGGGTTGTTGACTCTAGTCTAATAAACACGGATGTACAGAATAGTCTGAATAGAGATCTCTTTATGGTCGGCCATAAAAGCTGACAGTTTCTGACATGTTTGTGATCATCCTCCTTGCCCCTAATACTGTACTTCAGCTAAACCTCCAGTAAATCCACACACTGGAAAGATTCACTTGACACTTTTTACAGATTACACTTCAGACTTCCCCTGCACTGTTTTAAAGAGGAGAGTAAAGGTTGTCACATCAGATATGTTAAAGGACCAATGACTGCCAATCAAACAGCTGGGCTCAACCCCTGATTTTGAACTAGCGCTGTTGCTATGGATACCTAACTGGAATCAAAGAGCTCAATCAGCAGGCACTCTGCTCATCTCACCACCTGAAGATGTGAAACTGATTATGACCCTTAAGTTGTGTTTGTGTGAGTGTGTGTATAAGTGTGTGTCCATGTGTATGTGTGTATTTGTGTAAGTGTGTGCATGCATAAGTGTCCTGTGTGTCTTTGGCCTCTTTAAACCCGCTGGGACATGAATGCTTTGCATGCAGATAGATTTCCCACAGTGACTCTTGCATAATTAATAATCATCATGAGGGAAAATCACGGGATAAACAAACAGGAAGCTAATCCATATTCTAGTCCTTAATCAACATTTTTATGATAATGTGTTGGTTGAATGGTGTACTAGATACAACTTGGCATGTGGCAAAAACATAAATAACCTGACATAGAGTTTGCAAACCATTTCCACAAAACATTCCCTCATTCTTGATGTGACCTACTGTACTGTATCTTTATTAAGACAGCCTTGTGGCAAATATGTCGAAGCAATGTATGCACTGTTTACATAAATCAACAAACTAACAGTTTGGGAAATGTAACTAAGGAAAACGTCTTAGAATAATTGACCAACAAAAATACTCCCCTAATTTGAGAGGTTTTGATCTGTTCCCACTGACACGTTCAGTGAAATAAATAAAAAGACACACAAAAGATGGCCAATAACATTCAGGTGTCCCAGTGTTGTGAAAAGCCCGACTGCAGTTTCCTTGGAAACCCATTAGTTGGGATGTCACAGTTCAGACAAAGTCCCCTCCATTTTTATGGAATAATTATCTTACACATAATGGTATATCATTAGCATTTGTTACAGAGTTGCTTAGAGGCGAAGAGAGTACAGCCAGAACTACAAAGATAACCCCCTGTTCACTTCTCCATGGATTTTACATGACTGACAGATAATTCAGTGGTAGCTGAGTGAATTGTTTGAATTAATTCTCCTTTTATGTTTAAATAAAGGTCATTGCTGCTGCTACCACAGCAGTATGCTGTTGATGTGACATAGATGCAAACAGAATGTCATTATGTTTTCTGAGCTTTGAACCTTTAATAAACATGGAGGACTTAATGACAGCTTCTCATTAGGGACAGGGGGACAGAATGTTCTTACTTGTCTGAGGATGAAGCTGGTGGAAGTGGTGCTGCCATCAGATCTCTTCAATCTGCTGCGTCTGGAGTAGGTCCCTCTGTTACCCTGGAGGGGGGGTCGGACACATACGAATAACACACACACAAAAGTACCCACACAAACACCCCACCAACACACACACACACACATGCCAGGTTAGTTTTACTATCCTAATGAGGACCGACAATTAACTCCCAAATTTGTGTTGTACCTAACCCCTAACCCTTAACCCTAACGTTAACCCTTCATGAAATGTTAACCCTAACACTAATTCCAACACTAAGCCTAAAGCCCTTAAAAAACCCTAGAAATAGCACTTGAAGTGGTTGGGCCCAAGAAAATGTGTCCGCAAGGTCATTTTTTTGTTTGTTTACTATCCTTCTGGGGACAATACATGCACACACATACAGTACACTCTGCGGCTAAACAAGGGCACCTTGGCCCACGGACTGAGGTGGTGGTTATGTCCTGAATAAGAGCCTTTTCAGACAGCACCTATCCTGTGTTAGTGGTGTTTCTTTTCCTCCGCCCACCTATAAGAGGGCATCATTGGGCAGCTGATGTCAGAGTGTGACACACGAACAAACACACACATATATGTTCACCCATACACGCACATGCACGTCTGTAGCCCCACAGAGCAGAGTGTCACAGGCAATTCCCTCAAACCAGAGGAACACCAGAGGTGTCCTTGTCTGAACCATCCATACCCTTCAACGTCTACATCCCACAGTGCTTAGGTGGATGGAAGCACTGCTGCTGTCATAGGGATTTAGGATGTCACGCACAAGTGAAATAATTCAAAGATATTCGATGTGTCCGATCAGTTTGTCTTGCTCAAGTGTATCAGAATGAACGGATGAGATTTTCCACTTGTACTTTAGAAAAGCAGCACATCTAGGTCAGCTTGCCCCTTCTTAAATGAGTACCAGCTCAACTTATGAATTATTAAGCACCCTATTTCAAACCATACAACTGAAAGCCCAGTTTCCCAATGACCAGCATTATTACCAGAGGTGAGAACATTGTAAGCCTACTGTCCATAGGCAAAAATGTAGCCTATGTGTACTGTGTTATATTAGACAAAAGCATGACACTTTTATTGGACATATAATTTCAAATTTTAGTTTAAAAATAAATTAATATATATATATATATATTAAAACGAAACAAGAGTCGACCGTGATTAGAACACTTGACCCACTTGCATATCTCTACATATATATACTGTATGTTTAAAGCGCATTGAATTAGTGATTAGAGTTCGATTTCGAAGAGAGGAGACGAGAAGATGAAGAGAACATATTTTTTATGCGGATCTTTTGCCTACCTGAAAAACAGGCTTTTGTAGCCCGTCGCCAACACCGTGACGGGTGTATATGTGTCGGGACATTTCGGCCAGTTCATCTGTCCAGGGGGGCGGCTGCCGCTCTGTCCCAGTCCACTGCAACTGCTGCGGGCATTGAACCGTTTGCTCCAGCTTTGCACCGTTAGATTTCACACAGCAACACAGAAAAGAGAATCGCTCTACTGCTCCTTTGACAAATATATAGAAGACTACAACTGAAATAGGACCAGGATCAGCGCGTGTTCAGCGGCAGTGCAGCTGCTGACGCTGTATGCTACAGATGTGCACGCGCAGTAGCACACTCCCCCCACCGCTCCATTATTGACAGAGTGCTCTCCGTGCGCGTTTTCTCTCCAGCCAATTCAGTTTGGTCTTCTTTAGATCTTGAGTTAATTTTGACGCATTGCTAGATTTCTTTGTTCCTTTCAGTCAATGACATTTCTGCCAAGTTAACATTTAATTAGATTTATGAGATTATGGTGTGGGTCTAAGTCTCCTATGTGTACAAATTGACTGGTTTGAATGTCCATTTGTGGGGGCATCTCCTCCCACATTCTACACAAAAATCCCTTTTATCCTAGAGCCTAAGTCTAGCAGTAGAGTGCTAAATAAAATATAAAATGATGCATTGGATCAGCATTTCAGTGTAAGCTTTGTTTGTCAATCAACTCCTAAAGCCTAGGCCATTGGCCCTCTTCCTACAGTAGTGGCTTCAGAAAAAGTGTCTACAGGGATTTATCTGCAGAAGTATAGTGCAGTTTCATAAGTCTTGATGAATAAATCATTGTGTCTCCCAGGTAACGATTACTGTGACAGGCCGCCAATGCGTCATTGGTCTCTAGTCAAGGCTTCACTCTGGGACAGCTGAGAACTGTATGGGTGGATGAAAGGTGATAAGAAATTATTTTTTCATCTTGAGTGAATAAATAACCTCTGATTGACCACTGCTGTGTTAACTTCCCTGGCAGGAAATTACATAATATGAGCCAGTTAGGACTCATCTGTCTTCAAGAACATGTTCTGTTTAGTGTTGTTCTATATCAAAATACTTAAAATGGCTGTGGCATACTTTAAATAGAAAACAACACGAGAACCTAATATGCCTGGATGTTTAATTTTCTTCACTTATATTAGCCTATCTTATTAGCCCAAGCCCTTCCTTTTACAAATTATACTGTTCACTACTGATTGTAATCTCAATAAACAGATCCCCTTTTCACCATGTTAGATATGGCATCATATTCGGAGTCAGGTGGCTGAGCGGTGAGGGAGTCGGACTAGTAATCCGAAGGTTGCCAGTTCGATTCCCGGTCATGCCAACTGACGTTGTGTCCTTGGGCAAGGCACTTCACCCTACTTGCCTCAGGGGAATGTCCCTGTACTTACTGTAAGTCGCTCTGGATAAGAGCGTCTGCTAAATGACTAAATATAAATATATCATATTACAATATGTGTGAAAGTAAGTCTATATCTAGGAGTCCTGAAAACGATTTCAATACCTTCATCAAAACGTTAAAAAGTTGAAGGAAAATATTATAAAAGCGTAATGCAATTAGCAAGAAAAACACAATCAAACATAAAAAGATGAATTTGAACACAGGTCAATTTTATTTCGATGAATATTAGAGTTCACTGTGTTACAAAAGGGTATTTAAAATGATAACACAAGATAAGGAAGAACCCTGATACAAAACATGGGAATATTATGCCAGTTGATAGGAACTTTCCCTGGAATCTTTTTAAATATAAAGATATACAGCAGCTTCCAGGGTGAATTCCTTTCCTAAAGTTGTTTCAGTATTTTTAATTACGATTTCTACAGAAAACAAGGCATCCAGTGGTACATAACTGTTTACAAAGTTAAGGTGCAATGCTGACAAAACCAGATATTTTACATCTAATATACAATACCTTTTAATGAGGCAAGTAAAGAAAATAAAGTGTAGAGCTCTGAATCATATTTTACTATCTAGCAAGGAAGAAAAGCAAATGTCAGATGAGAAATGTGGTCCTCAATTTGAACCCACAGAAATATTCCAGGGCAAACTGACCACTGGCCAAATACTGTATCTCTTATGTTAAAACTACAGTTTGAATGGCCAGTTCACAAAAGTTGGTCATGATGTGTATGAAAACCAATTCTATTTGAATTTTCTTATAAAATTAAGTCAAAAAATAAGGGAAGTAAGTTACTACAATCTTACATTCATAAACCATAAAATTATATCACCTGGGTACACAATATACCAAATAAAATACAAATACACAAGCATTGCAATTATCTATTTTAAAACGAAAAACTGCAAATAGCCATGCAATGTAGAAATGTGTTGCATTGCATATCAAAAGATGTCTTGAGTGAAGCAATCTCCAACTGATGTTGAGAATAGGTTCTTTATAGAAACATGATGCCCCACTAGACAAACCGACCGACATGAATAAACTATAATTATTATACAAACAAAAGCGGAGGCATAGAATAGAAACCCTTTTCCAATAAGCCCCTCAAAAGGTTTGCGGTCTGTCTGGGCTCCTTCTACATCGACAAAAGCCATGGCAAAACCTGTTCTTTATCAGAAGCCATAACGCTTTCTTCCATCTACAAATTCTATACAAACTTTCGATTTGTGTACAAATAATAATCTCAACCTCCAATGCAGCAAGTACGATCACAACTCAATCAACATATCTTAACACACACACACACACACACACACACACACACACACTCACGCACAACAATTACTCCATCTACCTCTCTATCAAGTCTGTCTTTACTAACGCCCCAGAGTGCATCAAGGCAGTGAATGGGAAGCTCATTTTAGAAACTGAACATGTTCTGAAGAAATTGTTATTGTACAAGATACCATATACAGTGGCTATGTAATGTGTTGCACTTCATAACGTTTGACCCAGAGCGGTGCAATCTAGAATGGTTGATGCTGGTGAGAGGGACATAAGAGGAAACACTGTCCAACCACAACCTCCTTCATAGATCTACAAGAAAGACAGGTTAAATCAACAAAACAAACATTTAAAATAAAAGACTGATTAAAAACAAAAATCTTGTAGTAACTGATGTATGTGTATCAGACACAATAAGTAGGTCAGGAGAAATGTGTATGTACAGTTTGCATTTCCAACATTCCAACAATTTGAGATGCAAATTGGTCATCCCTTCAAAAATGCGCCGTATTGTTCTGTGGGTCGCCCGCCGGTCGACGGCGACATCACTTCCTTTACAGTGGCCTCTGCGCTGACTTCTCTGATGATCGTCGTACGTACGCATCATTTTCTCAATCAGGACGAGAAAGGAGGGTAGGGGACAATCAGGTGCACGGTTGGTTCTGCGGTGTTGCGTTAAGTCTGAAGGTGGGAATCCCTACACAGACACGGGCCTTACAGGAGGGGCTGCTGATAGTAGGCAGCCTGCTGCGGCTGGGGGGCTGGGTGGGAGGGCGCCGCCATTGGATACGGGCCCGGAGGCATGCTGGAGTTAGCATTCTGATAGGCTGACATGTCCATGGCCACCCCCATTTGGGGAGGGTATGCGGCACTGGGAGCTTGGCTCATGTAGGGCCCATTTATGCCACTGATGGGAAGGAACCAAGGACAGCAACATTAGCAATCACATGCTTGTGAGCCATAGCAGTTCCCAGGCTTAAAACACAGGCTGCAGACACCTACCTGACGTACTGTGCTGGTTGACTGTTGGGTGGGAGAGAGTGAAGGGGTCCTGGCTGGTCAGATGCCATGTAGGTCTGGGCTGGGGGGCCCTGGGACATCCCTGGGGGCATGTAGGCACCTCCTGGCTGGCCGGGATAACCCTGAAAAAGAGGGGACAGGAAGAGAAGTGGAACCCTTAGATGACTAAACAAATGTTTGACTCTGGATCAAATCTAACAAATGGATTACTCCCCTAAAGAAACAGCAACCTCATAAAGTCAAGGTCAAAAGCTCTCACTGAAAGAACAGGACCAGCCAAGGTGAGTGTGTGCTAAGTGTTAAATTGAGGGGGAGCTTTGTTTTTTTTTTTTTTTTTGCTACACTGTGCAAAAAACGGACCAAACAGAAAGTGAGCAGAGCTCGTGTCCAGGCAGGACCACTGAAGCTGCCATTACTCTCCGTCACAGGGGAGTGACAATGTCATCCATCATGGTGACAAAACCAAAGAGAGCGCAGCAGACAAAACACAGCTGCACGTGGTCACGGGGTCCACAGGGGGACATTAGAGACCCGCTAGATCGTATCGTCACTGGGTCAGGTGTGAGAAATAGGCGTCGGTACAAATCACCTCTTCTTTTTTAACACACATCCATAACTTAAAAGCCAGACGGGGACTTCAATCGTTATCTTCGGGCCTTTTTCCTGATCTGTCCATCATTCGTTCGATCCATAAATAAAACAAGAGACAGTCCAGTCTTACCGGCATGGCTGCAGCTGGGGCAGGTGGGTATTGAGCCGGGGGCTGCATCTTAGAGTAGGCCGTGTAGAACGGAGCCTCGTTCATCAGCTTGTTATAGAGTTCCAAGGCCTCCAGCACCTTCACGTTGAGCTCTGACAACTCCGAGTGTTGCCTGTCAGGCAAAGAACGCGTGTGAGAGAGATAAACGCATTGCGTTTAGAGAGGAACAAATGAAAGCGGTGTCGGACAAACCCTCGCGGGTTCTTGACCTCGGGTGGGTGGACCACACACGAAACTATGTGAGGTGTGCTTTGTGTGGGGAAAGGTGGATTCACCATACCTGTCAATCTCTTCTAGTTTCTCGTCAATCATGGGGTTCATCTGCTCACAGGCACCTGGGAGGTAAGAAGCAGGGATTAATACAAATGAATTAGACTCCAGTCTGAATGGACAGTCTCCTGTACACAGTCGAGCCAGCTGCAGCACCGGTGGCCAAAACCTGGATTTATAGGGGCATTAAAGACTAGTTTATACCCTCCAGCTGGACCAGCTCGGAGTCGTCCAGAGCTGCATCAGCGGGATCCTTGTTCTGAAGCAGGAACAGTGTTTTGTCCATCTTCTCCTGCAGAAACAGAGAGTGGGAGAGAGAAACAGAGAAGAAGACATGAAGGGGGGGGTTAAGAAAGGGAGAAGGAAATGGGGGAGTTTAAAGTGCGGATGAGAAAGATCCAAATGGTTGAGCAGATAGTCGTGATGGTTGTACACTGCTGTCTACCCACCTCGTCTATGAAGACAGGCTCCGGTTCCACTCTGGGTTCTATACAGGGTTCTTCGGGAATCTCCGTCTTCTCCACATATGCCACTGAGGAAAGACAAGGCTGGTTAACCCATCAGTCTACACATTACTCTGATGATGACCGGGATAAATGGGAGCAAGGTATTGCAAAACCGAGGCCTGACCCATGCCATGGTACTAATGAAGGAAAACATACCCGCTTCAGGTTCGTCATTCAGGTTTGTAGTGACGAAGTTGGACGGAAAGAGACCTATTCCCCTGTGGTTCTCTCCTTTCCACCAGTTTGGATCACTGCACACATCATTTCATATCATGTTATGAGATCAACCATCTTGAAAAAGGGACACCAATTTCATGACTTGACCGGCCAGTTACCTGTCGTCGAGGACAAGGATCAGCTCCCCAGTCTTGAAGGTCAGCTCGTTGTCCTCCGCCGCCTCAAAGTCATAGAGGGCACGCACCTTCCTGGAATCCTTGCCCCCGTTAGTGTTGAAGGGGGGGTCAGAGGTCACCATGAGGGGGCGGGTCTCAACCTTCTGCTCCTGCAGGGACAGCTCGATGGCTGAGGGAAGGAGGGGGGTGTGTGTGTTAAATTGTGTTCATCAGCTACATATCAAACTGTCTGCGTACGGCAAGGGGTGTAGTCTACCTTTGGCCAGGTCGTCGTCATCAGAGGCTTTGCTCACTGCAGGTGTGCTGACCTTCAAGCTAGACCCCTGCGGTCAACACAGAACAAATGAGGTGATTATGGTAGGGAGAGGGAGAGAGGGGGGGGGGGGGGGGGTAGAGGGTAAGCAAAAGAAGCATACTCTGTGATGCCACCTCTAGGAGTTTATAAGTAATACAGCATGCACAACGATCAACAAGAGAGACTAAACACTGCTCTTTTTATAAGAAGAAGCCATGCAACAGTGCCCACAGGAAAGCTTGTACAATCTTTTAAGCAAACATTGTTATCCGGGCCAGAGCATGCACAAGGGCCCCGTATCGACACATACCACTTCACGTGACATTCGCTTGCGTGAAGAAAAAAAACAAGGGTGTGCATGCCAATGCAAGCTTCAAGGAAGAAATGAAGATCACGAAGATGCTAGGCTGCTCCACACACTCACAAAACATTGTAACTCTTCACATGGATAGACTGGCTTTACATAAAATAGGAGAGGAAATTCCAATGTAAGCTCAAGCTACACCCAGGGCTACAGTATATTGGAAAACACATAGGAAAGCAGTGAAGACTTGAGTGGATGCTAGACAAGGCCAAGGACATAGTATATAGAGTAGAATGTCACAGTGAAATTGCAGTTAGATCCTCATTGACAAACACGATAAAAAAATATTTAGAAAAATGTAAATAAAACTGAAGTAACATCAACATAGGTGTTAATTATCATGGATGTTTTTACCTGGGAGCCTGAGGGAAAGCTCACCCCATCCTCTTTTAGAGACTTAATGGTGGCGCTGATGAGACTGAGCTGTGGATCCTTCTGGAAACTCTCCGCCCATTCCATCATTAAGGCCTTCAGCTTGTCGCACACCTTGTTGTGAGCCTGAGGTGAGAGCGGAAACTACCTAAATTCAGCCTGTGACTATTATACCATAACGAAACAGTGGGAATGGTGGAAATACCATAATAATAACAATAATAAAGGAAGGTTTGACCTGATTTAAGCCATATTGACAAAACATACCCTGCCCAGGACCGCCCGCACTTCACTGGCAAACTCTCGGGAACAGATCTCTAGGTGAAAGATTCTTCCAGCATTAGCGACACCGGCTCCTAGCAACTACAAAACAGGTGAGACATATTAGCTTAATCATATTTCTTCAGGTTTCATCCAGGGGTATCAAAGTGTTTGAAATCCTATCCAGCTAGGTCTGGTGTGCACACTGTGTGCATCCAGTTTGATCTGTTAAATGATTGAGCAGCATATAAATAAAAGGTGAAGACGTTTAAATCCTTATGCACGACTTAATGACTTTGGAAGTTTAGCTGAGGAGGGAGAGGTCTAATAATAGAATCATGTGACATCTTTACGCGTGATGACTCAAAGAGAATGATCACATAGTCACAGTATCCCTCCTTGTCAGACTGCCCTGAACAACCCCGATTATTCCACAGCATTCCGGGCCCAATGAAGCAACTGTGTGACAACCAAGAGCCCAGATCGTTTTGAGCTACACTGACAGCTGAAGAGGAATGAGGATTCGATTTTTTTTTGTTCAATTCTATTAACGTTATTGATCCCAAAGGAAATTCCAGCAACAGGCAAACTTGAATGATCACATTCGACACACAATCCTTTACAAAAGTAAATAAAACTGTCGCTAAATTGGTCACATCAAAGCTGAGGACTGTCTGTTCTACTTAGAAATAAAGATTGGGAAAAGGTCTGAAAAAAGGGTGGGTGTTACAGCTTGAACTCACAGTGAGAGCCTGCATGGCCACATGTGGGACCTTGTGATTGACTCTTTTCATGATGGATCTGAGGCAGTCCTTTGCTCTGGGGAAGGACAGGTACATAGCTATTAGATATAGGAGGAATGGAAATAATAACATTGAAGGGCTCCAGGAAAAACATTTAAAATCTATATCCATGATTCGACATGCATGGGGATGCAGCTGTACTCAAAATAGAATGCATATTTATACATGGGCCAACTGTTTTATCGTGAAAACAGCGCTGGTGTAAGTAAACAATGCTGTTGTTTTGGAGATAGGCTGTTTTTGTTCTTCTCAGATTACCCATTGGGTGTTGTTCCAATCCTGTCGCAGATATCCATAATGAGGCCCCAGTCATCTGTTGTGTTGGTTTCATTGGTTGCTTTCTCTGAGAATGTGACAGATCATGAATATATATCATGAATACAACAAAATACAAGTCCAAAGTATGATGACGTCATACCTAACCCGCTATTGCTGTCACCATATTGCCATGGCAGCTGGGCCAACGTATTTATTGTTTAAAATATATAGCTAATTAAAAAACCTCACTTGCTGGGTTAGACTACGACAGTGAGTCAGTGACAGCTAGTGATGTCAATATCGTATTTTAGCCACAAAGAAAAGCAATGTTCCAAGATGGACTGACAAACTAAAGCCAAGGGTGATTTAAATGTATCATTTGCATTGAGGGATAATGGTGACCTATATATGTAACGTATTAGTAAGTTAGATAGCTTCTCTTTCTCAGATCGAGTCTGACTTCAATCTAGAGTTATAGTTACTGCTAACAAGCAGTACATAGGCGGTTATACAAATGAAACACTTGGCCCTACACTGTTCTAAGTTTGCACAATATCTGATCTTTCGGGGGTATTCATTTTGACAGGGAGCGGCCCGTGGAATGAATGCTACTACATAGAAGTAAGCTAGCTAATATTCTAGCTCATACTAATATCCCCACTACTATACACTAACAGATTAGCTAAAGTTAACTGTAGCACGAATCACGCTTACTGTACATTGACATACATTGTTAGTAGCTAACATAAAAATGTAGCCTATCCCAGACGTCATCAGAAACAATAGAATGGTTGACGTTTTTCCGTTTTGACAGCCTGGCTGACGGCTTTATGCCAGTAATTAGCAAGCTACCAAGCTAGCAACCCATCTGTTGAAAATAGGAATCGGTGTAGTGCACTCGCAAGCTGCTATCTAAGTTTGCCAGATAATCAACAGGGTTAGCAATACAGCTAGCTAGTAGGTAGCTCGAGCTAGCTATGTTAGGTTGCTAAGTCTAATAACAACGGCAATAAAAAGCTTAACTTACCGACATCTTGGTCAAAAGGGTTTTGGGTAAATAAAGGCATGTTGAATCTTTATTAGCAAAACGAAGTTCTAACGGCGAAAACTGTGACTTTCTTTAATAAAATATTTTCCCTTCCTCATCCATCAAAGTGTACACTTTCACCAGTTGCTCTTCCGTAAACTTGGGTGTCCAATCAAATGCCCGATGATCATTAAAATCTGCTAAATGACCAAATGTAATTAAAAGCTAAATATAAAGATACTTGTCACATACACCATTTGCACATATCTTTAACATCTTTAACGAATCTCAGTTTGAACCTGTCATCATGTAGGTATGTTTTAATACAATACTATTTAGTTAGTTGTCTGTCACACAGGCAAGTACATAGACATCTCTATTGGGGTCCTAAACTTTGGAATGAAGTAACTGATGTGGAATAACAGTAGAAATCGATGGAATACGTGTTGACTCTTTTCTTGTATTATAGAGAGGAATACTATATTTTTTGATTATTTTATCTGCGTCTTGTTACTTTTTTATTTTTTTTGCTACCTAACGTGTCAAGCGTTCTATGTCTTCCGATACGTTATGGTGATGTTGCAGTAGGGGGCGCGCGTTCTTGTAACCATACCCTGAATATTGTTTGCGGCCCTTGCCCTTTATGCCTTTCGTTTCCTGAGTCGGTGAACCGATTGCAATTATCAGCACCAGGCATCGTCAAGTGGATTTCAGTCATGTCAGCACCTGCTATGGGGAGCACCAAAACAGCTCACAGTGATGTGAGCCAAAAGAAGAAGAGGGGGCCAGGTGCCCTGGCGACGGCGTATCTGGTTATTTATAACGTGGTTATGACAGCTGGGTATGTACATTTAATTCTGTACTTCCTGTTGTAGTCTATGCCGAGTAAGTAGCAAGCGTGATAATTCCTCATGGATTAGAAGGATGGATACAACTGGCACATACTCGCATCGAGACACGATTATTCGAACCGTATCTAGCATTTATGTACCATCAATTCCAGAGCAGAGGCCTACCAGAAAAGTAATCTAATAATAAACTCGTGTTGAGGAAAATACTTTTGCAGATGTCCCAAGCTAATAAAATAGCATATGCCGCCGCAGGCAAACAGTCCACTATTGTTTAAACCACCGTAATCGTAAAGTCATAATTTGTCAGACAGGGGTACTGTTGTAATGTTGCTCAAGTGCAAGAAGGAGAGGGCATGTATTCATCATCTACCATAAAGTGGCGATGTCGTCGTGAAAAGTTAAGCATTTGTCCCCCGATGAATGTATTATGTCCTATTAGCATGTCAATGACATGCAGACTGATCGCATATCTGTTTAATATATCATTGTACATATAACATTTTGCGTGTTTAAACAGTAATGTAATGGGTCAGATCATGTGGAATATGTTAACATTATTAAGGATTGAGCAACAGCCTCTATATGGCCAGATTGCACAAGTGGGGGTGCTATCCTAACCTGTTATATCACATTGTAGTTCTATTCCAACCAGTTAGATCACCCCTCACCTTGGTTGGTGTTGGCAGGTGAAACTTTAGAACACATAACCTACGGTTGACTCAGCCTTTTCTGTTATAGTAGGCTGTTTTACCTACAGCTTTGTACAACTAATATGTTGTACTGTGCCTTACTTTGCAGTGAAATTTAAAAGGTTTGAATGTGTATGTTATTTAGGTGGCTGGTGATAGCTGTGGGCCTGGTTCGTGCTTACTTGGCCAGAGGCAGCTACCATGGTCTATACTACTCCATAGAGAAGCCCCTAAAGTTCTTCCAGACTGGTGCTCTCCTGGAGGTGGGTGAAGGCAGTGTCTCCTTACAAATACTGTATTCTCCAAGCCATCCATAAGTAACCCATGGCTGCTATTTAGTGATGAGTAAGTGATACAAAAACACAGTTTTAATTCCGCTGTGACATGTCCGAGCCTCTTCAGCTTCCACCCCTGTGATATTCACACACACAAGTTCTGGGGCCCTTGTGTGGATTGAAAATCCAGTTCCAAATCGCACTTGAACTTGTGAGGACCTAGAAAATGTCCTCAGAAGTTAAAATGTACCTTAGTTTACTATTCTTGAGGGGACTTCTGATAAACATGCCCATACACACATGCACACACAAACTGTGCAAAAGTTACTTAGTGTTTCAGTGATTGCTTTTACCCATATACTGTATTATCAAACATTGAACTTTGTATAATATAAGCTCTAAACATTGTGCTTACCAATTCTTATGAATCTATCTATATCTACATAAGCATGGACGTTTAAAAAAAAATATATATATTTCCAGGCCAGATACATTTGTTATTCTGTATCATGTAGCTTCTACATGTATCCCGAATGAATGTCTATTATTCTTTTTCAGGTATTGCACTGTGCTGTGGGTAAGTTCCTCTCCTGTCACCTTTTGGTCTTTTTCATCAGTAAACCAAGAATGTGGACCTACTGCATAGACTGCTGACCTTGGAGATGTAGGGTTGAGCAATTGTAGTTTAGGGAAGCTTGCCAGGTGGTGCTCATGTGCAAAGGAGATACTGTATATCTTTGGTGGTGTGATTCTGGGTTGAGAGTCCACTCCTCTTTATCTGAAATTTAAAGCTAAACCTGACCTTTCCCTCAGCGAGCTAACAGACTATGGTTGCCTGCTGTCGTTCAGCACACAGCACTGTGCTGCCCCCTGCTGGGACCAACTCTACACACAGTCTTCATTGGTCTACTCTACTTAGTCACTGTGTCTTTTATGAAAACGACATTTTGTAATTATTTGATCATCTCATCTTTCTACCCTTAAGGCATTGTTCCGTCCTCAGTGGTTCTGACAGGATTCCAGGTGATGTCTCGAGTGTTCCTCACCTGGGCTGTGACTCACAGTGTCAGAGAGGTATGAATGCTATATTATTAATTTCAAATGAGTATTGATACAGTTCAATTTATTGGTCCTATCACTCCATTGAGCAACTGTTACTTTTCAAATAATGGATTATCTAATGCTGATGTGATTGGATCTTTCAGCTTTTTTTTATTGTTAGGTTCAATATCAGTGTGGTTTTGATCCATTTTCATAATAAGTTATACACATAGACTGAAGAAGAGTATTGATCCCTAAACAATGCCCCTAGATGTTGTCTTCCATCCAAAAGAAAGACTGTCTTGCTGAGGCATCAAGGTCTGTAAGCCTGAAATAGCCACCATGCTTGAAACAAACATTATTAACACTGATGTACGCGTTGGAACAATGTGTGTGTGCATGTCTGATGATCGGTGTGTCTTTATGCCTTTGCATCTAGCCTATATTTACTCAACCAGAATGTGGGTTCTGCTTTTCTCTGCTGTGTGTCCGCTCATGTCTCTCTGGGGACTGATGTCTGGATGTCCTGAGATGCATGTTTTCTTGCAGCTGTAACCGATTCTGAATATGAAGTAGATAAGCCCTACTCAACCTCCCTTTTCACCATTTTTCTATCTCCCCCCCGTCCACCACAGGTCCAAAGTGAGGACAGTGTCCTGCTCTTTGTAGCGGCCTGGACCATTACAGAGATCATCCGCTACTCCTTCTACACATTCAGCCTGCTCAACCACCTGCCCTACCTCATCAAATGGGCAAGGTAAGGACCAGATTGGCTAAAACTGATGGTTATTTACAGTGCAGGTTTTCCCATAAGAAGGAAGTCATATTTTTCACTCATCCCTCAGGTAAATTGGAGCATCTTAACCGACAGAAAACAATTATACAAAAGAACTGATACTCATAGACATTATTGGCGGTGAAGGGTCAATGATGGTGTGGGAGTCGTGACGTTTGTTGCATAGTCAAGTTTTTCCTCACAACCATGGCAACAGTCTTTAAGAGCCCCAGAGTCCATAGGGAAGGACTTTCTGTGTTTCCAGGTAGCAAATTATGATCTTCCTCCAATGTCAGCCAGGGCAAGGCATTGATGTGTTTTTCACCTAATTCAGTAGCTTTTTTTACTTGTGATGTTTGACATGGAGTGTATTTGCGTGAAATTCTTTCCCTTAACCAGGGAAATACATTGCCTTTAATGTGCTGATTTTTATTATAATTGTTCAGTTGGTATTGCACTACTCAGTTTAAACCGTTACCTTATTATAGAGCTATATTGAAAATATATGCGTCTAATAGCACATCCTTTTTTCATAGTTATTAATGTGCCTTATTCCCTCTATCCAGGTACACATTCTTCATTGTGCTGTACCCAATGGGTGTCACTGGGGAGCTGCTAACTATCTATGCAGCCCTGCCATATGTACAGAAGACTGGCCTGTACTCTGTCACTCTGCCCAACAAGTACAACTTCTCCTTTGATTACCACACCTTCCTCATCCTCACCATGATCTCCTACATTCCACGTAAGTTGCACCGACTCCTCCCCTCTGCCTGCACATTAAGGTGTATCTGATGATGTGTTGAGTCATCTAGGTCACAGCAGCTATTCATACTGGCCATGTTGTAAACACTGCACGCTGTGAAATAATGCTAGGCAATACCAATGTTCTCTTTACAAGTGCCTGCCTCACTTACATTTTCATTTAGTCATTTAGCAGACGCTCTTATCCAGAGCGACTTACAGTAAGTACAGGGACATTCTCCCGAGGCAAGTAGGGTGAAGTGCCTTGCCCAAGGACACAACGTCATTTTTCACAGCCGGGAATCGAACTGGCAACCTTCAGATTACTAGCCCGATTCCCTAACCGCTCAGCCACTTCCCAGTCATTGTGGTCATTGATACCGGAAGTGTGACTCCTTTCTTCTCCCTCCTCTCCCCTCTAGTGTTCCCACAGCTGTATTTCCACATGATGCGTCAGAGGAAGAAAGTCCTGGGGCATGTGGAGGACTACACCAAAGTGGAGTAAACCGAGCACATCACAGACTGGTCACAGGAGAAAAGAGGAATGAAGAGAAGATAACCTTTCAGAAACCTGCTTGGCCTACTAAACATGTGTGCTTGTTGATAAACCAAGCTTAACTCTGTTTTCAGATTCAGAAGTGCGATGTGAGGACTATGATGTAATCTAACAATGTTTTTATGGTTTATCAATTGGTTGTTGATGAGTTGTTGCCTGAGATCCGGTTTTCAAGTGCATATACTACAATTTGAACAGCTTGGTGGTTTCTTTATGAGCAAAGGCACTTACCCACTGTTCTATAAGAACGCTCACTCAAAACTGTACTGAATCGAATACAGTTGCATCGGCCCCTCTTTCAGAGGCGAGCTGAATGGTCCTGGCAAGGACTCTTGATCATACTGTTTAAATTAAATGCAAAGATACATACTGTCCTGTTCTCTAGTGGCACTGTAGGAGACTTACTCTAAAACAACCCCCTGGTCTGCACATTGTTGTAATTGTCCTTTGTTTGGATACAGTTCCAAGACAGTTGGAAAAGAAGAAGAGTTTGATTTAAGTTATTTAACTAATTTAGTTCTGCAGCTTATTTGTCACATGTAGGTTTTGATCACATTCCCTGTTTGGTATAATAAAGCTTTTTCATTCTGTGTTTGTTTAGTTTCTGTTTTTGAATTATACCTGGAGAACTGCAGTAACTGGGTGTTTGATAGGAGTTTGAAAGGTTACCATGTCCTATCAAGATTAGTAATGCTTTTTATGTTGTGAACTTTGTCAACCAGTTTGTACTGAATTTACATTGACCAGGGTTCGTGCTATATTCGTGTCCTTGCTTTTAATAAATGTTAACTTAAGGTTGGTTCCGTTTGTTAGTTTATCTGTACCTGTTCAGGCTAGACGTGCTGTTGATGAATAGTTGTAGAGTTGCTGAATAGATTGAGTTGTGCAGTTGAAAGCTTTTCCGTATTCCTTCTTGTCTGTTTGGTCTGATAAAACTCATTGAAATGATCTTCAATAACGCTAAAGGCTATACTGAAATCTTCTCTATGTGACCTTAGTGCAAGATGCTACATTTTACATTACCTTGGAAATTTCACAAGCCATCGCCATTTTTCTGTATTTATTCACACTTTGTGTTAAACTATAGTTGTCAGAATATACCGTGACAAAAAGCTTACATACTGTACACACTGGATCCAATTGGATTAGAGTGCTTGTGTCATGCATTCCCAATGAGCCAAATCTAATAATCCAGAGAGAGAAGGGAGCTGGTGCACATGTGTGATGCCTGGCTTTGCATGGTATTACCCTTACCTGCTTTGGTACTGGAAATAACATTATGATAGATGTTTTATGTTGTTATGACATGTTGACTCCCAAACTGAATATTTTATTGATTTGGATTAAGCCAACAAAAGTAAAACCAGAAACAGCGTAAGCCCATTTCTGTGTTTATTTTTTTTCATGTTTTACTGATGGTTCACTATTCTAGTTCTGTCATCTTTCATGAGTGGTGTTGGTTCTGCTTTTGGAGGGCTTGGTCAGTGGTGTGAGCTGACACTAGTTTACCTGCAGTGCTGCTTTGTGGTGTACAACCACTACTGGGGACTACTGACTCCGAAATTGAATCCCAGTATTATTATTATCCCTACAGTAAAGGGAGTCGTCCCTAAGAATACCTCCCACTTTGCAACTTAATTAAAAGTCCTGTGGATCTGATATATACCAAAGCTATTCTCCAAAATTCACTTTCAAACCTTATGGTTGCAGAGATCCCTTTACAATGATCAAGTTTAGCTAACAGCACAACAACCCACCACCTTTAATAGTGAAATCTTACTCTTGCTTGTTTGAAGACAGTTTGACAGCATGGTTATGAAATTATTAGGTATGTCTGTGAAAGAGAGGTATGCAACTCTTGCGAAATTGCATGTCAGAGGAAATAATCTGAATAATTTGCCCAGAGTAATTATAATTGGGCACATTGTAAAGAGAACAGCATGCCACATGACTGCATTCTCCTAGTTATACTAACTACTGTGAGGTTTTTGATACAAATGTTTTGCATGGAACAGGAAAACTTTGTATAAGTATGATGCGTTATATGAATATATATTTACAATAAACTCAATATGGTAAGCAAGCTGATATTTCAGAGGTTGTTTTACATAATCCATAAGGAAATATTGAAAAGGTTGTTGGAAAACGAAGTGAGTGTTATCTGTATGTGTTATGTTTGTTTAAAAGTAGTATCTCTGCTGAACAAATTCCCTGACCACTCACATGATGGCAGTAGTGTTCTAGGCTACTTCAGAAAAACAGTATGAGTGTCCTTTATAACAAACTGAATTATGAAAGTTTTTCATTTAGGGACATTCACAATATCGGTATTAATAAAACTTCTCCCCAGTTGGGTTATGTTTCAGGCCAGCTCAGAAGGCTTTATGTGATGGATAAAACATTTCTCTAAACACTTCAAATGTGTCCTCTGGAGACATAAATCCTGTAATTTATCAACAATCCTTTTGGCCATTTTTCTTATCTTAGGCAAAAGCTCTTCCTAACCATTTTCTTCCCCTGTAAATGAGCAACGGATACATTAGGCTAGAGTGTGCATTATTCCACTTACACTGTAAGCAGGATTCAAACCAGGGCTTTTGCATTATGCAGAAACACTTGTTCAGCTAAAGTAAAGGATCAGGAGATAATACATAAAATGTATTATCATGATTTCATGGTTTTCAAAATATAATCTATGTATGCACATGCATACAAACATGGTGTGATAAGTATACCGGTCACATGCACTGTGTTCAGGCCTCTCTATTTACACTTGTTTAGGTCTCTTACATATACAACACTGTGCTTGAATAGCATTATTCTGGTGCTATAATGATCATGTTTCAACTTTTGCATAATCTCAATGATTCCATTATACTTATTCAGAGCATGTTATGTCCCAAGCAAGAGAAACAGTGAGAAGAAAGGGATTGCTGTGTATAAAAATCTACACAAGAACACTTAGCTAGAACATTTATCTGACACAGTAACATCATTGTTTCTCCTAATTTGAAATTCATGCAATCTGTTCATATCCTTTAATAAATAGGAAGAGTAGATCAGATGAATCCTTTATGAGGTCTGTGTCCTCTTTCTCCATAAAAAGCGGATAGCTTACATGTGATCCTTTCAGTGGAAGGAAACTGCAAGATGGCAATGGGACAATGAAAAAACACTTCACTATTTTTATAAATGTAACTTGTTTCTTTAAATAAGTGTATTTTCTAACTAATTAGGGCAAATCGAAGTTCCATAAGAGAGGGAGATTGAAAGGGACATTATTTAAAAACTATAGGCTATGGAGTGTTATGTGATAGAATGAAAGGTTACTGGACTGTGTATGTGTTCAAAGAATTATATCATGACTCACTGTACACAATAGGCCAATGCAGTTAGTTTGTTCTTAAAATAATTTCTTCATGCCTCCCAATGATGGCTCCACAACTATCGATAAACATTAGATGAGGAGGCTAGTTGTCTACAGAACTTTAAGTGTTAAACGTTAGTGCTCAGATCCAGCTGTGATCACAGACCCGCCCATTCATCCAGTCAGGTTTGAACTGACACCGGCAAAAGCCAATAATAATCCTGTATGTGAAAGTCATATTCTCGCTTTTCCAATAGAAATTGGCAAAAGGCGGACTCTAGGAATCACACTTGGTTGAATGGCAATCCAACGGAGACCGTAAATAGCCGATGATGCTCACTTGATCAATACAACGCGTGATTCTCTATCCTTGCCTTATGGGATTTCGTGCAAAAGAAGATATCTAGTCAGTCGGATAGAACGCTTGGATTCTTCGACGTTGTGCACAAAATAGGGTGGCCATTTGCACCGACATCGTTGAAAATGTGTCCTGAATGAATATGGATACAAATTGGATTGAGTCATCGGGGATCTCGAGTGCTGATCTGCAGCTGTTCAATGTTGCGGCAGGTTATTAATTCTTGTAGAGTTGGCATAAATTCTATACTAATAGAGTAGCTAAAGAATACAGTCGTTTTTTATTGTGCGCGGCTTGGAGACCAGGAGAATCGGAGTGCTTTCCTATAGTCTGTAACATCCATCGGTCAATGAGGGAAGTGATTGATTTAGCCTAAATGTGAGGATATAACCATCGACAAGCCTGGAACCAGTAGCGCAGGTGCATGACCATAATCCTATTGGTTGAAGAACAAATGTAGACAGCACCATGGAATTGTACCCCATATATACTTGGTGTCGGTTTTACTTTTCTAAAATATCTATTTCACAGGGTAAAAGAAAATATTTAGGGAGATATAACGGATTTGCAACGTAATATGGGGCTCAAATTGCGTAATTATTTCATTTAATGAAAAATAACTAGAGGCATTCTCCGTTTGTATGGCAGTTAGGCCTAATAATATTGTCAGAAGTCCACCTGAAAATATTCATTGTACACAAGATGGTTTTGTTGGGGAGTCCCAGGTTAGCCTACTTTTTCTCCTTGTTCAATTGTTTTGATCCTCGGAAGAATTCTTCAACCGGCCATGAAATTGTTTTGACTTTTTGGACACAGTAGGCTACGCGTTGATAAAATATAGGCCTATGACAAACATTTTTGATAAAATGTGTTGTTCGGGCCGTAAATAAATTATTGTCCTGAACATTTTATACATTCGATCGTTTTGAATAACTTAGGCCTGTATAGGTCTTAAGTGTGCGCTATTCAACAATGGCTTTGATTTGAACTTTCGGATTCGGAACCCCCAATGAACTTTTACAAAATCCTAATTGAGAGCTGCAAGAACCTTGCTGAAGTGTATTCCTTTGAAGTTTGGTAGAAATTTCATTAAGAGTAGGCCTATAGCCTACTGTTTATTCTCAATTTTATTGGGCAGAACTTTAAGCCCAGAGTTGGAATTTAGGAAGTTTTATTTTATAAAAGGACTCGTTGATGTCGAGTAATTTTTCTATTAATTGCGTCTGAAATAGGCTATAATGTCCAGATCAAACAGTGTAAGCCCCCCTGGAGTCTGTGCGCCTGGACTAAGGGGAGGGACTGAGCACAGATCAGCTTGGGGCGAGTGTGAGTCTATTGCCAACGGATGCCCATACTCGGCCAGATCGCCGAGCAAAAAGCTCACCCGGTCGAACAGCAGATGGAAAGAGGAGGATGATTATGATCGACAAGCAGGACGTGCCACAACAACTGTTAGCAGGGTCAGTTTTAGGTCTAGGTCTGCGTGGCAAGAGCATGGGGAGGGGAGCCGTAACAACAATCGTTCATCCCCAAAGCACGCTGATGGTGAAGTGAGAGCCAAATCGGTGGAACTGGGTCTGGAGGACCGGAGATCGAAGCCCAAGTCCGAGGAGGAGCTTATGCCCGAAGTTCACTTTTCCATGGTTGCGTGCTGCAGCAGCGTGATGCAGATTTTTAAATCCAAGAAATTCCAATCGGAGAAATTGGAAAGGCTTTACCAGCGTTACTTTTTCCGACTTAATCAGAGCAGTTTGACCATGCTTATGGCCGTGTTGGTGCTCGTGTGCGCGGTCATGCTGGGATTTCATTGCGCCGGGGGGATATGCAGCGTAACTTACGTGGTGGTCTTTGCCATTGCCATCCTTCTCATCCTCATACTGATGGTCGTCTGCAATAGGAACGGGTTTCATCAGGACCACATGTGGATCGTCTGCTATGTGGTTATACTGGTCGTGCTAGTGGTGCAGGTGATTGGGGTTCTACTGGTGCAGCCGCGAAGTGCCTCTGAGGGAATCTGGTGGACAGTGTTCTTTATCCATGTCATCTACACGTTGCTCCCGGTCCGGATGCGAGCTGCAGTTATCACTGGAGTTATACTGTCCGCCATCCATGTGGCCGTGTCTTGGACGCTAAACGGGGTGGATAACTTCATATGGAAACAGGTAAAGTAGGTTCGTCACTTGGAAGAGAGTGCAGTTGTAGGCTATGGTCTCTACCAGCCACATAGAATTAAAGTTAAAATGTCAATAGGTTTAAAGTATTTCATGCTGTTTTAAAAATGACAATACACCGTAGCTTATGAACACCTGATAAATCAAAACGTCTGGTCACAAAATCCAGAGAAATAGATCGACAGGTTTCTATAGCCTACTCTTAAAAGTTAATATTGTCTTTTCAACAAGACAATATTAACTTTTAAGACGCGCTATAGGCTAATATTAACTTTGAAGTACACTTTACTGAATTATCATATTTATAGTTTATGCCTATGCATATTAAAGATGCCGATGTTGTTCTTTGGCTTTCACCGGGATGCCGGCACCTTCTTGTTGCCACGGAAACTGTCAAGATTGACTATTGCTCAGCACGCTTTTCTTTGAGAGCAATTAGCAGAAGTTAGGCAAATCACAAGTGAATGCAATAGGCGATCAGGCGTTTTCCTTAATAGCCTAGGTGTGTGCTCGAGCTTTTCACGAAAAACACAATGCCGAACTTCACAGTGCACAACGCTCTGATTCTCACACAACAATTTGGACATGGCGCTTTCTCTCCCCGTTTTCATAGATTTGTTTGGCTACTTAGATCAGTGTGTTAACCAGTCCCAGTGCATCTAATAAACTGCCTAAAGAATGGCCTCATCCAGAAAAAAACTTACTTGTAAGTAAGTATCCACTGAGTGGAAACAGTGCATCAGCCAATCCACCATTGAAGTTAAGGGGCTTGTAAATGAATCATTTGGCAGCCAAAAAAAAAGAGAAAGAATCCAAACTGCCCAAACAAATCGTTCCCATAGGCTTGTTGGCATATAGTGTACAAAACATTCTAATCATGGCATTTCTGCGTTTAAAAGTTTGACTACTGTACTACTATGAGCTTTACCTTTTGCTATAGACATGCGACCCAGCATCTAATTGTATTTTCTGTGAAAATAATGTCTGTTTGAAAGTAGTGTGTGGGAAAGAGCTCCTGTATTTGTTTCTCTTTCCTCACAATCCTGTTGTTTTTAGCCTATCAGATCTTCCCCTGTTTACATAGGTTCCAGCAGGTTTCCAGAGTTGAACACCATGTTTATATGAGATCCCATGAAGATGCTTGTTTAAAAATGCTCCCAGGAATAAGCAAGTACACAGCTTGAAAAGACAACTTCTAAATCTATATAATAATATGCTGTTAACCGCCTTGAAGAAATCTGAAATAATTGAAAGTTTCCAGTACAGCTGGAACATGAAATGGATGGAGGATTCCCATCTCATGCTTAGTGAAGGGATTATTTCTGATAAGAGAGGCATAGGCTCCAGAGATGGATATGTCCAAACTACACTGACCGAGGCCCTCATATAAAGAGAACTGGTTAAAACCCCTAGGTTCCTCCTTGCTAATTTTCAGTTAATGCAAAGCCCACTGTAAGTCTACCTCACAATTAGTCCCTCTTTGGTCTGCAGTTTCACGTTTTTCTTGCACAATTTTTCACTTTCACGTACCTCTTTTTCTCCTCTCTCTTTAACTTTTTATCAGAGAGGAGCAGGTTAGGTGGTCAGTCCATTCTGGCACGACTCCAGCTGTAACAAGGTTTGCAGCCTCTATAATTAAATTGCCCTGCGCTGTAACGTGCCGACTCGCCGGAATTCAAAACAGATGTCCTCCCCTTTTTCCCCTCTTACTCCAACTCTCCCGAGACAGACCTGCTTTTAATTTGCCTTTGAGACATAACCCCCATGGAAGCATTTAGCTATCACTTCAAATCCAAAATAAGTTCACTCTAGAACACAGGCTTGAAACTTGCCCAGGAGGAAATACAAATGAGAACATGCTGCTGATTTCAGATTTTAGGAAATAAAAGAGGTTGAAGCACCTCTTGCCCTTTTTCTTTCATTCTGATGTCGCCAGCATTGTGTCTTGTAGCCTTGTTTGGTGTAGTGATTTTACTTTGACCCGGTGCATGGTCAGGTGTGTGTGAGCGTCTGAGGAAAGTTGATAGGTATGTAGGGAGGTGTTTTCTAAGTCACCAGACACCAGAGCACCTAACTGCATCGTGCAACCACTTTTGTGTCCTCTGGGAGCGCAGACCCTGCGCAGTTCTCCCTGTATCTTAGCAACAGAATCCGTATTTCACAACACCATCCACAGCCTCTTAGAGCTTCCCTCCCAAGAAGACCTCTGTTTGCTTTTCATCTCCAACCCCTTTTTGAATCTCCAGCCTTCCTTGTAAAAACTCAGTATAGATAATTGGGACAGAACTTCATGGCACCATCTTGGGCCGATGTTCCTTCCATTTCCATACTTTCACCCCGATGGCCCCACTGAGTCATTTTTCTGTTATCCGATGCATTCTACGGCCAATCAGGAAACTGTGGGCCTTAATGCTGTGGTCAAGATCTCTTTCGAGACCCAATGGGATGGGGTAGGTTGTATAGATAGATATTGTTTAGATATAACTTATTTTCTGACATCCCATGACAATTTTGGTTGAGTATGAAGGGGTCTCTTGAATCACACTTGCTTATAATCATTTCCTAGTATCATATTATGTGAGAGGTGTGATGAGAAGAACGAGATGTGTTCAAATAAAGATGCTGGATTTAGGTCAGTTGTAGAGACGTTGGATAAACCAATGTCTAGAGCAGGTTGTATTCGGCCGCATGACACCCTAACCAAAATATAACCACAATACAAACTTCTGTGTCCGCTGGGAGAGGTGTCATCAAGGTTTGGATCTCCATCACTTGACAGAACCCAAGGACATCCTCCAATGCAGTGTTGTCTTAATTAGGATGGGGTTTAGGTGAAACGGGAGGTGTGGACTGATGCTTAGCCAAGACTTCAATGTTTAAACTAAGATTTTTGGTTTGTTTTAATGATAACTAACCATAAGAGCTTAGTCTGGACATCATCCTCTGCACAGAGCTGTAGAACTGTAAACAAGAGGTATACAATGGTAATATGTACTGTTTATTTAAGTTAGCCTCATGGCAAGATAGTTTCTCTGTAAGAACATCACTGTAACAGATACATAAACAAGTATTTGCTCTTTCTAATTACACTGAAGAACATTGAAATGATATTCAGCTAGTCTAGAGACAAGCCACCTGCCACTCTAGATTCCATTTGTCTCATCATCTCTGACAGTGTCCGTGAGATTAGAATGTTCTTTTCTCCAGAAACGGACAAGAAATATAGCTGTTTCATCGTTTGTTTAAAGATGAAATATAAAGGTATTTCCCCCTCTTTTTGTTTAACAGTAGATTGTCAGTCTCTATAATAACCCAGAAAGGCCACAGACAAGTGCTATACAGAGCTCTAGAAGCTTGGCTCTGTGCCTCAGTATTGGACAGTGAATGGACCAAGGCCAATATCCCAGCGTTCTGTCTCATTTGTATGGTTAATGGTCATAGATAATCAGCCATGGTGTTTCATATTGCACATTCATATTGCACTGCATGGTCAGGATCCTTTTAGACAACAGGGTGCTTGTGCAGTTAGTATCGTAGAGTCCGACCACCACTGTTGGACAGTTGTTTATTTTAATCATCAGCCTCTGTGTAGAAAATGTCAGATTGATCCATTAAGGGAAACACACAAGTAAAACATTAGTGTTATCTTTCAGGACTGTGATTAAAGCTTAGCCCTGACCAGCAGAGTAGACGTTGATTATTTGAGGAGCTGTCACGGAAAGACTAACTGGGAAGCTAATCTCAACAGCTGATGCTGCCGTTTCAGAGATCAGTTCTCAACCTTCAGTTCCAGTACTACAACTTCACTGGAAGTGTGTGGAGTCACAGAGGCCCAGGTTTTTCTGTGTCCAGCCCTGGGGGTTTGCCTGAGGCTAGGCCTGTAGGGGTGAGGAGGTGTTAGAGGAGCAACAGGGTCTCATCTTACCAGGGCTGTATTTTCCTTAAAACTCAAGCTTTGGTGTCATCATTGGAATTGTTCCAGTCTTCTAATGAGACCTAATGAATGTTGAGTCAAAAATGACCAGTCAGTTAGAACGAAAGTAAAACAATATGAAGGCAGTCTCTTACCATAATGGGATGGAAATGACTTGCTGACGATTTTGTGTCTTTGTTCGATAGATCAGCCTATTCAAATCAGCAAATGGTTTTTGCATGAAGAACAATGCCAATCAGCGTGACTGTGGTGTGGTGTGGTGTATGGGATATAGACCCAGGGCCAGGCTTTGTGAGATTGCTTGAAAGCAAGCAGAGGGTTTCTGCTCTGCATCATGCTGTTCTGCAAATGAATGATCGTCATTGAAAACAGCCTGGCCTAGCCTAGCTGTGCCTGGCTTTGTCTGGACACAACCTTAGGATGAACCCTACAGTTTGCCCCGCTCGCACCCTCTGTGTTTACAGTGTAGCTGCCTGTTGGGCCGAGAGTAATACGTTTTTCTCTCTCTTCGCTCTTCAGGCAAATAATGCTTTTACCCCTCTTATGATGGCTTAAGCAGAATTTTTTTTCAATACATTTGACTATGAAACTCTTGTTTCTTTTGAATTCTTTCTCAGAAGCTCAGTATAAAATTGACTGGATGAGATAGTGCTTATGTTGAATACTTGAAAACCTAATATGCTGAATATATCCTTTTATTCTGTACCAATGACCTTGAGCCTAGGATTCCCGCAGAGTTCATCCCACAAAGCTGCATAGCTTAACGCTCAGCCAGAGGAGCCTGTCCACCTTGCTCTGTGTTAATTTGGTGTCAGTGCTAACGGTTCACGTTGTTTAATACCAAGGGCATTCATGCTTAGATGACCTGTCACTCCTCTGCATTGCTTGGTTCAGTGGTGGACCTGCCTTGGTCAGTATCCCTGTAGGCTTTGATAGATGGGACATGTTTTTGCAGTGATGTAGACCGGTTAATTTATTACTTGCCGTCGTGGGCATAATGATGTGCCATATTTGCTTCCTGGCAGCATTGTCTTAACTTGTACCTCTTGCCATTGTCTTAATTAATTAAAGAATTAATGAGAATATGCACTGTATGAAGGAAGAATATTGTCTAGGTGATCAACATGCATTTTTCCAACTTATAACGTACAGGGTTGTATCATCAGAGTGAACTGTGAAGAAACTTGCATTCTTCACTGGAGTGTTTTGCTCAGCTCTGGGCAATTTCCACTGATGTAAAAGATGTCACCCCCACAGAAAACCCTTTCCCACACAACAGACGCTCTGGTTTAGCAATCCACTGTGAAATAAAATGCCCCTAATTTTTTTTTTACAAATTTAAAAAAGAATCTTTAAACTGTGCCAATGCCTAATGCACATTCGTTTCACCTGTTACCGTAGACCCTTTGAAATAGCACCTCTTGGTGCTGGGTGACCCTCTAGATGACATTTGATGTGAAGCTTCAGATTTATTATCTGATGGACTTCTCTGTGCCATGTCACTGTCAGGGGGAGTCCAGTGTAGCTGCCCTGGAGGGTGGAGTCCAGTGTAGCTGCCCTGTCAGGGGGAGTCCAGTGTAGCTGCCCTGGAGGGTGGAGTCCAGTGTAGCTGCCCTGGAGGGTGGAGTCCAGTGTAGCTGCCCTGGAGGGTGGAGTCCAGTGTAGCTGCCCTGGAGGGTGGAGTCCAGTGTAGCTGCCCTGGAGGGTGGAGTCCAGTATAGCTGCCCTGTCAGGGGTAGTCCAGTGTAGCTGCCCTGGGAGTGGAGGGTGGAGAGGGGGAGATGTCTTTCCTAATCCCTCCCTCTTTCTCATTGGTGTGTTTGATTGACAGTTACACATCTGAGTTTATAGAGCTTTAGAAACCTAGCAGTGCATGTTCATAATAGCCTCTGCTATTCCCAGCTCATACAGTATAGGACAGAGTGAAGTTTCTATACATTTTCTTGCCATTGTATTCATTCTGTACTGCCCTTTGTGTTATTTCTGTGTTTGTGCGTGGGAAGGCCAACCAAACATGGAGGAAAATGGTTATATTTGCATAAACCACCCTGGCCATTCCAAGCTCACTAAACATTAAGAGATGGATGGCACTAAGTTAAACCTGTGGGTAAAAAATGTTCTTTGTTTCCATGTTGAGAACAGTTAGAACTATGGAAGATGTTGATCCAGTGGATCAAAATGGATCCCATCTGTCTTATTTGGTAGGGAAATTCTTCTCATAGTTAAACATGTATCTTCTGCCAAGAGCCACAGTATAAACAGTCAGTTTAAAGACACAGACTTGTTACCATGTTATTAATCAACCTGCCACTGATGACTATTGTTCATATGAGTTATGCACTGCGATGTATAATATCCTAATACGTGCTAGTATTAGAGTAGTGTGATGGCTTTTTCTTGTGATTTGATCCCTAAAAAATGTCAAAGTGTTTTATTTGTCATGTGGGCAGTATGACATTCTGAACAAAGAAATTCGTAGGACATGGCAGTACAGAAGTAGGCATATAAAAATAGTAGTAGGCCTACATTTGTTTGACATTAACATTGCCCCCTGTTTAATTGTGTATATTAACATCTCACCTTTACATCATAGTTCTAAAGTGGAGGTTTAAACAGCAAGTGCGCTCAAGTACAAAAGGCAATCTACTGTATACTAGAATATCAGATATGGGACTCCCTCAACTGCACAATTCTGACTTTTCTCCTTGCTTTGGACTGTCAGTTATTCCGAAAGTCTATTTGTAGCTGCTAACACGCTAATAATGCTCTGTATAGCTCAACCCTGGTTGGCTGGCTAGGCTATTGCAAACTGTTGACAGCTTTGCATCTCATATCCTTCCTAGACCTCCTCTGGTAATGTCAGGCATAAGCAGTTTCCTCAGGTTTTCTCGAAGCTTCTTGTTAAGACAGGAATGAATGAATGGGAGGTATAATAGAAGCAATGTCCAATAAGCTTCGTCCTTATCATATCTGATTCTGCTGTATCTCATGGCAACACAGGATATGTGAGGACATATTGTGAAGGTGACCTGGTTGGTCAGGGTCTAATAAGGCTGGACACACTGTTCTACAGCTTTTCTCTATGTCTCTGTACATCCCTCTATCAGCTCTTGAGATTGGAGTATATAGCTGTTAAAGTTATGTTTTCACAGCGCCCCTGTGGCTCATCGGATAGAACACATACCACAAGGGCTGAGACTTTCCCTCATTCTCCCCTACATTTCCTGTCTATTCATCATCTCTGTTCAGGCAAAGGCAACAACAAAAAAGGGCCATAATATATATCTTTAAAAAGAGTAATCTTCCTCTCTCTCCATCTAGCCATCCACTTAAGTAACAACTTGTCTCTGACAGATGGGGATGTTCTGGACAACCATACTGTTACATATGCTCTCCGGGCTCTGGGGGTTTGTCTTTCCTCTCTGTTTCTTTCCCTATTCATTTTTCCTTCGCTTTCTTTTCCCTATTTTATTATTCCTTTCCCTGTCCTTTTCCCTCGTATCTTTCCTTACTTCTTTCCTCTTTGCTTTTCATTGCCCTTTTTCTTCCCTTTTCCCTCTTTGCTCCTTTTCCTTCCAACCTCCCCCCTTCCTCCCTGTATTCTCTCCTCTCCATAGGCATCTCTGCATACAACACAGTCTCAGACGCTGTGCGGTACCCAGGCAGCCAGACACAAACACTGATTTTTTCCCACAGTCTCAAAGGGACTGTGGGGATACACAGGGAACTGTATGCTACTATTCTGGTCAAAAGTCAGTAAGAGGACTAACCAGGAGGGGTTGGTGTAAGCAACATGGTAGGACATTGTACCTGGAGCATATGAAGTTACTGAAAGCAGCATTGTGCTTAGTCCTATCCTGATACTACATATCAGTGCCTGGGGAATAAGGGATTCGAGTAGGTTTCTGGCAGACCACTAGTGGCCCCAAAGGTCGTGAGCATGGCCTACATTTGTATTTCTGACCAATTCTTAACATTAACTAAACGTTTATGTCTGTCAGTGGAATGCGGGCATAGTTCAGCTGAGAATAGCTTGGTTGATACAAACACACTTTAGCATTACTGGCAGGGAGACTTGTTTTTCAGTGTGTGCTCGGTGAACGTGGTTCTTAGTCATGTTGAATTTTGCAGAGTGTGTCCCTCTTCGCTGCTCATACACGTGTTTTCCTGCTCCGATCTCATTTGCTGCCTCCATAATGGATAAGCTGGGCAGGTGTAGCGAGGTCAACAGCAGATCGCTGTACTTTACTGTATGTATCTGAGCTACAGCAGCTGGAGCTGGCAGCAAGACTCAGGCCTCTTGGACTGAATCTCATACAGAAGGCAACACTGGCTTGCATAAAATTAGCATCGAACCAGGGAAACGATAGCCCAGCTGTCTTCCTGCCTGCCTGTTGATGTCTGATGTAACAATATATTTCAGCAGACAATGTTATTGGTTTAGTTGATAATAGCAGGGGCATGAATTCACCCGAGGCAGGTGTTTTGGTGACTGTCCAGGTAGTGACAACATGAGCATTTGATTTGAGGACAATCTCTGCTAAACCATCGCTGTTGATATGAATAACTGTGGTCATTTATGCTGAAATGTTAGTTTTTTTTGTCCAGATATCTTACTGTCATAAAATCATAATCAAATGACCTTTTACTATAATTTCGGGAGGCAACATGGCTGACACAACCATGCCAGAATATGATGCATAGATGCCACTTAGAGGTAGGTGTCTCTCTCCCAAGACATTGTGAAGGTCATCGACAATAGACCTTTCAAATTTGAGGGGTTTGTTCAAAATATATTGTAACACCCCTATCATGACACTATGCATTATAGTTTCCTGTTATAACCCAGTTCCCTAAAACCTGTAGCTGTGTAGCCACAGGGTAGGTATATTGCTTGTAAACTGTAGGAGGTTCGACACCTAATGTTTGTTTGCCTGTTATGCTTAACTATTCAGTGGACAGACAAGAGGGCCATAAAGGTTAGTGTTAGAGACAACCAACAGAGCAAACAGAGATACACCGCACAGTAGCAGTGCTCTGGCTGTCAAAGAGGATCTGTTCTTTGTCTGCTTCCTGTCCATGTAGAATCTCAACGTAGGTCTATGGTATATGTAGTTTTACCTTGGGAAAACTACATTGGGCGCTGGTTATGAAAAGCTTGTACTGTACGCTAAAATGAAGCTCGTCACACGTCCTGACGGACACCATTCATCGTAGCAATTGTCACGATGTCCTCGATATAGAAAGGATCCTGGCCAGTTGTAATTCAATCTGAACTGACAGATCCTGCGCTCCCTCAGTAAAATGCAAAGCGCTTAAGTATCATTCGGTTGTGGCTGAAGAGAGAAAAGTTCTCACTTAGATCTCACTTCGGTGATGCTTTCCATATGTGTTTTGACTGTGGCTCGAGTTAAGAAAACACTGTGTTTGATAAGACACAGTGTGTCAGTCCTGACATCCTTATATGGAGCTCTTTCACTACTTAACATGAGATCCTGGAGGGAGTCGAGCAGCTAGCTATCGCAGTAGGGCAGCATGCACAGGCAGCATGGCAGAGGTTGATAACGGCAGCATACTTAGTCCTCCATAATGGAGCTCACCAACGTTACACACACATGCTGTGGACACACGGCAATAACCTCCACGGGGCCTGTTCAGCCTGAGAACCAGCGTGGGCCAGACTACTCATGAGGGAGGGATGTGACTCCGTGCAGGATTTGGTAATGGGAAGGAAACATGGGCTCGGTGGGACAGCTCTGGCAGCCAGTCCCAGTTAGCCCTCTCCCCAACCCTGTCTCCCTTGCCCCGTTGCACCCACCCCTGTCCCCCAAGGGCCTGGCTCTTTCCATTGTCCCTCTGCCAACAGTGAAAAGTTTTGCAACTTCTCGTAATTCAAGAAAGCAACCAGTGTGAGTGAGTGGTTTGAGTTGGGCTACAGTGTGTGTTTATAATTAGTTTCAACAACCACATGGTAGTGTTAAAGTAAATGGCTTTGTGTGTGCCGACGCTGGGTGACTGGGCTTCGTAAATCTGCTTTATTGATATTTTCAGCATATGTTTATGGCCCAGCCAATGCCAGATTTCCACTCATTTAAAACACTAACCCTGGTACACGGGTTCTTGTAAAGTTTGTACTGTGCTGTACAAATTGCAGCAGCAAAGGGATGTAACTCTCAAACTATGATGTGTTGGCATTTTCACATCAAATCCTCCAGTCACAAACATAAATCGATGTGATGACAGGCAGCTGGCGATGCATGAACGCTCTCTCTCTCTCTTTAAATCCGAATGAGAAATCCCCCCGTGTTTGGGCTCAGCATCAGCCGCGATAACTGAGGTTCACATTAGCAGCTTTGGTACTCCGCCTCAGTGTCGAGGGCTCCAAACACCAGGGAGGAAACAATGCTGCTCACTGTCTTGTCCCACTGCTAGACCCATTAGCCATCAAGAGGTGAATCATGTGAATCGTGGCGAAGACATCGAACAATTAATGTGGCTACAAATAGATCAACACCATCCATCTCCCACTCAGCTCGAGCTGTTGCCATGTAAACACTAATCTGGCTTCTTGCCTCGCTCTCAGTGTTCACAGCTAACATGTCAGAACTGACACAACAGAGCTGGTCTGGTGGTCAAATGAGAACTGTTGGTGTTCTCATTTAGGGTGTGGTTGGCTTTTTTGTTGTTGGATGAAATGCAAGGGTGTTCTAATAATGGATATGTTGTAAGTCATGGAGATCGCACATTAAATGTGTTCAAGCTCTCTTGCTAACTGTGTTTATCATTGGTTGGATAGCTGCAGTATCAACCCAGATAGTCTATGTAAAGTGCATGTTTGTGAATGACTTCCATGCAGGTGAGCACAGAGGCTACACGCGATATACCTTCCCCATGTAAATGAAATGTGGCCAAACATGTAAAACGATGAGTGATATACTTGTTTGAAAACAATATCTGACAGTGAATAAAAACCGGTCTGTATCAATGCTCTCAGCGTGAGCATATTATTTTTCTCAAACTAAACTGGGCTAATCTATATAGGTTTAAATATAGAACGTGTACGTCTGCCTGGTGTACTGTCCCGTTTTTAAATTTGTGTGTGGGGGATTAGGCCTTAGAAATTAAATATCTCATCCATGACTAAATGTATTGTTGTTTACAGTGTTGTCATTTAATGAATGCACACACACTGTCATGCAGGCACACATGTTATGGGGGTTGGTAATTAGGCATCATAGCTCATCTCTCTAGCTAAAGTGAATTGGTGGTGCATTGTGGTTGGGTGCGTGGCTGGCGGAGCGTGGCTGTGGTGTTTGATCTCTTAGAGCCTGACCGGTCTCTGGCTTTCTGCTCAGTGTACCGTACCTGGCTGTGGGACAGCTCCTGGAGACCCAAACACGGTAGCAGCGGCACATCTAGCCTGCATTAGCAGGACGTGGAGCAGATCCTAAGGCTGGCCTGTGTTGTCTGTCTGTGTACGTGGATCTAAGGGGCTGATATACAGGCCGTGTTTTTTTTTTTTTTTGGTACAGCATTCAAAGTATGCCCACATCCCCGAACACAGTGGAACATAGAAGGTAGATGGGGACATCCATATTTATTCCCTTTTCGTCCATGTTAGGTATTCCTGGTATGTCAACAGTTAGGTGATTTCTCGATACCTCCTCTGCTTATTCTTTCTTTCTCTCTCTGAGATGCCTGCTTCTATTTTTGAGGGGACCATATTTCTGAGGGGACCATATTTCACCCCTGTATACTGTATGTGTGGTATATCATATAGTTGTTGGAATCTTAAACTCTCCAACCTCTCTCAACTGTTTCATCTGAATCGCCAGGAAATGCACGGACAGTATGCATATTTCATTTATTCTGAGTTGGTACAGCCGCTGTCTTGATAGGGTAAACAGAGTGAGACTTTTCCAGCTCTATATCAGTCTAGACTCATACGATTAAAAAAGCCTATATCAATACTATATTATGAGAAGATTTGTCCTCTGTTCATGAGATTATGGTCTAACTAGCCTTAGGGATGTTTATGTTTTTATCTAGCTGTGCATTTCAAAAGTATAATACAATCTCTAATTGTACACTGCCAACTGACATGGGGGGGGGGGAATTATGTATGCTCTCAGGAGTACTAAAATTAGGCAAATGGAGATAAAACATTAGTTCTCTTTCCTCTTGGGCTATATTTGGCAGTGCCTGCGTATTGATCCTGGTCTTTAGTCTGTTAAAACCCTCCTCTTTTAAAGAAGAGTGCAATGCCTGCAGAAATGCTGTAAATGACTGTTCCAGAATAGTTTTTTAAAATCACTAATCTGAGCTATTGTTTTCATGCATAACGTTTGTGCATTTTGTAGGAAAAACATTGTTCACATACTTTCACGTACTTTTTCATGCATATTTGCTCTCCAACGTATTCTCACACCTTAACACACACAATTCTTTTGGGATGAAAGCTAAATACAAGCAAACTGAAATAAAGCCAAATGAGTCACAAAAGTACCTTCTCACTGTGTTGCATAACAGCGCATCTTCCGCAACATGTCTGTCGTTTGTTGCGTTCGCACACTGCGAGTACACAGTGGCTGCGTTCTTCCAACGTGACAGAACACGGGAGACTAGAATAGTTTTTGCGACACTGATTCCTTTGACGTGCCGAGTGGCATAGGCAAGAAGAACAAACACGTCGGCTACAGCCACCACCCACTGTGGAGAATCAAGAGCGGACACTCAGGAAAAGTGTGGTTTGAATAATGTGAACAAAGTTGTCAGTATTTGCAGTGCAGAACAGCGAAACAGCCCGTCTTTGCTGCTGCATCTTGGGAGATGGTGCTCGTTAACGAGCCACCAAGCGCCTGTAAGCAACAGGGCAAAGAGTCTAATTCAATTACGAGACTGCTAGCCACCAAGGAGCCAATCCCGAGCGGCCAATATAACTTCATCCCGCCATGCTCGAACAGTGGGCTAAAACAGAGCTGTGGCTCCAAATGAGCTCATTTATATAATCTCCAATTGATTGTGATGGTTTCTCTCTCTGACCACATCCACAGATTGCAGGCTGACAAGCTTCTACCCATTTTCAAAGGTGGTAGCGTTGGCATCGTAATGTTGTTCAGTGGTGGCTTCGAAATGTTTCGCTGTTAATTGAAAAGCTTTTATCTAGATTACTGCTAAATGTGGGGCCGCAAAGCCCGGGTTGATCAGGCACCTTCAAGGTCAGGGCACTTTGAGTCTGCAGCTGCTGAACGCACACACTAAAATCAGCCCCTTTTGACCTGCTAAGTGCTCTTGGTCAAGTAGGGCTATCATAACAGAGCGCAGCGGGTCTGCCTGGCTCCCTCTCCTTTTCCAACATCATAACCCTATTAATCAGTTGCTTTAGTCTATATCTCCTATCATGCTCTTTGGCAAGACTCTTCTAATGGGAGGTTTAATGGAAGGAGAGCCTCAGGTCCTCAGCTTCCATTAAACATGTAAAAACTCAACTTGACGTTGCTTTTGTTCAAGGGGTGTGTTGACCCATTGGATAGTTATTTGTTGACGACCGTCTTGTCCGTTCCGTGTACGTGTTCATGTGTACTGCCTCTCCTGGATGGCCTGCTCTGCTTCCGTTGCCATGGGAGGAATTGATAGATGATTATGGATGTTTGAAGACCATGTTTGTGCATGTTGCATGAATGCGGCGGCCTGGCGTCCTTTCCTGCTGGGGCTGGGTTTGGAGCCGCTGGGGCTGAAGCAGGCTGCAGGAGCCCTTTGGCCCAGTGTTACATAAGCAGAGCCCAGCAGAGGCTCACAGGACTGCCGCCATGCGCCACGGAGCACAGCTCCACTTAATGACATCAGGCACAGGGAACACACAGACTCCTATTGACCAGACTCGAGCCTCCTCTCTCCCTCCCTCCCTGCCACTCCACACACACACAACAAACACGACAGCAATCTATTCGAGCTATAACGTGATCACATGTTGGGACTGGACTAGCATCCCTCGGTGATCTGAGACACCTGACAGGGCCTCGCCAAGCTAGCTATTATGAATAAGATCTCTATTTTTTATAGGCTCTATGGACACTTATAGTCCTTAACGGGAGGTTCTTTTTTCCCTTAAGAGTTCTGAGGTGCCATCAAAAGTCACAGGTGCTGTAAAAAACAGGAAGGTCCTTACTTGACCCTGTCAGCCGCATTTTTCTGAAGAATGAGTCGCTTGAAAGCACTGTGCTTGTTTACCTCACAAAGCTGGTCAGCCTTCGGTTTAGTGTGAAAGAGATTACCATATCCCTATGGCCTCTGCCCTCCACCAACCAGGAAATGATTGCTCATTTGAATGGACTAATTACTACAAGTGCAGTGACACTCATCAGGGCTTGGAGAAATGTCCGCATTAGTAATTGGGGATTGTGTCTCCTTAGCAACACATTGATTCCGAGCCCTTTCCCTCTGTCCAACTGTGGTTATTGTGATCTGTAGTTTGATATGTGGGCTGTGAGAGGGGGGGACATCAAGCACACCCTGTAACTATTGCCTGTTCAAGTGATGAAAAGTAATGCTGTAGGAACGAGATCTGTTTCTTGTAAAAAGTGAGCCGATCTTTCCTTTAGTTGTTTCAGAAGTGTAACGAGGCTGCGTGTTGGCAGTTAGTGTCAACTATGACACCATGGCAGTTGGCGGGAAACGGTGATTTGTGTGGCAGGTTGATCCTGGACTGGACTTGGATCAGCCCTGGTGCAGAGCCTTGCACTCCTACTGCGTGACAGGCGAGGCGAGTGAGAGGGAAAGCAGGGATCCAGATTGGGGCTGGGGGGAGTCACATGATCACAGCTGTGCTCCCTGTACGATCTGGCATTGCTGGAGTGAGTGAAAGGAAGGGTCGCAAGGGAAACATGAGGAAAGTAGACAATGGAACAAGAAGTGCCATTCGTGTCGCTTTTTCTGGCGGGGTCTCTCCTGAGAGCTATACTTTCATCACTGGTGGAGCGGTCGAAGACACCTGGACACTTTTGAGTGCCCTAGCAAACTAAAGTACTGTGTCCTCCTTTAGGCTGCTTCATTGCAATTTATATTCACCTCTATGTCAGACAAGCTCTATGACAGGCGGGGTGAACAGGGTCATGCTAGGTCTTGGACACTCATGATGATTCAATCACTATGTAACACAGAGGACCCTGAGACTGTGTGCGTTTGTGTGTTTGCGTTGGTTAGGTTTTCTGCCAAAAGGGTATCCTAGAGAAATTGTCCCTTTTCATGTTTAGGTTTTTCTCAAAGTGTGCATAGCTGTATTTTCAGAAGTACATTTGTTTTTTATTATGAGTACAATGCAATGTACAGTTTGTGAGGAAATTGGATTTGAGTGCTGGCTGTTGACTTCAAAGGGCCCCCGAGAGCCCTTTTGCCCCATGCCATAGTGTTTGAAATGAGGCTATATTTAGAGTGACTTTCAGTATTTCTCTCTCTCTCTCTTTGTATTTTGAAGTGAGAGATGAAAAAATGTTATTGTCTGATGGTGGCCCCACCTTTCTTCTTCAAAGGTATGATTCAGACATTGACCTTTCAGGCCCAACAGGCCCCATCACATCTGTATTGGAAATCTCCCTGTGTCCTGAGATGGACAGTTTGATTGAACATTTAATTTAACAGTCAACCAAAAGACTGTACTCCCACTTTCCCCTGCCCCCATCTCCAGACCTTCATCCTCTCTGGTTTCGCCCTACCGTCTGGAACAGGTCACATGAAGATGTGTTTGTGGAACACAAGATGGAATTGTAACTGAGTTCCTGTTGGAGAGGTGTGGCACGGATATAATTGGGAACAGCAGTGCTTTGTATTGTCTGATGTAATATGTTTGTGTGTGTGTGTGTGTGTGTGTGTGCATTTAAGACATTTAGTGTTGTTTTGCCTCCTTGGCATTATGGTGCCAATGGATTCAATTCAATACAAAAAGGCATTTAGCTTTTCTTGTTCCTTCAGCTGGTTTGAATGTAAGGCATGTCAAACCTCAAGCTCTGGGAGGAAAGCCTTCTTGTTTGCATCGGCTTGCAAAATCTTCTAAAGAACAAAATTAACCACTGCATTTTTCCTTTATATAGTACACAGTTTGATTAAAATTGAATTAGTATACAGGATGAAGAAATGTTCTGGAGAGGTCCTTACAGATATGATTTAGTGAAGGGTTGGTCTTGGAGCGTGCCAAATACCATAATCCGAATAGAAAAAATCAGTCAGTGACATTTTTTAATGTCATAAAAAAATAAATAAAATGACATACAGCGTGTAAATAGTATGGTATCTGGATGTGAGCTAAAATCATGAAAGTGAAACTAGTGATGGACAGCATTGGTGCTTGGCTGGTGCTTGTAGCTACCTCGCTACCTCTCTACCTCTCTACCTCTCTACCTCTCTACCTCGCTACCTCTCTACCTCTTTACCTCTCTACCTCTTTACCTCTCTACCTCTCTACCTCTCTACCTCTCTACCTCTCTACCTCTCTACCTCTCTACCTCTCTACCTCTCTAGTGACACAGGGCCCGGGGTGCTTGTAGCTACCTCTCTACCTCTCTACCTCTCTAGTGACACAGGGCCCGGGGTGAAAGGTCTGGAACATTTCAGTCCAAGGCCATGCAGCACCACGGTGCCGAGCCCACACAGTCCGAGAACGCCTGCTCACACTAATCAGCTAGCTGCACATGACTTGCATTTATTCTAAGAGCCTACAATGGGTCTCATTGTCCTGACCTAGGAGAGTCTGCAGTAAGGAATCACTTAGAAAATTATATCAAACCACACTCAGATACACTACTGATGATGGCTGGGTCCTCGTCATGACAAGTGGTGAAATGCATTGATGGTAAACGGTTATTAGTCAACATTTAGAAGTTTAGAAGTCAACGTTTAGAAGACCCACCGAGTGGACAGGTGTTATAGCCGGGGCACAATGGACACGCAGGAAGTATAGAAATAGTGCTGTGTGCTTGGAAGAGTTAGTGAGGAGGGGAGGAGAAAGGGAAGCAGGGGACAGAGGGGGGGGGGGGGAAGGAGAGAACAGAAAAGGGGAGGGAATGAGAGGAGGGGAAAGATGAGGGGAGGAATGGAAAAAGGTGGACAGGGGGAAGGGAGGGGAGATGAGGAAAGGAGGCCAGAGGAGGAGAAAGCCAAGTATAGAGGAGGGGAGGGAAGGAGAGGACATGGGAGAGAAAAGGAGGGAAGAAGACAGAGGAGAGAGAGAAGGTGACAAGGAGGGGAGAGCGTGAGTGAAAGAGAGGGGAGGGGATAAGACGACAAGGAGGGTAAAATGGGGGCTCGGTTGGATAGGTAAATATTGACACCCAGGCTGCCTCGCTCCCTGGAGATTTTATGGTTCCTGCTGGTAATTATTAGGAGTCCTCTGAAATAATGTTGCACCTAGCGAGAAGCACAGGCGAGTGAGCAGCCACACCAAGCTGTGCAGTCCGTTCCCTGGTTACTACAACGACAAAGAACATGCAGAAACACATTAAGCATCACTCAGTCAACACAGCCGCACACACGCATGTTGGCGTAATGGGTTTATTTGGGAAGATAAGTGAGCAGAAGGCTGGCTTTGAATGGTACTTCCACATACTTCGTCACCGCCGTCGAATCATGGACGTGGATTCGAGGAAAGTTGTCGTACTCCACTACCATAAACCTTCACCAATCAGAACCTTCTCGCCAAAAACGGAGCCGATATGGCTCAGAGACAGCGAACGCCGCAAGAGAGGAAAATGCCTCAGGGGACAGCCGTTGCCGGCACAAATACTGTATCCCTTGCCAGCGATCACGTAAAGTGTGAGTTGCGTGCCACACTTACAGGCCAGTGCGGCTAACCTGGGTGGAGCGAGGCTCCCTGATGAGAAGCCCTGAGAGGAGTACTTCTGTCTATAATGTTTGAACATAGTTTCTTTCGTTAATTAGACGCACGGCAATGCAAATCGACTGTTGTCTACCAGTCTCCCAAATTCGGTGTGTCTCAGCCGTCTGCACCTCAGCCGTTGTCACTGTGTGTGGAAGACCCACTGTGGGCTGTGTGAAGTTCTTCTTCGTGGGGAAGAACCAGACGGCATGCTCAGCGTTGGTCTCTTCTTCTTGAATCTCACTGCTCGATGGAAGCTGGCAGTTGTAGTTCTTTTAAGGAAGGAGGACAGATGTATTTTTTTTTCCTGGTGCTGATCGCTGTGCGAGCTGTCCATTATCTCTAAAGCAGCATTGCGTGGCAGGCCTGGCTGACCTCAACGTGGGGCGCTCGACAGGGACGCTACACGCAGGGAACTGGATGAGTAATGTCCCTCGGGGAGAGAGGGGAGGATCCATTAGGCACACTGTATTTGTTTCTCTCCTGGTTGTTGTTCGCCTTGTCACATTCACTGAGGGGCTTGTTTGCGAAACGTTCCGCTCTGTAAGAGTTTTTACGGCACGCTCACACCATGCACCTGGTATGTGCTCCACTGCCTCTCTCGATGGAAGAGATAGCAGCAGCTATTGTGTGGACACCTTGACTGTAAAAGGTTGGACTGCATTCAGGTTGTGTTCAGGTGAGAGATTCGGGGTTGAGCTTTAGCGTCCCTGCGATTGAACATGTTTGCATCAAGAGACCCAGCAGTTACAGGCTGGATGATGATAACTTTGAACGCCAGCGCCATCTCAGAAATGCCCAACACAGATGGTTTTGATGTACATCTCTGTACATTATATTCATTGTCATTTTGCCCTAATTGTAAACATTCCTAATTTTGATAATAAAAACTATATTTGTAGTATCTTTGATTAAGCCCAGGCAGACCCAGGCAAGCAGTCTAAGAAGGCCAGTGGGGATGTTGGGATGGTATAAATAGACCACGAGGGCGTCCTTCTGGCAAGGGATGGTCACATTGACCTGCTGGAGGCCTTATCTGATGCACTGCGGTTTTCCTGGCAGTTTTAGTGTGTGGGGGATACTGTGTATAGCTATAGAACCATTCACTAACTGTGTAGCATCAGTTGCCTTCAAGACCAACTGCATTCTCTGCTGCCTTACAGTAGCCTTTACTCACACCAGGGTATGTGCTGTAGTCTGTACTGACACCCGGGTTCAAGAGGACACGGAATAGTATACTAAATAAGGAGAGCACAACACCTGCCTTTACTTTGACAACTGTAGAATTGTCATGGCTATTGGTTATCTGGAGAGACACAGTACAGTCATCAGGACATATTCCTCTAAGAACTGAGGGGAGAAGGTAAGAGATGGAGAGTTTCTCTGAATGACCGACCTTGGAGATGTCATCGTGTGTTACTTTGTTTGTTACACTTATATAAATGTCTTGTCTCACACCTCTGTCAGTGTCTGTGAAGTAGCGCTCCTCTGTTGTGTCTCTCTGGGAGACTCATTTTCAGTGTCTCTCTGTCTTCTTTCCCAGCAGCCTTCTCCTCCTCCTCCCCAGCCTCCTCCTCTGCCTCCCCAGTGTCTTCAAATCCCTCCCCGGCCTCCTCCTCTTCCGCCTTAGTTCTTACATCCTCATTTCTAATTGTAGACAGGCTGCTTATAGACTAATTATGGGCCTTGGAAAATACAGTCTGATGTGTTTGTTTATTTTGTTCTGTAATGGGAGGGGCCAGAGGTGTGAATGAGATAGCTGACTCAGGCCATTGGTTAATTGTGTGACAGGCCTGGGCCTGGCTGTAGGGGAGGAAGCCTCTGGGTGCTGGCCTCAGGAGCCCTATCCCCACAGTACTCTCTCTCTCTCTCTCTCTCTCTCTCTCTCTCTCTCTCTCTCTCTCTCTCTCTCTCTCTCTCTCTCTCTCTCTCTCTCGCTTTCTGTATCTCTCACAGTTTTCTGTGTATCACACATTCTCCCTCACACTTTATAGCTTTCTTTCACTCTCTCTCTCTCTCTCTCTCTCTCTCTCTCTCTCTCTCTCTCTCTCTCTCTCTCTCTCTCGCGCGCGCTCTCACGCTCTCACGCTCTCTCTTTCTTGCGTTCTTTCTCTCTTGCTCTTTCTTACTCTCTGCACACAACACACACACACATACAAACACACACCTAGGCAGTCCATATAGGCCTGGTCCGGTAGTGGCGTTATTCCAACAGCTGAGGTCATGTCAGAGCTATGTCTGAGAACGCTGGGTTCTGTCTGGCCCCAGGCATAGTGATGCTGTGGCGCTGTGGCTCTGGGCCTCTGCTAACTACCAGGAAGGAGAGGGGTCGAGCCAGCCTGTTCTTACTGTAACTCAGAAGGAGTCACAGGGAGAGGGGGCAAAGGGGTACTGGAGGTCCTTCTTCCTAAACCAAGAAGGGACAGGGACGCAACGCTGGGAAACCATATCTGCTCACTTGTGTCTGTATTCTACTCCTTCTCCTCTTCCTCCCAGATATATCGCTCGGCTCCTTGTGGTGTCAGATTCAATGATTTGGACTCCAAACAAAAACCATTTAAGGAATGGAATACTAAAAATGTGGGAACAGGGTCAATGTTGTCTTTCCAAGGTCGGATCTCCAAAACAGACACAAACTACAATGCGTTTAAATTGTGTGTTGGGGATTGGATTAAGTGAACAAATTGTAAACAAAATGGCACTTTGCATAAAATGTACAAAAGGTCTCTCTCTCCTTCCCTCTTTCTTCTTCCTATATCCGACCCCGGCCTCATGACTCCTCCCTCTCTCCTCCGTCTCCTCCCACAGGTGGTGTCCAACGTGTTGATCTTTTCCTGCACCAACATTGTGGGGGTGTGCACACACTACCCAGCCGAGGGCTCCCAGAGGCAGGCCTTCCAGGAGACAAGGGAGTGTATCCAGGCTCGCCTCCACTCGCAGAGAGAGAACCAGCAGCAGGTGAGCAGGTGCCGGGCCTAGGTGAATGGGGGAGTGGGGTGGTCGGGGGCTGGGGAGAGGGAGGTGGGGGGGCAGTTGGTGACAGGGAGGGCGGGCTGGGGCGGGGGGGTGGGGGGGGGTGGATGTCACATCCTTTCAGAGTTCAGGATGGAGGGTCCCTGTTCCATGGACAATGTCATCTAATTAGTGAGTCATGCCGAAGATGGTTGTCTCCTGCTGAACTGAGCTTGTTAAAAGTGTTCATAATTGGAGCTCTACCAGTGGGCGGAGAGAGAGAGCCGACTGGGGCTAATTGTGCAGGTTTGACAGGCTGCAGTAGGAGATGAATGTGTGAGGGAGGTGTGTGTGTCATCCTTTAGTAGCAGCCTGGCCTGGCAGCAGTGACGCTGCCCCCACTGCAACGTAAACATGGAAATGACATCAGAGGCTGGCTCACACTCGTCACTTAGTGATGACATCGCTCTGCGGGATCTCCATGCGTGGGCGGACACTGTACGAAGATGTATGGATGAGGGCTGAGAGGGGAGGAGGGCGAGGACGGGTGTAGCGAGGCAGTGTGCGCGGCTGACAACTCAATTACCCCTGTACACCCCACCCCCACTTTGTCATGGCCAAAATCAACACTTAAATTTTTACTGTCTCTCTAACTCCTACTCTCCTTCACTCTCCCCTCTACTTCTTTTTTCTCTTATACTTTTCTCTGTCTCCATCACTTAATGATCTATTGCTCTCCTCCCCTCCTCCCCTCTCTTTCTGCTTTCCCTCCCTCCCTCCCTCCCTCCCTCCCTCCCTCCCTCCCTCCCTCCCTCCCTCCCTCCCTCCCTCCCTCCCTCCCTCCCTCCCTCCCTCCCTCCCTCCCTCCCTCTCTCTCTCCCTCTCTCTCTCTCTCCCTCTCTCTCTCTCCACAGGAACGCCTCCTGCTCTCGGTGCTTCCCCGCCACGTTGCCATGGAGATGAAAGCCGACATTAACGTCAAACAAGAGGACATGATGTTTCACAAGATCTACATCCAGAAGCACGACAACGTGAGGTACGGCCAACTGTCACCAGGGGAGGGGCGCTGGACAGGGGGCAGAGATGGAGAAAAACAGAGGCCACTTCCAGGTCTTGCCCCCAAACTGTTGTTTTGAAAATCCGTCCCACAGCCTTCCAGCAGGCCACTGCTGCTAACTTGTGTGTGCGTGCTGAGACCTCCATTCTAGGCTCGGTCAGCCACTCTCTCTACCCTACCCTCTCCGTAAGAGATGAGAAGACACTGGTGTCGAAAGGTTCTGCCCGTCTCCACAGGAAATGTATTCAATCTGGTTGTGGGTTTGGAAGTATCAAGCAAACTGCAGATTGGACACTCATGACATGAAAACTGACCACCCAATACACAGTGTGGGTAATGAAGTCTTTCTGAAGCATGAAACCTACAGCCAACAGGTGTTCATTGATCAGTCAGGCGGATACTACATCATAGACCTATGACTGTCCTCAACATAATATAGGTTATAGCAGGAATGCATACGAATAACAAGAGAGAATACATGAAGGCAATTAGCCGACCTACTGATTGTGATTAACATAAGCCCGTATGATATCCATAATTTCTTCCACCACACAGAACAGCACAGTTCCTTGCTGGTTGTTCCAGCACCTAAGTGTTGCACTGTGTAGGTGGTTTACAGTGGTCACCTGTACACAGAGTGACCACTGTTCCACCACCGCTCGGGTGGCGGTGTCGGGGCCATAAGGAGCCCCTGTGTCTGATTGGGTTAGCTGGACAACGTGCAGCACAGAGGTGTCGGGGCGGGGGGGAGGGGGGGGTACTGTCTCTGGGAGAAGAGCCACTGGTCACACAGCTCTGTCCTCCATGCCCCCGTCAGAGGCTCCATCGCTCTCCTCCACATCGCGTCCACTCGCCTCCTTCCACGCACGGATGTACCGCGTGACGCCAGCTCGAGGACGTTCCTTCATCTGTGATGTAGCTGTGACAGAAATAGTGGGACCCGTTTCTGTCGCACGCGCTCGAGGCCAGCGGTGTCTGTCAGGCGTTTGATTGCTATTGTTTCGAAAAGGAATGCGTGCTTCCCTGATCGTGCTGAAAAGCACAGCTATAGGTTGGAGTGATTGATCCCGCCGTGTGTTGATCTGTTTCTCATTCCGGCTGACGCTGGGTCTGATTGGCTGGCTGGTGGAGCAGCAGCCCCCCCCCATCTTGTCCAGACCTCTCAGCTGGTTTCATTAGTGTCGCTGCCCAGTAAGCTTGGCTGACTGTGTGGCTAATGCCCTGCTAACGGGAGGCCCGCGGGAGAGGGCACGCCACCACTGTTAATTGGGCCCATCTGAGCCGCAGACGGACAACAGGAACAGAGTGGACCGCTCTCGCCGGGGAAAAAAAAAAAAGCTAGAAAGCTAGTCTCAATCCTGAAGTCTCAGTCACCAGCTGTCCAGGTTACAGTCCCGAGCCTCCAGCTCCCAGGCCCCAGCTTCCAATCCCTCTCCGCCTGCCACCAACAGTCTAGTGGCCCCAGCCCCCGGTACCCTTGTACTCCCGGGGCCGTCTCTCTCTCTCTGTCAGGACCTGCCTTCCTGTTTGTGTCCTCCCTGTGGCTTCCAGCAATTAGGCCAAAATGTCCCATTCCACAGCAGACACAGTTATGCAAGCTAGCAGTAGGGTGTTATTTGGGTCCGTTTGGATGAGGTCTCTAATAGCAGTATTTATCTGCTACAAAGGAAGACAGAGCTCCTTGGTTTGATTGAACCACTGTTGACCCCCCCGGTGCTCCATCGCTAAAGTCACATTTAAACACACTCTCTCTCTCTCTCTCACTCACTCACTCACACACACACACACACACACACACACACACACACACACACACACACACACACACACACACACACACACACAGCAGATGAGCAGTTCTGCAGTTGTGTCAGATTGCTGTCTGCAGTGCAGTTTCCAGTCGTGGCCTCTCAGAAGCTTACATAAGAGTTCCCTGCTGGGGCTGATGGAGGCAGTGCTGTCATGTCCCCCTGTTCGTGGTCAGCAGCTCAGTACTGCGGCACACAGGACAGCAGACACTCCAGTCCTCTCGGCCTCCGTCCCGGAGAGAGGTTTTTCTCCAGAGACGGATGGGAGCTGTTTCAGGATCACGCATCCTCCACCAGACCCTTTGCGGTCCTGTATCAGGAAAGCAAGCCAAATGTTTCATGGTCAATAGTTTAATGTCCTTCATATTGACCTTTGAATGAATAGTCCTACATGAGTCATGTACTGTATGAATCTTTTCAAGGTGTTTTATCACCAGTTTCCTATGGAGGTGCGTGACAAGCGACGGAGAGGAAGGAAATGTAAGGTGATGTAATCTGACAACCAGCCAGACATGTACTCATGGGTTTAGCGCTGACAGGCTGAGCACAACAGGGACAAACAAGGCAGGCGGCTGGACGGCCGGATGCACTGGCAGACGAGGGGACCGAGTCCTCGTACGACATGCCAGGGGACATGGAGGGAGGGGAGACGGGGGGAGAAGGAGAGGACACCGCAAAGGAGAGAGAGAGAGAGAGAGAGAGAGAGAGAGAGGGAGAGAGAAAGAGAGGGAGAGAGGAAGAGAGGGAGAGAGCGAGAGAGGGAGCGAGAGAACGAGAGAGCGAGAAGGAAAGGGGATATGCATGCAGGGTTGAACTGGCCAACAACAGTGCTGGGAGGTCAAGCGGCGGAGAGATGAAAGGCCTGGCGTTTTGTGGCAGTGCCAGCTCTGAGGGACAGGGGTTCATGGGGTCAGACCATGCCAGCTCAGCAGGCCTTTGATTTGGCTGAGCGCTGACCCGGAATGGATTCTGGGGGTTGTGCTATATAAGCAGGAAGTGTGCTTCTCCTCACTCTCCTTTCCCCTGGGGATATTGGAGTGTTTGTGTGTATTAATGTGTATGTTTTTGTTTGCGTGTGTGTGTATATACTTTATGTGTGTGTGTACTTGCATGTAGCTGTGTTGGGGCTCAGCTTGTGAAATATGAGGCTCACTAACAACTTAAACAACTTGCCGAGCAAACACTTCCTGAAGTCGGACATTTCATCCTGAAACTCCCTGCTCCAGCCTCAGGGTCTCTTGTCCAAAGGTTTATTATTCCTGTGTCTTATTGTTGACATAGTGAAGGTCCTTTCCTCCAGGGACAATAACACTTGAAAGAGGGGACCTAATGCAATCTTAGTTCCTGAACATCCGGGAACCCTCGGACGAGTTTGTTCTCAGTCTCCTTCTGTTTCAAAGAGCTTCGGATGAAGCAATGGCTCTAAGCTGTTTTGTGATCTCAGGTCTTATTTGTAATGTCAACAACGTTAATAGCATAACGTTGAGAAGAATTGCGAATATTTTGTTTTATCTAAGCAAATCTAACCAGCACAAACCAGCACAATTCCTAATCCCAGCACAGTTCCTAATTCCCGAGAATTTGTAACATGTGTTTGAAGAGAGCCAATGGTTATTAGTTGAGTAAGTGAGCAAAAATAAGAAAGGTTGGATGGAGATTTCTTTATGATGGATGGGGGATTCAAACCCGTGCTTAAGATACGGATACACGTGTGAGCATTGTCTCTCCACCAGCCAGGGACAGTGAGCCGCAGGCCTCTAAGATCCTTGCCAGACAGAAAAACAAATCACCATCTCAAGTCGTGCTTCTACATTCTGGTGAGTCATCACCTAAGTAACCATTTTACAGGTTTTAGAAACCTGACAAAGCTCTTGACATTTGCCTGGTGTCTGCCCCCCTTCCTCCCTCCGTCTCGAACCCCCTCTCCAGAATAACACTCTGCTCCCTGATATTTGTGCAGCTGTTAATCCCATGGTTGTGGGAGGCACAGGGATTATATTTGGCACCATAAATAGCTTCCACGGTGCCGCTGTCATAAACCATCTGATAATCTGAGTTGCAGCGAAGCGGTCTGGCGTACCCCTGTGCCTGTCAGCCAATCCGGGATCAGAGTGATCAGGCTGGACTGGACTTTACCTTAGTCCCCTGATATGACCTCTCAATCAGTCAACTAGTCGGCCCACTAAGACTCCATGCTGATCTGGTTCCTTTGCTGGATACAGCAGTAGGACCAGGTGGAACAGTATATTCTTTTCAAATAAGACTTAAACGCTAAGGATATCTTATGGGGCGAACATGACTATTGAGCTGGAAAGGTCATGCAGATTGTTTCCCTCATATGCACCTGGAGCACCGGGACAGAAGCCTGCTCAACACTACCCCACCCCCTCCCACCACCCCCCTTCTCCTCCTCTCAAAGCCACCACCGTAATCATCCTAATCACCGTCAATCTGTGGTCATGACAACAGGTCTGAGGGGGCGTGCGGGCAGGGATGCTGAGGCTGCTTCCACGGGCGACCAGGGAGTCCAGGCGCTGAGGTCTAATACGGAAGGATTTAAGAGGTGCTTTATTTAGTGTGCCTGCTATGAAGAGCCTAATGGAAGTAGAATCCCCTCAGAATCCTGCGAAGGGAAATACAACACACGTCAAAAAGGCTTCAATTAGTTCTTCAGAGACGCTCGCTTGTTCGCTTAAATCAAAGAATGTCTCTTAAGGTGTATGTCATTAGGCTTGTTAGGATTTTAGATTCAAATCAAGCTCTCCCCCTCAGATGACTGGACAGTCTAAAATGCAGAGGCAGTCTTAGTCTATGCCACATAGTGACCATTGGTACCCCCTAGCCCTGTGATTGGTGCTGCCCTGTAGGTGCTGCCCTGTGATTGGTGCTGCCCTGTAGGTGCTGCCCTGTGATTGGTGCTGCCCTGTAGGTGCTGCTCCACAATGGCTCTTTATCAGGCTGTTGAACGAGCAGGGCAGGCCGTGTCTGTCCCCTTTGTGTGCGAAGCTCTATTTCCAGACCACAGCAGACACCTCTCCTGGCCATGCGTCTTCTCCCAGTCGGCCCTCGGGCCTCTCTTTACACCCTGTGAGACTCATGTGAGCCTGTTTTGCTTTCGGAGCTGCTTTCTCTCTCTCTCTCTCTCTCTCTCTCTCTCTCTCTCTCTCTCTCTCTCTCTCTCTCTCTCTCTCTCTCTCTCTCTCTCTCTCTCTCTCTCTCTCTCCGTCCCCCCTCTCACTCTTTCCTACCCTCTATCACCATTTCCCTCTGTCCAGCATCAGCTTTTTGGTCCTCCATCCTTTCTGGTGTCCTTCTCGCAACCTTCTCTACTCCATGTCTCTCCCTGTTCTTCTCTGTGACTCGCACTCTCTCGTTCCTATTTTCACCCTGTGTCTTCTTACCCGATCGACGCAATTTCAATCTCAGAAGTACAGCCTGCTAGCGACCAAGGAGTGGCGCGACATGTTTCAGACGGAAGACGAGGGTACAATTTGACATCCGCCGCATGTCGAGCGAGGCTCACGCCACTCCAGAGAACCAATTTCAAGAGCAGCGAAGCTCTTGGGCCCGCATGTCAGAGCGGTCTGACTCTCCCACCACTCTGCTAATACAGGAGACCTGCCCATCTCTCTGCCCTATTGTGGCCTGGGTGATGCCGACGAGTGACACCCTTTCACTGGATGAGATCATCCACACTGTTGTGGTGAGATGAATGTGTGCACCCCCGGAGGGCATGTTACGAAAGATTAACATATCAGTTACCTTGTTCCCAGGGAAGGTGACTTGACTTGGGAGTTTGTCGGGAGTGGTCAGGCACACACGTTTCCACACACACACACACACACACACACACACACACACACACACACTTGCACAAACCGAAGCGCACGGTCACCGACACACACATTCTGTCGCCCTCTCTCTCACTCTCTCACCCTTTAGTCCTTTCATATAAATAGGCTTGCCCTGTCTGATCTACAGCTGGTCTGACCTGCTGTGGAGTTGGAGTTCAGACATCAGTGTCACATGAGTGCCATACTCTGACTGTGGAGATGATTGTTCCTGTGGGCGGTCTACTTTATTCTCATGCTGTTCTAAATGGACCAGGAGCAATCTGCCCTGGCACCTCTGTCAATGGCTTCAGCGGTTGCCATGGTTCCCAAGGTTGGCTGTCATGTGTAACAAGAGAAAACAACAGCACCATCTGATCCGAGTTTCTGGGATTGTGACAGCTGCTTTACCGAAGGAGACAATGGTCAATGCAGTCAACAGCTTGACTGCCTGGTAAAAATCCTGTCAGCTAAGGCACCCACTGCATCGCTTTACTGACCCGTCCCATTCTCTCTCTCTTTGTGACGCGTGACCAGCATCCTGTTTGCTGACATCGAGGGCTTCACCAGCCTGGCCTCTCAGTGCACCGCCCAGGAGCTGGTGATGACGCTCAACGAGCTGTTCGCTCGCTTCGACAAGCTGGCCGCGGTGAGAGAACGCTCCCCCTCGCACTTGCACCTCACACACACCAGGCTAGGTTTGGGGATTTGGGGTCATGGGTCATGGGTCATGGGTGAGGTTGAGAACCGTGTCAGTGAATCAGTTAATACGATGTGGAATATCATTGTACTATTGTTCCTCACAAGTACAGTGCTCCAAAAGACAAACGTATGTCCACATATTTTCCCCCTACCCACAATAAAAGAAAATGGCTTAATACATTACACCCACTCCCACATGCATATACACTATCCCCATCCCACTTCAAGGTTTCAGTTCAGCGTCTAACACACACGTAGATATAATCCCATTCATATGTTCCATCAATCACAAGGACAAATGAATGTCGCAAATGCGCCAGCTCAGTTTTATACACACCCGCATGCGACATAGTGCATGAAGCCAAGTGCACAAACACACACATTTTCTATTGCTCAACAAAGGGGAGGATTGTATTCAACCAGAACCATGTGCTAGGGAGATATTCAGGTGGGTATCATAAGACACCAGCCTGGTACAGTCCTGTGCCCAGCCTCGGGGAGACATACTCACAAACAACCCCCCCCCCCCCCCTCCCCCCCACCCCCCTCCCCCCCACCCCCGCCTTCACCTCCCACACTCACACCAGCTCACACAGACAACACACATTGTCGTCCTCACCCCAATCCCTTGTCGTTGGGAAGCCACTCGCAGTTTAAAGCTAGAATAAACCTATTTCTCTGTCAAGGTTTTCGAGTTTCACAATAAGGACCTTGTAGTTTCATGACACCCTCAGGGAGACACGGCAACAGGGACCAAACCCTACGAGGTGCTGTTCGGAAAGTAGGGGTTGAAAATGTGTTTGTGTGTGTGTCACCCACCTCAGGAGAACCACTGTCTGCGTATCAAGATCCTAGGAGACTGCTACTACTGTGTGTCTGGCCTGCCGGAGGCCCGTGCTGACCACGGACACTGCTGTGTGGAGATGGGCGTGGACATGATCGAGGCCATCTCGTGAGTATCACACAGGACCCGCTTCACGCACTCGCACAGACACACACACACAAACGAAAACACCCTACGACAAAGAGGGGACCGACAGGAGGAGCGATATACAAGGAAATGATAAAGGACGTGTCCAAACAAAGAGCTCGGAAGATCTGGCTCTCTCTTCCCCACACCATAACCAGCCCTGTCTCAATACTAATCGTGTTTTTGAACCTGCCTGCCGCCAAGCAAAAAAGACAATCGCTCGCCTCTAACCTTGTTAGTAATGGCAAATGTTTTGAAACAGCAGGTTATCTACGTGATGTGATGTACACCCATGGGTTTCATGCCTATCCCTCCTCCCAGAAGGAGGGCGACTCGAAAGGACAGTGGACGGTATATAAATAAATGAATCCGGCCTTTTGGTCTGGCTTGCTACTAAGCCAGACCAAAAGGCCGGATTCATTTATATACCGTCCACTGCATCGCTTGAAATGCTTGGCGAGCCACTCGACATTACTGTCAACATTGAGTGAAGGGTTGACAGGACTGCCTCTCAACGAGGAAATGAGACTACGCATTTCGTCGCCGGTTCTTGCTGATACATGCTCTGACTGCTGCTGATCCAAGAGTTTGCTATGGTGCTTATAAGTTTCTGCACATTCCAAATATTTGTTTGCGGCAAAGTAGCTTGACTCACACGTAAACCGTTCTCCACAAAGTCTTTCCAAAAAGTCTAGCTTGTCTAGCTTGTCTGCGCTGACACGGTGGACACAAGTATTCACTGAGGCAGGAGAAGGTCCAGGGACAGAGGACATAGACAAAGATGGATGTATTGTTAACCAACCTAAACACCAGATGGTTTGTTACACATATCCATCTGGGAAGTTGTCCATGGAAACTGTTTGGAAAAGTTCAGGCACTTTCAATAACATTTTGGCAGGTAATTGGATGACCCATCTGTCCATCAGAGTCGATCATGGGTTAACTTCAACCAATCTCATACAATTTAGCTTCCAGCAGTTCTTTATAGGACGCTGGTTGATCCGAACCTCTGTGGTTCAGGCACAAATGAATAACTTTTCTTGCGTGGTTGTAATCTAGCTAATCCACTTGTCTATCAAGGTTAATTGTTAACGTGTGGAGAGCTGTCAGTCATTCAATCATGTTAGATTGGTACAGTCTGTATTGGAGCGGATCTGCCAGCAGTCTCTTGTGTCCCCTGCTGTTCTCAGGAACAGACATGATGGTGCCTGGGTGTCTGTGTGTGTGTTTGTGTTGAAACGCTACAGCCCTAACAGCGATTCATTTCACATGAGGTTCACGCTGTATCCAACCCCTAAAGAGGCACTTAGCCTAATTTGTGTCGTTACATGGTTGGTGATGAGCCCTGTCCTGGATGTACCAAGGGCAGTCACCGTGATTAGTGTCCTCTCCCGGGTTCTTTTCATGCTGTATTTGTTTGTAAATATGCCTTTTGATTGCTGTTTGCTGAGAGATGGGACTTGTTCAGTGCAATCTTGAGATATTAATGAAGTGTGAATAATGTGTTTTTCCTGGTCGGCCTGATAAGGTGTGTCTGGGGAGTCAGGGAGTCAGGTGGCTGAGCGGTTAGGGAATCGGGCTAGTAATCTGAAGGTTGCCTGTTCGATTCCCAGCCGTGCCAAATGACGTTGTGTCCTTGGGCAAGGCACTTCACCCTACTTGCCTCGGGGGAATGTCCCTGTACTTACTGTAAGTCGCTCTGGATAAGAGCGTCTGCTAAATGACTAAATGTAAATGTCTGGCCACGTTGGTCCTGTCAGCAGGGAGAGTGTACACGTGTGTGTGCGCGTGTGTCTTTGTGCCTGTATGTGCTTGGATATGAGTTTGAAGGGCCTGCAGCACTGCCTTACTGAGCGTGTGGCTAGATAATATCCTAGACAGAAGAGCCAGACTTCTCGTCACAGCACTCGCCCAGTCCATACAGAGCTGACCCTGAGGTGCTTTTCACTTACAACGGCTCTCAGATACACTCGTCAGATTAATGTGCTTACAGCATGGCCTAAGTATGTGACTCTCAACAAAAAAAAACACATCTCACACACAGACACACACGCCCTCTCACACACAGATCTCTCTTCAAGTCTGAGTGTATGGGGCTCAGTCAGAGAGAATGGTGACATAGTGTGTCCCAGCCTGCCTCACTCTATAGAATATTGTTGGAAGAAAAGTGTGACGTAAATCCATTTGAAATGATGAAGTCAAAAGTACATTCTTGCCATTTCTTCAATGTGTGTGCCTGCGCGCCTGTGTTGCAGGCTGGTGCGAGAGGTCACTGGGGTCAACGTGAACATGCGGGTGGGCATCCACAGCGGCAGGGTCCACTGTGGTGTGCTGGGACTCAGGAAGTGGCAGTTTGACGTCTGGTCCAATGATGTCACGCTTGCCAATCACATGGAGGCAGGGGGCAAGGCAGGGTAAGCGCATCCAATCAGGACACATTACCCACGGTTAGTCAACCCGTGAATCTACGGAACCGTGCGTCTACCGTACTCATCCTGTGTGTGTGTGTTTGTGTGTTGCCAGGCGTATTCACATCACCAAGGCCACGCTGAACTACCTGAATGGAGACTATGACGTGGAACCAGGCGCTGGGGGGGAGAGGAACGTCTACCTGAAGAAGCACAACATAGAAACCTACCTCATCGTGGGCTGCAGTCAGAAGCGCGTACGTCCTGGAGCTCTCATCCCCTCCGTGGCGGGGGCCAGGATTGGGTTTTTCGAACGAAAACCAGCTGCTTTTTTAAGCCCCCCAAATCCTGATTTGTGCTCTTGCACACCATTACATTTGAAAGCCTACACTGCTATCTCTAATGCTCCCATATTTCAAGATAAAAATGGCGAAAGCATTTATAATGGTCGCATTTGTAAACAGAAAGATGACGAGTTCCTTAAGTATGTGGAGCGCGAGCTCACCTCACCCAGCAGTTGGGAGAAAGTGCTTGTTTACATGTCTGACGCCTCCATCAGTGTCCTCTGGTCATGTCACAGGCGTCATGGGAACTCGGTCCTAAGTATCTCATGTTACACAGGACGCTCTCTGTTAGTGAGCGCCGAATATGGGACAAGGTTGCTGTCACACTCCTCACATATTTGTGATACACGATACCCTCCGAGCCTTTACATCCGCTGATTCCATCCCAGATCAGTTACTGTACAACTCCCACCATGAGCCTGTTCAAAAGGACACCGTATACGGTATCTCGAGCATGTTCACACCTGGAATGCTACCTAAGGTGTGGCTGATTTACCTCGATTGATAAGCGAGATGGGAACTGCAGCTTTTGAAAAGCTCCAGAGCAGCTCTGTCAAAACAACTGCACCTCATCTCAATTATGACACAGAAATAACTGTGTTATCTCCCGCTGACAGAAAGAAGAGAAGGCCATGATAGCAAAGATGAACCGTCAGCGGACTAACTCGGTCACCCACAACACAGGCCACTGGACCGAACGGCCCTTCTACAACCACCTGGGCGGCAACCAGGTCTCCAAGGACATGAGGAGGATGGTGAGCAACTGGGATTGGTCCCCCATCACTCGGAATCAACATATGCGTGTGTTCATTCGTGTCTGTGTATGTATGTCTGTCAGCGTGTCTGTGTGTGTGTCTGTGTGTGTCTGTGCATGTGTCAACCTGGTACAATAGCATCTCAAGGTTGGTCGGTCATGTGTGGATGTGTGCTGCTTTTCCCATTTGGAGAATAACAAACAGCTTCAGGGTCAGTGCTTTTAGCGAGCTAACGTGATTCTAGCAATGTGATATTTGCAACGTCTACCTGGGAGACTGTATTTTGCAGGGGTAGTAAACAACAAAGCATCTGCTAAATGAGCACAATATTATAATAAACACCCGGGGATCATTGGTAAGAGCTCTTTGGGAAGAGCTCTTTGTTTTCTCAGTAGCTCCAAGTGGGGGCTTGGGAACCGGGATCCTGGGGTGTGCATGCATCCCTTCTCCCCGCCCAGTAAAGAGTGGCCCCTAAGGGCCACAGTACCAGACTCTGTCATCCATGGGCAGCGAGGATGAACAAACAAATGCCAAAACATTCTGTCACTGCGGCCTCATTTGGGATAAATACATGTCCTCCAAAACCGAGGAGGAGTTTGTAGACGTATGGAAATGGGAACAATAACGGCGTATCGTTGACAGGGCTGCTGTGACCGTATCCAGGGTTTGCTTTCTCCTCCCTGAGGCCTCCAACTGTGCTAAATCAATCCTACCATCAGTGACTCATGCACACGCACGCACACACACACCAAGGATTCTGTTGTTTACTTTTCTGAGAATGGTATTCTCTCCCTCCCTCTTTCCCTCTTTCTCTCTGGGATTATTAATTCCCTCTCTTGACCCCAAATTCCTTTTTCTCTCTCTCTCTCTCGCTGTGTCTATCGGTCTGTCGGTGTTCAATGATGAATAGGCGGCCATCTGTGTATCACGTCTCTTTCAGGAGATCCAGCCTCTCTGTTGCAAAGGGAATCCCGGTGACACCACACATAGCTGGACGCCTCTCGAGCCCTCCTCTCTTGCTCTCATCCTCCCTAACCAGTCACTGCCTCCGTCGACATGAACTCAGTGATGTTTACGAGCTTTCTTCGTCTCATACCCTCTGTATCTTTCTCCAATTTCTCCCGCTTCCTCCCTCCCTCTTTATCTCTCTCCCTCTCTCCCTCTCCCTCTCTCCCTCTCTCTCCATCCCCCCTGCATTTCTCATAAATCACACAGCGGCACAGATACGGAAAGAGCAAAGATAGAGCGAGCGAGGGCATGAGAGAGACCGCGTGTAAAAGGAAGGGAGTGATAGAAATTCCCTCTTGCCTCTGTCCTCCACATGCAGGCAGACTGAAGGGCAACAGAGGAGAGATGACTTATGAGCTGTCCAGCTGCTTTCTGGCTGCCAGGCCTCCCATGCTATTAATCACAGCTTTCATATTTCACATAAACCCCCCTCCAAAAAACACTGAGTGTATTCTTCCTGTGTTCTATCCCTAACACGGTTTTACACACTCGGGTACCTTAGCTTGGTTTACAAGGCTTCCTATTGTAGCCCAGTGTGTCCAGACCACATAGTCATTGTACATCCTGCTGTGTCCAAGCTCTCATTTGCCAGTGCTTTGTTTGTGCAAAAAAAAACAACAACTGATCTTCAGTTGATATTGATTACAATGATAGAGTGTCTCCCTTCTACTTCCTGTTTTTCTCCATCAGTCTACAAACGGTGTCTTTGTCTGTCCAGTGTTATCAGACCTGGCTTGGCTCTCTCTTCCTCTGTTGCTACACATGTCCAACAGAGGGAGCTATTGGCCAAAATGGGTCCACTGTTCATTTCACCTGATGTGCCGTAAACAGAATGGGATGTGAGTAATGCACAGCCAGTGTGCTAAAACACCATCGCCCCCTGACAGACATCCAGGTCAGTCTGATGACTCAGAAAGAAAGAGAGCTATAGGAAGTGAAGGAAAGAGAGGAGGGCCGTTTTTGGTGGTTGAGAGATGGAGGAGAGAAGATGCCAATCTCGTGTCTGCTTGACGTATGTTCCATTTTTAGTTCCCAGCTGTGGAGACGGTTTCTCGCTGTTCCAAACGCTAGCAACGTTTCACATTCAGCACATTCCAGTACCTCATGCCCTGTTGCTGTCTTTCTCTATTGCGTTTGGCTGGATGAGGTTTACCTGAATGGCCCCACTTCTGATTTGAGTTGCCTTTTGTTTCTCTCCTCTGTTTCAGGGCTTTGAAGATCCCAAGGACAAGTGAGTAACATCCTCTGCTCTGTTATTAGTGTGACCCCTCAGATCACAATAGTCAGCTGATTAACACATATCTCATAATCCACTGACATTTGGCCAAATCACACTCCTGTCAAATTGTCACAATTGTACCCTGATTCAAAGACAGGTCCTTCAAATCCAATTGATCCAATGATTGGCTACTCCTTTCTGTCAATCTTACTGCTTGCTTTCCACGCTGGTTTGGGGTTTGCTGGTGGCGGTGCTGGGAGGTAGTCGTAGTGACACAGAGCTGTGGCATGAGCTGACAGCCAGCCCTCAGAGAACAACAACAAAGGGTCTCGTCTTGTGTTATCTAGACATTTCATTTTCAGAAACACACAGGAGAACCTGAACCCAGAGGACGAGGTGGATGAGTTCCTGGGCCGAGCCATCGACGCCAGGAGCATCGACCGCCTGCGCTCCGAACACGTCACCAAGTTCCTGCTCACCTTCCGAGAACCTGATCTAGAAAAGAAGGTAGCCTGGGATTCGATGTTTTCGCCCTCCCGTCCTGCTAAAAGGGGCTTAAATAATTACTTGTGACAAGTAATCTCCCTCCCCCCCACACACTCACACACAAACAGCTTTCAGACCAAGTTGAACTCGCAAGTCTAACACTGTGCCAATGGGAGGTCTGTCAAAGCAGGGTGTGAAGGGAGAGCAAGAGAGAGAGAGGCGGGAGAGACAGATATAGAAGCAGGGGGGAGAGGGAGACAGAGGGGGAGAGGAGGAAGGAGCGAGAGGCTGAAAGGGGGGAGATGAAAGGAGGACAGAGGAGTTGACAAAGGGGTGAGGGAGGCGAAGCAGAGACCTGTTTTCACCTGGCCCACCTCATCTCTCTCGCTGCCCTCTCCCCACTTTCTCTTTCTCCTCCTTTCCTGCTATGGGATTGTAAATGGGCTGCCTAGTGCTACTTACAGCCGAGCAGAAGGCCTCTCAGGCTGGCTCTCGAGCTGGCTCTTAGGCGGCCCCCGCACCTTTGTGGGTGAGATAATGGCTGCCTTTGTTTCCCTCGATTACCTGGGCACCACGGCAGACAATTATTCACCCCCTCAGTGTGCACATTAGGCAGGCAGAAAGCCTGAATGTCTGGATGACAGTTTGTCCCTGCTTTTATTGTGGCCTTACTTACATTAGATACATTCCGTTTGCATGTGGTTTGTATCCATATTCCGTTTGTAGATCATTTCTAGGAGCTATTTTGACAATAATATAGTTAGACTGACTTAACTTGATTTCACAGGCTGTTAGTAGACAGCTGTAAATACACGTGCCATCTTTAATTTATCGTTTGTGTGTTTGGGTTGAGAGCTTGACTTTTCATTTCTTTACTAACAATCTTTTCCTGTCCAGTACTCCAAACAGGTGGATTCCAGGTTTGGGGCGTATGTTGCCTGTGCCTCTCTCGTCTTCCTCTTCATTTGCTTCATCCAGATCGTCATCGTACCACAGTAAGTCCTCCAGCTCACCTTGCGAACCCTAAGCTGCCTATCTCAGAGACAAGCAAGAAGCAGGGGTTCAAACACCAAAGATATCCCGTCAAGGCTGTCCCCATCTCAGCCTCACGATATCCCTTCAACTATTTTGTTCTCATTCTCTTGTCTCTTTCTCCTTCCTGCGTCTCTCACCTCTCTCTCCCCCTGCCTCTCTTTGCTCCTTCAGTCTCTCGCCCGCCATCTCTTCCTCTGCCTCGCTTCTCCGTTCCTCACGCTCGCTTCCTCCGTCGCTCCCTCTGTCGTTGCATTGATCCCGTTATCGTTCCTTTGTTATACCATTTTCTTCCGGAACCTTTTATCTCTCCCCTTTCCCCGTGTTGAGATCAATTCCCTGCGTTTCATCGATCCCCTTGCCCTCTGTCTGTCCGTCTACAGTCGTCCCCTCCACCCACAACCTTCCCAGGTTCGTTCATCTGCATTCACCTTCCTTTTTCTTTGTTTCCTAATCTCTTACTATATATATATATATATATATATATATATATGTTTTTTTTTTTACTTCTTTCGATCATTTTTCCTCCCTACCCATTCTTATTGTCCTTGTCACTACCTCTCACATGTCTGTTTCTGTTGGAGAATGACTATGATCTTCTCCCAGGGAGTGCTTCCAGGGGTTGTTGTTATCTGCGCGAACATTTCACCTCTTTGTCTCCTCTAAAATCAGGATGTGATTTCTAATCCAGTGATATGATATATGGCGTCTCTCTCTCTTTCTCTCTCTACCTATCCATCTCTCGCTCTCTTTTCCATCTCTATCTCTCTCTCCATGTTATCTATCTTATTCATCGTCTTATCTAATTGATCTAATCTGTTCCTCCTCAGCTCTAGTTTGATGATCGGGTTCTACATCTCATGCCTGATCATTCTGATGGTTGTCATGTTTGTCTCTGCAGTCTACTCCTGTTTCGGGGTGAGTACTCCCTAATAGCTAGTTTTATTTGTTGTTCTTTTCCTAGTTGAGTCATTTTAATCAAATGAATGACAGCAGCGGGTGTAAGATAACCTTATTAGAACAGTTATGTCTGAGAATGCCAGGTGCTGTGATGGTGTAGGTTCCACAGTAATCAGGACGCAGAGCCGGCATATACAGTACATACATACAGAGCAGGCATATACAGTACATACATACAGAGCAGGCATATACAGTACATACATACATACATACATACATACATACATACATACATACAGAGCAAGCATATACAGTACATACATACATACAGAGCAGGCATATACAGTACATACATACAGAGCCGGCATATACAATACATACATACAGAGCCGGCATATACAGTACATACATACATACAGAGCCGGCATATACAGTACATACATACAGAGCTACACCTGTGTAAATGCTGGTGGTGTCCTCCTATGTGTGTGTGTGTGCGCGCAAGCATGTGTGTATGTGTGCATGCGTAGCTATGTGTGTGCCAGCGTGTGTGCGTTTGTATCCTTGTGGAGACACGGACTGGGTTTTGAATTGAGGCAAAGAGACGTGTGCTGCACTCGCCGTGTTTGGTGTGACAGTTCAGAATGTTCAAAGGAAGCAGCGTCATGGTGGCGCTATTGAACCCAGCTGGGACCTCTGGGTATCACATTTCCTGCTTTCTCTTTATTGGCTGACCGCAGGCCGTCGGGGAAATAAGACAGGCCCTCATGCCCACTTGAAGAGAACAATCATCGTAGCTGGCAGCTCATCTTTTGTAGTTGTTCTGGTGTGTTTTTGTTATAAAACCACTGAGAGCAGTCTCAACCCTGTACAGTAAGTGATACTGTGGAATAGACTCCTAAATTGAATCTTATAACGACATTCTCATGCGTGAGCATACTTGATGATATTCCACTGAGACAGACACTGCTGTGACGTCCTTCGTTGCTCATTTCAGAGGAATGGCGATGGTCAATGTCAGAGCTGGTTGTGTGCTTCCACTCAGCTCCGCTCATCCTAAGAAGAGTCTGTTAACTGTCTTGAGTCTTACTAATATACTTTATTCCTCTCTCCCCCTATGCCTCCTTCCCTTTCCCTCCTTCCCATCCCCTCACCTCTTGGTAGTTTTTCCCAGTGCCTCTCCAGACGCTCTCGAAGAGGATTGTCCAGTCCAGACTCAACAGCACTCTAGTGGGGGTCTTCACCATCATCCTGGTCTTTCTGTCCGCTTTCATCAACATGGTAAGTCCACGAGGTTCCCATCCTGGGCTGTTATTTCATTTAGTGACCTGACCCCCTGACCTGTTCCCCCTAGTTTACCTGCAGCACCAGTGATCTGCGTGACTGCATCAGCTCCGAACTCAATCTGAGCCGCAGCACCATCAACGCCTGCCACGCCCGCAGCCTCAACTACACCCTGGACTCATACGCCGGCTTCTGCGGAGACGGCGCTATCAACTGCAACTTCCCGGAGGTACAGTCGGGAAGTGTGTGTGTGACTCTTCACACATTCATGGACAAAGTCCTGTACATTTGCACTTTGAGCCAGGAGTATTTCAATTAGTTTTGCTTATTGTCATCTCTGTAGAAATTTAATTATTTTTATTCCTCTCTCCCTCCCTCTATCTCCCTTCCTCTCTTCTTCCTTCTCCCTCCCTCCCTCCTGTCTCCCTCCCTCCCACCTGTCTCCCTCCCTCCCTCCTGTCTCCTTCCCTCCTGTCTCCCTCCCTCCCTCCTGTCTCCCTCCCTCCCTCCTGTCTCCCTCCCTCCTGTCTCCCTCCCTTCCTATCTGTCTCCTTCCCCCCTCCCCCCCTCCCTCCCTTCTGCCTCCCTCCTGTCTCCCTCCCTCCTGTTTCCCTTCCTCCTGTCTCCCTCCCTCCCTCCCTGTCTCCCTCCCTCCCTCCCCCCCTCCCTCCCTGTCTCCCTCCCTCCCGTAGTACTTCTCCTCGTGCGTGCTGCTCAGTCTGCTGGCGTGTTCAGTCTTCCTGCAGGTCAGCAGCATAGGGAAGCTGTTCCTCATGCTGTTCATTGAGCTCTTCTACCTCCTCATCATGGAGGTTCCTGAGGTCAGCCTCTTCGACAACGTGGACCTGCTGGTCATGGCCAATGCCATGTGAGTCTGACATGTCTGCTGTCGTTCGTTTTGGATGGAGTCGTTTTTCTTGCTTTGCTTTCAAACCATCTAACGCTTTTCTACTTTTTGTTTCCTCCGCATAGTGCTTACTTCAATTCAACAAGGTGAGATTTACAATACAGGCGACACAACCTGGGTGTTATGTGTTCTGTGACACAACTGTTCATTCATTTTGATAGCAAGTCTTGGATACTCTCATATCATATCAATGATATCAGATATCATGGGTAGTCATGTTCTTTGAAAGTGATTCATCTGACCTGGCTTGTTTTGCCTGTTCGTGTCTGTGTCTGTGCTGGACAGCTGTGAGATGGACCCCAAGGTTCCTCTGAAGATTATGACTCCTGTGGTCATCACGGTCTTTGTCTTGGCGCTCTACCTGCACGCACAGCAGGTGGAGTCAACAGCCAGACTCGACTTCCTCTGGAAGCTACAGGTGAGTGTCACTGTGTGTTTGCGTGTGTGTGTGTGTCTTTCAAGGAAATCCCTCATTAGGGATTGGTCGGAAAAAGTTCTGATTGGCACCTCCTTGCCCCTCCCCTCAGGCCACAGAGGAGAAGGAGGAGATGGAGGAGCTGCAGGCCTACAACCGACGGCTCCTCCACAACATCCTGCCCAAGGACGTGGCCGCCCACTTCCTGGCGCGGGAGCGCCGCAACGACGAGCTGTACTACCAGTCGTGCGAGTGCGTGGCCGTCATGTTCGCCTCCATCAGCAACTTCTCAGAGTTCTACGTGGAGCTGGAGGCCAACAACGAGGGCGTGGAGTGTCTCCGGCTGCTCAACGAGATCATCGCAGATTTCGACGAGGTGAGGCCGTGTGCGTTTCTGTGTGTGTGTGTGTGTGTGTGTGTGTTGATGAAAATGGACCATTGCGAGGCTTCTGAAAACTGATTCCAGAAAACCACAATTTTCTTTTTCTTTCCGTCCCTCCCCCTCTGGAAATGTGCTCGTCCCTCCTACCCAGATCATCAGCGAGGACCAGTTCCGGCAGCTGGAGAAGATCAAGACCATTGGCTCCACCTACATGGCGGCTTCTGGCCTGAATGACTCCACCTACGACAAGGCAGGCCGCTCCCACATTCTGGCGCTGGCTGACTACGCCATGAGACTGATGGACCAGATGAAGTACATCAATGAGCACTCCTTCAACAACTTCAAGATGAAGATTGGTGAGACAGACGGCCTCGTCTTTTGAATTTTCTAGAACTACTCGTTACATTTTTCCCCCAGACAGGATAGCAGATAGCTTGATAAGGTTGAGAACGGGGCGTCAAAGTGTTTCGCATAAATCAAGATCATTTTAAATCAATATGCTTCAGAGCCAGACGACTGCATCTCACACTGTATAAATGAAGTGGGAACTGAGGACAGGAAGCAAGGAAAGCATTTCGCATGATAACGTGTTCCACTTTCACTGTGTGTTTACCGTGTATGTACCTCATATAGGTCTGAACATGGGGCCTGTGGTGGCTGGGGTCATAGGAGCCAGGAAACCACAGTACGACATCTGGGGCAACACGGTCAATGTGGCCAGTCGCATGGACAGCACTGGGGTTCCTGAGAGGATCCAGGTAACACCAACACGCGCACACAAACAGAGCACGCGCACACAACACACAGCTCTCTCATGGCTTGCTAACCAGGCTTGGGAGTCAGGTGGCTGAGCGGTGAGGGAAGCGGGCTACTAATCAGAAGGTTGCCAGTTCGATTCCCGGTCATGCCAACTGACGTTGTGTCCTTGGGCAAGGCACTTCACCCTACTTGCCTCAGGGGGAATGTCCCTGTACTTACTGTAAGTCGCTCTGGATAAGAGCGTCTGCTAAATGACTAAATGTAAATGTAATGTAACCACAACAGCATGGTTTCTCTCATCAGGTGACAACAGATCTGTATCAAGTGTTGAATTCCTACAACTACTCTCTGGAGTGCCGAGGGGTGGTGAAGGTGAAGGGGAAAGGAGAGATGATGACCTATTTCCTAAACGGAGGGCCTTCCAGCAGTTAACACCCACTGACTGTCACTGACACTGGGCATGACTCAGAGGAGAGGGGGGCAGGACTTAAAGGACCGGGGGCCGAGCCTTTGAAGAGCAGGCTCACGGACCTGCAATAGCCTGGTGCGTATGGCACATGCCCCCACTTGTCATTTAGCCCCTTCCCTACCTGCAGAGGTCAGCTATTGAGCAAAGGAAACAGTAGACCTTACCCATTCTCTCACCGAGGGTCGAACAGTTGGAGGGGCCTAGAGGGTCTGGGTTCACTACGGAGACCAAAGACGTCCAGTCACCCTGCAGTGACGCATTAGCTTATATGACGTGCTAATATGCTCATCCCCAGAACCCGTGTCATGTTTACCACATGGCAGAATGGCCCTAGCCCACCCAGCTTTCACAGAGATCCACCTTTGCTCCAAACAAAACCTGCATGAAGATACTGAACCATGTATACATGTAAAACACACTCTGTTTTATGTGTATATATTCGTGTGTAGGTGTAAAACAGTTTGTGTCCATATTGTCAGTGTACACTGTGGAGTGGTGCAGATATTGCAATTTCACGAGTACATTAGGCTCCAGTCAGCAAAGCAGCACTATCCATCCCTTTACCGAGGTCATCAGTAGCTGGCCTGATGCTGGATGAGAAGGAGCTCCACACAGGACATGAGACCGAGCAGCAGGTCTATTTATCACCAGTAGGGGGCGGTAGGTGGACACGTTCAACCTTCCTGTGGCTCAGCTGATCAGTGACACTGTCTTGTGTGGTGATGTGCGAGTTTACAGGGCTCTTCCCCAGCCACACAAACAGATACACACGCACACACCTACCTGCAAACACACACACACACACACACATGCTTTAACTGAAGACACTTTCAACCGAGGATGTCAACGAAAAGCTTTTTTTTGTATTTTCAGCATTTTGTATTTTGACTCCAAACACCAAACCCTATCAGATATTTCAGATTCTATATTTTGTACATTAATATATTAGAGAGAGAGTTATCTATAAACACCAACGTGTATTCAGATGTACAAAGCTAACACAGTCCTTTTACAATCATGCACATACATTAGCCAGGGGTCGGGGATTCCTCTGGACTTTCTTTTTTCTGTGGCTCCATGTTAGGTTTCCATGTCATACTGTTGTTCATGAGCGTCACACATTCTGTTTTGTGTAATAACATTCAGCCTGTACATCATCCGTCCCAATGTTCAACCCTTTTCATGAAGTGTTCACACTCTAAAAGTCGAAAAAGGGTAGAAAATTGGGACCCAGCAATAATAGTTTTCGGTGCTGAAAGCCAATTTTGCACAACACTGCTGTCAGCCCACCTTTTCACCTTTTACCCCCCCCCATCTTTTAATCAGATGGTACGACCCAATGAATGTCCAATGATTTCCAATGAGGCCTTTCTTCTATAGTCTATATATACTAATGACGTCCTTCTATGAAAAGGGGTCTACTTGCGGAAATAGTTATTTAGGTCGGCTTTTTGTATCCCTAAAGTGTTTTAATACAACAGTTCCACAGTGTAACTGCATATGTACCCTATTGTGATCGCCCATCTGCTTACTCCCTGCAGTTTGGCCTTTAGTTTTTCCCTGCAGTACAACGACCTTAGGAACTACCAGACTCATGCAAACGTCTGTCTTTATCAGTTCTGCCTCCCCCCCCCTCCCAGATCTGTCACCATGGTGCCATGGTTAGTTTGCCCTTGTGACTTTTCATGTTTTTATGATCTCACTGTTTGTCATTAGTTGTGGGGGTGGGGGGGGAGGTTAAGAGATTGTACGCAGAAAGTGAGCCTTTTTAGAAAACTTAGCAAACACAGTGCCATTGAATTTCGTTGACCTTTAGACGTTGTCAGAAGCTGACATCAGAGGAGGAGACTCGGGAGTTCGGACACTGTCCCTCGCTGCTGTGGACAGACAGGCTTTCATCGAGAAGCTGACTGTTGATATGGAGACGCGGGCAGCTAATAGGAAGATATCTGGCATCAGTGTGTTCTCTTTCTATCATGTCAAACACTGCTGTTTTTTACATGCAAATAAACTGCTCAAATGTTTTACTTCTCCCTGGTGGTTTGATCTGGTTTTCCTCACGTACTTGGGTCTTTCAGTTGATCAGCTGTGTTCCAATGTCCACAAGGGGGCAGCAGTAGTCTTTCAAACTCATTAAAACACCAACACTTGGGTGTCAGACTCTCTCCCTATGCCTTCCCTTTTGACCCAACATAAGGCAGATGGTGCAATGTTTTTAAAAGTATTTTGTATGTTGATCATTTCTTAATGTACCTTGTATTTGATATCTGCTTTTCATACTCTGCTTGCCAGTGTGTACATATAGAGAACCACCGTTCTTTGGGGGAACGAAGTGTCTGTCTTTTGGCAGAAAGATTAGGAATGAGTGGAAGCACATTCAGAGCACCCCACTTGTGAACCACCCCATGACTGGGGAAAAATGTCGTGGTCACGAACACAAAGCCTCACGCACAAACCCCGTCGGTGACTCCTGCGCTTGCTTGCAAATAGCAGCAATTTTCCACCACCCAACAGTTCCTTTCAGCGTCGCACCTCATATCTGGTAGGGCAAGCGTGAACAAAGAGATCAGCCCTGGCTCATTACTTCTCTACGTACCTTTGGAGGAAATGGCTGCTTCTAATAATAATAATGCTGCACACACACACACACACACACTAATAGTCATAATCATCACTCAGGCAATCATCATAATGGCCGCACTGATGGTTCGACTTCTGAAACAAAATAAATGTTGCTTGAAAACTTGTGCCAACGTTTTATATGGAGTTGCTTGCCAGTTTAGCAGTTTAGCATTCTCCTCTCATGTTCACGCTTTTCCCTTGTAGGGATGGATGGAACTTGCAGATCCTCATTGATACTGACATTCTTTGAAAAAGCATTTAATACAGCAAACATGTGTCTTTAGCTACTTCACTGGGATGACAATAAATGCAAAGGAAACCCTTTTGCAGATGAAAATCAACGATAAATGAATACATATTTGTATTGTTTAATTATGGTGAAGTGTTACATTTGATCAATAGCAAAATCCAAACTCATTCAGGAACAACTCTGCTGGTGAGTGGGGCCTGCAGGCAACCACAGCAAAACTGTCCAAACTGGCCGCCCTAACAGGCCGGGACAGATCCTAGGAGTTGAAGCAGTCGGTCAGCCTCTTGGTGCCAAAGAAGCGCAATACTCATCTTCCTCTATGTTCTCTCATGCAATTATGAACTGTACTCTAATGCTGTCAATGGAAATGGCCAAATATCAAGACAGTCAACAACGCAATTGGCACAATCAGGGGACTGGATTGAGTATGAGGAATCCCATGCTATGGATATACTATATGGATCCAGTTTCAATAGTAGCTGCCAGTAGCAGCACTGTAGCGGGGGGACGTGAAGAGGGTCGCTGCACTACTGACATCCAGCATGTCCACGGGAGCTCCATGTACTGTTCAGTACAGCGTCAGCGTCACAACTCTGGAACTAACATAGGACTGTTATGACTCTGAGGCCTACTGGACATGTGCAATAAAACAGAGGCAAGGAACGGCCCGCGTGTCGCGTATAAAACAAATGAATGCATTCAAATCACGAAATACGTTTCGTTTCCGATACAAATGAGAAACAGCGTTCAATAAATAATCAATAAAACGGTATGCTTCGAAACAAGCGAGCAAATGGTGATACAGGAACATGACGTCGCCGGCTGAACGGATGAAAGTCTTGTCCTACCTAAGGGGGGAACCAAAAGGATCAGGAGGAGAGCTACCCTGAAAAGCCCTGCACTGCGTAGTCCCATGACCACCCCCAGGCCCAATCCTTCCTCCCAAGCAGCCTGGAGACATTCAGCCAGCAGAGTCGCTGGGCCTCGCTGCGGCTTCCTCCATGCATAGGCAGGCTCCATATGAGCTGGCAGCCACATTGAAGAGAGGGGGGGGTTGGGGTGTGTGTGTGTGGAGGGGGGGGCTGTCTGAGGGTCCCTAAGGGCATATAGTCCAGCCATCCTGGGGGGGGGGGGGGGTTGGGATATGTGGTGGTACAGAGACCAAAGAATTTGAGTGGAACTTCAAAAACGGTTTCCTGGATTTGGAGTCTTGGGAGTTTGAGTCCTTTGTTGCTCTGGTCAGACATTGTAGTCTGGAGCTTTGCCCTGTGGCTGGCGGAGGCGTATCTGCAGGGTCATGAAGGCTCCAACGGTGACGTGGAACAGGATCTGCCACACGTTCCTCAGTTCATACAGGTACATGTTGCACAGGCAGATGAGTGCAAACGCCAGGAAGGACTTGCTGTTTCTCCACACGGAGAAGTATGCAAACAGGTAACACTGCAGGGATAAAGAGGGGGGGGGGGGGGGCAGTTAATATCCATTAACACACGCAGCCAGAGGGAACAGCCAAAACAATCAGTATTTAGCCACAAAACGAAAAATTCGGCTGGATATCCTTTACCTGATACAGACAGGCTGCTGTGCCCAGGAAAAAGGCAATCACATAATTAAAGTTTTCGTCATCGTTCTGTGGATTGAAGAGGAGGAGAGATGGAGGCGGGTTAAGTGGAGTCACTCGGGAGTCACGAAGCAAAGGCAGTAGGCAGGAAGTACACCTCCACGGGGGGGGGGGACCAATGGGCGGAAACGCCGCGGCTGCGAGCGAATCCGCACCCGTCGTCCTTACCTGTAGAATGCTCTCGATGGCGTGGACTCCGCGCAGGAGATTGAGGCCTCCGCAAAGCAGGCTGAGCACGCAGGACACAACGCCGGGCAGGGCCACCGGCTCCAGCATCTGGGTGGGAGCTGTGGGCAGGGCAGAGGAGACAGACCAATCACGTCACATCCAAAACAACCCGTCCGTTTTCATTTGGGAGATCCCCCCCCCCACCAGGATGCTTGTTGACAACCCACTGCTGTGCCTCTCTCCCCTCCAAACGGAGCTTTTTCAGCGGCCATGTCCCGGCGCTGCCGTCTGACTGGCACTTCGCTGGGTCGACTGGCATTTGAAAAGGGCAGAGTGAGGAGGCGGAGAGATAAAAGGGGCGAGAAGCGAGGTGAGAAGGATGAAGTGGCTCCGGGGGAGGGGGGGGGTACACAAAAGCCGCGGTGACCCAGGGCCGAATCGCTTAGCCGGGCCTGCTGAGGTGTGAAGCGGCCCACAGGGCTGGGCGGTGAGCCGTAGAGGCGGCGGGGCAGGGGAGGTCTCAGCTGGGGCCCCACTAATGGACGAGCGAGCCCGAGCCCCGCTCTGGAACACATGACAGCTGTCAGACGGTGACGTTGGCCGTGCTTTTAGCCGTGTAGCGGCGAGCGGGCTCCGCGCGAGCACACCGCTTCTGTCGGACTGACACGGGCTCTTTTCCAACATGTTCATGACCCGCGCGAGATGTACTGTGTGGAACGTATAGGCCTACATGGTCAAACGTGCCCAAAAGGAGATACAAGGGAAATAAGGAAGGTGTTGAAAATCGGCATTATTACTGAGGGTGAAGGGGAAACACTCGAATGTAATGGAAATGTGAGAGATGTAGAAGAAAGTCTTCAGGCGAGTTAAACAGCAGCGACACTACCTTTACGTGTAAGGATACGAACACATCAAACCCCTTTGAAAAGGCCTCGATGTCCACAAGCATATTCTCGAAACATACGTCTGGGCTACGTCTGATAAGATGCTGTACAGTAAGCGACAATACAGATGGTAAGGTGCCATCGGTGCTCACTTGGCACTCAAAACGCATGGTGTTTTCTTAGCTCGACACCCACAACACGTAAACACAACACGCTGACGGGTGCGTTGGAAGGGGGACGGCGTACCTATGCCCTTGTACTTGGAGGTGGTGTGGGGGGAGAAGCCGTTGACGGAGCCCATGTCCTCCGGGGAGAGCTGGTAGGGCGGCCGCAGCTTGATCTCCGTCTGCATGTCGGCCAGGTTGATCTTGGTGGACAGCGACCGGGGGCTGTTGTAACGCTGCTTGGTTTTCTGGATGAAGTTGTCTGTTGGATATGGAAATAAAAAACGCAATGTTCTGTTTGATCACTTTTAGCTTCAAATGGTGAACATCTGGCGTAGTTGATATTGTACACGTGCATCTACTGTAGGGTTGGGTATTGTTTCAGACTTTCAATTTGGATTCTGCTCTTTGAATCTGGGTTCTTAGCGAATATCGTTTCTGATTTCCAATAGTTTTGGGGGGACCGAAGAAAAGAACAAAGCCAGTTCAGTCAAGACACTCACGTATTAGATTGGAGAGCATTTATTGATAACCATGACATGGAAATAGGTTTGACTTTGGCGGAGTTGATGATCTAAGGGAAGCGCTCCCTGCCTCCTCGATGCGACACGTACATGACATATGAGGCAGAGAGCAATAGAGATATGATCCTCCTGATGGATAGAACATACTGTACAGACAGCAAGGGGGAGAAGGGGGAGGTGGAGGGCGGCAGCAGCACTGATAATACAACAACCGAGGTGAGTGTGTGCGCATCCGCGCGGCCTTTTAATGTCGTCTTATCAGACGTGGCCCAATGGGTTTGTGCTGGCTCACACAGGTGTGGCGATGAGCGGATGACGCGCGCTGCCCGATTGCCATGCCTGAACTAGCTTTGCTCATTATTTCAAAAACAAAAATGTGCCTACCTTTCCTCTTGGCACATTTAGGCTATAATCAGTAAAAATCATTATTTTCTTTCCCTTCCAATAGAAAAGGCGAACGTCAGCCTTTCTCTGTTCTGGAACTGAGCAGGAGACCTGGCTACTGTTGACATTTGCTGTATCTGGGTCATTAGCGTGGCTGGGAGAACGCAACATGTCGAACGCGGTGCGTTCCTTCAGATTCAGATTTAATTTCGCTGTATTAAAGTAAACGCTTCGTCGGAGGCGTTTCTTACCTCGCATGAGATGTCCTTACTGCAGATGCCGCAATTTGGCCGTGTCGTTATCTTTTTTAAGTGACGCTAAGGCAAACTGTGGAGGGGTTTACTGCGGTCAGGTCCAGGATGCTTAAAGTGGCTCTTCTCACATGCTTTGCTGACTTACTGCATCTGCATAGCAGGTCCTGGCAGATAAGTGCAACTTTTATGGACTGTAAAATGCTCACTGCAGTTTACGCGGGAGCGCCACTCGTATGCAAACGCTATGGAACGAACCGGAAAAACGGAAATGCACGCGTCTTATCGAATCGACAGATCTTGGATATTTGGAACCCCGTTCTTGATACCCAACCCTAATCCACAGCAATGGAACGAACACGTTTTTTGGATTGAATTCGAATCATTTGGACCGCACCATCGTCGTCGGATATAAAGCAGAGCACTCACCAAACTCGATGAAGGAGTACGGCCGCACGGCGCTGATGATGCGCTTCGTGTCGTAGGTGACCAGGAACTCTCTCTGTAGCTCGTCCAAGAAACAGAAGGCCAGCACGTTGGGGTAGTTATCAGAGCAGACCATCAGATACCCCACTCCCAGGGAGCTGGTGAAACTGAAACACACACACACCACTGACTGTTACACAAACATCTTTCACAATCTTGACCATGACAGTGAAGCAGATAAGTACTTTCACTTCGCCAAGCCACCGACGTCCTGCCTCCACAAAGAATTGAAACTGACGCCCACCTAGTGGGAAACAGCAGAACGAGGCTAACGGTGTTGTGTCTTTCAAACCCTCTCCCCCCTCTTCTAAAGCTACTTATGGTGTCTGGGTGATGTATAGCCTAGCTGTAGAGTGGAGCGGGCTTGTAGTGGAGTCACTGCCCCTCAGAAGACCTATACATCTAAGTCAGACACTGCCAAAAAGGACCTTTTAAATATTGGATTAGATTAACCAGTGACTTAAATGCTTGCTGGCACATTTGCCCTTCCGCCTCTGTCTTTTGAAGGCTGATATGTGCATTGATTAAAGGAACTTGTGTCTCGGTAGCGCTTCGATAGAGACAAACCAGTCTTTTTTTTAAGTCGAGTCAGGCCTTTTTGTCGTTCAAACCATTATCTGTTGCTGCCCGAATGGAACCTTTTAGCTAATAACCAATTTACAAACACACCATTTTAGGAGGTTTCCACCAACTTTACGTGGATGCACTGAACGACAAGTCGAACTAGTCCCGCAATTCACGACTTCCGAGATACACCCAGGTCTGGTCTGACTAGAAGGTCCAGATCACAGGTCGACTCACTTGACGTTGTACTGTCCAGCCTTCAGTGTGCAGCGGTCAGGAAACTGGCTGAGCTTCTTGGAAAGCCCTTTGAGGTGCTTCTTGGTCTCCTGCAGGCCTTTGTCCTGCTCATAATCTGTAGAGGCGGAGAGAGGTAGGCCATCCCCCACTCGTACCACGGAGGCAAACAGGACCATAGACATGATCTTACAGCTCTCTCACCTATGCCGAACACCTGAAGACAGACACACGGGCACTTTATAAAGGGTAGGCTTGACACATTCGCATGGTCACTTGTGTTAAATAATGACAGTTTACATCTTAACATCAGTTTATCAAACATTGCGATCGGATTCATTCTCTAAACATTGACACTGGGGTTATTGCAACTCATATTATGATCCGTTTCTTTTCTACAACGCAGTCATTGACTTTAGCACCTTGGACAGCACAAGCAGACACCTTGAACGGTTATCTCGCGACACCACTCAGCAACGCGTTTCTGGCTACCAACCTAAATAGGATCATTAGCTCGTTTTCCAGTAGTACTAGCTACACAGACACATTGAGTTTTTTTTAAATCCACATATGGTGCATTAAAGACAACTGCTGTTTCTGCATATTGAAAATCAAAGCGACTTGCTAACGTTATATGGAAAATAATGTGCAGTTATGTGTGATACTAGCAGCTACGTGACAGCTAGCTAGCTAATTAGCAAGTGAATTAGCTCACAGGTTCATCCTAAGCCTGCTAGGACCAGGTAGAATAATGCCAGCTCCAACTTTTGCCCTTCCTTGCTTCCCTAGACTAACAAGCTTTCTGTCAACCTGGCTCAGCTTTGCTATTGACCGTGAGTTAGCTAGCATTGCAATAAGCCAAGCCGTAGTCGAAAACTAACTACAGTAGCTAGCTAGGCTAACGACTAAGTTAGCTGCTGTGCTGAGGAGGAATAGTCTTCGAATATGCAATAATGAAAAAGGCTGTTGTTTTACGCTCTAACCTGAACATGTGTCAGTCGTGCACCGCCTCTGATTCAATAACGAATTTGTGTTTAAGCTATCTAGTATGCCATTCGGTTGCAAGCTTGCTATTTCTCATCTGTCGGATATGGAGCAGCTCTTTCAGTGAGCACGCAGCAGGCAGGAGGACTTCCTACACCTCGAATGTTTACGTGGCTGACCGGTGCATTATGGGTAATGCCAGTCTCATCAGCACCAAAAAACAACTCTTTTCTGATCAGCACCAAAAAAAAAAATCTTAGTACCTTTGATCAGCATCAAAAAACATCTCACTGAGAAGCTCTGATCAGCACCATAAAGGCAAAGACCGGGAATGGCCTTTCCGGGTACATGCTGTCTTTATTGGGTACTGGATTAGATATGATACGATACTCATCCATCCATTAAGACAATTTTGAGGGGAAAAAAAAGTATAAATATACAAAGGAAAATTAACGTTCATGAGAAATGAAGGAAATTAAAGTAAGCACAAGGGACTGGAGCAATTACAATAAGAAGGTCCATGGCGTCCAATAATTTATTAGCAAACTCACTGATGCACATACATGTAATGAACAGATTTAATGAACTTAATAGAACCTCTAAATCAGCACACACAAACTCCCTCCAGCCTCAGGTGATGTTAGTATAACAGGCCGGTTCAGTTCGAAGTGGAAAGGCAATGCTGCATCATCAGTGTGCATTTTGCATTAATCTCATGGAATGCCATTCACCAATACTGACCACAGAAAGCAAATAAGGCATGCACAGCCAGTTTATCTCTAGACTCTCTGTTAAAAGTCTGGGATAATTTATCAAATGGTTATTCTGTAATTATTATGGTTAAAGTAAAACCCACACTGTAACAACTTTTGAGGAGGTATCAGGTGAATATTTCAGGGCTGAGTAAGTTTGAATTGGTAAACCAAAATTCACTTCTTAAACTACAAGTTATTAACCAAGATCAAATGATACATTTTCGGTTTTTCTTTTTAAACAAACCAGAAAAAAGCCCCAGGGATTCTGGCTCTCAAGAGACATTTTATCTTCAGTGTAGACCGCTTCACTAAGAACCCTTCACCTTCAGGTTGTGTGTGTGTGTGTGTGTGTGAGGGTGGGGTAGGGGTGTAGGGGATTACATGGTGACGATGATCGATGTCTGCTGTGCTGACAACTTGATGAATGGCCACTGGTCCAGGGGAATGTTCCGTGTTGAGTGACTGTCAGATGGAAGCGAGGCAGAGCTGTCATTCACAATCACCGGGTACCAAATGGAGTGGAGGGTCCAAGAAATTGTAGGTCTCAGTGTCTCCTGTTTGGTAAACGGATGCCACATTGTTTTTGTTGCTTGAAAATGTATTTTTTTCTTGTAGAGTAATTGTGTCATAGCATGTGGCTTGTGTATTGAATCAGATGTTTTATGGAAAGGTTTATTATTCATACTGTACATCTCAGTTCAGTAAATCAATGTACTGCATGCTGATATTGGCAGGCACATGACCCCTAGGCTGGATATCCGCAAACCGTAGTCCTGCAAAGACAGCCTTTAACCCCTAATGTCGATTAAACTATAGAAACACCAGTGAATCGGAGACCAATTTCGGACTGTTCGGCATCGAGTATGGATTTTACACTGTATTTTACTTGGTCCCATAAGAGATAGTGAAATATTAATCAAAACAAAATAAGCCTTTTTTTATGTGTGAGTGTAGAGCAATTAACCATGTAACCACTGTTCTTTCATGATGATGCTCTGGTAAGATTGCACAAGCTATAATTTTCCAATTTCAATCAGAAATTACAAAAGGGATGCTGTTCTGAGGGCTGTTGACTGGCAGCTCTATAGCAGTGCGAAGATGATGAGTGTATGGATCTTGCAGCCAGCGGTGTAAATTATTTTGATGACTGCCTTGAGGAAAGAAGGGCTGAGGGAAATCTTTATCTCGCCTGAGCAGATACTCGGGGGTCTATTTATTTCTTTGACTGCTGTTATTCAGACCAATTTGTCCCCACGTCCTGCTGTATTGAATAGACCTCAATGTGATTCATTTCAGAACCACAGGCGCAGAGCTGGGCTCTGGATCAATGTCTGGATCAGAAAATAAGAGCAAAGTGGTGCTCTTGGGTGAAGACTAATTAACACGGTATCATGCTGTGATTATGTCCAAAAAAATTAAACAAAGAAGGCCACAGACCCTTATGGTAGTCACAGAGACAGCAGGTAAGATTAGGCACGCAGAGTGTGAGAGTTAGCAACTCGTGGAGAAAGCCGAACGTGATCAGAAAGCTGCTCTCAAGAGCAAAACCCAATCTACCTGAAATGACCTTCTGTCACATTGGACAGAACTTGGGTGGAATTAGACAACACTCTGCCCTCTATTGCTTATGTTCAATTTTGCAGGTTAATGCGCTTGTCCGTTTAGCAACCCGTTTCACGACAAGGAAGTGCACCCATCCGAAAAACTAGGCTTCTCACTTTAAAAAGGGCTTGAGGGAAATTCTGTTGGAGTGGGTATCTCTGTCTGCAGTCGCGAACATTAATCATGAAGCGACAGCCTCATTGAACACTAAATGAATCTCACACTTGAGAATTTATCCAGGAGAGCTTCAATGACTCAAAGTATATAAGTATATAAAAAGCCACACTTAAGACACCTATAAGGGCATTCAAGAAAAATAAATGTAACCCATTTTCTTGATCCAGGTTTTTTCATTCTAAGGAATCAATATACAGGTACAAATAAATCTAAGAATGCTTTCTTAGAAGTAAACTTGAAATGTTACCTACTCTAGGAAGACTGTGATAAAGAAAGGAAGGAGTTGCACTTCACTGTCTGTTGTACAGTTCATTGTCAATCTCATACGGTTCTACTGAGGGCTGATAGAATTGTTTTTTTGTCTATTTACTGAGATGATGAACCACCAAGTGAGATACGGGGTGTCTAAATACCCAGGTACACAGCTGCCATGGTCTGGGGGGTGATCTACGAAGACGGATTAACAGGGATAAACTACGTTGTTGTCCCAGTAGTTACATTTGATAGGGGTGTGTTCATAAGTCAACGATGACCATAATCGTATTCACTGGAGTGACAATTTGTCAGCTGACTAGGAATACATATTGGGAAAATCGACAAACAGACAATGTTTTGGAAACGAATTAGTTTATTTTTTGCAAGGTCCTCATTTGTACTGGGCTAAACTGTACATATGGCTGGGCACACAAATCAACAAAGGCAACCATGACTTCTTGGCATAAGTTTGTGTTTTTTTTTTTTCACACAAGATGGAGACCTTTGGGATAGGACAGAGCTGTCCGAATAATAAATCCTCATTTTTAAAACTGAAGAAGCCTCAACAAGTGAAGAAACCAACTGAATAAGAGACAAAGCCATTTCTGGCCGACATGGAACAAAACCAAACACCTAAAACAGCATTATGTGAAAATCTAGCTATGTAAAGCACTCTCCCAATATTATGTGATTCTGCAGCTAGTTTCTGCATGTTTTTCATACTCATGAAGTAGTAACATTAAACATCTACAACAGTGTTCAACGTCAGCCAGCAGTCAGACTGACCATTTGAAACTGGCCCATTTAAAATCCAACGACCTCCACTAAGAGTCTGTTCATTAACCCCCATTAAGATCAATATGTTCTATGTAATACATCCTGCCATAAGTTGACACAGGAAATGAAAACTTGAAAAATTAATCTATATATTTTGTTCTATTTCTTGGAGGCAAATGTAAACAATTATTAATTTGGCGACTAGAGCTCATCCACACCAAATTGGAATGCAAATGACAAAAACTAGCTAGTTCCCTTAATTGTGTTTCGCTATCCCTGAGAACATTATTCATAATAAAAGGAACAAAACTCCTGAATAATAAAACACAAGTCCAGCTACAGATACATTTTTAAATATTTATCGAGGCCTAAGCGAGGGAGTCGAAAAAACACACAACATTGAAGTCGCCACAAAGGTAGTGATGATGGCTCGAGAGTGGATGAAAGTGCCAGGCTCTGAAAGAAAAGTCTGTGGGCCCCATTGACTTCCCCGCCCCTCAGATCAGCGTAGTTATCCATTTGGATGAGTTGGAACACAAGGGTCGACACTGCCCAGACTAAACTGGAGCACACCGGGCCTCATCAGGGTGGAGGATGGCCCCTATGTTTTATAATGCCTCCTGGTTGGTGCACATTGTGCATTCTGCAAGCTCGGATCTCATCATCGGCTATAATGACCTGAATCTATCAAATGTGAAGACGGACCGTTGACCAGAAGGACTCACAAAACAAGATCTGAATGAGGCTGACTGGACTATCCATTCACCCTTATCTCCTTAGTGCGGTTCAGTTTCGAAAATGCAATACACATGACAATGTGACAGACTGGGCCAGATGGAATCACTGGAATCATTCTAAGCCTGCAGGTCTCTCCAGCGCTATGAGGCTAATGATTAGTTAGATACCTCATCTCTATACATGTAGGGCCATAGTAAAGAGGTAACACTAGGCATGGTGCAACACTAAGCCTCTGCAAATGCAACACAGTTCAAATGACCTTTTTGACATTCACGCTAATGTCTGTTAAGATTAACTTAAAAAAAGGTGGAGATTGACAAGCACCAGGCTTTGAAACATTACTCCCAGAGAGCTCCGGACCTCGAATGTCACCATATCTGTCTGAATAATGTAACTCGTTTCCATAATAACATTTAAGGCCACTGTTTTGAGAGACTAGATACGTTTTCTCTTTAAAGCAAGACGACACATAACAGCTTTGAAATAGAGAAGGCGATTCCACTTCACTTCAGTGTTATTCAGTTTGGAACAATCAATACAGCATTCAGACAGACTCGTGAACAGTACCAGTCGTCTATACTGGAGCAATTCCACCATGAAGGTTTAACATGGGTTCAGTCTTCCTACAGGACAGTTCTGTACAAAAATATTTTTGGGAGGGAAAAAGCTGTATACCTATGTTGTATTGGATTCCTCTTCAAAAGAACATACAGAGCTAACAATGCTAACGTGTGATCCCTGTGGTGTAATGTGTAGCTGGCTGCGGGTGGGTGGATGCCAATGACAAGCACAGCCCTCCTCCATCCCCAGACCACCAAACAGCACTTTCACAGATACCCAGGGCTGGGAAAGCAGGGAGAAGTATTGCATAGATACAGTATAAGATGTCGTTTTCACAAATGAAGTCACAGTATTTGGGCAAAAACTCTGTTTTGTTTCTGTTTTGATTATGATTTTTTTGTTTGGTCCATCAAAGTACTAATGAAAAAAAAAAGAAAAGAAGTGGTCTGACGGTAGGTTACTCCGCTGGTATAACAAACATGGTCAGCGCAGTATCAAAAATAGCCTTTCGCTGAGGTTTTCAAGTCTCCCACGTCAGTGCTGATAGGCCCCCCGCTCGGCCAGGGGTCACAGTGCAACGACAGGCTCTCCCCACCTAAGTCAGCCTTAAAGCTCCTCCTTCTTCTTGCCAACCTTCTCCTGGTCCCGCCCCCTCAGGCTGCGCATGAAGCCTATAAAGCCCGCCTCCTGAAACAAGGGAGGGAAGGAGAGAGAGAGAAAAAAAAAAAACATTGACAGTCAGAGAGAGAAATGTTGGGAATTGGGGATACCTACAAACTTTGGTTTATAACACAATGTGATACTAAGGTGACAAGAGAGCACTTGCTGTGGCCCCGAGTTGTTCCTTACCCCTCTGTCTCCGTTGTATCTTTCGGGAAACTTGCCATAGTTGTAGTAGTTGAAGGTGGGGTATCCTTCTACCCCCTCCTGTTTACACAGCTCGTGGTTCTGTCCTCTGGTGCAGTCCACGGCTGCATATGCAATCTGGGTGGTGGGTGGAGGGGAATGATCGTAAACATGACACAGACACTACCCGACTAAGGAATCGATTTGGCCTGCTTTTGGTCATTAATGGAATGTGGCGGTGTAGGCATTGGCAGGATTTCATTCGGCATGAGATATCCCATGCTCCTCTATTGACTGGTGTTCCATTGTCTCCCCTGCTCATGGCCTTGCTGTGCTGTTCCGTCCCCTGCTGATAAGACGTCTGGCTCAATACCAAACCCTCGACAACGGCACACCTATATCACTCCCTAGGACAGGGGTGGCTCGGGATGGCAGAGGATTAGTCATATGCAGCATTTTTCCTATTTGATGGGAGATTTTCCACGTAGAAAATAGCAGCCATACATTTCCTATAGTATAAATGCCAGGTTTCATAAGAGCCTAGTAGTCTAATTCATTCCAAGCGGAACGATCTGTTCAACAAGCTGTGAATTTCCAGTCCTTTAACTTTTGTATGGAAGACATACAATATCCACATTGTTAATATTGCAGCCTTTATTTGCAGTACAGAGACATTCACAGTAAGTACTTGAACCTCTGACAGCTGCTTTGGCACGGACCGAGCTGTTTTGCTCTCAACATTCCACTTTCCCAAATTTAGCCTGCCAGAGACTCGGCAGGGTTAAGAAAAATGACTAATTCATTCCTATCGGGCTTGACCATGTAGAGAGAGAGAAGAAAACCAATCCCTCCTACACAAAAACAACAAAGGAGATTTATGTTGGAGAAAGGCAGTTGAGAAAGCCGGTCCCAATGAGGCGTGAATACCACCTCTGATACACAGCTCACTCAGTTCATCCTTTTGGACAGCTCAAATGTCACCCTCCCAAACACTCAAAAACCGGGCATTGAACTTGTCACCGTTGAATAATCTCCCAGCATTTTCCTGGAGACGAATAAGGAAACGATAGATCTCCTGCCGAGACTAAACAAATCGGACAGCTCGACGTCCAAATCGCAGGCACTCCGCCGCATATCAACAACATGAAATTGCTCGTCCGAATGACCGGACTGTTCTTCAGCAGTGAGAACACACAATCACATCTGTCCCAAGTCAGCCGTGCCGTCAAACCCTTGTTAGATGAATGGCTGAGGGTAGTTTAGATGTCAGGGCCAGCTGGGCCAGTAAGGCTAGTGAGCAGATGCCATCAGGTCTGGGACAGTGACGGAACAGGGTCATCTCAGATCAGAGAGGCTGAGCTGTTAGCTTCACAGCCGGGCTGGAACAAACCCTTTAAACTCCCAGAAGGCATCTGTGGCAGTCGGCGATGATGACATCACTGCAGACACTGGCCCCGACGTTCATCACCGAGCCAGTCCGGGCGATCAATCAAAGCAGCCGGCAAATTGACAGGAGGAAAATTAAGTCGTAAGGGATTGTTTTCAAAAGGTCTAAGACCAATGCTGCTTATTGATCTTGCTCCAGTTGACAGAGGACCCCGCAACATCACATTGATCCCACAACAGCTCTGACGCCGTGGAAGCGTACATGGGGGTCTCTGTCGAGGACTAGATGTTACACCTGTTACGGTACCTTGGAGAAGCTGCAGCGATTGGGTTCCTACAAAGTAGGAGCATCAATAGTGGATGAATCTACCTTAGGTGCTAATTAATATCTGTGAGAGCAAGTCAATCCTCACTGCACAAGCAGGTTATTAGACTGTCTCCCACCCCCACTCTCTCTCCTTGGTCATGGTCTTCTCATTAGTCAGCAGGCAGCTTTCTGAATATTAGTTACCCCATAAAACCCCTGCTTTAGCAGTGTAGACATCCCATTAATTCAGGATTGGGATAAAACATTGCTTTTCCTCAGACACTGAACACTGACACATCGTCATTCGAGGGGGATGCAATATCTTGTGTTTAATTGTGTTTCTTGCAAGTGAGCATTGAGCTTGTTATATCTGTCTTTGGTAAATGAGGGGAAGAAAGTCAATAGATGGAGATTTGCCCCCGTGCAGAGCCATGCACTGAGGACTTCAAACAAATGACCAACCTTGTGTTCCGTTCTCCCTTGTCACTCCTGTCTAATCAACCCTTCCCCCCAAAATCCTGCTCACTGTAGGAGAAGGGGAGATGGAGAGAAGAAGGGCATACGATGGTGAGAGGGGGAGAGCAGGGACCAGGGGAGGTAGGGGAGATCTTTTTCAGAGATCTCTGGGTTGCATCGAGTTCCCTTGCTCCACACCCCGCCAGGCTTATCGGATCATACACCCCACCCCGACAACGCCTCGTGCGCACTGACCATCTGATCCTCTGGTCATTTAATGTAAGCCACAGGGAGGGGGTAAAAGGAATCTGTCTTTGCTTTTCTATGCCTTCATGAGGGATGTCAAAGGCATGATGGTTATGTAACACCAACATATATCCAAGTTAGAACTGTGGGGATTCTAGTTTGTCTTTGCGGACGTGCATACTATCAATGGCCAGTGGAGGGGGCTGGATCCTGCCTGTGGAGACCTCCGAGTGGACCACTTACTCCTGGCTGACAGACCCCCACAGCCCAGGGTCTCTGGCTCTGGTCCTGTCCTGGGCTCGGTATGGAGCCCCACAGTACTGGAATGTACATCGACAGGTAGCTGTAACTCAGCTCCACAGGAGCCAGGCTCCCGACACTGTGAGCCAGGCTCCTGACACTGTGAGCCAGGCTCCCGACACTGTGAGCCAGGCTCCCGACACTGTGAGCCAGGCTCCCGACACTGTGAGCCAGGCTCCCGACACTGTGAGCCAGGCTCCCGACACTGTGAGCCAGGCTCCCGACACTGTGAGCCAGGCTCCCGACACTGTGAGCCAAGCTCCCGACACTGTGAGCCAGGCTCCCGACACTGTGAGCCAGTAGGGTCTGCTCGTTGGCGTGCATGTCCCACAGCAGGGACATCCACCGTTCAGACACGCTCCGGGTTAGAGAGCAGGTCTTAACACGAACAACAAGAACTTCTATTCCCTTGATGCGAAATATCGACCAAGGCGCTGCCCAGCAAACAAGTTCCAAAGTAGACGTCTTCACACAGTAACATCTGTGATGGATTATTGATTTCAACATCGCAACGATGTGAATTATGTACAGGCTTATGTAAAAAGATTGCGTGCCAAATAACGAGTGGCATTTCAATAATTGGTAAAGGCTGGTGCTATGTAGGATGCATCTGACTCAGTTGCAAATGTTCAACTTTGGGTTTTTTTCAGGTCAGAGCGAGAGAACTCGCTTGCCAAGTGAGGACAGAGGTGATTCAGACAGTTAGGTGGGAGGGGGGGCTCCCCAAATGGAAACAGTGACTTGAGTCACGGAGTCAGAGGGTTTAACAGGAAATGTACAATTGAAGGCATCATAGAAGTGAGATGGATTGCCAGGGGAGAGGAGCAAGAGAGGATATGAGAGTGAAAGAGCCTCCAGAGGGGTATATGAGAAAACATGAGGATAGAGGACACAGAAGGGGAGAGTGTCTGAGTCGAATAATCCCCAATCAGCACCCGGCCCTTGAGATAATCATGGCGTGAGCCGGATAGATTTCAACATGACAGCATACCATACCAATGGCAATCCTAATCTAGATAATTCCTCAAGTGGAGAATTTGCAAAGAGTAAACAGTAGAGCAATAGCCTTCTAAAATCAACACGACTTCACAGGGAGGTGTAGGTGTTAATTTGGGATTGAGGAATTGTGTGTGTTTACGAAGTCACATGCAAGTCAGATCCTCCAGATTGGCCTGTATTGAAAATGTAACCCGATGAAGGCGAGTCAGGAAGACGGCGGAGGGATGGGCAGTCTCACCTTGCGGTCCTCCTTGAACAGGTCGGCTGCTGTGGTGAAGTGGGGGACGGCGTTCTTGCAGTGGGGACACCCTGCCGGAAAGAGGGAGTCAGTGTCGCTACGGCCACATCAGCACAAGCACTACTTGGCCCCTCGCTGCAGGACATGGACCGCATCGAACGCCCAATACTCCTTCACCACGCGACAAACCGGACTCCCTCGTACAGAGAGGTCATTCTCTCGTAGCCGTGTGACGGCACATAGGATTTGGCAGCGTACACACATGCTACTCCCTTATTACTGATGTCCATTTCACAAGCAGCCATAAAACTTGTTACCGCCCTCATGAATGATGCCTCCCAGGATGTTGTAGCACATCTATAAGTTTCACTCCCCCTAGCAAACGCGCCCCTCCCACGTCCATGGGTCTCCACCTTCTGCCATTACACTTGAGTAGCTTGCCACTGGGTGTTGCCTGTGTTTGGTGATCCCCTCTCCCTGTTGGTCGCTCTGACCACGAGAGGAAGGGTTGTTACATTGCCAATGCGAGGTAGAGCTAGATCTTTAAACACCTCGCCTGCACAGGGATTACAATATCAACGTAACTAGTGGGAATCACTCAACTCATTCTCAAATCGGATATCGTATATCAAAATTAAATGGATGTCATTTCGGCTAAATAGGCTTTAGGGTAAATGAGCTTGTAAATGGTGTAATGTACCAGTACACAGATATTAGCTCAGTGTTTCCAGGGTGGGTTTACTGTAGGAAACGGTGAAAGTGGCCTATTACTCGCAGGGCTACGTAGGCTGTTTGTTCTGCAGGTCTGACGCTAGGAAACGAACGAGTGTCTCCCATCCCCTTTGATAGCAATTAACAGATTGTCTGAAGGCCTTCCAGTCTTTATGCAGTTTGATCCGCCAGGCCCCTGGGCGGATGTTACACAGTGGATTACAACACGTTAAAAGGGGGAAGCACAAAGAGCACCTTGTTTTTGTCGGTTCTGCCTCAACCACCTCTTTGTCGAGGGACAGCCGAGGGCATTTCAGACAGCTTTGGCTCCGCGCTAAGATGACGGTGCTGCTTTCTTGCTCTTTTGAAGTCTCGCATCATACGGCGACTGTAGGCTTTCGTAACGTCAGCGCCCCCCCTCCCCATTGACAGGGAAGGAAACGGTGTGTGTGTGTTAATGCTTAGCTCACTGCCGAGGAGGTGGACCTGTCATCCTATTTACCCACTACTGCAAATCTATTTTGAGCCCAGTGTGTAACTTCCCAATTCCCCACAGTTCAGGTGGAGCCGGAGAAGATGGCAGCTTTAGGTTGGCTAGGAATGCTTCGTAAACACCGGGGCAATGAAAGCTGAGGTCATGGGTGACATGGGTAAATCAACAACAGGTGTTTCGCCCGGACTGTCATTGGGAGGCATGCTCGAGGTTCTTACAGGGAGCGTAGAACATGACCAGGGCATGCTTTTTCTTCTTCAGAGCCTCTCTAAAGTCTTCCAATCCGAGATGGCTGACACTGGAGGGCGTGTCCTCCCAGGACTGCTCTGGAGGAGGTGGGGGCTGGGGGCTGGAGGGGGGAGAAGAATCAGGACATGGCCATTACACATGACTAGTTTTCATTAGAGACATCCAACTAGTGACGTTCTGCATCGTTGGCAACGGCGTTCTGGACTGTTAGACATCCCTACTAACGTCGAGCCGGTGTGTTTTTTGGGTTTGGGAAGGTAAGAACTGACTTTTGCAGGAACTCGATGATCTTGTCTTTGTTGCGGAGATGGGGCAGGGTGTACGTGTCCTCCCCCTTCTGGAAGTACTTGACGGTGGGGAAGCCGGAGATCTTGAAGCGTTCTCCCACCGCCTTGTGGATGGTGGTATCCACCGCCGCCAGAACGCCAGGGCTCTGGACACACAGAACAACACCACGCAGTTATGACATCATCAACAAAAAAATTTTGCTCACGGGCTGAGGCACTGCAGAAAGTAGGGGCGTGCAAAAGACGGAGGAGAGGGAGAGCAAACCGAAGGTTGTTAGTAAGACTGCAAACAGTCGTGGTGCCGTCTTAAGAGCCCTTCAACGGTACGTTGCAATCCATTCAAATTAAAATCACCCCTATTACTTATAAACATTGGACCGATCAAAAATAAAAAAAACACTTTCTATTTTTTCTCTGTCTACAGAGCAAGTCCTGTAGACGTTAAGCACTACAGCAAGTCCACAGATGTGCTTCTCACCAAGCTTCGATGTATGAGTGTAGTGTACTGTATGAGTCACCAGTACTGGAGAAGATGAAAAAGGAAGGGCTTGAGGGGCCTCCAGAGCCCGGGGTGTGAGGAAGGGCTCCAGTAAAGCCACATTAGATCATGTGGGAGCTCTTCCCATTGACCCCCGGCACTGGGCAGACCGCCACAGAACAGCTCAGCCTCGCCAGGCAGCAGGATGAGGACGATTGGAGAGATGGAGGGGATGAGGATGGGGTAATGGGACCAATCGGGAGGCTGGGCTGAGTGCTACTGACCCGTCTGCGGCCATGGGGGAGAAGCATTACCAGAGAGGATAGGACCAGGACACACCCTGATAATCATAAACACATACGCCTCCCCCCTGTGCATTCTCTCCAGTCTCTCCAACTCTCCAGTCTCTCTCTCTCTCTCTCTCTCTCTCCTCTCTAGTCATACCAGCGGCCAAGGCTCGAGCTGGGGAAGGGTGTTAAACGTGTCGCACAGACTCTACGTGACGGGGTTCGTAGGCACACAGGAAGACTTACGTGTTTGTCTTTGTTGAGAGTCTCAGCGGCTTCATCATACTCTGGCTTCATCTTCTTGCAGTGGCCACACCCTGAGCAGAGAGAGACGACAGGTCGTAAGTCAGAGCAGGACAGCGTGACTTCACTCGCCCTTATAACACGAACGGGAGAAACAACAGCCATAAGGAAGGGCCTTCGGTGGGCAAACTCGAGCGGTTCACAAACACGACGGCCCTCGGAGCCGTCTCGTCCGAGCACGCGAAGACAAGCGGCTGGGAACTCTCCACCCGTTTCGGGAAACTTCATAAAACTGACTTCATAAAACTCGTCATAAAACTGACTCGGAGTCAGTTTAGGACTGAAGAGTCAGTCCTAATGCATCTCAGACCTCGGTTTCCGTATCCATCCGAGCTAGCGAGAGCAAGGTTTCTCACCTCGTACGATGGACTAGACATGCGCTCCATCCGTACCTAGCTTGTGCTATTTAATCAGACTGGAGGGCAAAGGAGATCCATGGTGACACCCCCTGGAGGACTGAGTCATGTCTGTCCACAGGCATGACTGCAGCCGCGTGGGCAGAGGGTGTGTCAGCGTCCTAACTCCTGAAACGCCGACAGAGGATGGATACAGCGTACTGGAACTGAGACCTCACGCTGACATCACATGGTGAGGGCTGCGAGAGCCACAGCAAGTGTTCCGCCCCGCATGTGTGTGTGTGCGCGCGCGTGCGTGTCTGTGAGCTGGCTTGTCAACACTGTTGTGATAACCAAATTCTAGCATCATGAATAAACTCTGCGTTTGATAAAAAATGCATGAGTGCAGCGTGGATGCGTCTTATTTTTAGAGCTAAACGTCTTTCAGACGCTGAACTGAAAGTTTGTGCCCCAGCATCCATGAGATGCTTTGTTTAAAATCTCATGAATATGCTCTTTGATAGAGAACACGTATATCTAGGTTTCTTTTGCATGTTAAGGCAGGATGAAAAAATAACTAAATATATATATATATATATACATATATATATATATAACAGCCCTGTAAAACTTTATCAGATCAAAAAGCACATAAATTATTTTATATTTAAATCTAATAAAATACGTAAGTTAGATGTCAGTAACTACTGTAACAAACTTGCCTGTTACGGACCCAGGAACATCTCAGTAGTGTTGGGAATAATCTTACTGACTGCGCTGACCACAGACAGCTTTAGTGATTCAAGTACTGTACTCTGCCTACCTCCAGCAACATAAAAGTGTGTGTGTGTGTGTCTCTCAGGACACCACCACCATGCAAACTGGCAGTACAGTCAAACTCCACTCATCTTCATTCAGAGCCTGTCTCCAGACTCGGGTTAAGGCCCATCTTTAGTCTAGGCTGTCTGTAGAGGTGCGCCCTTGGTCTATGTCAGCATAGGGATAGATCGGTTCAGGTTTGAGACAGACCAAAATACAAGGTCACCCTCTTGAACGCAAAGCCATGTATCTCTCAATGATGTCTGGACCACTTTAAAACTTCCACACAGCGAGTGTGTGTCTGCGGGTGTCTCTGTGCGCATGCATGTCTGCGCGAGTTTGCGTGTGTGTGGTTTGTGTGTGTGTGTAAGCTGCAATGCCTGATGCCAATATCAGCTGACTGCCCCTTGTTCAGAGTCTCAATGAGCAGGAACTGTGTCAGGTCAAGGTTGCCGTGCCACCATTGTCTGGTTCTAGACCCCATGGAGAGAGGGTTGGGTCTGTCTAGCTGGCATCCTGAACTGGGGCGGGAGTCTATAAGAAGGAGGCTTAGCTTCTCATTGCATAGTGGCTAGAGAGGTGTCTCGAGGTTAGCAATGCGGCAAGAAGGAGATCAGAGGACAAGATATGAGACCTCCCAGAGAAGGTGGAAATGTTCACTCTATGCTACGAGACGACATTAGACTAACAACCCTCGGACCACCTCCACACTCACCTAAGAGACAAGAGTTTGGAACTCAAGGTTTCATCCTTCACAGTTTGGCATTTTTAGAAACGTTTCTGGAAACAGCCCGTTGCGTAAGCTCCAATGATGCAACATAGGCTTGAGTACACGGCGCAAGGTCATTCAGTCATTCCCAGCGGAGACTGACAGTGTGTGGGAGACTCGGGCCGTGTGTGTACATGTATGCGTGTTTGTGTGTGCTTGTCTGTGTGTGGGTTCTGTGAGTGTTCCTGGGGCAAGCTACTCACAGGGGGCGTAGAACATGACCAGGGCCGAGGGATGCTCCTCCAGGAAGCCATCGAAGGAGTCGTCTGTCAGGTGGAACACCGGGGACTCTGTCTCCGACCAGGGTACCTCAGGGGCCTTAGGCTGTGGGGGCTGGGGGCTGAGAGAGAGAGAGAGAGAGAGAGAGAGAGAGAGAGAGAGAGAGAGAGAGAGAGAGAGAGAGAGAGAGAGAGAGAGAGAGAGAGAGGGGGGGGGAGGTAGGGTGGAGAGAGAAGAAACATGAATAGGAAAACAGCAAGGAAGCAGTGTAGAAACATTCTGGAAGCGGGGGAGACCTGAGGTGAGGACTCGAGGTAATGTGTGGAGATATACTGCTGCACATGAAGAGGTCAGGAGCCGTCACGCTTCCACTGAACAGTCCTCTGAGCTGGTCCGGTCCCAGAGGCCATCACAGCTGGAGCCAATACTGCACCTCACGTCACACACATCTGGACTAGAGTGGACACGCCCGTGTGACAGAACCCTCTCCTGCACTGCCAAGACCAGTACGCACACGCAGGCACGCTGGCTCGCACGCATCCTCTCTCTGTCTTACACACAAACACGCTCTTCTCTCCCATAAACATACACACATACTTACAAAACGTTCCCCCTGGTACATGCAGTATCTACGTACTGGTTGTATAATAAGGTGTATTTATCTACACCTGCATATGCCCCTCTGATAGTGGAAACTTTTGTATGTCAGTATTGTGCAACTGGGAGGCTGTGAGAAGTGGGCCTCATCCTGCACAGATTCTCCTTAAGGATATTGGCTCAACTCCAATTTATTGTTTTAAAAATCTTAACCGGCTACACTTATTCGGTACCAGATGGCCAGGTAGTTTCTAAGCAACATCAGGTGCTGAGTTTCCCCACTGGCAAGCTCACTTGCCTGACTACTTGTGTGCTTCTTTATAGGAGTTCTCCCATAATGCCACCTAGGAGGCTTCCGGAAGGTAAAGCTCTGGTGAGTTTTTTCCCGCACAATCAGCCAATTTCGTTGCTGTGTGACAGAGTGCGGTGCCTGCCTGCAGGGGTTTGTCCAGTGAGCATATCCTCGTATTTAACTGTCAGCTGCACCTCTTAGCATTAGCAGGCTGGGCTGATCAAGGCCCAGGGAAAGGGCAGCAGCACCAGCCACAGCCTGAGCACATGCTAGATGGTGCTATGGCCCTGTACCGTGGGAAGGTTTCACATGTGGCCATTGTGCTCGGAGAGGAGAGTGCTCAGGACTTGAAGAGTATGCACTGAAGAGGGTTCTCAAGTGTCGTGTGTTTACTGGCCTTCTAAGAATTGTTTCGACACACTTCTCCTCTTCCCCCCCCCCCAATTTGTACTGGGAAATGTGCGCACCGTGCACTTCTGCGGGGCGCGGAGGGCCGGCGTGGCAGCCTTCCAGGCCCTTACACCTCAGTCTGGAGGTGGTGAGTGGGGGGGGGGGTGGATCAGGGGAGGGAGGGGGAGTTAGTGAGCTATGAAGGAGGGAGGCATGAGAGGGTAAAGGGGTGATACTGGGGGAGAATGGGATAAGCAGGGAAGCTCACAGGGGAGAACGGGGTAATGAGTCACTCACTTTTTTATCCAGTCGATGATGTCCTTGGCCGTGGCTCCGTAGTTCTCATAATGGTGGAGGAACTTCCCTTTCCTAGAAGGCGGAAAGAGAAGACGCAGAAGCACTCAACACGTGCTGGCGTTACACCGTCACCAGAGAGTTCCATAACAAAACAAACTATGGAGCGATGCAACAAGAATGAATTTCCTCGAATAGCTGAAAGAATATCCCCCTACATGTGTCTGCTTTTCCTGTCCAGAGCAGAGAGAAGGACTAGGGAACAAACGAGACATTTTATGAGGATGACAAAAGCAACAAAAAAGAAAATGCGCAACATGAATTGATTTCCCTCTCTTCTTTTCCTACTTCTGTGGATAACACAGCCCGTCTTCCGTTTACCCACTGCCATGAATCAGAAACAGGCTGAAAACAGAGCTCTCTTTCCACAGTGTGAACATGCCAAACCTTGCGATTTCTCAGAAGACAACGTTCTTGTGTTCTAAACGTATCGGTGCTGATCTGCTGTGATCTGGGATTCCTCCACATGGGACTAATCTGTGCCAGCTCAACTTTATACCTGCAGATCACAGTCATTTATAACTGTTCCTGGTCCATAGGGAGTTGGAAACGTTGTGAGAAATGTCCCCATCAGTGAAAACCACAGCTGGAAGAAGACTGTGTTAACAGACCTACATTTACATGTAGTCATTTAGCAGACGCTCTTATCCAGAGCGACTTACAGTAAGTACAGGGACGTTCCCCCAGAGGCAAGTAGGGTGAAGTGCCTTGCCCAAGGACACGACGTCATTTGGCACAGCAACCTTCGGATTACTAGCCCAATTCCCTAACCGCTCAGCCACCTGACTCCCAGTAGACCTATCGTGTGTCTTATGGAAAAAGCAAGCCGTGATAGATCTTTACGATGTTACACGAAAAACATGAAGTGGGTCGGTCTCCACAACAAGGAGCCATAAAAACATGCTGCCCGTAGCTACTGAAAGAAAATAAAAAGGACTTTCGAACACAAGTTTTGAGACCTTTTTCATTTAGCTCTGGCAAATTTAGTGGTGCCCTAAAGCCCAGTTGAAAACTGCAGTGGTCTTCCCGGTGTACGAAAGGTAGAGGCTTCTGAGCAGAAAGTCCACCACGGTACCACTGTGAGATTGCTCTGCACCAGAAGTGTTCGAGACGATGGTGTTTTGTCCTAGAAGGACTTGCAACGAGTTCCAAATGAAAGGGCTCATTACAGGAAACAAATGCTGCTGCGTGGTTGTCCGCTTGCCTTCCCCCCTGAGCTGGGAAAGCTAATGGCTAACGTCTCACTGGTAACCTGCTCACTCTGCTTTGGCCAGCACATCCTCGCTAGCTGCTTAATGGACCCTAATTGAAAGGCTGAGCTGAAACAAGAAGCGTTTAGTTAGGTTTGAAAGGATAGGATGGATGGATGGGGGGGGGGGGGGGGATTTGTAAAGGCTAGAAGGCTGGTTGGATGGTACAACCAAATATGGCTGTGTCTTCACTCGAATCTGAAACAAGTGCACAAGCTCTATGATGAAGCACATTTTCAAGTCATATACAAGGAAGTAAACATACATACGCTACATTGATACTACTTGATCTATACAGGCTTTGGACATTCTCCTGCATGACAGAGGACCTAGCAGCGAGGGTAACTTAGGATGGAGAAACAGCAGCCAGGACATCCTACTGAGAGCAGTTGCAGGCTTAAGGAACCAGAGACAGCTCAGAGGCTAGAGGGAGCCTTCAGCTTCAACTCCATCTGTCCCCTAGCAAACACACACACACACCACAGTGGAGACGCCATGCCAGGCCCCCCCACGACCTGCCACCCCATCTCAACTCTTCCCAGCAGAAACCCCCCCCCCATTGTGAGCCTGCCTCGTTCAAACAGAATCGTCAAGGACCCAAGCCCACTGAAGAAACTCAGAGAGAGGAGTCAGATCAGAACATCCAACGACACACTTACTTGCTTTGGCCAATTGCAAGGCAGGGAGTGTGCCGATGCTTGGCAATGAGTGTGGTGATATGATGCGTGCCCCCATCCTCTCCAAACACCTATGGTAGTAAATGTTCTATTGGCCCAGCATGGAGTGAAGCAGCCATATGAGCGAGGCCCTAAGTGAGACGGATGACAGAGACTCACTGGAAGTAGCAGAAGGTCGGGTAGCCCTTGACATCGTACTCCTGCTTGAGGCCGTCAAACTCTGCTGGGTGCACATTCATCCCTGCCAACACCTAGAGCAGTGGGAAATATAAAGGAGAAAGGGAGAGAAAACAAGAAGAGAGAGAGAGAATGAGAGAGAGAGGGAGAGAAAACAAGAAGAGAGAGAGAGAGAGAGAGAGAGAGAGAGAGAGAGAGAGAGAGAGAGAGAGAGAGAGAGAGAGAGAGAGAGAGAGAGAGAGAGAGAAAACAAGAAGAGAGAGAGAGAGAGAGAGAGAGAGAGAGAGAGAGAGAGAGAATGAGAGAGAGAGAATGAGAAGGGCAGAAACGGTAGTTTACTTGATTTGAAAAGAAACTTTCCCAAAAGCCTGGAAATGAAGATGAACGACAGAGCTGGTAAACAGAACGAGACATGAAAACATGATGTGGGATTCGGGTTAACCAGGTTAACTTTTCAAAAGCAATTTGAAACTCAAAGCATCTCGTCTGTCACACAACTATTTGGAATACTGTCATTATGCTGCAACACCACATGTTGCGTGTATAGGGAGGTAAATGCACCCATTATGCAAATCTCTAAATGAGGGGCTTATTTATTCACACACCCGAAATCAAACACTGAAAACTCAACTTCTTCCCTTCAGTACTTTGCTCCTTTAGAAGGGTAAAGGAAACAGCCGTCTGAAGTCAGCCCTATGACATCGCTGTACCAGAAATGCTTCTGAAAACAGTTTCTTTGTTTCTCTGGCTAGTCGCGGAGGGACACCCTGTGTGCTATTGATCTGTAAACTCTCCGCTCTCCAGAGGAAGAAGCTCATCTCCTTCACGCAACCAACCAGCCCACCCCCCCCCCCCACCCCACCCCACCTTGCAATCTCATGTACCATTAGCTGGACAGTCCTCCACTGTACTAGATTGTTCTTCCCCTTTCTCTGTTGACCGAGTGGATTTTTAGAGACAAGGTTGGGAGAGACGAGAGAGCCGTGAAGAAAACACAACACTGTCAGGTCTAAGGGGGAAGCCACAGTAATCCATACAGACACAAGACTCCAACTGTCACGACTCCATCCCATAATTGGTGTTGTTGGGGCATTATTAGGTGACCACAGTTAAGTAAATGGGTATAAACCAAGTAAATCCCCACTTCATGAGGACAGCTCAATCTAGAACAATATTAAGAGGAAAATGAGGAGGGAAAGTCGGGTTTCTAAATGAGCAGTGATCCTAGCAATTACACAGGTGTCTGACTGATGGCTGGCACATCCATTATGTAGTTCCTCTAAAGCACAGGGCGAAGAGGCCCTGGAGGCAAGCTGCTTTCGATTGAACTGCAACTGTGATGGTGTCTCACTGAGAACAGGAGTGATTAGGCTCCGTAAACAAGATGCCAGCCGTCGAGAGGAGCTTCACTTACATATTTCCCCTTAGTCTCCGTGGCCGCTTGCTGGAAGATGGGCTGCATCCTCTTACATACACCGCACCCTGTTACAACACACGATAGGGGAATACATTATGAAGACATTTGAGAAATGTGTCTAGGCACCAACTTGATTATGCCAGCAGGCCAACACGGTTGGTCCTCCATCTTTACTGTGTGTTCGAGAATGAAGGCTCCTGTGTAATGAGCACAATGCTGTTGTGACTTTTTGCAGAGCACTTTGAGGACAACACGCCTGTCTCTCCAGGACTCTACCTGGACCTCTCAGCTGCAGGCAGTGTGAATGAGACGGGTGACTCACAGGGGGCGTAGAACATCATGAGGACCGGCCTCTCTTCTCTCTTCAGAAGCTTCCGGAAGTCCTGAGAAACAAAGAGAACAGCGGAGGTGCAGCGTGGTGAACAAAAGGCCGAAGCACGCGATGAATCACGAGGAGAGTGATTCTATGAAAAGCAGCCGCTAATTAACTTAGCCGCACAAAAATAGTCCGCCTGGCTCATTTGATTGGCATTGCGACACACGCTGATGCCATGGATGGAGGGAAGAGAAAGAAACACACAGGTGGGGGGTCTGAATCCTTTCTTCCTTGACAATTCATTTCCCTCCCTCATTACACATCCACTTCCTGTTCCTTCACATCAGAAGAACTGCCAACTGACACAGCCTCTACTCTACGCTGTCCTCCAGGCACGGTGCAACACAGAGATGAGCAGGAATCAGCGGCTCATCCGGCAATCAAAAGATGTTCAAAGGCCTCGCGCGGGTCGTGTGTGCAGATCAGCCTTCTGGTGAGGCATCGAGTCAGCCTCGCTGCTGGAGCGAGAACCGTCGGACAGCTCTGACGACAGAGCGGGCCGCTGATCATGTTTGAACTGTTTTCAGCTCTTTGATGCCGCGCCTGGCCTGCGTTTATGTCTGTCAGTAACTGTGTAGTGCTGTGTTGTTATTTCAGGATGTGTCGAGGTGATCCAACTGTTAGACTGGAGGGAGAGATAGAGAGAGAGACAGAGAGCGATAGAGAGAGGGCCGGAGAACAGGAAGTCTGACTTTATCCTGAAGTGTTTAGTCATCATCACAGCGGTTTGTTGTTGAGCTCAGATTTAATGCTGCATATTAATTAATTAATCTCCATAGAGCGACACTCAGTCCATGTTAGCAGGAACCCATAGAGGACAGGACGCACTGACCTTCTCACTCTCTACGTGGACGACGTCCTTCGCCTCGGGGTTCTCCTCCCACAGAGGGGCTCCTGTGGGATCTTTCAGGAACGCCACCATGGACTGGAGGGTTGGAGAGGGGGAGGAGAGGGGGAAAATAGAGAGGAGAAGGAGAGCAGATGAGAAGGCGTCACTGGGAAAAACACACCAGTGAATGCTGAGCAGGAGCTGCACTGGCCTGGCAGATGGCGAGTAATATATCCGCAAAAATGTTCTCCCATTCGGGAATCACGCAAGTCATTCTTCACTTTAAAATGTTCATAATGAGTTTTTATGCACTTTCCAAACTTAAGTGATGAGCCATATGTCTTCTGAGACAACAGCAAGCACAACTATACATGAGGTAGTATCTAAACTGCTCTGGTTATTTGTACAATTACTAAATATGCAGGGCTGGGTCAAATGAGGATGATTGTTGCCGCAATCTGTAGTTTCGGCTGCAAGACATGATCGACTGAATGTGCTTTAATTTCAAAATACCAAAACATCACAAACATGCTTTTCAAATCAGGAAGAAAGCAGCGATGTTCCCGTGATCATCGTTTTATTTGCTCATAAGTTTCCCGCTTGGTGTTTACGTACGCCCCACCTTCAGTCATGACGTTTGGAGGTGATCTTGATGCAGAGTGTGAAAGTTACCTTAAATGTGGCGGGCCTGCTGTACTCTATGTGGAAGGTTCCATCCCTGGAACACACACACAAGTTCTGCTCAACACCAGAGACGCTATTAAACGTTATTAAAAGGAAGCGACACAGTGGAGAGAGTCTCACTTGTAGTGCAGGAGTTCTGCTCCACTGCTTTTTGAACTGGGGTCCACCTTCACCTTCTTACACAGTTTGCGACCTTCTGAATCTCTGAAAGAGAAATACATAAGAGACAGATTAAGCCTGATGAAATCAAGTCTCCAGCCATTACTGCCATCAACTGGAACATATCAGTGTGTTTGATGACGTTCTCGGACGGGTCACAGAAACACGCACTCCTGTTGACTATACACACTCATTTAGAGAGCCGTGGTGTTGATTGGAGACGGCGTACGCTGACGAGAGGATCTGTTTACATACTGTTCACAGGCTCATTTCTGTCATTGTGGAGAGTAATCTTCGCAAACAAGCAGAACACCCAAACACACAACAGCAAACAAACCCTCTGTAAGCACATGCTACAAATACACACATCCTATATAACCAGCCACCCACACATTCACACTCCCGGCACACCCCTCTCCCGACGATAATAACTCCCTTTCTCTCCAGCGATAATGAGCATGAAAATGTGTTACTTGAGGACAAATAGGAAGTGAGAGAGACACACACACAGGCCTCCACAGGAAAGCTAAGCCTCTATGCTAATGAAAATTCAAAAGGGATGGAATTCAATTACAGTACTGACAGACCCACCCCCCCCACCCTCAGCAAAATACCCTTTTTTGTCCTTTAAGAGAGAATGAGGTGCTGTCATCAATGTTATATACATTATAGATAGTGTCATTGTCTGCAGGAGGGATGTTTTCCAGAATGCAGGTAGAAGAGAGTAGATAGTGACTGTGTGCGTGTGAGTGCATGCACCGAAACATTGAGACTCACAATAGCAGATGGCATCGCTCAAGGTATTCATGAGCAGACATTGTGACCGCACATTGTACCGGGGGAGTTGAGAGCCAATCATGAGTTTCACACAGTTCCACGGAACACCATATCCCTCTAACGGGTGGGGTGCAAATGGGCAGAGTGCCTCCAAATCACTGGCTTGTTAGCAGCATAGGGGGCCCTGACCTCGTCGAACATTACGCTGGTCGCCGCGATAACGGAGGACTTCTCTGGATTTGCGATCTCCGTGCTGACCGTGGAAACGAAAAGTCAAGTAACAGAAATAGTCCCAGGACAAATCGAATTTAAGATGACCTCAGCTGAGGAGTAAATATATCTTGTCACTTTCTTCTCAACAATCGTCCACAGAACAAAGAGGAGAGTAATAAAAGTAGTCGAGTAAATAAAGTAATAAAGTACTCGGACAGTCTCTTTGAAACGGACCTGCTGAATGTATCCGTCCGAGGAGTGAGAGACTAAAATTGGCAGCAGAGGATTCCAGTTCTACCAACAGCAGAGCTCATGCAGACCCAGGCACCGATTTTAGGGGTGATAATTTGTTTCTCAAGCAGTTGCGTCATGCAGGGTGAGTCAGATGGATTCTGCTGTCCACAGGGTGGTGGCAGGTGACGAAGAGAGGTGGAGAGAGAGAGATGGGAAGAGAGGCTGAGTGGAAGATATTGGGTGCAACAAAAGATGACATTGAGAAAAGGAGAGTCGAGGCGAATTTTCTGGAGAACTGCCCCCGTCAAATCTGCCTCCAAATAAACTCAGAGAATACTGCCATTGAGAAGAAAACCCGTAGAAAACTAAACATTTTCTGCGACAACAGTACATTGTCAGCTATTCCGGATAGTGCACACGCAATCGAGATAATTAAAAAGAATCCAGTAAAGCAGAAAAACACACAAACACAGGTCATCCTTGATATGCTTAATAAATCATCCAAGAAGTCTTCAGGATTACAGAAGCTTTCCTCTGGCATCATGAAAAAAAAATGTATTCAGCCAATCTTGATGTAAGATGTGACTAATACCATTAGCCGGACCCTTCCTGGCTTGTTCCCTCGCCCACTTCCGGTGACCTCATTCCCGGGTTGGCCATAGTTGGCCCTCTCTCAGCTCTGTGTCATCTGCTCTAAGTGTGTCGTCTTGGCCTCCCCAGGCCTCCAGGTTGGCAGGGAGGTCTGTTCTCATGCTGAGGCCCGTCAGCTCCACTCCGCCACAGGCTCTCGGCTAAGCTTTGTTTTGGACCTGCTCCATGTAGGAAGGTGCTAGAGCACGCCAACGCGCACAATTACTGCAGGCTTGCTAGCTGGAGCAGTACTGGCAGAGGCAGGGGGAGTCCAGCAGGGCTGAACCCGGTCATCTATGCCCCCTGTAGGCTCTCTGGCACAGGCCTAGAAGCTCACTACCCACTCCAGTATGGAGGCAGAGTGGAAAGGCATATTCCCAGAAATTGAACATACAGTAGGTAAACTTGAAAAAGTGAAAGATTTATTTTGCTCATTGCTGTAAGTGAATCGAACTGATGACAAGCAATTAGCGAGGAGAGTTGACAGCTTGCCACTCCCAGACAAGCTTGAGGGAAACTTCGAGGTATGTTTTGAAAGGCAGTTGCCAGGAGATCCTCTCATTTTCTCCAATTCCCGTTGGATGCCGTCCCTCCTGAGCGACGGGGGAGGCTCACGGGGTTGAAGGTTGACACAGCTGTGGAAAAAAGCAGAGAACCGAGAGGACGCGCAGCCTGCAGAGGCCCGAGTTGCTGGGGGTGGTGGGCGCAGACGATGGAAGAGTTTAAAGAAGAGCATTCCTGCGTGTGCCATGGGAGTATCATCTATCCCGGTGATAAGGCTTCCAAGAAAAGAGCCTGAGGTGGATTAATCTGCCCCATCCTGACACATCTATTGTGTGGGGCGCGGGGAGGCAAGGACAGAGAAGCATGGATTCCAATACAGGAAAGTGAATGTGCTCCGTGACTCATCGCTACACGTGTAGACAATACACACACAACACACACACATGGCTGTGACTCTCTCCTCTCTCCAGCCTTCAACGAAATGTAGAAAGAAATGTTTTAATGAGCATTTTCAGTGTGCCTGCAGGACAGGCCGGGTATAGAGATCTAGAGGGAGGCAGTTTAAAGAGGATACAGCAGCGGCTTCAATGGCTGCTATCGATTACTCTGGACAGACATGCCACATTGTGCTCCTACAAAGGACCAAGACAAAAGGCTTCCAAGTTCTTTGCTGCAAATTTCAATGACAGAGAAACGGCTGCACTCGACTTGTTTGACAGATCTTCTTCTGAGCCAGTGCCACTCACCGAAATCAGACTTGTGGTTCATATCATCCCATTGCTGGTATTACGCAATATAGCATATAACACAATGATCCTAAGCACTGTCATTCTGTGAACTAGGCCACGGCATCCATTACTCACCCACAGTTGACCCAGGCAATGGTCCCCTGGCCCTTCACCACCTGGGAAACATCTGACAGAAGCTTCAGCTGGGAGTCCCCAGAACTCCCTGCACACACACACACACACACAAACACACACGCACACACACACAGTTAGAACTGCATACTAGCCATCGACACAAAGAAAATTGTGTATGAATATAATCATATTTAAAGGATAACAGGTGAATGCATTTGTTAGCAAATGATAATGTCATTGCTTTCCAAAAAAACTATGGAGGTTATAGATAAGGAGGGTCAGGATGACACACTGAACACAAGTACTCTGGACTCAAATAAAACACCAGGAATATGTCAACATAGCAAACAAAGAACCCCATCGCATCACAGAGAGAACTTTACTTAACCTCCCAGAGTGCCACAATGAGAAACAATTTATAGCAGCGAACATAACCACAATTCACAATGATAAAACTAAGTCAACACGAGGGTGTGGATTCTGAGTCGGGTAAAACACCCTGTGGGTCTTTATTCCTACAGCCTCACTGTATATCAGTTTTACTGCCTTCTTGCTAAACTTGATTAAGGTGTCACAAGCATTCGTAGAGCATTTCCACTGGCTGTAGACACAACACTTGCTTTATATTCAGTAGGTTTGGGGCTCAGCCATGACTCTCGGGGGAGTGGTATGGGCCTAAAAGGGGCCTAGCACCAGGTTGCTAAGGGAAACACCTGAAAGCGCGGCTCTTAGATCCCAACATACGGTGACATCGGGTATGAGGGTAGTTTGGTTTTATGGAGGAAGTGTGCAGCGTTGGAGGGGAGAAGAATGTTTAGACACCCCCTTGAGGGTGGGTTGGGTCTGGGGGAGGGGGGCACAGAGAGAGGGACAGACAGCAGGAAATGAAATGGGCAGGGAAACATGTAGGAAGGGAAACAGCCTGGCCCGTGCCTCGGGGAAACGCCACAGAACAGCGCAGCAAACCATCAATCACTGGCGTTCAATATGTGCAAGTCTTATCCAATGACCTGACAGAGGCTGAAATGGGCCTTGAATTATGAAACGAATGAATCTAGAGCCATGAGGCCTTGAGAGGCTCTTCCTGTGCAGAGAGGCTGGGTTGTTTATGGATGGGATCAGCATGGTTCAGTCTTCCATGGGCCCTGTGGTGGAGGGGAATCACACTTCGGGCCGGTGTAAAATATGCAAATTAAATGTTAAATGCAAGCTCTTGACTTCCCTAATGCCTTTGAGTGACTGCTTTTTTTACGACCTCATTTGACCGCGTAGGGACACTCATCTTACTCTAATCTCCAACCCCAGCACTTCCCAACTCGGCAGATTGAAACTACAGCCGTGTGACACACGCAAATCCTATCCTAAACGCGGGGAAATAGTTCAATCAAAACGAAGGGGAACATCTGGTGACAGCTAGCAGCGAGGTGCCTCACCTGACTTGGTGTAGAGCACGAGGACGTTGGTCCGGGTCCTTAGAAGCTTCTTGAAGTCTTTGTGGTCGCTTATCTTCTCAATGAGAGGAGACACCTTGACGGCCTGCAGTGTGGACGCCAACCACACCTAAACACCACGCACGCACGCACACACAAGCACAAAGACACACACAGATCATTTGATACATAAAATAAGCAGAGCACTCACCACCAACTTCAATCAAAAAATCATTTGAAAGGTGAATTTCCCCAGGTAATTATATAACCTTCCGAGCAAGCAGAATGCTTACCCCGGTAAACATCCTCTGAAGTGTGACATGGAGTTTCGGTGTCACACTGTGTGACAAATTTGAATCGTCTCCTTCCTACTGCGTCTTAAAAACGTCCTTTGGTCCCCTGCAGAGATATCAAATTTGCCCTAAACGTCCGTTTCTGCTCTGGTCCACATACATAATGAGTGACACTGCCTTAATTGAAACCAAGCTAGCCTACATTCTCATCTTCATGAGCCTTCCAGAGCCCATCTCTAACAGGTTCTCTAAAACCATACTGAAACAGTAGTGGAACGACTGAAACCATATCTGACCCTGACCTCCACACATTTCTGATGGTCCATATCCACGTACCCACAAATGCGCTCTACAGACTCGCACGCAGACACACTTGTCTGGATGACTCGTGAACTCTATCAGGAGGCCATCTCATTTTCTCTGTGTGACAGTGTGGGAGTCTAGAGGTTGCTGATCGGAGACAGAGCCGAAGGATGTGACAGGGTGACGTCCTCCACTGCCTGCCCACCGGCCTACCTTCCTCCCCCCCCCTGCTCTGAGACCGGGCAGCCTGGGGTGTGAAGCTGCCCGTCAGGAGTAATTAAAAGTCAAAAAAAAAATATGGAGAATCTCTGTCCTGTGAGGACCATGAATACCCCTCCCCTGCCTGGCTAGGTCAGCTCCTGGCTAGGTCAGCTCCTGGCTAGGTCAGCTCCTGGCTAGGTCAGCTCCTGGCTAGGTCAGCTCCTGGCTAGGTCAGCTCCTGGCTAGGTCAGCTCCTGGCTAGGTCAGCTCCTGGCTAGGTCAGCTCCTGGCTAGGTCAGCTCCTGGCTAGGTCAGCTCCTGGCTAGGTCAGCTCCTGGCTAGGTCAGCTCCTGGCTAGGTCAGCTCCTGGCTAGGTCAGCTCCTGGCTAGGTCAGCTCCTGGAGGGGGTGGGAGGAAGGGGATGTTGGACTGGAGCAGAGGAGAGGAAGGGATGCAGGACTATAAATTGCATCATGGATTTACCAAGACGTTTGAATCATAAAATGCTCAGGCTATCGTGACTGGTTGTATAATTAGTCAAATCAGCTCTGATTATTCCTACTACAATGACTCCGTTTTTGTTGTGTGATTATGCCTTCAACAAAAAAAAAAAAATGATAATGACATTGCCCTCCCACTCACACTGTGTAGAGACAGGCAGCCAATCCTGCTAGCCCATCAATGCCTGGCAATTAGCGTGTGCAGCCTAGCCCACCCATTCTAAAGGGCTGCTGTGGCCCATGTGATCTGCCGCTCTCTCCCTACCATTATCTACATCCTCTGAACACATGCTGCCGGGAAACAGACTCACTCACACACTCCCAATTGATGGAGACAGGTGGAGGTGGAACTACACACGGGCACACAAATGCTCACACACGCACACAAATGCACCCAACCACAAGCGCACACACACTGAGCCTTCAGTCCTTCCACGCGGCAGCCTTGCGTACTACATTAACAGAAGATACAATGAGACAGTAGGCTCTAGGAAAGCATGGCTTCTTGGCCAAGAACTTGGTTTGGTTCTTGGTTCTACTCAATCATCTGATAAAGTGAGGTTGGAACACATTAACTGCTGGGATGCTGTAATGTAGCCTCTATTTCACTCGCATTCACAAGTGACACAGTCACAAACCCACGTTATTGAAGACCATTAGCACACAGGCAAACATGACTGGTCAAGCGTAGCCTATTCACCCAACCCCGCTCTCAGAATGACAATCTATTGCAAATCCTTTCATTATCGATCAAGCTCCCCCAATAAACCATATCTCATCCAGCCGACATTTTCCAATTAAGGTATGCAGCTTAGTGAGTGCAAGGGAGCTTGTCCCTGGAAGCCCTTCTGAGCGAATGGCTTAAATATGGAGGGCGGCCATTAGCACACTCTTCATCTAGAACGCTAATCCAAAAAAGGTGTCGCATCACATCAGTGTTTATAAAAAAAAATATATAAAAAATTTAAAAAAAACTTTACGCTAGCTAAGCAGCAGAAGCCTGGATTCTGCTGCTGCACCCTCCATCTGCTGTGACTAACCTGCTTCATAAATGCCATCCCAGTTTAGAAAGCTGCACTGAATCAGCACAAACCAGTTGACTGTTTCTGAAACGCTCTCTCCATTTCCCTCTGATTAATGACTTGAGAAGCAGCTACTGACTGTGTGTGTGTGTGTTTGTGTTTGTGGTAGTTGCCCAAGAACTGTGGTTCATAGAATACGTTAAAACTAGATGAGCCGAAGTATAGATATGTTCCCCCCCAGCCTTGGGTGATAGAGCCACGGTCGAAATGCTGACAGTGGGGAAACATTATGAAACAATTGATCATTTATCGGCAATTGATTAGAAGACAGGGAACACTAACAGGTCTGTCAATGGTGCGGCCCTCCTCTCTTGATAGAGCCATTTATGTAAAAAGGACTCCAGGGTGTAATGGCAGGCAGTCAGGCAGTCCAACATGTTAGGGAGGGTGTGTGTGCGCGCACGCGTGTGTGTGTGTGTGGATAGGAGATGTGTCCTCAACTCAGATTCAAATATTTTTTTAATTGCTTTGACAGCCTCGGCCCCTGGTAGAGAACAGTGTCCTGCTATCTCCGCTACCCACCCCAGGTCTACATGTCTGTCTGGCCTGCTTAAACCAGTACCCGTCTCCACCTTTGTTTGCAATGGCAGGAATACAACAGGATGTGGAACAGGAAAAGGACTGCCACAACCAGTGACGTGGTCTTCTGCAGGACATGGATAACAAACTGAATGTTAGTGCCAGAACAGCCACATGTAGCTTCTGTATGTAAACAAATTACTGGATATGGGTCACATGACATAGGGGTATAACTATATTATCCTACCTCTGACTCCAAAGGGCAGTGAACCACACCCCTCAATGCTAACCTGTATTTTAGAAGGGTAGGCTACCTACTACACCACTAGTCATTCTTTCACAATAGAAAAAACACATCCTGCATCTGTATTCTGGTTGAAATATGACCATTAGTCAGACCCTCAGAAGCTTCGTGAAATAGGTTGGTCGTTCCATGGGTTTTGCCCTGCACTTACTACTACGCTTGCAGACAGTTACATGAACACGGGCCAAGGGGCAGGAAGGCACTTCCGTCATAAAAGTATAGGCCCACAGTTTGGAAGAACTAGAATCGTGAATAGAATACAGGCCTTCATGCCCAGGATAAGAAATCCTACGTATGTACTTGAATTAAAAAAATGATGTGTCCAGCGTTTCACGGATTAAATCTGTTGCCTGTTGTGCTCGCAAAGCATCCATGCGGTATTTACTAGGGAAAGCGCATACATTGAACAACTTTATCTTAAATTAACATTACCTAATACAAGGATGCAATGGATACGTAGAGTACAATAGAAATCCGCGTTCAGTCTTAATGGCCAATAATGAGCGACAAGTTCTACCACCAAAAACGATTTGAATAGCCTGTCAACTTTGCAACCAGCACGAATACACGGCAAAGAACAGTTTTAGGTTTTCCCATAATTCCTTGGCCACAGCTTTGATATCAGATTATGAATATTATTCTCTCTGTCTTGATGTAACATAAAACGAGCAATATTACTTACCAACAAGAAAAATATGTGTATTTTCATCTCTCTCCTCCGACTCCCGTCGCTGATCCAAGAAGCCATGATGCCGTTGCCACGTCTGGATACGCAAGCGCAATCGGTTTTCCACGGACGGATTCCTGGGCAAATCGCAAGGCTTCTTAGGTAATGTAGTTTACGGCCAAGAGCCTCAGCGCCTACAAATCAGGGATCGAAGTGATAAAGTAAAATCCTGCATTATATTAGTTTAATCAAATGTTGTATTGTCAAGATAAAACTGTGTAAACATAAACCTATGTTGATAATGGTCAGAGATTAACTTTATTATATTGATACAGTTCAATATATTTTATAATGTCTAATGTGCTCTGATTTTAATAATGATATATATTGGGGAAATTAGTTTGAAATAGTTCATTGTTTGGCACATAGGTTAAGTGATATGCTCTCAATAAAACTAATAGGGCTTTAAATCTAATCTCGGATAGGCTATCAATTCCTCCTAACCTTGCCCACCATGGACAAATTGCCATGCTCTGCAGTGCAGAATTGGCACGCAACCTCACCCAAATAAACATTAGGGGCGTTTATGATTAAATAGTTTTAAATCTCGTATTGGATCATCAACTGACAAAAGCAATAATATTTATGAAGCCATTATGATTAACGGTGCTGCAAGTCATTGCGACGTCTCACTACCTCGCGTCCGTGCGCAAACTTCCGTTTTGAAATGCAGACACTCGCTTGGACACCCCTACCTTTGTGAGTTGCAACGGTCCTTGTAGTCTCATCCAGCTTTCACTGCGAGCGCAGTTGGCAGCTGCAGGTCGCTCAGAACGAAACATCGCAGGATACACTTGTGTTGAGGTAGCCTAGTTGAGATCCAAGGAGCCCGCGTGTTTTCGATCAAGTTGGAAAAGAAACAACAAGGTAAATATTGTATTACATTTACTGGATGGTAGACTTTATATGGCGTTTGATGTTTATTGCCAAAAACATATTTAACTTTTGTTAATTAATAACATTCACTTTTATTATTTAATAAAAATGATCAAATAAAGCATAACCCAATCTTAGAAAATAGGACAAATTAGACATTGTGTTTTGTAAACTGAATTCATCCATAAAATTATTAGACTTCCATTGAGACTACCTTTTTTTCGCATTGATCATTGGATGCTTAATTTCGATTTGGCTACATCCCTTGATTGTCCAGGTTTTCCTTCTATATATTTATTTCTGTGTCCCGTCCTGATTTTTCCTGTTTTTTCGTACGTTGTACAGGGACTCGGTTTAGCGACGTGTTTGTTCGACATATCGCATGTTTATTCAGAGCAGTTAGCAGTTTCTTTTATACCGCTTCAGTTTGACTTTCTACTCACGTTCCATCTCAGGATCAGAGGCATTTCTAGCTGCAGGTTCTGCCACATATCCACTGTTTCAAACTTATTTCCGTTGTCCGTAACAGGGAGGTGATTACTAAAAAGGACCGAGAAAAGTGTTCTAATTTGTCATTTTTCGTTATGTGCTTCAACCCTGTATTTCATTAATATACCTTTGTTCTCGAACTGTGTGGTTTTCTTGACAAAAATGTAAACGGGAATTTTCGAGTGTTTGCTATTATGGACATTCAATATCGACTTCAGTAACTACCTCTTGTGATATGTAAGATTGCATGACATATAGAACATATTATGTTCATATGTAAACTTAAGACATGATCACTTGATTCTTTCCTAATTCAAATATATCACATTAAAATACCATTATTCAGGGCATTGGGAACGAAAGACATAGCCTAGTGCATAGTGCTATTTGATTATTTTGGCAGTATGTGTAAATAACCAGTTATCGAAATCACAATAGCAAAACGAATGGATACAGTCACCCCAGTTTAGACGTTTGTATTTTCGGAGAACGATAGAGGGCAGTGTTCAGCAACGGTGCACAAAAGTTAAAGCACCTTGCCAGGTGAATTCTGTTTGCGCACCGTGTGAAGTTTGAAACATTAGTATCGTTGTCATTGAGTATGAGACCTTTAGACAGTATTGTAATGAGGACAGGCTTCTATCATCTCAATATCATTTAAATAAGCAAGTCATGTTTCCAAAACCTGCCTCGTTGGTTATAAAAGCTGTGAGCTGTGTGTTATTTGAACCAGTGCAATATTGTCTCTTGGCTTATTCCTGGGGATGCAATGTGCTCATTGGTTCATAGATTTAGTGAAGTATTTGCAGTGTACCCTAAACAAATGACTGTTGAACACTTAATATTCATATATATACAGCCACGCCACATGAGTTAATTCAAGCGATGTCTGAGATCCCGAGCACACCCTTTCAAATGGAAAGTAGGTTTTCATGTTTGATGAACTTATGAGGGCCCTTGACAGTTCACGGAGAGAGACCTGGGCAGATAATTCAAAGAGAAAAACCAGAGGCTTAAAGCCTCTTACAACTCTGTTATGCAGACATACCACTAGTGCCCATTGTCTGGAGGTTTCAGTATCAATTGTTTCATTTCATTAATACACCTGAATGTCAAAATATTGAATTAATGGCCTTCATCAACTATTTAATAGTGGATATGTAAGCTGTGCCATTTGAGTCGGTGGTGCTACAATTGAAAGCGGACAACTGAGATGAAAGATTAATGCTGGGGTAACACTACCTGCACGTCTGTAGATTTAACCTCCATGGGAAAACCAGATCATGACCAATATAACTGACCGCTGCAGAACAGCATCTGTGTCTGAGGAGATAAAGGAGACCATTCAGCTACAGGAGGAGAAACCACTCTGCTATTGCACTGGACCAGAGTCCGCAGATTAGGAAGGAGGCAAAGTAAAGCCATACCTAAAAAGATGTCACTGGCTCTTTTAATGGAATTGCTGTCAACAGTTTGTTTGAATATCAAGTTTGAGGCATGTATCTGCTTAGCATGAACGTTTGAGCTGGCTCATGATGTTGTAATGAATATTGTTTCACCAGACTACCATTTCATGCGACCAAGTGAGTGTGCTGAGCAGCCAGCCAATACCATCCCTAAGGCTCCACTCCTCTACAGCGATTTTATGTCACCGGGGACTCTGTTTCTTGTCAGTATCTTGAAGCTCGACAAGCGGCACAACGTTTGTTACCACACGTCCTGAGTCATCATCCGATTTTAAGACCCGCTTGCTTATTCCACACAAAACACTACTGGTGTTTACAATCATATCTGGAGCAAACGGGTGACATCGCGCTTTCAAGAACATTCTAAAACTGTTTTGTCGTCATGGAAGATGCCCTCAGAATTGCTGCGAGGCAGAGTCGGGCTGTGACAAGCTCCTATACAGGGAGGTGGGCCTGCCTCACATGCTTTGTTCCCACTGTGGACCATGCGGGACAGAGAGATTTATCCTTTTATAGTGGGCTTCAGTTGGATTTACATGGTAATTAGGTCAGAGCTGTGCCGAAAAAGAGCCCAAACCTGCTACGATCGTGGCTTTTAAAATAGTTTGGAGGCGTTTTGGACCCCCTTCCCATGTGCTACATCTTTGAAAGTTGTAATATTCTCAACACAAATGTCCGACTCCCACACAGTTTAAACATTTGTCTGCCGTTTAATTATGGTGGAATAATTTTTAGGGGCAAAGTGACATAGATATAAAGGGAAGGTGTGGCCTGCTAGCACGCTATGTGTGTTGCCTGAAAGTCAGGTTGGGCATGAGACTGTGTTACCTCCTCCCACCAAACACAACTTTCAGTGATCTTAAAGCTGATGAAACACTCAACCCAACCCCCGTCAGGTGGCTTATCCATTTAGTGTGACGGAAAAGACACACATGCTCACAGAAAAACCAAACAAAGGATAAACATGAATGTAGTCTGGAATGACAACTGTTGCCTTCATGCCTTAAACATATTCAAGATCCCTATATGAGTCGATATGTGTCACAAATACGCAGTTTCTGGGACTATTCTGAGTTCAGTTCTAAAGCCTTTAGTAGTATACTGTAGATGTGATAGGAGATTGACATGTACTTGTACGATTGAAAACAATTCACAGTGTGGGGCTCTCTTGGTGGGCACGGCTCAGTACTATTGGTCGCCACTATGTGGGCATGGTTGAGCAGTGAGAGCAAGTGGACATTAATTCATTAGCCCATCAAGTCTGGTCTGGATCCATCTGATCTCTCTGGGCATGGGGTGCTCATTGTTTTTCAATGCGCTCCTTTTGGCAGGGCCTGCCGGGTGTCTGTCTGTCTGTAACCTGGTCTCAACGCTCGGCTGCACACCACTCCGGCTGTGACAGCCGATAGGGCTGCTCCGCCCGCTCGCGTACTGTCGCAAGCCCCTAATTAATGCTTGATGCGACCCAACAGGCTCCATTTGTCTGGTGGCTTCTTATCGTTGTTGTCGGGGTTGTTTTTCCTCCCCTTCCCTAACAGTGTTTTAGAACAGTGAATAGAGACCAAAATGTCTGTTTATAGTCTGGACGTGAAAAATGCTCCTCGTTAAGAAGAATTTAATTTACCCTGCGAATGAGCAAAGTTTCTCCCACTTAAGGATAAACGGAGGTTTTCTTGTAAAAGCTTGTAACAACTTACAGATATCTTCATTATGTGTTCTGACAAACAAACTATGCGAGGTATACAATATCATGTGTTCTGGCATCTAGGGCATTGAAAGCATGAGTCACAGATTAATGATGTATTTTTTGGCAAGGGACTTCCTCTCAATAAGCTTTGTGTTCCCATTTCTGATTATTGTTCCCCCGGCTGCCAAAGGAGGGGAGTGTCTGTGTGCACATGTGTGTGTGTGTGTGCGCGTGGGTTTGTGTGTGTGTGTGTGTGTGTGTGTGTGTGTGAAGCGGACGTGATGGCATGTGCCTTCTTTCTCCATTAGAGACCGTCTCAACAAGGCCTCAGTGGGATGAAGAGAAGTAGGGGGAGGAGAGGCCAGAATGCTCCCACAGTTGATTTGGCCATTGTGGGGGAGGAACACTATTCCCATTGATAAGTGAGTGGATGGTGCAACCTCCAGAAGCTTTAGGAAGGGGGGGCTCTTTCAGAGCAACAGGCGACTCAGAGGACGGGGCTGGGAGATGGCTGTTAGGGGCTTTGTGGCCATGGTGGGAACGTTGTCCCCGTTGTACTTATTTTATCCCCCTCCTCTCTCCCCTCGCTCTGCTCCAGGAGCTCGCGGTCTCGTCTCCGTAGACCGGACACGACTCCGAGGTCAGTCACGTCCCCGAGGTCAGTCACGTCCCCAACCTGCAGGTGACGTCAGGACGCTTTGTGCGGCAGTGGGTCTGTATCCCACAGGGAAAGCACCACTTTGTCCGAGTGAAATGCTCTCCTTTTTTCAAGCCGCAGCAACCGGGAGATAACTCTGTCCTTGCCTTGGGCGTTTCTCCCTCCCTGGTGTCCAGTCACCTGCTCGAGAGCCTCCAGCGGAACAAAGCTTAGGTCAGCTCTGGGCATTGTGTCCTTTAGGACAAGATAAGTATGTACTTAAAACATCAGGACCGGCCCGAAATACATACAGCCGCCATTTCTCCTCCGCTTGACCATCCTATAAAAGTGAAATCCCTCTGTAATGACAATTCTCTCACTGGTGTGGATGGGGACAATTTGTGGCTGCTTGTTGCCTTTGGGCTGTTTAGTCTAATGGGCTCATTAGTGAGGTGACGCCTGTCCCCGTGGTTTGTATTGTGTGTGTGTGTTGTTCCCAACACCAGCAGTAAGCAGTCCGCCAGCCTCTCTCGTGTCCATCACCCCGTATCTCATCAGCACATGTGGGCAGAGAACAGAGCCATTGGCTGGGATTCACACGGCGAGCCTAACGACATTGCACAGCTAAACATGATGAGAAGAGTCGACCCCAGTCAGGTGTTGATTAAAAATGTGACATAATGGCTATACTTATTTCATAGCAGCGGGATGGTCACATCCAGGAATGGAGACATTTATAAAAATCTCTAATGGGCTTTGAATGACATTCAAACAGATTGAAAACCGCATACGTTGAACCTTTAATAAATGCGTCCGGCACGTATAGTGTTCTTTCCCATGAGTTTGTGTCGTTTTCTCGTGCTGGCAGTCTAGCTGTAGTCCCTCCACTTGTACCTTTCCCACCGCATCACTCTGTTGTCTGGGTGACACATCCACGTGTGATTGGGAACGTGCCCCACACCAATGGAAAATGCCTGTCAGAGCAGCATTTTCTTTTCAGGAAGCCTCACCACAGCTGTTAAATTACAGAGCACTTCAAACACAGGTGTTTGTGTGACCTGATTCATCTCTTTCATGTTGAGTGAAGTGCCGTACAGGCTGCTGTACACAGTCTTTGTAGTTTCCTGTAAGCATGAACAGGTCTTTGGGATTGTGGTATTGATGTTAGTCAGGTGGCTGAGCGGTTAGGGAAGCGGGCTGGTGATCTGAAGGTTGCCAGTTCGATTCCCGGCCGTGCAAACTGACGTTGTGTCCTTGGGCAAGGCACTACACCCTACTTGCCTCGGGGGGAATGTCCATGTACTTACTGTAAGTCGCTCTGGATAAGAGCGTCTGCTAAATGTAATTTTTTAAAATATAAAACGTTTCATCAAAATAGCCTTCCCCGCTATTTCATGAATGATCTCTGATGTAGTCAAAGCAGTCCTCCACTGCTTAGTTTCTCCTCTGCTATCCAGGTACACCTCCAAGGGCAAATCGCCCCACCGCTTATGTGTGAACAGACCCTGGTGTTGAATTGATTGATAGAAAGAGAGAATTGAGCAATAACCCAGAGAGACCAGTTTATATTTCACCACTCTGAGGATGGTGTGTGTAGACTGGCTCACTGTGAAATGGGATATTAATTGGCGCTTGCATTCCATGCGCTTGGATATTGTGAGGTGAGAGAAGGCAGGAATAGCTCTGCACTCTGACACCACTAACAAAAGTAACCAGGCAGAACTACAGACACATTATTTTCTTCAGTTTCCTTAGTACTGCTAGTTCATGTACCCTTAGTATAGATAAATTTTAGGTCCCTATATGTTTATTGTATGCACCTTCCTGCCAAAGCAAATTCCTTGTCTGTGCAAACTTTCATGGCGAATAAATCCCATTCTGATTCTGATTCTGATTATACATGTCTAAAGACCATAGATATTCTTCTAGGACCAATGGGTGACATTTTACGTTTCCTGAGAGGGTCTCACTCTTGTTGACTGAGAGTGGAGAACATTACAAGTTACAATTATCACCATTGTTGTTTTTTGTTATAGCCTCTTAACCGAGTCCTCATTTGTGGTCTCTCTCATACCAACGCTGAGTGGTTCTCTTCTCATTTTAGACATGTATCTGCCTCACAATACTATTGGTGCATAATGGAACAACAGTGGTACATAGATGTAAATGTTTGCTCTTGAGTTCAACACTGCGAAGAGCTGTGCTTATCAATATTCCGCCCTCCATCTCTTACTCAATTACAGACAGGCGCACTTTGTTTACTGCCCTACCTCTCCGCTCTGGTTTGTTTGGCGCGAGGTTGGCGGTGGTTTCTATGGCGATGGAAGCAGTTCTCTGCGGGGGCAGGAAGGTCCGTCTCAGACTCAGACAGACAGAGAGGAAGTGTGACAGTGATTAATGTCCACGCAGAAACATGGACATTCTATTCTCAGGGCCCCCTGTGTACAGACCAGACCTCTGGGAGAGACCTTCACAACATTCTACTACTCCAAGCTTGTCATTGCAAAGGTTTAACACTAGCAGGCTAACACTGTAGCAGGCTAACACTGTAGCAGGCTAACACTGTAGACGGCTAAAACTGTAGACGGCTGACACTGTAGCAGGCTAACACTGTAGACGGCTAAAACTGTAGACGGCTGACACTGTAACAGTTTAACACTGTAGCAGGTTAACGCCTTTTAAGTTCACAACAAAGCAGGTCAACACTGTAGCAGGTTACCTATGAGTCCGTTCAAACTGACACTTGTTTGCATGGACGTCCCTTAAATGTGGACTTTGAACTCCACAGGGTATTGTCCCCAACTTTTCCTGTGTTCCAGCCGAGCCATGCTCTGAATGGGATGTGAGTGGGATGTGAGTAGTGTTCCCAGCCACCCCCTCTTCACTTGCTGCCTCCATGAGAACATCAAAGAGGAGGTGGCCTTTTTCAGATGCAGTGAGGGCTATTCATCTAAACTCAGTCACGTGTTGGAGCTGGTTAGCGCTAGCGAGCAGCAGCCTATTAATGAGAAACCGGTCGCACAGAAGACTGCAGGCGAGTCGTCTGCATGACAGAGATAAGGATTCACCCCCCTGTTTCCTGTCCCTCCACACACACTCACCCAAACACATACATGGTCACACAGTGGATATCTGACAGATATCCACTCAAAGAATGGCTCAAAGAATTGAAATAGTGAAATAATTACTGTCGGCAGTATGTGCCTTTACATAATGTCAATCTGGAGAAACTATTAATGAGCACTGCCACACACACACACACACACAGACAGGTGCACGCAGGCACACACAAAACACACATCACAATATGCCCTAATCCCGTTTGGGTACAGATGTGTGTGGGGGGGGTCTCAAAGCTGTAGAGGTACCTGCTTTTCTTTCATGTTGCCCACCTTGAATTCCAGGTCCATTAACCCTCTTTGAGGATCTGGGTCTTTACTCAGGTTCTTTCAGACCCCCATCCCATCCCTCGCTCCCCATTGCCTCTCTTTTATGCCTATAGAAAAGACCCTCTGTTGGCCTGGTGGTGTGTGCGGTTAATCCTCTTCCTCAGAGGAGAAAGGCTTCCTTCTTCGGCTACCCAACCTAATCTACACCTGGTCACTCCAGCTCCCCCTCCCCTCCCTCCCCACGCTTCGAAATGTTGTTGTATTAGGAAGGAAGGACAAAGCATTCACTATTGCTTGGTTTTCCATTTGAACTCCGAAGATGTGGGAGCGAAAATTGATCTGATGAATGAGCTCTAGACACTGGTAGGAGGAGGTTGCCATTTCTCTTCGCCGGCTTGGCTTTTGACCCTGACGTGTGGTGAACAAGACCACCGCGATGTTGACGCAAGTTGGCCTTTTTCCCGCTCTCCCCTCTGGTCTCCCCAATCCGCTCTCCCCTCTGGTCTTCTCTCCTTGGGCTCTTCTCGATCTCATCTGCCTCTGACAAGCCAACATGGTGTCTGGAATACTGTGGATGGGCAATGTGTTGAACCACAGACTCCTCCCTGGGAAGGAAGCGCACCAGTCACACCAGCGTGGAAATCAGCCTGCCGCCATGTTTGATGTCTCTAAGTAAACACGGTAGCTCTCAGGCGTCTCCTTGATCACAGTTGAGTGCTGCGTCTCTTGGACAAGGGCCCCATTGAGCAGCACCCTAGAGGGCCCTGTTTGCGGGGCTAGAGGGGGGTGAGAGGGGGCATCGGAATTGGGAAGGGAGGGGGGATGGAGGTGGAGGAGAAAGACAGATGAACTTCTAATTTTAGAACAGTGACATTGCCATATGGTTATCATTACCAGTATATAAACACAGTTTAGTAGGCTAGACGCAGTTGTGTCATGCTGTGATGTACAGGGAGTTCTTCACAATACTGGATAACGTCGAACAGGGACTGGGATTGTCTGATGGATGGACGTTCAATGCAAGATCCACAGACTCCACAAGACTCAGGAAAGAACCTTCGACATCCCACATCACTGTGTGCTGTATTTCATCAAACAAAGAGAGGGGGAAAGCTGTCCGATTTATGTTTAAAACCTCTGACCGCATGTGTACATGACGGCACCAGGATAGACATAGGTGAAGACATGAAGACATCTGGGCTTGTTCAGAGAGGCCAGGCCTCTCCTGTGTTCTCCAGCCCACCCTGCTGCGCTTGTATGGAGGTACTCTGTCAAACGCGGCCCGTCTGAACAGCCTCGTCTGGCTGTCTTTATCTTCAGCCTGGAGTTAAGTCCTGGCTCATACTCTACCAGCTATTCCACGCAGTCTCCTCAGACACTTCAGTGTGGTTGGACGGTCTTTTGAGGGGGTCTAGATAGATGAACGGCGGCGTGATTCCGAGAGGGGTGGACAGGTACACACACGCCGCTCCGAGCTGAGCCAGGTCATTCCGATATCCTACGACAGGTGTTTGTGTGGGTGTGCGTGCTTGAGTGTCTGTTTTTGGCTGCCATCTGCTCTCTCATTTTCAACGAGACTCTGCATTTCAGCTCTCAGCTCGAGTGAGTTACGATGCCCTCAGGCGGAGAGGGGAGCACAGGAGAGGAACACAATCCGCCAAAGCGTAGTTCAACCACTTTGACACAACAAGCACTTTAGGTTGTGATGACAACAAAAGCTTTAAATGTAGGACTTTAAACATCTCCACTGTGGTGACCCACTCTAAAATGTTAGTGCTGCTTTACGTGTGTGTGTGTGTGTGTGTGTGTGTGTGTGTGTGTGTGCATTCGAAACAGGGAAGCAGCCTCTTTTCTGCACTCAGAGGTCAAACCGTGTCTCTCCAGGAGGGATAAGGTTGCCGGTTTCTCCCTGACATGAATTTGGATCGGTCTTCTGTCCCTTCAAGGTCAAGGTCATAGTCCAAGGGTGGGCGCACCATCCTAATCCCAGTTCCTTTGGACAGAACACCTCCCAGCTCCACCGTCAGCGCTGCAGCGGGACGGGTAGCACGGCAGGGTACAAAGCGACTCACACGGAACGTTCTACCCCACCTCTGCCCCGCCCCCCACGCACCGCTCACCCACCGCCCACCAAGCTTGGCCTCAGTGCATCCCAAACACACACACACACACACCCGCACACACACACGCGCGCACACACGATCCATCCCGCTGTGCCCCCCTACTGCTTTCGACAGTGTGTTCCTGTGTTGGCGCGGCGCCCGGCCACCCTCAGCAGTTTACAAAGCGGCGGTACCAGTGTCAGCCCTCTGCTCTCTGACTTTGCAGAGACGTGCTCCTATTCATTAGGCTCTGGAAGATGACAGGGCCGCCTGTGCGGTGCTGGGAGGGAAATAAACAAGACATAAAACAGAGGCTCGTTAGGGACAGACAGACAATTTGTGGCCCGGTTATGCTGCGTTCATGTATTTTCTCTCCCTCTATTGAGAAAGTCAACGGGCAGCCGGCCCATTCGGATGACTCTCATCCGATGGGCCCTCAGTGTTAGAAGATACCGTATTTAGGGTGTACAGTGCTGTGCGGTTACACCGGGGACACTTTTTAACATCCATGAACTCCCCCCTTTCCTAGCCGATCCTCTTCCCACTCTGTTCTGGTTTCCCCTCCGCTCACTTCTCTGTGACGTCCTCTGTCCGTCCGTCTTGCTCTGCGGGTGTTTGTAGCCACCTGTCTCTGGCTGTGGCACACTAATGAGCCTGAAGCCTGGCAAGGATCAGTCTGTCTCTGTGTAATCATCCATTTGATCCTTGCCTCAGTAGCACATCTATCCTGTCAAGTCTTAATTATGAACCTGAGTCAGACACAGGCCCCCCTCTCAATAACATCAGCAGCCCTTTACCATGCCCCCACACGGCTACTCTGATCAAGGGATCTGGCCTGGGCTGGCTGGCCTGGGCTGGCTGGCCTGGGCTGGCTGGCCTGGGCTGGCTGGCCTGGGCTGGCCTGGCTGGGCTGGCCTGGGCTGGCTGGCCTGGGCTGGCTGGGCTGGCCTGGGCTGGCTGGCCTGGGCTGGCTGGCCTGGGCTGGCTGGCCTGGGCTGGCTGGGCTGGCCTGGGCTGGCTGGCCTGGGCTGGCTGGGCTGGGCTGGCTGGCCTGGGCTGGCTGGGCTGGGCTGGCTGGCCTGGGCTGGCCTGGCTGGCCTGGGCTGGCTGGTTTACAGCATCTCCAGCAGACCTGTCTCTCCCACTGTGACAGCAGTCGTTTAATTCGAGCTGTTTTAAGAGCTCGGGAAGAGCTCAAGTTCCTGTGTGTGTATGTGTGTCTGTCTGGATGTCTGTGTGTGTCTGTGTCTGTTTGGTTGTCTTTGTGTATCTGTGTGTGTGTGTGTGTGTGTGTGTGTGTGTGTATGTCTGCTGACAGCCCCAGTAATCTAGTGTCCTTGCTCAACCCCTCAGGGACACAGAGACAGCGAGCTGGCAGCAGTCAGGGAGTATGAGTAAAGCACCTCCATAGGTCTTGGTGTCAGACTCGTTCTTCCTCCTCACCCCCTCTCTCCTCCTCACCCCCTCTCTCCTCCTCACCCCCTCTCTCCTCCTCGGCCCCTCTCTCCTCCTCACCCCCTCTCTCCTCCTCGGCCCCTCTCTCCTCCTCGGCCCCTCTCTCCTCCTCACCCCCTTTCTCCTCCTCACCCCCTCTCTCCTCCTCACCCCCTCTCTCCTCCTCACCCCCTCTCTCCTCTCCTCCCCACCCCCTCTCTCCTCCTAACCCCCTCTCTCCTCCTCAACCCCTCACATCGCCCAAAGTCCGGATCTAGAAGCCCAGGTGGGGTAAATTCCCTTTTAAATACCAACTGTGGTATTTAAAAGGGAATTTGGCAGATGGGACAAAAGTTTGTTAATAGTCACATACATATGACTGTGTGACCATTATGATCCACTCAGATTCTTTAAACCTGTGAATTAAAAAAGTTGGTGGATTAGGATACAGTATATTTGCCATACAAACATAAGTGAGTTTTTTTAATACTTAAATTTATGCTGTTTAAGTGTTTGATTATTCTGAATGTTAAGTGTTCTTCTGTAGTGGTCCTCCTTCTCTCGTCCATTTTTGAAGGCGGTGAATTAATCCAGAGCATTATCCACAGTCCTGCCTATTGGGAATCAGAGGCACGTCCATCGCTATGGAGACCCATCTCTGTCTGGCGCTAATTACTTATTGGATTGTCATTTTGTTCACTGGCCTTCGTTCAATTTCATAAGTTAATTGTTTAGTTAAGTTTATATTAAGTCTTAGTCCTCCAGACAGACAGATAGCAGGAGGAGGAGGAGCTGTTAACGATGGCTCTTCTCCATAAAGTTAAACAGCCTAGTCGGACATTGATTGTATTAAATTGTAGTTGTAGAGCGTCAGGGTGAGAGGGCTGGTGGGGGTTTAGCTGCTGGCTGAGTCTCATGTGGCTGCTCTCCTCTTTGATCTTGTGGACTGACAGCCAGACAGGCAGATAGTGGGAGGGCTTGAATCACGACCACAATTGAGGCACACTGAGTTGTGGGTAACAACCTTTGCTGATGCAATCTGAGAAAAGTTCCGTGAAGTGGTGTATTGGAAAACATCGAAACAATGTCAGCCTTAAAATGCTAGTATTGCAGTATTTTCCCTCTCTCTCTCTCTCTCTCTCTCTCTCTCTCTCTCTCTCTCTCTCTCTCTCTCTCTCTCTCTCTCTCTCTCTCTCTCTCTCTCTCTCTCTCTCTCTCTCTCTCTCTCTCTCTCTCTCTCTCTCTCTCTCTCTCTCTCTCTCTCTCTCTCTCTCTCTCTATTTGTCTACCATCCTGCACCAGTGTAATCAAGCAGTTTCTTAATGTTTATAGGTTGGTATCTGGCAATAAAGACATTTAAAAAATCAATCAGTTTTTTATGTTAAATTTTCTCTCTAAATTTCAAAAACACACACACAGACACACACGCACACACACATTATCATTCACTAAGATGCAAAGCTGCCCCCTGATTTCTCTTCTCAGGATGTGCTCTGTTTGAACCTTAATGGATGGCCTCCTTTAGTACGTAGCATATCATTTGAACTTGCCGATTGCTGCATCAGTTCTGAGTTAAATGCTAAGTGCTTTAATTTCAAGAGTTGTTAAGCAAATGTCTTGTATGACTGATGAGTCAGTGGCAGTAAACATCAAATTATTCAATCGACCTCCTACAAAGTGAAATTCTGAAATGTCTTTGTTCACATTCCAGGCAGTCAAGTGGAGAAGGCAATAAAGAAAAGCATGCCTAGCTGGTTCTCTCTCTGCCATTTTCGCTCCGATCCGAAGTCGGATGATGAATGGTATTGAATTCCAGCCTGTGAAAAGATGAATTGGTTCCCACCCTCTCAGATTGTGTATAGTCTGATTCACTGGTCGTCTGACTCTTTTTGGCCCTCTCTCTCTCTCGCTCTCTCTCTCTCTCTCTCTCTCTCTTTCCTTCTCTCTTTCCGTCTCTCCCTCAATGTTCAATCTTCAATCAGAACTCCAGAACCCTCCTGATTGACTTTCCATCCCTCTTTTTCTCCTTTGATATCTGTATTTACCTCATCCTCTACTCAAACTATCGCTCTCACTTATTGCCCTTTCATTGTTTGTCCTGTCGGAGTCACACACTCCCTCCCTCTCAGTTGAATTCTCACAGACTACTTTGTTTTTATTAAACACAGACAGGGTCCTGTCTTCCGAGGCCTCGTCCACCTGTGGGCCAGCCACACCACAGATGAATCACCTGCAGTCTAGATCACTTTACTTCCTCTCCACACCCTTTCTTTCCTCGCTCTCTGTTCTGTCTGTAGGTGCTAGAACAGAGAGAGAGAGCCTCCTGTCCTGAGTGACGAGGCATGTGTGTGGGAGAGGTGCCACAAGCAAGTAGGCTGGTTAGCCTAGTAGAGGCTAGTTAGCCTAGTAAAGGCTGGTTAGCCTAGTAGAGGCTGGTTAGCCTAGTAGAAGCTGGTTAGCCTAGTAGAGGCTGGTTAGTCTAGTAGAGGCTGGTTAGCCTAGTAGAAGCTGGTTAGCCTAGTAGAGGCTGGTTAGCCTAGTAGATGCTGATAAGCCTAGTAGAAGCTGGTTAGCCTAGTAGAAGCTGGTTAGCCTAGTAGAGGAGCCTAGTAGAGGCTGGTTAGCCTACTAGAAGCTGGTTAGCCAAGTAGAGGCTGGTTATCCTAGTAGAGGCTGGTTAGGCTAGTAGAGGCTGGTTAGCCTAGTAGAAGCTGGTTAGCCTAGTAGAGGCTGGTTAGCCTAGTAGAAGCTGGTTAGCCTAGTAGAAGCTGGTAAGCCTAGTAAAGGCTGGTTAGCCTAGTAGAAGCTGGTTAGCCTAGTAGAGGCTGGTTAGCCTAGTAGAGGCTGGTTAGCCTAGTAGAGGCTGGCGGGCAGAAAGGGGTCAGCATGTGGCTCTCATTAGCTCTGACAAAACTGGGGGTCAAAGGTCGGACCACCTCGTGATTTGATCATCCTTGGTTGGTTAGGCTACGCCCGTGGGGTCGTCTGTCTCTCTCGCTGTGTCTGCCTGTGGCTGAGGATTCCTCAGGGAGGTCTTGGTATTGAACTGGTCAGTGCCATGTACTGAATAGGAGTTTGAGGAGTTGCCACATTGGAGTTTGACTTTAGTCACAATGCCAACCTCTTTAGGGACTTGCTGTGAATATTGTCTATATATTTTGCATGATTACAGTTGCCCTTGCTGCAGTTTGTCTCCCCTAAGTAGCTGACTGATTTCATGTCATGTAGGTTGATGTGATGTAGTGGACAACACAAAGCGCTGTCCTCTACACCTCTCTCCTCTTTTCTTCTCTTTCCTCTGACAGGAACCCGGGCCTTATTATGTCCCCAGTTGGCGTCATAATTACAGCAGCTCCCCTCTGCTTCGGTTTATTTTAGGGCTTCCTTACCGAATCCCAAGGGCAGGGATGGAGCAGAGCCCAACTCATCATTGTCGTCGTCGCCCCCAGCCCCCCCCCCCCATCCTTCTCCTCTCCCCATCTCATCCCCCGTCCCTGTTGTGAACCTGCATTCCTCAGATCTCTGTGCCTGTAATGGCTGGCTGGCTGGAGGGAATGGCAGGCGTGGAGATGGAGATGAGACTGTTACTGGGCAGTGGCCTACAAATGTCCCTGTGGCAGAGCGGTGTCTGTCTCAGGTCCGGGGGACGGAGAGCTGTCCCCCGGCAGGGCACTTTGGCACCCTGCCTCTGACTGAAGGGTTTTCAACTGTCAGGATGCTGGAGTTATTTTGTTGTTGATGTCACTGTTGTGATGTGATGCACAGTCAGAGAGGGGGGAAAGGGGATCTAGATCTAGAGAAATGGAGAAATGGCAGAGAACATTCAGAGGGGTTTTGGGACTCACTCCACAATGACATGATTCCATCTATTGGAATCCAAGTCATCCTAGCTTCCATCCCATCAGCAGATGAGGCTTTTTATGGCACATCATCGGTTAGTAGATAGGCCGACCTGCAGATAATGTGTGGTCTGGAGGTGAGTGGCCCGGCATGGCAGCTGAAATAGCATGTGAACCAAGCTGCCTGATAACAGTGGCACATATAACCGCAGCCTCCAGCTAGCACACAATCACTCACCGATGTCCACCTATCCACTACCCCCCCCTCCCCCCATCCACACACACACACACAATACCGGATGAAAACTCAAATTCAACCTGGTGAGTCAGGTGGCTGAGCGGTGAGGGAATCGGGCTAGTAATCCGAAGGTTGCCAGTTCGATTCCCGGTCATGCCAACTGACGTTGTGTCCTTGCCTCGGGGGAATGTCCCTGTACTTACTGTAAGTCGCTCTGGATAAGAGCATCTGCTAAATGACTAAATGTAAATGTAACCTACGCACACACACACACATACATGCACGTAGAAGAGTCACAAACACACAGCACACACACACCTCTCTATCAGCGTCTGTGTGGGCTCTGCTACCGGGCTGTGCTAATCAGCAGCAGCAGCCTCAGGACTGTGTTCAGTGTCTATGGGGAGTAATTTATCCCACAGCAAACACCTGGTCCTGGTTACACAATACTCACACACAAACAAGCACACAATCATGCACACACACACACTCATTCAATGCCAGAGTAAGTGTTCCCAGAGCGGCAGTGGGTGTGATTGCTGTGGGTGTACGTGGAGGGGAACTATCTTTAACGTCACAGCAGCTCTGACATGCAGAGAGAAGATCACTCACTCTTGTCTTCTGATTTAATATCAGATTTAGATATCAGCCAAAAGGAATACATTACACTGCTGAAAATGATTTGTATTTTATTAGGCTTTTCATTTAGGTTCTGTTGATGAAGCAATGACAACAGAGTGAGTTCAAAGCCTTTCCGATTCTTAAAGTGCTTCGCAAAGCAAGTGTGTTGGTTTTGCCATCCAGGCCTAGTCTGCTGTGAGTACAACAGAGGATTTGTCTTGTCTGTCTGTTCTGTCTGTCGTTCCGTCTGTTTGTCTGTCTTTCTGTCTGTCTTTGGCTAGCCCTGGTGCCAACACTGGATGCCGTAATAGCCCTGCCATTTCATTAAGGCAGAGTGCCACTTTAGCCTAGCAACACTCTTGTGGAGACCCAAAACACACACACACACAGACACACATTCAGCACACGGCATTCTAGTGTCTGCAAGCACAGGCTTGCCTGCAGTTACACAAGATGGGCTGAAGCATAGAGCAGAGTTGCAGTCTTCCAGGGTACCGGAAGGCTGCTGTGGGCAGAGGGAACCCTGGGTCCATCCAGGGGTGTGTGACCGTCTCAGACAGGTGGGACAGCACGGCTGTCCGGATCTTTGATGGGGAGCCAAGGACATATGAAACTTGGCTGGAAACGGTGTTCCCCTGCCAACGCAAGCAACAGAGACACAGGACCTGCTTTTGACACGGAGGCGACCTTCTCTCCTCTGTCTCGGCCCAGACAGAGAGAACAGAAGGAGGGTTGATGTATGACTTCCCCTGTCTATGTGATACCATGGTTTCAGGTTATGGAAGCCAGAGCGCTGTGTCTACCTCGGTTAGGTTGACCTTTTTCAAACTCTTGTCTTCAGGTGGGTTAATTGACATTACTGAGAAAGCAGGCAGGCAGGCCAGCAGGCGGAAAGGAAGGCAAGATAGGCAGGCAGGCAAAGCCCACATACAGACACCTCCTCTCCTACAGTCCTTTGACCCATTCCCAACAAACCTTAGCACAGAGCACTGACCTCCAGGCAGTTCTGAGGGTGGAGGGTAAAGTTTTAAAACTCTGCTGGCACAGGCTAACTAGGCGTCTGTTTCTGTCCTCCCCTAATCTTAATTAAGCCCTTGACTGCGTCAGAGCCTGCTCTATCAGGCTGGGGGTCTTTGAGGGTGTTCACTGCTGAGCTGTTGGGCTCTGAAGAGTCCCAGTGCTGTGTACTGCAGGCTGATTGATAATAGTCTGAATGAGAAGGGAAGAACAGGTCAAACTCTCGCTGACACAGCTCTTCTCTCTGTTTGTTTATCAGTTATTCTTCTGTTCCAATGTTTGCTCCCTTCAGGTGGGGTTTACGCGAAACACAAACACACAAACAGACACAGTCACAGACACACACACAGACACACACACAGACACATTGTGGGCAGTGTGTTAGCACGCATGGCAGAGTGGCACTGCACGTCCTCGAGGGGACAGAGAAATGTCTCTAATTAACACCAGAGCGGAGCCTCTGGTGAGACTCACATTTACCATTTCTTTTCACACACTGGGATTTTAATTGGGAATCTAAATCCCAAATATCTATCCCAAAACAATAACTTCCACCTCTTCCGTGTCCTGCTGTGTATGTTGCTAGATCTAACAAGTCTAATGTTTGAGACTGACCAAAGATCCGGATCAAAAATCAAATATGTAATGTCGGTCAATACACATTTGTCACATTTCCTGGTATGCTAGACATTGAGGTTGTCCATTTCATTTCGATTCCTTCAAAAGCGTATTTCTTCTTCTACTGTAGACATGAAGTGGAAATTTGCCAATGTCTCTAAACGGACCTCCAGTTGCAGAGGCAGAGGGCGAGAGACAGAGGGCGAGAGACAGAGGGCGAGAGACAGAGAGCGAGAGACAGAGAGCGAGAGACAGAGAGCGAGAGACAGAGAGCGAGAGACAGAGAGCGAGAGACAGAGAGCGAGAGACAGAGAGCGAGAGACGGGAAGAAAGAAAGACAGCAAGAGAGCGAGAGTGAAATAGAGAACTTGTGAAAGGAGAGTGATATGACAGCCTGTGGAAGATGAAGGTTAGACAAAGCTTTGCCCCACAACAACACAGCAGAATGTGGCTGCTTTTGTTGAAGCATAACCTTCCTGCTGTGTTATATTACCCTTAGATTCAGAGCTGGTAATCCTCTTACGAGCATTTCTCCACCTGATTTGTCTATTTGATTTGCCCACCTCAGCATTGTTATCTGGGGTTTGAGGCTGCTGTTACCCTGTAACCCTGCATTTATTTCACAAAAGCTCTGACATCTACAGTGCCTAGGTTCTGCTGTAATGACATGGCACTGTGTTTGTGCGTTGTTTGTGTGTTAAACGTATACAACACTAACCAGTATGTACATTTTGGAGTGACTTAGTATGATGTGCTGAGGATTTTCTGTATCTGAAATGGAGCAGAATCTGAAGCAGAAGCCAGACTTTATTGTCCCAACGTTCTCTTTTCTTGTCCTTTTTTGCTCTTTTTTTTTTTACTCTGAGAAAGTGAAGGATGTAAGAGGAGAACATCATGTTAGTTGACACCACAGGGAGGCACAATGTCTGAGCCTCAAACAGAGGTTGCCGTAGAAACGAAAGAAGACTATTTTGTTTCAATTTGCTGTGTGCGGTGCTCGGATGGAAATGGATAAATCCCCCCAAAATGCTATCAGAATATTCAACACTGACTTGTGTGTTTGATTAAATGTTGCCAGTGCATTGATTCCAAAAAAATTGTAAAAGAATGTCTCCGCAAATGAGATTGAATCGATTCCCTTCATTTTTCCATTGTTCACACCATCTGTAAGTTATGTTTTGTCTACCACTTCTGAAAACGTGGACAGTAATGAAGGTGTCGTTATTGGAGACGTAAGAGGGCCGTGGGCAGTTGATGTAGTGAAATGTAGTTGGGGAGCCGCCTCCCCTCTCCCCCTCCAGCCTGTGAAACGTCTGTTTAAATGCCATTCCCGGCCCGCCCTCTTGCCCTCATTGAGAAGTTGGCGGTTTGTTTACGAGAGTGCGGGCTGCTCATTGTGGCACTCCACGCTACTTATGGGAAGGAGGCAGAGAACTATTGAAAGACTAACCCCTCCACCTCCCCCTCCCCCAACCCCCCCCCCCCCCCCCCCCCCCTCTTTTTTCGTCCTCAGAAAAGGTTTCAAAGGAGAGACATCCCTCTCCAGCCCTTCTGTACCCAGCAGGACTGTGTGCCAGTGATGCCTAGCTGGTGAGTACAATCCTCTGGCTCCAACTATACTTTTACACAGTGCCTTCTGTTCTTACTGATATGAGGCAGTGAATCAGGTTTATATCTGTTTTATGCTCACTCTCGCGCCAACCAGGAATGCACTTGACTTTTCATTGCCTCTCCGTCTTTTAACCTCTCAGAACCTAACTTTTAAATGTGCACTTGTAAAGGTTTTCTGGACCTCATTGCTCATTGGAGAGTTGTAGTGTGATGTTGCCTGTCCATGAATTGGTTTCCTGCTGCTGTGCCCCCCCCCCCCCCACTTCCTCCAGGTCCTACACTGCTCACAGATTTCAGCTCAGTGGAGTCCAAAGGAAGGATGCTGAGAGCTAGTCCCCATCCCTCTTTTCTCTTCCACCCTCCATCACTCACTCTCTCTCTCTCTCTCTCTCTCTCTCTCTCTCTCGTACCCTCCCCCTCTTCTCTTTAGCCCTGTGGTGAAGGGGTGCTGCCTTTTATGTGAAATCCCTTTATTCCAACTCTGGGGGAAGAGGGGAAGGAGGGAGGGAGGGAGGGAGGGAGGGAGGGAGGGAGGGAGGGGAGGGGAGGGGAGGGGAGGGGAGAGGAGAGGAGGGGAGGGGAGGGGAGAGGAGAGGAGAGGAGAGGAGAGGAGAGGAGAGGAGAGGAGAGGAGAGGAGAGGAGAGGAGAGGAGAGGAGAGGAGAGGAGAGGAGAGGAGAGGAGAGGAGAGGAAGCCTTTATCCTACAAGGTAACACTGGAGATCATCTGCCCACAGCTTTTCTCCTTCTACAAAGAGAAACCTCAATGTCTCAGTCGACAGTAGTCCGCTGGAGACCTAACTAAGTGTAATTGGCTCTACATGTTCAAATCAGAGCTCTGTGTTTCAAACCAGGCAGATCTGCCTCATCTCTGCTCGTTCAGTTATATGAGCTTTATGTAACACCTACAGTAGAGAGCCGGAAGTATTATGAGAGAGAGAGAGATAGATCTAACGCAAGCCAGTAACGGAGATGGCTGTCTCTAAAGGGTTTCTGGGTGAGGGTGGGGGCTGGAAGTGTACCCTGTGAGAAAGAGAGCGGAGCTTGTCAAGATAGTTTTGACACTAACTCCCAAACTTCTAAATCTAGTTTTCTAGAAACAGAACCAAGCCAAGTTTGGAACCCCCCTGTCATATGTTGCCTATATGTGTATATTATTCAACTAATAACAGTGCTGGCATGCTGGCTGCCACTTGATCCTACTACTAATTGTAATTCCTCTGCATAGCATTGCCTCAGCCTCTCTCAGCCTGGTTGGGCTTGTGGCCCAAATGTTCCCCCTCATGTGTGTCACTGGACCAGAGTGGCAGACTCTCACTGGGGCCCAGTGTGGAGACGCTCCTCTGCGTTTGTGTTGGCTTTGTCCCCTCCGCTGAGGGGGGGGGGGGGGGGGGATCAGGAAGCCCGGGAGTGGCGGCCATGTTTTCATGTTTCCCCCTCCTCTTCCTCGCTGTTGTTTGCTGATACTTGGTTCAGGATGACAACACGCCTAAAGAAAACAAGCTCCTTTTCAAGTCTGAGTGGATTCATAGAGAAAGAGAGGAAGAGAGAGAGGAAGCAAGAGAGAGAGACAGTGAACAACGGCAAGATACACAGAGAGAGATTCAGGGAGAGAGAGAGACCCAGAATGTGGCTCATCTGTAGGGCTTCTTCTTTAATACTCTCGGTCGGCTGAATTAAAGGCAGGTCATTATCCCTGGCAAATTACCACAGTGCCTTTGTGGTCCAGCCATGGTACATTAGTGTGGCTTAAAACGTGGCCGAGCTCTGCCCATTCACCATACAAAGAGAGGGGCCGCTGGCAGAGCCTTAGCCAGCCTCACAGAGGAGCATTCTCTCCAGACAGGAGGTGGGGGGGGGGGGGGTGAGCAGACCTCATCGCTGGGCCACCATGACATAGTTCCATCGACCATCTCCTCAACATATGGGGAAGATGTCTTCGGCCTTCAGTACCAGCTGCACAGCTATAATGGTTGTATTTTCATACTATGATGTAAGTATGAAAATCCAGGGGGTTAGATGGCTGAGCGGTTAGGGAAACGGGCTATTAATCAGAAGGTTGCCGGTTCGATTCCTGGCCATGCCAATGACATTGTGTCCTTGGGCAAGGCACTTCACCCTACTTGCTTCGGGGAGAATGTCCCTGTACTTACTGTAAGTCGCTCTGGATAAGAGCGTCTGCTAAATGTAAGTGTGAGTGTACCTAGAAAGTGATGCCTTGATGGCACGTGTAGCTTCACAGCTTCCCGAGGTCATATGAGACTGGTGAAGGTTGAGCTTGTGTATTCCCCGCAATCCTTTGAGAGTTGGTTCTCATGCTTGTACAGTTGATTGTTTCTCTACACCCTCCCCTATACTCCTAGTATTTTACAAGATGCTTGGTTGTCTACAAAATTGAATGTCTCTTTCAATTATTTACTAACTCCAAAACTCAAACGCATTTTCTGCACTGGCCCTCGCAATTCAGGTTCGAGTGTTGCCAGTAGTGCACTATCTATGGACAGGCATAAAGGGTGCTTCAGGTGAAACATGAAGTGCCTTATCAAAAGACTTCACAAACCTGTCTTGTTAGGCTGTGCAGAGCCTGTACAACTGTCCACTACATCACATCAACTAAACTTGTTAGTGCTGAGCGCCAAAACCACACCTTGGAAACAGGTCAACCAGAGCAGCTGTCACATGACAAATCCTAGTCAGGCGGAAGGTTTCATAGCTCTCTGGCACCGCCACAAACTTGATGATCTGGCTCTCACAGCATAAATAGATGAGAGGCTTTTGTCCAGGGGGCCACGGCGGGGACCTGAAGCCCGTAAATCCTGCTCCGATCCCAGGGTCATTAAGCTGTGTGCTCGGGGCCCTTGGGTCCTCTATCAGCTTCTCTGGATCGCCGAACACTGCAGTGGCTAACTGGCTGATGATTAGCTGCCCCTCGCCCCCAGAGTACAGCTGTGAATCCTGGCTCAATAGAAGGGAGAGGCTACAGTTTGAAAACATGTATAAATCTGCGCTGAACTTCTCCAATCTCCCTTTGGTCCAGTTATTTGCGAGTGCTTTCTTCATCATTTAGATTGGCCGATAACCATGTTTTGGGGTGTTTTCTGTTTAAAGCCCACTTGTGGAGAGAGAACCCCTTGTTTATGTCCAAACGGTTGTTTTGTAGTATGTATGCACGTGTGCATGAGACTTGGAAAGACCTAGAAACGATTCTCCTGATTTTGAAGAGTTCTGTATACAAGTTTCTAAGACTGTTTGGTAATCTGACAAACACTGTGTTATCAACCATACCCATGCAAGTAAACAATCTCCAATCTCTTGCTATAAACAATACTGATTGGTCAAACTGCCTGCCAGGAGGAAGGTGATTGGCTATTGAGAGAACTGCATTTTGAAAATTGATGGTGATCTGTGTTTTCCATTGGGAACCCCATATAATATTTCACTTGTTCTAATGGCATTCCAGACCTCTCAGTGATATCTAACAATACTCCAGCTACTCATTACCCAACACAATAGAGCTGGCACTTTCTAAAGTTATGGGGTTTCATGTCACAACTTGCTCTCTGGCCCACTGTGGCTGGCTCACTGTTGTACCATGTGAACTATGACATATTTTCCCTTTACCACAAACTGCCATGGAATACTCACAGACATGTTCAAATATGGTCTGCCAGACAGTATAATACTGACCAAACATCACTGTAACCTGAGAGCTGGTAGACATCCTGTTCTCTTTGGATTGTGAGGAACTAAGTTTGAGCACATTGGACATGTTGTCAATCAATTTTCTAACCCTGCGTTAGAGCTTAATCATTCAGAAGGGATTAGAGGGCCGTTGGTTGTTTCCTAATTATAGACCTGCCCCCTCCTGTCTCAAGACTCTCCTGTAGGGACAGCTGGACTATAGCCAGCCTTTCTCTCTGTCTTTCTCTCTGTCTTTCTCTCTCTCTCTCTCTCTCTCTCGCTCTCTCTCTCTCTTGCGGTCTCTCTTTTCCTCTCGTTGTCTCTCTCACCTTACCCCCCCCCCCCCCCCTCTTCATTCTTCTGCAGTCACAGGGGGCAGGGAACAAAGTATTTTCATTAGAGTTAAGTAACCCCAATGAAGACACCATCAATATAAATCACTCCTTTTATCAAGATTGGAGAAAGGCACTAGTGGGAAAAAGGACTGGGATTCTTGCTTTATTTTTCCCTTTCGAATACAATGACTCATTTTTTTTTTACATCCTCTCACTCTTTGAGAGAACAATAGGGTTTTATTAAGACTTTATGAGTACCCACTAACCTATTTTTCTGTCATGGACAGTATTACATTATATGATAGGTCTATATAACAACATTCTATCATGAGCCTTTATTGAATATATATTAGTTGAAAGCAGTCTAATCAAAAGAATAAATGAATAGTCTGCACACCATGAAAGAGAATAACAAGGAAATTGCCAATCATCACTGGAGTATCTTGAGGAAAACCCGAACCCATTGACACATCCCCGATATCAGGTGGACATGAGATGTATTTTTGATGCTGCTGTTGCCATAGCACTCTACTTGCCCCTGTGAAGATGGAAACTTGAAAAGCAAGGTGTGGGTCTTTAAAGATGGAGAGGGTGGATCTGAGTGCCCAGCACCTTCTCCTCCTGCCTCTTCCCTCTGCTGTCGTCCTTGGTTGCTCACAGATGTCTTGAGGGAAACGTCTTTTTTACTCCAGAAACAGACTTTGCCCGCATGCTTTGTGCAGGGTCTGAATTTTGTAACACAGGGAATCAATTTATCTTCAAGGGACCCATGTCATCATTCAGTCCATTTGATCAAAATGTCACTTCTCGTCATTCCAAATGAGATTATCAGATGTTTCTCTCTTCTAATCAAAATCACATGACACGAAAATGATGTGGAACTATGTAAGTGTTAATGGAAACTTGGTGACAAATTATTGAAGAAATGGTGTACAAATGATGCTTTGGAATTTGCTAGAGGGTGTGGTACCAGACAATTTTATAAACGATTGCCGAACCATTGTTCTGAGGGGGTTGAATACAGTACATAGCCTTATATTAAGATAATTATAGTATGTCATAGTATGTTTCAGTTTATTCCATCACCCTTCCACATCATTACACATTTCTTCATGAGCACAGAACTTTATGAAGATCTCTCCTTCAGTGAGCTTAACTAATTTGAACTAATGCCTGTAAGCTTCGGGTCAGAGCTGAGGACATTCCACCTGTGTTTTTAGACGAGCCTTCTGCTCCTTTCTGTCTGCCAGTTTTGACTTCCGCTGGGCCATCTGTCAACGAGTTTCGTACTAGATGGGCTCGGCTCAAAAAACACAAAATGCCTAGGAATTATGTTGAACTGGCCATACAATTGCTTCCCTCAGCCTTGGAAAGGGGATGTGGCTACAGTATAATGAAGCCAGTTTCATCTTTAGTCATCCAGGGACAGTGTTCATCTTCAGTTGATACATCTTCTGGCGCAGGGAATGATCTGTAGCATAACTATTGTTTACTTAACGCCTTAATTGAACTTTTCATTCATGTAACTAACTGAGAAACATCAACAAAGAATGTAATCATTTAGATGAATTTCCCATAACAGAAAGCCATTATGTTACATCTGCAGTACATGGCGGACACCTAGAAATATTGTTACGAGAGACAGAGAGAGAGGGGGGAGAGAGACGAAAAAGAGAGAGAGTGAGAAAGAGGGTCACAGGCTTTAGAATCCGGAATGCGAAAGTAAAGCTGTTGTGTGCTGGGACAGTGACAATGTAGGCAATGATCACAGTTGCTGCATTCATTTTCATCTCCAAATTCCTTGCCACAAAGCCCGTCTCATGCCTCAAAAAGGCAGGAACCACAGTTTGTGTTGTGAAACCCCACAGCAATTAAAACTGGATGCCAAAATCATTATCTCAAAATGAGAACACAATGGATGTTATTATTGTTGTGTGCTTTGTGAGCAGCGAGTGCTCGCTTTGATAGTTTGTCTTTGGTGAAAAGGAAGATCCCCTTGCTCCCCTCATTATAATACATTGTACACAAGCAGCACAGGCTCACTCACCTCGTTATCTTCATGAACTGCAGGGTACTAATGGGATCCTTCCAACTGAAAACACGTCCTTAGATATTGTGCAGGTGCATGCAGTTATAGAGTACTAACAATTATACTAATAGCATGTAAACGACCAGATCACTTAAAGATTGTGAGTGGAAGAGATGCACATTTCTTGACCTTCTATCCAACTGTTCCAAGTCCTTCCCCATCTCCTCTATTTATTTCCTCTCTCAGCTTATAAATATGGTTGTTTACTGCACTGAGAACAGATAATGGTGATCGCGTTCAGATCTAAGTGTTTTGCAGTTGACCTTTTGAAGTTTCCGAGTGTGTGTGTGTAAGGACAATTTTGTGATCCTCACGAGTTCAAATGCTATTTCTAGGTATTTTTTTGGGTGGTTAGGGATGGAATTACGGTTAAAAGTTAGAATGACATTACGGCTTTGAGTTTGGCATGGTGTTAGGGTTAGGGGCTAGGGTTAGGGGTTAGGGAAAACTGGATAATTGAAGAGGAACTCTGAAGAGTGAGTCCCCACAAGAAAATCCATACAAATACAGTTATGGTGACAGCTGAACAAACTAATATCAACACGGTTATGAGAAAGTGTTTCCTGCCAAAGTATTCCAGATTTAATGAAAACACGTTTTGTTCCTTCATGCGTATATCAGATTATAGTATTCTGGATGAGTCAATTTTAATGAGCCATCTGAATAACTGAGCTCAAAGTTGGTTGGCAAATCAAAGATACTTTAGTATTTCAAATCAGAACAATTAAACAGGAAATGTTTTTGAGATTTGAAAGATTTTGGATTTTTGATTCTTCTCGAGACACAGCACATTGTTCTGTTTTATAATCCCATAATAATCCCAGGAGGGTGTGTGTGTTTTGCGTGTTCTGTATGTGTAACGGTGATATGAATGTGGAGCTTTGAGTCTTACATCCGTGCCAAACTCAGACGAGAGGGAGAGGGCATCTGAGGGAGAGCAATAAAAGGAAGAGAAGAAACGGAGAGAGAGAGAGAGAGAGAGAAGGGGGGGGGGGAGAGAGGAGGTTGAGCTCAAAGGGGTCTGATCCAAACATTTTTGACATCCAGGAGCGTGGAAGCAGAAAGGGTGGGAGGAGAGAGGAGAGACAGCAAAGGAGAGGGAGCTGAACGAGAGCAAGGAGCGGGGAGGGCTGCGTGGCGGGACAAAAGTCGAATCGAGTTGAAGACACAGACAAGTCGTAAAACACCGTCAGTGTGTACGGTGTGCATGTCCTCTCGCATGACACAAGTGCCTTCAGAACCATTTATAATGAGAGAAATGTAATCCAATTTGGTTTGTCCCCAGCTCGAAGGACGGGGTTGTTGTCCTTGTGAAGGTGAAGGGTGCAGTGGATCAGATGGAGTCTGAGGAGGCTTGTTAAGAGGTGTAGAGCAGTCCCAGCCTAGGCCTGTCTAGCAGCTGTAATAGATTTTCTGAGGACACGAACACCTCAGGGACCAGACACCTTCTGCCCAGCCCCCCAGTCCGGGCCCTTCTCAAAGTCATGTGGCTACTTTCTTGACTTTCTCCTGCTCTAATTCTTGTGGGTACCTCTTCACGCTGTGCGCTTGATAGATGCTTTTGTAAAACTTCAACAACAAAATTAATGCCTTTTTCCAAAACAGCTCAATTTGGAGTACAAAGGCCTCCGTTTGCCTGCCTCCAGAGGTGGTTAAGAGGTTGGGTTTTATTAAACTTCTACGTCTGTTCCCTGAGCAGCACAATGGCAGAGAGAGTGATGAATGCCCCTACAGCCAAAATCCAATAAGTGGGACGTGATGGAGACAGCGTAGTACCGGTTTCTCCACACCCCCTCCCTCCCGTACCTCCATCTCTCCACCCTCTGATCAGTCTGCCCGCAGGGGTCCAAATGAGCCAGTCCCCTGTTCCCCTCTCACCGCTGTGACAAACAGACCAGGGGAAAGCAGATTGAGGGGCCTTTGTTGGGAAGCCTCCAACCAGTTCTCTCGATGCATCCAGGGTTGCTGTGACAAACACAGCCCACACTGTCTGCTGCCCTTTTCCCAGACTGGGAGCTGCTCACATCAGTGACACTTCCAGACATCCAGGGGCAAGGGGACAGACGAGTAAGCACCAAATCACCAGATCTAATAAAAGTAATGGAACGGGTGGAACTTTACTTGACTCGGTGAAGATTTGTGTTTAATTTCATCCCCAGCAGGAGACAGTGGGTTGTCTGTGGAGATCACCGTTTTTCAACGCCAGTCCTTTTTTCTGAAGGGCTATTTACCTCCTCAACAAAAGCATGTTAAAACTAAGTGTATCATCACTGAATGTCAGCTGACCTTCTCTCTAATTAAAAGTGACAGTAACAATTGTCTGGACGGCTTAGTCACAGTGACTCGGTTTGAAACTGTTTCATATTACATTTCCTGTTTTCCCAGAACAGGCTGGTGTGACTGTGGCTGTACTCTCGGTGCTGAGGAACTAATCAGGCCTGAACCACTTATGACCTCAGTCAGGTCTGGTGGTGCCTGGCTCTCACAGTGACCAAGTATCTCTCCAGCCTGATCCCTCTCAGTGTAAAGTACCCCACTGTGGTTAGGATGCCAGAGAATATGTCAGTTCTTGCCACTATTAGCATTTATGTATCCATTTTTCTTAATGGGCAAGATAGACCACTGGATTGTGAAATAAAACACTGTCCATTTGACCAGATATGCCTTGCCGCCCCAGTGACTTTACTGTTGAAGGTTTCTTCCACCCTAATCCAGCCTGTGCTTTCTCTGTTTCACAGAAAGTAGAAGTTAATTAAGTAGCAGTACTATTTCCTGGTCCGCTTCACTAAGTCATACTCCGTAATTGGCTCCATGCTTAGAGACTCTTCCTAATTGATTGATAATGAGCCACGGAGGGCTCTGGAAGTGTTGTGATGACAAGAGCGGACTTTGAATTCAGCATGAAGACTCAATGACTTTGTGACTCTGACTCCCACTGCAGTCATATACCTGCGAGCAACCTTAATTCAGCATATAAAGTCTTTTCTCAGCACTGGGAAGACAATGTCACGGGTTGGAAGTAAAAAAAAAAAACTCATTGAGTGACACGACCTGACATCCTTTGCTGTGCTCTGAATGTATTTTTACGTAAGTAGCATTTCTGGAGATAGCATTGCAAAAAATGTGACTTGTGTGCAAAGTCCTCTGTAGTGTTTCTCAGCAGCCGAGCTGTTACATTGGTTGTTCCCTGTGGTTTATAGGGGCTGGAGCAGTGGAGGGTGTCTAACAACGAACAGAGATTACACCTGTCGGCTACTGCAGCCCGGTCGGAAGGTTGGGAGGAGAGGGGAAGCCAATTGATAACCCCGTTAGTTACCCACTGCTCTTTCAATAATACAACAGAAAGAGGCCTCACGTACAGAATTGTGCAAGCAAGACCACCACAAGGCTATCTCATAGCTCATAAACTGAATCTATCCACTGTCGGAGGTGAGGTGGTGGAGCCAGTAAAGTCCTTTGGGAGACTGTGTTCTGGTACAAAATACCATATGAAGAGGTTATCCCAGTGAAGGATTTTTCTTCAAATCAAAACACATCTGTTCTATAAGCTGTGTGTGTGTGTGTGGTGTGTTTGTGTGGGTATAGTACAGAGAGAGAGAGGAGTGTTGTGTGGGGGCAGTGGGGGGCCAGAGTCTCTGATTGAATCCAGCCAGGTCTTCCAGATCCAACCTTGGAGCCAGCCTGAGGGAGTGTTGTTCCTCGCCTGTCTGCCCCCCAGCCCACCCCCTGCTGATGGGATCACAACGGTGGCCGAGCACCATTAATAACAGCCTCGCTCCTCCCTCCCCGGGTCACCGGCCACATCATGTGCGGCACACCCGCACATTCGCGGCCACATACACAACACCACCTTGAACACTCATCCCCCTGATCATTACAATTCTGTCAAGTCCACTGAAGGGCTGCGTGTAGTGTGTGTGTGTGTGTGTGTGTGTGTGTCTTTTATGCCTGTTTACCCCTTACAAGTTTACATCTCAGTTTACGCGCGTCTGTTCAGGGATTGTTTTGTTCTTCATATCAAGTGTTATGTTGTGATCAAGGCTCCTCTTGAAGGTCGGCTGTAATCAATTTGCTCATCAATTAAACGGTCTCTGGGCCCGTCTGGATGGGCTTTGTTTGTGTCCGCTCCAGTTAATTAGAACAGCACTCGTCATGTTGTCCTTGAGATAGCAGCTAAATTGGAGTGAGCTGTCTGCATCGTTGGTCTGCAATGCCGCTTTTTGCTCGCACACAACGCCAGCCCTCACCCCACTCTAACTGGCGTGATAATTCACTGTGATTCGCTGAAACGGGCAACATGGTTTGTCATGGCACAGGCTAAGGCCTGGGGAGGGGATCTGAATATCTGAAAAAGCAACGCGAGCATCCCCATCTATCTTAGCTTCTCTGACATGAGGAGGGTCCTGTCAGGAGGGTCCTGTCAGCTGTACCTGTGGCACATCTGTCTCCCGTCCAGCCTGTCACGTCCCGCACTCGAGACCTTTACGACCCTGTTAATGACCGGGCTTTGAGGGCCAGACTTCTCTCTGATGGAAACAGCTGGTCGTCAATCTTGGGAGGGGGGTCATCCCTGTCTCACCCTCAGTCCTGGAGGAGGGGGTTAACCCTGTCTCACCCTCAGTCCTGGAGGAGGGGGTTAACCCTGTCTCACCCTCAGTCCTGGAGAGAGGGGGTTAACCCTGTCTCACCCTCAGTCCTGGAGGAGGGGGTTAACCCTGTCTCACCCTCAGTCCTGGAGGAGGGGGTTAACCCTGTCTCACCCTCAGTCCTGAGGAGGAGGGGGTCACCCTGTCTCACCCTCAGTCCTGGGGGGAGGGGGTTAACCCTGTCTCACCCTCAGTCACCCTCAGTCCTGGAGGAGGGGGGGTCACCCCTGTCTCACCCCTCAGTCCTGGAGGAGGGTGTGGTCACCCTGTCTCGTCTTCCTGGCCCCCTGCCAGCTGCTGGGCATTTGTAAAGGGAGAACAAGATAAGTCAAATGCTGGAGGGTCCTCTTTATATTTCTCCACCTTGGAGTATGAATGTTATAATTGTGGACTATATAAGGTTAAGCACTGGATCTCTTCAATACCAATAAAGTGTTGCTGAGAATCTACTGTAGTCATCCCAAAAGGGACTATCCAAAATGATTGTTTTGATGTTTTGCTCAACTTTGAAGTTAGAATGCTTTAACAAGCTGTAGGGCCCACAATTACAGGTTTTATATTTCCACTGAGCACGCCAGCGGAGAGTGAAATAATGTGAACACACAACCTTTTCGACTGGATCGAATTCTCCTTCGCGTTTCATCCCGCTCAAACATCCCATACAAAGTTGGCTGCGTAGAGAGGGTAAAAATCAATGCAGTCATCAGAGATTCCACAGCACAATGAAGAGGTGTCGGGTAGACGAGAGAAATGCGTAGGCAGCACAGCCTGCTCTGTCTTAGTCGATCGTATAGTCTGTCGAGAGAGGTGAGGGTTGGCTGACCAGTTTGTCATAATAGTGCTGCTGGAGGGCACCGAGCGTGTGTTGTTACTGAGCGGGGTGTGGTGGCTGTGGTTTGATGTGGCTAGCTGGCTCGGGCTGGGTCGGGGGCCTGACAGACTCTAGGGCTGGAGAAATTCCTCTCCCTCTGAGAGCTTGGAGAGACACATGACCTCTGACCTGAGGTTCGTGTGTGCGTGCCCGTGTCGTGTGCGTGCTTCGACGTCTGACGTGGATGTGTGCATGTTTGGGTGTTGAGGTGGTTAGTGGACTCTCTGTTTTAGTGTTGGTTGTGGCGTCCACTAATATGTGTGCAGTGTGATCGGAGTAAACAGCCTCCAGACCAGGTAGTCTTTATTGTACATGTGGAGAACAGCTGACTAAATGCTAGTCTGGCCTGCACTTGTCTTCCCTATAGTTGGAGTAAGCATACAGGTGTGCTAAGAGCTTTATTCACAACAATTAGGCCGTCCCGACTCCGATATCTTGTTATTATAGGAATTAGACAAGTAAACAGGCCAAAGTGCTGAATGTTTTGCTTCTCTGTTAATGAGCAGGTTTGCTGCATTGGCATACATTCTGTCTACAATCAGACAGACAGACAAACAGAGTGACAGACAGGCAGACA